>NC_063217.1:57571506-58280256 GCF_020740725.1 Corvus hawaiiensis
AAAGGGAGTAATAACATAAACAAGTGGTGGTGTTTGTGCTTGAGAGAGTCTGATTCTGTTACCATATCTACTGCAGTTTTCTTTTTTAAAGCAGAAGTGAGTTTGCAGGGTTCCTCAAAGTCTCGCTCATTATCGCTTCTTCAATTTCACTTCTTCACCATCTGTAAAATAGGGTTAATAAATAATAATATTGTAAGTGTAACTGTGTGAAATAAAAGGAATATGTCTGGGGTACAGATCCAGCAAGAATAAATAATCAGGCCAGCTAAGGACATTCAAGGCATCAACTCAAATCTGTCTATAGAGTACCACAGTTTAAGGATTGTATTGACAAGGCATGGTATTCAGTGACAAAACGGCATTTTACAAAGCTGACTAAAGGCACAACCAAACAGAGGGCCAGTTTTTGCAGTCTAATAATGCAAAACTGATCATAATCCAGAGTAAACCAGCAGCCGGGAAAAGCTTAGCATGATGATAGACAAATGAATTACCGCAGCTTAATGACATCAGCAGAGCTACAGGAACTGATTAGAGCAGCGTCCTTTGCCACCAGCAAATGCTATCTAAAATGCATTAAACTAATGCGTTAATCTAAACCACAATGAACTTGCTATGCTGCAGTAGTTCCATTCACTTTTGTGTCACAACCCCTCCAACTTTTCACTAGGTTTTATTTAAGCTGATGCAGATTTAGTCACTGACTTCAAAACTCCAGATCCTCAACCCAGGGATACAGTGAAGTCACTCAATTTAATGTTGCCTTCATCAGATTCCATAATGAAGACCACATTCAAATACATCTTGAAGAAATACTGACTCAACACCAGTCCCTTCATTCTCTTTCACTATGGTCAGTCATTTAATAGAAAAGCTCTCTATGGGTGTCTCTCTTTTGTTGATCTTCTCCAAGATGTAACATGATGTGCAAGCACTAAGTTCCTCTGAAATATTTTTGCAGTGAAACTGCCACCATACCCCTCCATAAAGCAAAGCTACTGTTTTTAAACCAGGAAACATTTTGATAATCAATCCCGCCTGCTTCTGAGTACAAACCTGAGAAGAGGATCCCACAGAGTTGTTTTAGGACTTGCAAGTTTATCATGAAGATTTCAAAAGGCACGGAATCATGGTCCCTGCTAAGTAATTTAAAGGGTTAAGTTTTCTTCCTGTATAAAGGGTTCCTTTTAATCTGGGATAGTCTTGCTTCATTTCTCAGCCATAGGAGTTCATTAAGACTCCTCCTGATCTGTTAATAAGCCACCTATTCAGATCTCTTTATGCTTCCAAGTGTGAAACTGCAAACTCATTTTGAATGGAACACTGGCTACTTTCTCTGTTATCTTTTACATCTGCGGTCAGTGAAATCTTATCAAGAGTGGACATGTAATTAACATGAAGAATAATGGAGTAAATGACTTTCATCCAAGCAGAAGCCCTGTGAAGTAGTGAGATCGTAACAGCACAGACCTTCCCTGCAGGGGACCAGGACAAGAATTTCTTTGTAAACAGGTGCTTGGTGTAGCATCTTAAAAATCTAATGGCAAAGATGTGATAAGGGACCGTCTTCTGGGAAGGAAAGTGAGGCACATTTTTGTTGCAAGTGGATCTGACTCAGCTAGTGAGCAAGACAGGAAGTGGGCTTCTTGGGAAAGAGAGCTCACATGGTACAAAGAAGGAGCTGTGTCAAAGTGAATGATCCTGGGCTCCTTCTATCTTCAGAAAGTGGACAGGCACGATGAAGAAACTGCATTAGGGAAATAGCACAACACAGTATAGATGTTATACTATCGGATTTCAGATCAACCACATATAGAATCACTTCTGTGGGCTCTGTGCCTGTTTGTTTTTAACTGCCAGATGTCCTTCGAGGGTCTATTTCTAAATCTGGAGAACCTGCAAGATATGGGAGGTAAGAGAAAGGTGTGCTTAAATTACTAGACCATCAGGGAGCAACAACCCGAGACTTTACTTGTGGGTCAATATTGCAATATCATCTTGGGTCTACCAGGAAAGAATGGGGTGGAGTGGTCATAAAGGATGTGGAAGGGAAAGATGGCACTCTAGCTTTCTCGAATCAAAGCCAGGCATGGGACTGGCTTCCTGGAATGTGAACGCATCAGCCTGGTAAGCTTGTAAGTAGGAAAGGCTTACCCAAAGCTATGTGCCAGAAATTTCTTACTTAATAATTACCTGCAGACTGTGACAAAACTACTTCTTGTCTTTGTCCCAGCTTAACCAAGGAGGCTAACAAGTGTGAGACTGACTGGTCAGGAGCCCAGTAAGGGGTCCATATCCAAGCCACAGCAAAGTGAGAACAAATGATCATCTTTTAGCTGGGATTTTGTCTGGTTTGGATGTTAGCTCCTCTGGATCCCATCATTAAATGCACAACAAGCTGCTTTTCAACAGTACACTTAATAATTGGAGAGTGCTGATGCTAACTGTGCTGGATACCAGACTTCTCTTTGGTATCCTTCAGTACTTTACTGTTTCCTTGGTAGTCAACAAAGGTGATAATTGTGTGTAGAGTGGGTTTGCTGAAGGTTTTATTTTTAAAAACTTAGTAGTTATCATCTATTTCTGTCACAGCTTTTATGGTGTTTCAGTGATGGTTTGACAATTTTTGTTTTCAAATTGACAGTTCCGATAATGATGTACTACTCAGGAAATCTGTAAATCTTCTCGTGAATAAATCCTCTGTATATTTTTGTTTAATGTATTTGGCAGCGTTTTAATGGATTTAAAATTACATTTATTGTTCGTGATACTGTGTGACAAGAGATGGATTTCAACCACTCCTTTCCCAGGAAACATAGCCTTATTACTTGATGCAGAAATACTGCTTTTACATATAGGCTACTTATCACAATTTAAATTTGCCCTCTGACAGTGATTCACATAAATCTTGTGTGCTCTGTGGCCAAACTGGGAAGCTCAGCAAGCACTGAGTATTATCAGATTCTCATGTTGCAAAGGAAAATATATGGATTATGATTACATTAAAGCTGCTGTTCCTGTTTCCTGCTGTATCACCTTAATATTGCTCAGTCCAAGAGCATCTCCCACTGTGACCCACATGGAGCCTCTCTGTCTGACCATATCTACCCTTCACATGCCTCTGACTGCAGCAGGGGAGGAGGAACACGGGAGGAGAAGGGCAGGACACCCAGCATCTCTCTGCTCTTACCCATGTCAAGGCAAGATTTTTTTGATGAGTCTTAATCATTTTGATTTGTTATTCAGATCTGGTTTTGTGTCTGAAGATGTATCCTAACCTGCTCAAGCAGGCTCACCAAGCAAGCCAACATCACAGGAATATGTCATGGGAAAGGCAACAATACTGCCAACCACAGGATTGCACAGGAGCCCATTCCATCAAATTCTCATCCAGGTCCCTTAAAAATCATTCTCCATCTTTATGTAATACCCTTCCTCATACTGAGAGACTGCAGTGAGAGGCTTTGAAGACAGTAGGGGTCCAGGGATTGCCCACAGGATTTTTGATTAGCTCCCATAAGTTAATCATGAATCATGATTGCTTCAACCCACACTTACCTATTCCTGTCAGAGCTACTCTTAGCAGCAGTTTTGTGCTTTTCTAGCTTCCCACAGAACTGAACTGTCATCAGGGAGACACACCGTCCTTAACAGACCCTCTTATCAAATGAGTGTCCCTAGTTTGAGTACCACAGCAAATGCATTCACTACACAGCTTCTTCGTAAGTCATGTTCCATTGGAATGTTGGCCTGTTGGGTAATTAGCCAGTCAACAGATATTAAATGGGCTTCCATGCTTTTCTCTCTTCTCCCTCCTCCGTGATTGCACATCCAAGGGGCGCTGTCCACATATAACCATGGATGCTACTAATGTGTGGTGGCACATTAAACCTGGGACACAACATCCTCTCTCCTCTCTACCTGTGGTTGCTCCATCACCCCCACTGGCCTGGGGCCACCAAGGGAAAAATGTTCCCTCCAGATTCCTGTCATTTTTATTCACCACAAAAAAACCCAACCAAACAAAAAAGTACCCCACCAAAACCCCAGAATAAGTGAATGAAACATTTTCATTCCAAAGTGTTCCAGAAAGGGCATGGGAAGTGGCAACATTGCAATTCAGTCAGAAGATTTTATTTTAGTTTTGATGCTTTTCTCTTGTGATTTAGAACTGTTTGTCCTCAGTATTCCTTTATTTAGTGTATGGATGCAAAGGCAAGAACCCAGACAAAATCCTTTTTTCTCCCATTCTTTTATTCCTTCTGGTGAAATTTGCAGAACCATTTTTCTGGGTTTTTTTTCACAAAGAGAAAAATAACAAAAGTGGCAAGAAAATCCCTTCACCCTCTAATTTGAGAAAAACAGGTGTAGGTCTGGTTTTGCTCCAGTGAGGCAAAGTATTGTTACTGCTGAACAGAGTGACTTTTTCTCTAAAATAGAACTCTCTGATGTGGACATTATACCAGCATAACTAAAATAGAATCACATTTGTTTTCTCCTCACTTACAGTAGCTACAACTGCCAACTTTTCTGTGCAAACAAGCCATCCTAGTGTCATACCTGGATCGTGGTTTTGCAGAACCCTTTGAGACAGCTGTCCTTGTCCATTAGTTTCAAAGCATTTCTGTGGTTGTCTGGACAAACATACAGTAGGGTGGCAAATGTAATCTAATCTGGCTATAGTGTCCCATTGCCACCAAAGACAGGAAGTTATACAGCGTGGAAAACCTCTGGCTTGCAAATACTCTACCAGAGACCCAGGTGAATGTGAAGTCATGGGGTTAATTTCAGTTTGCTAGAGAAATCTCTGTTTATAATGCCAGAAAAGATGGTGGTAGTATTGGCCTGGATGTTCCCATTTTCATCTGTTCTTTCTCTTTCAGAGTATTATTTGCTCTTTTTTGTAGGTCAGATGATACTAATTTACTAGGGGGCTGTTAATGTGAAAGAAGGTATTACATCATAGAAGCGTAGAATCATAGAATCATCATAGAATTATCATAGAATCATAGATTCATAGATTCACAGAATGGCTTAGGTTGGAAGGGCCTTAAAGATCATTTAGTTCCAACCCCACTGCTGTAGGCAGGGACACCTTTCACCAGATCATTTCACTATATCATATTTTCACTAGGTATACATCTTCACTCGGTTTTTTCCAAGGACTGGGGGTCATTATAAACTGCCTAATTTCAGTGTATTTTTGGTCTCTCTTTTTTTGTCTAAAGCTCATTTGTTCTTTTTTTTAAAAAACAACCTCTTAATATTTCAGGATTCACACTACCAATCCCAGTTTCCCAGACAGAAGTTAGCAGAGGATATGTTATGAACTATATCAAAACTCAAATAGAAACACTCACACAAAATTTGCTAGAATACAAGCATCATTAAATCATCCATGAAGATATATTGAAATTTTAAAAGAAATTATAACTTTGATGTTATTAATTGTGACTTTCAAGAGACTAATTAGAATTTGTTCTCTTTGTCACTATGACTGATACTCTCTCGTCTTGGCTGAAAATCTACTCTTGGAAACACTACAAAATATTTTGAAGAAATAATAATAAGAAGTGAAATAAGGGTGAGAAATACCAACTATGCTAAGTTTAGTGATATAGTTTCTTTCTCCCATCAACAGCTGCTCATACAAGTCACGTCTAATGAGGTCACAATCATGTGATCTGTTCCACTGAACACAAATCTTTGGCTTTCTGCTGCATGATACCCATGAATTCCTTGCCCCTGTACTTAGCATAGTGTTGTGAGCACTTGTTCTCTTCTAGAACAGATTGCGAGGGTTGAAGGGATTCATGTTTCTTGCAAACAGCCACCCATTGTTGGAGGATACTCTCCTTCCTTGTATCCTGGTATGGATGGAAAGAGAAGTTTATTCTTGGCAGGACTCTCCACATGTTCAAATTTTTCCACTTTCCCAAGAAAGCCTTTTGTCTCTGTGTCTAAAAATGAGAATAGTCTCAAAATTGAGATAGGCCAATACGTAATGAGATCAGAAGGAAACTCTTTCCCCTATGCTTGTAAGCTTCAATTCTGTCTCTCACTATTTATTTTTAAGGTGTGTATCCTCATGACCCAAGGCAATCCATAAACTGCACATTACTAAAAGCCTTGAAATGGCTTGAGATAACAGACTTTCCTGTAACAAGGACAGACTGAAAAATGATTTCCAAGAACTTTTATAAGTTCCTGTATTATTATTTAATTATTCCATTTCATCTATAATAGCCCAACCGTGAGACAGGAGTTCAATTGTAACTGTTTGGCACCTTAAAGCAGGCCTTTCTGTCTGTATCGAGAACTTGGTTCTTTTTGCTCAACATCATTTGTTTAAAATGTTAGACATCTTATCCAAACTATTCTTTACTCCTGTTCCCTTTATGATCTGTGGGCTAACCAGCCCACCATACCTCAGTAGGCTGAATTACCTCTGTAATTTTCACAAATCCTTGAACAAGTGTGCAAAGAGTGTCTAGCTGAGGCAGTCACCAGTTTTCAGATGATAAAATTTAGACAACATGAGTCCTAAAGGAACACAAATTGCATTAAGAATCTTCTGAAGTATTTTTAAACTCTTATTATTAAATGGTGTTTTTTACTTTTGAAGTAAACTTGTCAGTGTTTTATAAAAATCTGGATTTATATGAAGAGAGTTTTCAAACACATGAGGCATTTTTCTAAAACTGGTGGGATCTTTGAAAAAGCTCTTGTTTTCATTCCTAATTCTCCCTTTGCTGCTATTTAAAAGAGTGATGAAAAATGTGCTCACTCTAACTTGGACAGAGATAGTCCAAACTAATTCTATGCTTTCTTTCCAAGTAGTCTGATCCAAAAATCCATTGAGGTCATTGATGTTTAAATTGGTTTTGGCCTCCAATGGAAACATATAAGAGCTCATTTTGTAGCTTCAGGCCTTGTGCTAGTACCAGGCATAAGTGCTATTTATCCTTTCCATGCATAGAAATCCAGCTAAAAGAGGCAGCCAATTATTTTGGTCCAATTTTTCATGGTCTTCATGGAAATGAAAGAAGGGAACAAAATCCACTTATTAAAACTGGCCCATCTCCATTTTATTCAAATGGGTCACAGTTCATTTCATATATTCCTAAAAAAAATATACTTCTGTTGGGAGAATAAGCAGGCATAAAATTTAACATTATCTACAATGACAAACTTGTGGATGGACACCAGTTTTCAATGTACTTTTAGAATATTTTTCTTCTAAAATAATAATAAGTATGTTAAAATTGAACTTTTACTGTTTTATCCTCTTCCTGGACTACAACAGAATATTCAAGATGACTAAACCATTCATAATTCAGTTCTGCATGATTCAATCAAACACATCCAATTAGAACATTAGGTGACAAAACAAAAAATAAGTTAAAAGATTTAAAAATCACACTTCTTCCTCTGAGATTAGTCGTTTGAGAAAAGGTTTATTAAATAAAAACCAATTAGTGACACAGTAAAACATTCCAAATACAATCCCTAAATGTTACCAAGCTGAATGTTCAGACCTTTCTACAGATGAGTAGATATACTGCTCTGGCATGGGTTTCAAAATGTAATTATAGATGTCAATCAGGGAGTCCTTATGTTTGAATACTTAAATTTTTCACTGTCTCTCTCTATCCCTCCTGCTCTCTCTTTCTTTCTTTTTTTTTTAATCTCCAGTGATCTAATTAAGGATTGGGTTTAAGTTTTTGAACCTATCACTGATCATAATGTTGAAATCCTAACAGCCTCAGCTTGTCATCCAAGCAGACCTCTTGCAACCTCTAACTGGATGCTGAAGAAGAAACTGCTACTTCCTTACACTGCCTTTTCTATAGTTCTTGCATAGCTGAGTGTCTTGAGTAACTTTATTTTTTACCGAAACCCTCCATTTCTCCATTGCAGTGAGAGCTGTGTGCTGTTTCTTCCATAGAATAAATATTCAGAGGTCTAATCCAAAACTTTGTAAAACATTCTTTGAAAACCATGGTCTCGTAAGTGCATTTGCGAATATCTTTAGCCGGTGTGTGTGCTGTCAATACCTTTGAGACGAATTCTTTTCTTTCTTGGACCTGATTTTAAGCTGAATTTGTTTTACAAGGAAAGCTGGCCAAAGAATGAGAACTATATTTTTTGTGGCAGTATGGGAGGTTTCCAGTGCAAGGTGCTGCACCTGAGTCAGGGCAACTCCTGGTATCAGCACAGGCTGGGGGATGGAGAGCAGCCCTGCCCAGAAGGGCTTGGGGCTGCTGGTGGGTGAGAGGTTGAACACAACCCAGCCATGTGCACTCACAGCCCAGAAAGCCAAATATATCCAAAGCAGCAGGGCAAGGGAGGGGATTCTGCCTCTCTGCTCTGGTGAGACCCCACCTGCAGTGCTGCATCAGCTCTGGGGTCCCAGCACAGGAAGGACATGGACCTGTTGGAGTGAGTCCAGAGAAGGCCACCAAGATGATTAGAGGGCTGGAGGACCTCTCCTATGAGGAAAGGCTAAGAAGAATTTGGGTTGCTCAGGATGGAGAAGAGAAGGCTTCTGGTGATCTAATTACCCTTCTAGCACCTGAAGGGAGCCTACAGGAAAGATGGAGAGTGACTACTTACAAGGGCATGCAGTGACAGGACAGGGGAAATGGCTTTAAAGAGAAAGAGAGTAGATTTAGACTAGAGGTTGGGAAGAAATTCTTTCAGATTGCCCAGATAAATTGTAGATGTCCCATTCCTGGAAGTGTTCACAGCCAAATTGGATGAGGCTCTGCGCAACCTGGACTGCTGAAAGATGTCCCTGCCCATGGCAGGGCTGTTGGAACTAGATGATCTTTAAAGTCTCTTTCAACCCAAACCATTCTGTGATTCTATGAAATTTGTCCTTGTTCTTCATTAGAACAAACAGTTAAAGAGAGAGTCCAAATGTGTGTGGGAATGAGGAAATTCACCAGTCTACACTCCAAGAGCCCATACTCTGAATATAGGATGTAAAAGTTTCTATCAAGAGAAGTTAAAGAAGAGGGATATATCTGAAGGTATCACAATAGTTGGAGCAAAACTTTCCCTGAAGTATTTTCTTCTTAGCATTTCCCTTCAAATCATTAAGATTTGTATGAGAGAGCTGGGACTGTGACTTTTATAAAGCTTTGAAAAGTGTTTCAAGTATTCTTTTATGAATATTATTGTTTATTTTCAATTTCACTGCATGAATAGAATAGACAACGTTTTCTAGCGTTGTCAGCCATTTAGGCAGAATGTTATTTTAGTGCTCTGTTTCTAAATTCAGCTATATGTCAGAGATTGTTCAGACCTTCTTAATGCTGACTGTAATTGCCATGATGAAGTTTTACTTTGAAATAGTATGGCTTCCAAAAGAGGAGCAATGATTCCCTCCTGACACAGGAAACCACAAACAACTTTTGCCATGATACACACCCATTATTGCTGTCTATTTGTGTCAGTGTTCTCTCCCTCCATGACACTGCTATCAGTACATTAAATTTCCCTTCTTCAGATCACAAAAATATGCTCTGGTGAAATGTTACAGCTGGGTATTAGTCTAGAATTGTCAGAGATTAAATCTGGTTAGATTTAACTTAACGTGCTTAGAGCCACAACAGCAACCTCAACATAGATATTATATCTGGACAACATTTTTATTACTCTTGGACACAGCTGCAAGGATCTTGGTGAACGGCTGCAACTAGGTTGGATTGTTCAGGTGCCTTTCAGTCCCCTGCTCATCTGTCAGTGGTGAGATAGCAAACTGATAAACAGGATGTCCACAGCACTAAGGAACTGATTGTTTCATATATGTTCTCATTTCACCTTTGAATTGAAGTGAAACCTTTCAATGCTTTCCATCTAAGGCCATGGTGAAAGAGGCAGGTCCACTTCTCTCTCCTCTGGGATAGAAGATTAGATCCGCTCTCTCGTTTTCCTTCTGGTGGGAGGTATCTGGCTTTGCCTCTCAGTTCTGTCCTCCATGTAAGATATCTATTGACGATGTTTTGCTCTTTTTAATGGGAACAGTTTTTCTAAAAGTTGTGTTGGGTTTGTTTTGGTTTTAATTTTGGGGTTTTTTTACACATACACGTGATTAATCCTAGTTTTGATGTGCCACAGAGGCAGGCAGTCTTCTCTTACCTCAGGAGATAATACACTGCCTACTTTTCTTTTCTTGTGTTCTCTCCACACACAAATACCAACAGAGCTAAGCCATTGTAAACAAGAGTGTAGGAGCAAGTGCCTTGAATAACTGCTGAAGAGGAAAGATTTACTGTTGAATAGATGTGCTGGCTGCCAGCACTGGGACTCATTTTTCAGCTGTTGTTCAGGCTGTTAAATTATCAACAGGTGCTCCTAATAGGGGAAGTGGTATGTTGTTGATGCCGCAGTGCTGATTCATTCTCACCCTGGGTACACCAACACAAAGGGTTCAAAGGGAGGTACTGTGGCAACAAGGTTGTGGCAGGCAACCTGCAATGTCTCTTCTTCCAGACAGCACAGTTGTGCTCTCTGAATTTGCTTGTCCCAGAGGTCCCACTTTTACAGTTCTGTGCATGTATTGGCATCAAAGTAAGGGACTGGTAGAAGCCCATCACTGATAGGCTGGTTATTTGTCTTGGAGTTAGTCTAAACATTTCAGGGAATCCATGCTTGGAGGCCAACTTCTTGAAGATTAGATGAACAGATTGGCATAACTCTGAGCTTCAGTTAAGAAATCTCATACCACTTAAAGCAGGGAACTGAACCTAAGTTTCCAATTTTATAGGCAAGGGTCTATTTTATTAGTCATTTAAGTTTCTTTCACATATAACATTGAAAGCTCTGTTAAATTTTTCATCACAAGCAATGCCCAGATGTCGATGTCATAGAAATATAGAAGGGTTTTGGTTGAAATGGACCCTAAAAATCATCCAGTTCCAATCCCCCTGATGTGGGCAGGAACACCTCCCACTAGACCAGGTTGCTTAATGCCCTTGAACATTGTCAGGGATAAGCCATCCACAGCTTCTCTGGACAACCTGTTCCAGTGTCTCACCTCTCTCACAGCAAAGAATTTCTTCCCTATATCTAAGCTGTATTTCCCTTCTTTCAGTTTGAAATATATTTTGTTAAGCAAGATTATTATTTTCAGGATAGCCTTGGACCATACACATATCAAAGAGAAAGGAACTGTCCAAACCTGCTTGTAACTCACACAAACCAGTATCCAAATATGCTAATCTCTTCTGTGAACATGTGAAACAGTTGTCTGAATCAAAAAAGGCAACTGGACTGCAAAACAGGCTCCTTCTGATGCTATCTACCTGTGTAATAAATCAACACTACAT
Organism: Corvus hawaiiensis; assembly: GCF_020740725.1. Taxonomy (NCBI): domain Eukaryota; kingdom Metazoa; phylum Chordata; class Aves; order Passeriformes; family Corvidae; genus Corvus; species Corvus hawaiiensis. The sequence goes on from NC_063217.1 coordinate 57,582,843, forward strand.
TATCTAATGGTCTCTTCTTGCTTTAAGAAACAGATTTGTGATTGCAATGCACTTTAGGAAAACCATGGCATCATCCCATTACACTCAAGCTTTAGATGACAGATGATTACAGATCGGCTGCCTGCATGTCCAAAATCCAAGATATCAATATGAGAAATCTCATATGTAAGGTATATTTGAATATGTGAATGGTGAGAGGGTTACTGTTCTTTAAAAAATGTTTTTTAAGAAAGGCTGCTGGCAGCAGGGAAGCAGTGGCAGTGTGGGCACTGTCTTGTGGTGTTGAATCTGATGATTGGTCCATTCAGGCCTGTATTTTCCTTCAACAGCAGCTTTTATTTTATATTTCACAGGGAGATAAGGAAATGATCAGATAGTCAGGCCTATATCCCTTCTAAAACACTATATTGTTGATATGGTATAAAACCCTGGGCATTTTCCGTATCCATATCTTACTTTGAATGCTTCTGAGTTACTGATTCTAACAACACTTTGTAGCAAGGAGTTTCACAAGGAAATGTGTAGGATGGGAAGGCTTTTCTCATGATCAGCTTTCAATTTTCCATATTTAGATTTCAATTCTTGTGCATGAAGATTTTCTTCCCTTTACAGCACATTTGGACGCTGTGGGTACCTTTTTCATTGCAGATCCTGCATTTTTATTTTCTAAAATTAATAACATGAATGTTTGACTCTCCTTAAAGAGACATTTCTTTACACCTAGTTAATTCCCAGGGGCATCCATCTTTGGCATATAGTCCTCTGTGAAGAACCACCTCTGAAGCAGCATTTTTAGAGTAGGTTTTCTTAATTATCTTTAAATTTTTGTAAATGTACTTTTCTTGGGTTGGGGGAACAGTCTAGCTTTTTTTTAGGATTAAATAGCAGCTTTAAAGCCTAGTAAAAATACAAATTATTCCTACTGCATATGTTACTTTTTCAACATTGAATTTCCCTTCCCATTCCAGTTCCCAATTTTTTAGTTTGCTTATATGTCTTGGAAACTTTGATAAGGTCTGATAAAGACAAGAGAGGGTGAATTTTTTTCATGTGATGGTTTATTGCCTTTTTCAAATTTTACAAAAGTTTTGGTTCTTCTTTAAGGTGAGTTTGTACAGTTAACAGTAGTTTGTTCTCTTCACTAAGGAGGAAGACTATATATAGCTTCTTTGGAATTACACCATTGACTGGGCAAATAATGAATTTTACATGAAATTCAAACAAATACATGAACATATTTATCTGATGAAACTAATTTAAAATTGGATTCTCTTCTAGATGTTATGTTAAGCATCAGTACCTTTTTAGCCAGAAAAAAAATATTACTCATCTTCTTCAAATATTCTTTGTATTCAACTCCATTGAAAGCTCTAGTGCCAAAACAGGGCAAAATTATAATTTTATTTTAATCTAATGTATCATTTACAGTAACTGTATTCGGATCCCAACTCACAGTATCTATTATACATTAATCATCCCTGCATTGCCATGGCACAGTTTCAGTAAAAGCAATCAGTTTCTCTGCTGTTGGTGAGGGCATTTCAACAACTCAGCTTACTTATTTTAAATTAAAACCTACTTATTAACTTCCTAGATTTATAGTGACTAAGTTGAAATAATTACAGTGAGTCTCTGATGTTTGGCTGGTCTCTTCCTTAAATTGTTTTGACATGCTTTTAACCATCCTGTCACTTTCAGGAATTTTAAGTGTTAAAAATGCACTTTCACAGGTCAGATCTCTACTTCAGTGGGAATCCACATGTTTTCAAGGTTGCTGCCTAGCTGATATAGGCCAGATTGTCAGTCTCTGGAAAATTTTAAACAGCCTTCCACTTTCAGTAACATATTTGCTCCATGGGAACTGTTGTTAAGAGATTTCAGGACTGGAAAGGCTTCAGGTGCCCACATGGCCATTGCACAACACTTAGAAAAGTAGAGCTGCTCTGTGGGGCCTCCAAAAACTGACATTGCATGGGCACAGAGCAAGGAGTTATTTAAATTACCTGCAATGTACAGAACACTGCATGGCAGTGGTGTCATAAACAGACACAGCAAGTACAGCAACCAATACTCAGCCAATACTCAGCTGTGTGCAACTTTGCCACATTTTAATGCTTCCAGCCAACACTTTCGACAGCAGTTTGTCTCAGCCTGAAGTTTTTATTACATTTGCCTTATATTTAAGCCACAGCTAAAATGTTTAATTAAATTAGAGAGGAATTAATTCTTTGGCTTTTTTCTTTTTTTCTTTTTTTTTGCTGGAAAGTCTTAGCTGTTCCCAGAAAAGCTGTAGTTTTTGCCTCTGAAGAGAACTTGCAGCATGATCTCTCAAGATCAGAGAGATGTGTTTCAGGCAAATTTTGTGTCCAAGTTTAAAGTGTCTGGCAAAATCTGCCTTGGAGTGAGCTTAATAGAGGTTTCCTTGTGTGCTGCACTGCAATCCCCTGAGGACTCTCCCTGTTCTGGGCACTCACAGGGGCAGTGCTCCAGGAACAGCCAGAGGAGGGGTGGGCACATGAGTTCTGCATCTGCCCTCCAAGTGGCCCAAAAGAGGCACTTTGACATGCAGGGTTGAACAAAGCTTTCACAACTACTCTTCCACAGGGCTGCCAGGAAATGTTGCGGCAACTGACACAGAAACCAGAGAGATTTTAATCCATACTTTCCTGATTTGATTGTGGGGAGGGACAATTGGGAGATGCAGAAACAGAGGAATAGGTTGTATCCCTGTCTTTTAATGGCCGCAGTGATGAGCTGCAAGTCTAGACAAAGAATTCCATTTAACATTTCTAATTAAAATCTACCCAGACTATTTCCCTCCCAGTAACTTCAACTGCAGTTTCTTTCTAATCCATTTTCTCTCCCACCAAAGCTCACTGAGGCCCAGGATAGGCAAAACCTGCTCCTTGCCTAGTAACAGAACAAAAATCCAAAATCCTAAAGGCAGAGATGTCTGCCAGGTACTGGAAGTGCACACCACACACCAGTACACTGCATATGATTTAGACCCTGTCAGCAGCAAAGATACTGCTTTTGGTATGTTCACACCATTACCTATGAGCAAGATGTCAAGAAGTCAGAGATTTCTAAAACCTTTTGGACACATATTTTTGCCTGGCTGCAGTGAATGTATCTGAACTGATAGTATCAAAGGCCCTTGATGATTAGGCAGAGGAACACATAATGGCTATAACTGCTTGAAATTCTTTAAAATAGATGAACTGTAAATAGATGGCATATGCAGAACTCATAATGAGACTTGTGTGGAATAAGGAGTCTGTGTACATGTGTTTGGAATGTTATGGCCACTTTGCTGGTGTCTGCCACGTGGGAGTAGCATATGAATTCAAGTTTTTCTATCACACCACTACATCACATATTTTCTCAGTGAGTTTCTGTGTGTGAGTGCGTATAAGCATCTGTATCTCTCCCCGTGTACCTCCCTCTACAATGAACATCTGAAGAAAAGAAGCATTCCTATTTTCCTAGGTTTTGAGGGAATTGTCCCAGCTATCCTGCTTATCAGGAAAGAACGAAGTGATAGCATACAAAACAATGCCTGGATCAGCTTTATTCTATTTAGATTCTGTGCATAAAATCTGTCTATGTCTCCCCTCTCCCCTATGTACCTGGCTATCAGTTAACTGATGACTAGTTAACCGTTTGATTTAGTTTAGTTTAGAAATCATTTTCCCTTAAATCTCACACAATATCTATGAGGCCAACCCCAAGGATTCCTGTATTCTGTCACTACCAATCAAGCTCACTGAATAAATCACAGCTTTATTGCTTCCAAAGCTGACAATAAGATCTATGTTCTCCAAAGAGAAAGGTTAAACACTTTTCCATCTTATTATACTTTTCAAATACAATGAAGCATCATGAAAATCCTAGCAGTCCTCAATGCTGTCATGCTAAATTAACATATCTTTTTAAGGACAAGCAGAAGATATTTGAGAAACACCTAACACAGTACTTTAATTTTGTCCTTAGTTGTAACAGACAGTTGCTACTTCCTGTTTCACTTTTCGAGGATGTTGTGTTTGGTTTGGAGATGCTCTGGAAGTATAATGTTACCAGGTCTGGGAAATAAAAGAAGTCTTTCAGTTTGGGAATTCACCTTTCTGGTTAGAAATACTTCTTTTAAATCTCTTGTATGAAGTAAGTAGAGGATATCAATAGAAATGAAAGTTTCTTTCTGCTATTGGTATGAGAAGGTAGTCATGAACAGTATTAAGAATGTGTACAGAAATAGTTTGTTTAAAGTTAATAATTATGTTATAATTAAATTATAATTTGATACCTTGTTTAAGTTCTAAGAAGTCAACAGGTTGCTTATAATTGTGTGTAACATTTCCCACTGACATTTCCATAAACATCTATTACGCATGCTGCTCATGTTGGTAACATACCCTAAAGTATCTGCTAACCAACTATTAACCCTTCAAAAGCCTTTATGATTTTCTTTGCAACATGTAGTAAAAGCAAAGAGATCACAGTTGCCATGTGAAAATATATATGAACTAAAAATTCCAGTGAGCTGTGGGGGTAGGTATTTAATGTAAGTTCTTCCATCCCCTTTGAACATGTCCTTTTGTCTCTGTTTTCAGTACTAAAGAGTCTAAAGGCAACCTGTGTCAGTAACATCCAGTTACTGAGGGCAGTTTCTTAGAACATTACTGTTTCTTCTGTAAAATGAAAGTTATTAACTGATTCATTATTGTAAAAGAGAATTACAGAATGGTTGGGGCTGAAAGGAACCACTGGAGGTCATCTTTGGTCCAGCCCCCCTGCCTAAGCAGGTTACCCAGGATTTTTCTAGATAGGAATATCTCCAAAGAGGGCCACTCCAGAGGGCTTCTCTGGGATACCTGTGCCATTGCTGTTACAATCACAGTGAAAAGAGTTTTCTTGTGTCCAGAGGGTAAAAAACCTCCCTGTTTCAGTTTGTGTCTACTGCCTCTGGTCCTGTCACTGGGTACAACTGAAAAGTGCCTGGCTCCATCTTATTTGCACCATTCCTTCAGATATTCTTGCATATTGATATTGATTAGGTCCCCATGAAAATTCCCTTCTCTAGGTGGGATGGCCTCAGGTCTCTTGGACTTTCCTCATGAGAATGCTCCAGTGTGTATTTGTGACCCTTTGCTGGACCGTCTCCAGTAGTTCCGTGTCTCTCTTAGGCTGGGGAGCCCAGAGCTGGATTCAGTAACCAAGTGTGGCTGGTAAGGATCGTATAGTTCAGGGGAAGGAAAATACACTGCTCTGGTTTGGTTTTTTGTTTGTTTGTTTGTTTTGTTGGGGTTTTTTTTGTTTTGTTTTGTTTGTTTGGTTTTTTGATTCTTGTTTCTTGTTTTTTGTTACAGTGTTTTTAATGGTGATTTCAAAACTTGAAATGGATAAATTTAAAAAGATGCCTATCAGTGGCCTTTGTCAGTAGCATGGCCTTCAGCAATGACGTCTGAATGCCAAGCCTGACTTCATTTTTACAGAGAGTTTATTTATCTCTTTATGCCTTCTATTTTCTTTTATTCTAACTACTGCCATTTGTTACTTCTGTAGAAGCTGACCTACAGCTTTTATCTCTCTTTCTGCCCTCAGCACTACAGATGCCTGGTGGCATATTGGCTGTTCTTTTCTTTGAAATCTTCCCCTGTAGTACAGCTCCCCTATTATTCTCATTTTGGTCTAACCTGTCCCACACTTGGCTGAATTTACCACAACAGTCCTGATTTTCTTGCCCACTGAAGTTTGCAGGATGCAATCTGGGGCTCCTGTCTGATCTTCTCAGGGAGCAGCAGTCAGCACTCAGCTAAAACAAGACCCAAGTTTGTTCTAGATTTTGTTTCAGCCTTTTAGAGAAACAGTCCGTGCTATACTAAACATTTCTGCTTCTGGTGTCTTCACAGACTGAGCCCGTGTCCTCATTATGGTTGGCTGAGCCTGTGAAGGGTGAAAGAGTTTCACCCAGGCAGTAGCACTGATGAATTTTACAAGGAAAAATCACCTGTTCTGCTGTTTCTACTTCCTCTCCTTTCCATTAAAAAGTTTAATCTCTTTTGTCCTTTTTTCTGAAGCTTCTGCTTCAGTTTGTCCTGTCCTCTGAATTGCTTCTCTCATTTAACTATAATTTGTGGACCAGACTCACAGATGCCAAAAATCCACTCCATACCTTTGTTTCTATCTCTGTGCTACTTTGGTAGGGACAGAGTACTGCAAAATAATAAGAACAAGGTTCACAACTCACTAAGCTTCCAATTATTCTTCCATAAGTTTTTATTTTCTTTTTGTTTCTTCTTTTTTTTTTTTTTTTTACTTTTCCTATTCCATCCTTCTGTTGCTTGTTATTCTAGGGTGTTCCACTTTGTGTTTTGGCTGCATTATATAGAGCCCCACGCTAAGGATCTCTGATACTTGTTTGGAACCTGCGAGTTCTATTGTGATATGTAAATATTTAAACATTAAAATATTTTGCATAGCTCTGAGAAAATACTTTTATATTCAACATGTCCTAATTTCTCCAAAGTAAGAAAAGTACATCTTGTTGCTTTTTTAGATGTACATTCATTAGTGGGTGTAAAGGACCTCAAAGAAGGCAGATGTATAGCCAGTGCATTATTTCTTTTAGGCCCAGGGTAGACAGAACAGTGCAGACTGTGTGGAAAGTGATGGATGATGGAAAAGGAGTGCTGATTCATAGGAAGGGTGGGAAACCATAGCAATTCAACTAAAGCCAAATGATGTTGGGAAAAACAGTTTTCTAATCGGGTTTGGACATGCTTATTGTAAAGAGGCATTTCTTAGTGGAAAAACAGCCCTCTGCTGTTATACAGGAAGTGGAAAAAAGAAAAAAATGAAAAGAAAGAAGATTTTCATTTTATTTTACCCTGTAACATATTTATCTTTGGTTCATTCATTTCTTGTTTGTTTGTTTGTTTGTTTGGGGTTATTTTAAAGTTTATAACATGATTTTCATTCTTTCTTCTCATATTTATTCCCCTCAGCCCAACAGAGTTAATGGAGATTCTTAGTATTTCCAGTTTCATTTCAATGGGTAGGCTCGGTGGAACAAAGGATTATTCAAAATAATCAGGATGGACAGATTCTGCCCTGGCACTTTTCAAAGGATTCTTTCTCAGCGTTAAAGAAAGAGAAATATTTTGGCTGACTGTCTTCTTTAACTTCTGCCTACTTTGTATTCTTTGATATTTGGGAATTATCCCAAATGCTGTCCAGTTCTCTAAGGGGCTGCCTGAATAGGAAATGTCTCCTGCATAAAGCAGTGTGGCTTTATGGGAAGAATTGCTGCTTGGTGTGTTGATGTGCTTTCTGCTGATGTAGTGGGGTTCAGTACTTTATAACTGTCACTTTGAAATTTTTCTGTGGACTACTAATAAAAATGGGGATTAGGGAATACTGCTGATCCCACTCCAAAACCAACATTCCTACAGAGAGAACTAGCATGCAGTTTGTTTGTATCTGCTTGGAATTTAAAGAAGGTGCACTGCAAATAAAATGGCAGTGGATTTACTACTAGAGGTTTTATTCACTTCTGTTTTGCCTCAGCCCTACAGGTAGTGGTACAAGATTTGCAATTGTTCCAAATGTTTCACATACTGATGCTAACTAGACTGACCTCCTTGACATGCAATGAACATGTTTTCCATCACACAAGCCAGAGTGATTTCCATTTCTGCATTTTCATTCTTCCCTCTTCACTTTGAAATTCTCTCCCTTCTATCAGAAGTAAGTATTTGTTCTATAGGGTTAAGATAGTCAAACGCATGTAAATGGATTGGTTTATTTGAGATATTATGAGTCTCTTCCAGTTCTGTACATTTTGTTCAAAAATATTGATAAAATTAGGCTCAGAATTTACTGGCAGTCATTGCTTCTGTGGCCAAAGATGTGGAAGAGTTAAATTGCAAGCATCATTTCTTTATCCAAGATAAAGTGGGTAAGACCTGTAGGTGCACACCAGCCTCAAAAATTAGGACATACCATTGACTTTCCAAATGAATTTACTGTCCAGCATCTCAGACACAAGCAGTTAGACCTGGGTTTTCAAAGGTTTTCAGTGGCATTTCAGATTTGCCCAGTAAACTAGCTTTGGAATTTCTGGAACTACTGTGTGTTTTTTAAAATCTATCTTCCACATAACTTTTACAGAAGCATTGAGTTTATTCTCCTTTTTTTTTTCTCCCATACATAGTAACATACTTGCTGTTATATATTAACATATTTGCTGTTGCTCCCGAGCCAGGGAAGGTTTGTTTTTTGCTGTTTTTAAAAAATATTGTTGCTTTGAGATTTATAATATGACTTTCAATCTGGCTTGCTTGTTGTACTTCCAAGTAAAAAGGAGCTCTTTTTATTCCCTTGAGAGACTGCTTAATTGGGATGTATTAGAAAATGTATTGTGTAATAATAATAGATGTTTACATAATATGAAATACTCACAAGGATTAACCAAACCTATTACAGTCCCAATAGAAATAATATCAAATATCTTCAGCTTGAGGACATATGTCAGGCTAGGGGTTTTTGGATTGGGGTTTTTTTAATAGTGAGGATGCTTTTGTTTTTTGGTGGTTTTTTTGTGGGTTTTTGTGGGTTTTTGGTTTTTTTCTTTTGTATGAATCATCTCCTTCCTTTCTGCTGTATAAAACATCATCCAGATAGGCAGAACTGTACAGAAATTATTCTTTCAGGTAACTGTTACAACATCAAGTCTGTCTAGGAAATTGCACTGTCATCTGAAATGTCCACCAAGTAATGGGCAGCCATTTTCTCAGAGAAAAAGGTCATAAAGAGACAAACAAATGATAACTAATAACAGTTACTGTGTCAGGCCTCTCTTGGGATTTTTAACATTATGATCAAGGGCTAAAAGGAGCTGTTTGGAAGGAAAGATTTGTGGCCAGAGTCCATAAACCCCACAGGTATGGCTTCCAAGAAGGTGGATTTCAACCACTTCTGAGGCACAAAGCATTTTACACTGTTTTACGTTGTCAATAATGAAGTATTTGCAAGCTAATCAGACACCCTGTGTGCAAAGCTGTCTTCTGATTTAGACAACTCCCTTCACTCTTCCTTGGTCAAATGCACCAAACATGGAAAACAATGGCTTTTCAACACAGAACTTTTGAAACGCAGGCATTCCAATATCACCTCTGCTGGCCTTGTCAATGAGCTTTCATTTTAAGGATGGAGATTTCCATGTGCATCCTTCTGAGCTCCATTTGCTCTTCCTAGAAAGTAGGAAACCAACCCGCAGGGTTCTGCTGGTCAACACGGAGAGAAGAGAGGAGCTGGGCAGTGCAGAGGTGTTGGGGAGACAAGGGAAGGAAAGGTGCCCTGAAAGAGGAGGAAGAACAGATGCACTTGTTTCTAATAGTGCTTTCTGGCACCTGATACCTGAACAAACTGATGCCATGGCTGCAGAGGAAGAGTGGAAGCGTGGGCAGCTGGGACAGAGCAGACAGCAGGGTCAGTGGACAACTGTGGTGGAAATCTTGCTGCATTCTGTTCCCACCCTGTCTGATAATGAATGCCAAGCATGTGTGTTAACATTGCTGAGCTAATTATCTCTTGGCACTATGATAGCAACAGTTTCCAACCTCATGCTGAACTGTGTGGGTTTGCCACAGCCATGAAATTGTATCAGACAAAGGGAAATTCAAATTTCCAGGAAAATCAAGTGTGCATACGAAAGTAAATCCCAGCAGGGCTGAGCAAAGCACTGGGCTTCTCTAAAGCTAGCCACGGGTGCAAAACTGTGTACATCACTTTGATTTATTCAGATCAAAATGAACCAACAGAAAGCAGAACAATGTTGGAAGTCATACTTGAAGAATATCCGTGCCTGGAGAAACTTAATAAATTGAATACTCAGTCTGGTTTTCCTCTCCAAAGTACTCGAGTGACATGAGACAGGAATTCACGCTCGTGGAAAACTGTGAGATGGGAGAAAGCCCTTGATGTTGAAGTGCAGCCACTGCAAAGTAATATCTGTCAAGTTCTTGGTGAAGAAGACTTCCTTATCTTTTCAGAAAACAGCATTCTTTTGTATTGTCCCTTGGGAAAGCACTAGTTGGACTTGAATTTTGAGAACCACCTGACCTTAACACAGCCATTTCCTGAAAGAGGAAAGAATTCAGGAAGTGAAATTCTGTCTTTCCAGCAGCACGTTAGTTCAGCAAGTCTTTGGAAGCATGCAGTAAACATGGAGAACCTTTCGCTTACAAGAGCTTCCCGCTGGGTTTTATGGATTTCAGTCTAAAGCTAACAGCTTTTGAAGATCCTCCTCCCACACTGTTCTTGTTTGGCAGCCTCTACTCTAGTCATATGGAACAAGGGATGGTATTTCAAAATGTTGTGGTTAGCTTGTACAACTCTATTGTCCATCTTCTGCAGGAATGTTGCAGCAATGTTACATATGGCTGCTGTCTAGGGGGCTTTTAGGAATTCAGAGTCAAAAAGATTCCGCCTTAGGCTATGAGGTAAAGTCAGAAGAATGAGATCTTGAAACAATTTAACCAAAGAATTTTTGGCAGATCAATACAGTCTTTTCTTGATCTGCAGCTTTGGCAGAGAAGCCAAAAAATAGAAGGATGCAGGAGGATAAATAATAATATAGGAACAATTATAAATGCCGTTATTTATATTAGTAGCTCTGCTTTACTTTAAAAGCTACATTCAGTTCTAGGTACTTAATCATAAGAAGGATAATGCAGAATTAATTGAGGTTCAACAAGAATGAATAGGAGTATGGGAAAATGCTAGTAAAAAGGGTGGTTGAATAAATTTCAAGAGTAGGTGTGCAACTGCTGCAATTCAAGGTAATGCTGAAACTTCCATTGATCTTAATTGAACAAAATTAATGACCAAACTAATCAAATGTGACACAATAAAAACAGAAAATTAATAAAGAATATCATAAAGGGGAACCTGCAACTGCTCTGCAGAGGAGCAACCAGGAACTCTAGACAGTAGCATGTAAGCTTGAACCCTCTGACAAAATGAATGTTTCTGCATGACATGCACATTGGATTATGCTTCTCACGACCATCAGAAGCTTGAAGGCTCTCAGACTTTCCAGGGCCCAGGAGAAGACTGGCCTCCTTATTAAAAGGCAAAAACCCTGAGCTGCAGTGGTACTTCTAAAGCAGCATCAGATTGTAAAGACTTCGGGCCTCTTCCAAACACTCAGACCTTGAGGCATTTGACATATTCTACCTGGCAGATGAGGAGAAACATTATTAATTACATCTCTTTCTTTGCAGCTTCTTACATGTGAGGTGACAGTCCCTCTCAGAGGAACAGGAGTTTGTGCTGGATGTTTTGGATCTGCCAGGAAGCACTTAAGTTTCTGTAGCCTGGCAGAGGAAAACTCTCCTGTCCCATTCTGTAACTCTTTCTTTGCAGGGTTGATTGGTGTTTTTGCTATTTGTGCAGTCACATGGTGCCATTCTCAAAAGCTCTCTGTTAAAGCCAAACAACACAAGCTCCCATTTGTGTTTCCAATTACACATGTGCTTTAAATCACCACTGGCAGTCACAGAGCTGACCCCTGTCTGCACCTTTCAGACACGGGTGAGGCATTGTTTGATGTCAGCTTTGCAGGCTCCTGCTCAGTAATGCGCAGGGGCTCTCACTGCCCATGGCCATGATTGGAGACAAATGTCTATTTCCTATCCAGTGGTCCTAAGAAAACCTACAGTAGCAGGTATGTTTTAACCAGACTGTTTTCCAGGGGGTTTGGTGCTTTTTGACTGTTCTATTCCCACTGTTTCTGTCTTTGGTAACTGTTTTGCCCACTTCACAAATGTGGTTTTTAATTGTGAAATTTTTGCATTTAGCAAGTGGGATATGGAGAAGGAGGCAGAAACTCAGTCAAAATTAGGATGGAGTTAAAAATATGGGAAAGATGATGGTTTTGAAAGCATTATCTGGAGGAACCATGAGGAATAAAAAATATGACTCAATCTGTATAACCTTCTGTCCCATGTCAGGTTGGGCAGCTTCCGGAAATCCCTTCCAAACTAACTTTTTAGTTGATGCTGTGCTTCATCATGTCATATAGTTGTTGCATGGGCTTTATGGCAGCATGGATAGTACCCCGACAGGAGGACGAGGATTTCTTCTGCACAGTGTCTTTACATTCCACCCAATTTACCAAAGTCAAATTTTTTTTCAACTTAGCCATACTCATGAATTCTGTGAGTCTTCCCAGAATTACATGAGCAGTATCATATTGCTGATTTGAAGGAGCTCCAGTTTTGTGTTGATTGTCTGTTACCTCATTTTCAGCATTTCTGAAAATAAATTATATCAATAAATTTTGAAGAGCTGAGGCTTGGTATCAGATGTGTTAAGTTATAATCACTCAGCATATTTTGATCATAATGAGAAAATTCAGTGCTCCTCCTGTCACTGCTGCAAGGGATCAATTGTTCTGACAGATGTACACATTTAGAAAGTAGGAGGAATGAAAATGTTAGCAATATTAATTAGTGATGACTGCATTTCACCATAGGTGGATCTAAAACAAGCAGATTCCTGAGTTGCTTATGCTGGACCGTCTTTTGTCTTAAAAATAAAAAGTTCTTTTTTAGCCCCATGAAACACAGGATGATGCATTTGATTTATTATAGCAAGCTCTGAAGTTTGTGACTGCTACTTGTAATCAGAAACATTGTTTTGCTTTGGTTTTCTTTTTTAAACAATATTCTATGTTAGGATCATGTGATTGATGTGATTCCAGTTTAGTTTAACTTGTCAGATTGTGTAATGTAACCATGGGATAAGTGTAGGAGATACATGACTGGCTTTGGCTGACTCAGAAGCTGATTGTGCCAAGGGAATTTTATAATTGTCTACTAGAAGAAAGTGAATTTTCAAAAACATTACCCACATTTTAGCTAGGCTCTTAAGCAAACACATTTTACCTGTAAGTCAATTATGTGAACACACTCATTTCATTCCACATCTACTATAATTTTTTAGGAGACATCAACAAATATACCAAATCTGTTTTGCTGTTATTTCACGCTAAAAATACCAAGTCTTCTGACAGTGAATTCCAAGGGTTAGGAAAGAATTTTATAGCATTTCCTCTAGTCTGGGGGATGTGAGCAATAAGGCCTCTTGATTTTATCATTTATAGATTTGGCTCAGTCTTTTATGTAACTTCCGAGTTCATCTCTAAATTAAACAGTTGCAGTCTTTTCCCTCACAATGATCTATTGAGCATCTCTCACTTTGTCGATGGTTTTCTTCTTTTTTTTTTTTAAACTGTGGCAGGATGTGCCCCGTTTCTTTCCCCCGCTGCAGTCTGCTTTATCTGCAGTCAATGGAGTGAAGTGTAGGGTTTTTCTGCCACCATTAGGGTGGGAGGCGTATCTGCAGCTGCTCAGAAGCAAGGCTGAAGGGGGACTTAAAAAGGCAGAAGAATAGGGACTGAAGAAGCATTGTCTTTTGTCTAAATAGATTTCAAAATTTTAGAGCCAAAATAAAAGAGGCTACAGCCCTTTGCTCTTGCCCTGCAGTGCAGGATCAGGGCGAAAAGGCATCAGTGCAGATAAAATAGCAGTGGGTACAGTGAGTGAAAACTAAGACACCCACTTAATATGAGTGAAAAAAAATTAGTAAGAAAACTGCTTGCTCCTATCTGGAACCAGAAACGAGGGCAGATTATCAGATGAGATTCCTGATAAAGAAAGCACTTTGCTAGTACTGTTTAGGAAGCACTGTATAGCTAATTTAAGTGTAATATCATATCTAATCCCTGAACACAAGATGAGTTTCCCATCCTTGTAAATTACCTGCCAGAAATGGCCTGCATTGCTCTCAAATCTCTGAGTTCCTGGTTCTAACATATCAGTAAGGCTTGCTGCAAACCCAGTGATTCCTTAGTTTGTCACCCAAAAACTGTGACATAATAAAACCATGAGATGTATTTCCAGGGTCCTGTCTTCACCAAAGACCAGATTGATCAGCATGCCACTTACTCTTCAGAGTAAACCAACGCCTTCACAACTAGCTTTTTTTTATTATTTTGAGATGATTTAAAAAAACCAACCAGCTTTTTCTTTTATACAGAATATAATGAGGCACAGGTAGAAATGTCACTTCGTCGGAATTGATTTTTTTAAGTCTGTTTTATTTTTGTTTCCATTGCAATGAGGAATTTGTTTTGATTTTTTTCCCCTCAGGCTTTAAATGCTACTAGCATTTTCCCAGAAATTGGTATAGGTGGGTTTCAAGATTCTGGGATTTGTGGTTATTAAAGTATGAAGTAGTCAAACATTATCAAATTTAAACTTCAAAGAAGGTATGTTTAAGACTGCGGCCCAAGAGAAGCTGGACGAGATAAGTGTCCACTCAGCCCTGTGTCCTGTTTTTCCCAGTAGCAAGAAGAAATATTCCGTGAAAGAGCATTGAGTTACAGAATTAGATGATAGGGTTGAGTCATATGTCAGGCATATTTCTCCCTCTGCTAGTCCTGAGGAAGACTTGTAGCTCTCCTATAATCTTCCTCCCTGGCAGTAGAAGGATCAGTCAGAGAAACCTATGTCTTACTCAGCCGCTTATCAATTCTTGACAAGTCACCTAACATAGGGCACTTAGGTTGCCCACCTGAAAAATGGCAGCGATGATGTTTGCCTTTGAGAAAACATTCTGGGGTCTGCAGTTAGAGGAAAAAACTATGGATACTTATGGCTGGAGCATTCTCCTTTGTTTCACTGGCTGCCTTTAAGAGTCTTCTTGTCTGTATATTGCCACATATATGTCCTTATCCAGAAGTGCTAAGATTTTATGACAGGAAAATTTTTTGTAAAATGCAACTGTCCCCTTGTAAGAGTTGTATCCTTGCACGAATTTAGCAATAATTTGCCATTTCCTGCAACCACTGTGATGACTATCCTTTTTAGACAATACATAGTGAAACTAGGCCTACATGAAAAAGATTATGGAAAATGTGTTTCAGGACTTATCTTTCTTATCCAGGCAGGAAGCTGATTCCAGTGAGGAACTTCTATAGCACTGTGTTATTCACTGAAGTGAATCAAAATTCTCAGAATCACACCTCTTCCGACAAAAGGCAAAATAGGAGACATGATCAATTCCCTGTTGCGTTTTCATTTGGTTTTATTTGATTTTGTGCATTTGTTTGGTTTTTTTTATTTGGTTTGTTTCGGGTTTTTTTCTTTTTCATTTTTAGCACTGAATTGTAAGGACAGTTTGGGAATACAGACAAATCCTTATCTTATCTGGTAGTACTGCACCTGCCAGCTAAACTGCACAGTCCCTTCCAACCCGAACCATTCTTTGAAAGCCAAATTTGGCACCTGAAACAATGCATGTAAAGAGGACACGGATCCTCAGGAGGCCTAGCTGTTTGGGACATCTCCTAGAGTGCATAAAGAAAGTTGTGTAAGTTGACATGTAATGATTTGTCATTGATTGGGAAGGCAACTCTTCCTTTTTTTTTCATGGGATCATAAGGCAAGACCACTTTGAGGTGTGTCGAATTATTGCACTGGGAGTGGTTTAAAACTGCCCTGTGAAAACATTTTCTTGAAAGTGTAATGAATTTGGGTTGTTCTTGTTCTGATGCTGAAGTTCTATGAGATTTTTATAAGGTGGTAGTGAAAGTACAAGTAGTATTAGTGTGGAAGCAAGATGAACAGATAAGAACTGATATTTCCCCAGTGCAATAAATATTCCTATATGTGTGTATATAGTGGTACACAAATGACAATACAGTGTTTTAATTTAGTATGAAGCTGAAAAGGTACCAGAGAGTGTCTCTGAGGGGATATAACCATTTTCAAAAGTGGTGCCTTTAAAATCTGTGTATATTCTCTGCCAAGGACAGGATGATGTGAATAAAGAAGGGATAACAAGCTGTTAGACTAGCTTGTGAAACTGGGTCTTTGACCCCAGTAATAAAGCACACCAATTTTACCTCTTCATCCTGTTCATGTTGCCCTTTGATCTTATTAATAGTTTTAATAGGACTAGTCAGAAACATTTAAGAAAATAATCCTTATGAATGGGGCCCTTCCAAAGAAGATGGTTAACATCTTGTGTTATGGGCTGCTTGTCTTTCACACTGGTCAGGAAAGATCCTTTGTTTTCGTAGCTCTCTCTTATGCCTGTTTCTTCTGTGTCCACAACAGGTCCAGCTGTGCAAACATGGAGAACCTTAGTTGATGATCAGAACCCTGAAGTAGGATACCTAATGAATTGAAGATTTTAGGAAAACGTTTTCCCCTGGAAAGACATTTTCATTAAACACCTTGTTCTAGCTCTATCCACCAGGTAAGTAGCATAACAGAGAGAGGCGGTTCTTGGCAAGGAAAAAGAAGAAAGATGAAAGCACCTAGCTGCCTCATCATAATTACTTCCCCAGAAAAAAGTAATAGACTACAGTATATAGAGTTTGCTTTCCATTTTCTTTCTTAGAGATACATATATTCTGCTGTAGTAGCTATCCAGTTTTTAGGAATTTTTTCATGAGAGGGAAGCATTGAGTTTGGGACAGAACTTACTTTGTACGAAATTTATCTTAGGACTGTGTTGTTGTAGCTGTATTAAAAGATTGCTTTGAGTACGCATGAGTATCAGGATTAGAAAACTGCCAGCAAAATATTTCTCC
This sequence comes from Corvus hawaiiensis, assembly GCF_020740725.1. Taxonomy (NCBI): domain Eukaryota; kingdom Metazoa; phylum Chordata; class Aves; order Passeriformes; family Corvidae; genus Corvus; species Corvus hawaiiensis. The sequence goes on from NC_063217.1 coordinate 57,599,509, forward strand.
TCATGACTAACTTAAAAATTTCAAAATTGGTTTATAACTGGAGGAGAAACTCCACTATGAATGAGGGGTGGAGCCTCAATTCAAGAAAAGAAATTTGAGATATTTTAAAATAAAAATGGATTCCTCTGATTCAGATGAAACCATCCAATTAAAAACTCATTTACTTTACCTCATGTGAACTAGATGGCTCTAGATAGATTCCTGTCCTTTTGAGCTAGCAATGCCAGTAGTCCGTCTCAGTCAATTCTAGGGTCAAACTGCCACAGCTTCAAACGTTGTACAAAATAGTATGGAGTGAAAAAGCAAAGGAAAAAGTAAGAAAATGGGAATGCTTTTTTTTTACATCCTCATGGATTTGTACAACAAATTTTGAGCAACTTGTACAGCAAGTTTTGAGCAACTATTCCAAAATCATCAGGCAATCTCATTAGCATTGCTTTGCCTCTCAAGTAACTACAAAGTCTATCATCAAGCACATATGCAGAGTTTAGGCTGAATGTAGTGAATAACATAACCTTATGTAATTCCTGATTCTGTAAATATTCACTGCATGGAGGGTCTTGTCTACTTTTTGGGTTTAAAGGGAGATAGCCTACCAAACTACCCAGATCATACTCTCCAGACCACATTAAAAGTGTCATTCATAAACCTCAGCCATCTATCCAAAAGAATAATGAATTCCTAGGGGCCAAATTCAAAACTGCAGAAACTCCAGGGTACTAATGGCATTATATCAAGGTGAATTTTTCCCCATTTAGCTAAATATAGCTAACTGAAAAGTTGTGTATGAAGGCAGGTAAAGCTTTGGTTGACTAACAGGGAGAAGGGCATTAGGTTTGCTTTTCCCTTTGAATATCTGAGGTGTTCGGAAAGTGAAAATTACTTCCAGGGAAAATTGCATCACAAAATGCATCCCAAATTTGCATGAAAAACACATGAACACACACATTTAAATTGAAGAAAATTTTCAAAATAATTTCTGTTTACAGTTTACTGCCTTTTCACTCTTCAACAGAAAATAAAAATCCATGGGCAAATTCCAGGAGACTGAATGCTGACTCTCATGGCTTTGTGTTCCTTTTTCCACCTTCTCCTGGAAACTACAACGAAGAAAGACAGAGAATGCATGCACAGACTTTCCAGGAGTCTTTCTACAGATAAGAAAATAGAAACAATCAAGCTTGCAGATAGCAGCCTGCCAGTTTCCAATTTTTCTTGGAAAGAAAACTTTTACCAGCATAACTGCAGTTTTCCAGTGAGAACATTTTAGGCTTTTTATATGGGAACTTTTAATTTTGAACTGCGCATGAACAGAAACATCAGAGGGACTGTAATATCTATCCTCAACAACCAGGGAAATTTAAGAAAAAAAACCCAACCCAAGACAAAACATTAAAAAACTTACACAAAAAAACCCCAAAAAAGCCCCCCAAACAAAAGCCCCAAGTACTAAAGAGAATTTTGCTTCCCTAAGTGTTCTTCCCACATACTTGCAGCCACATTCCTGCAGCCACTTTCCACACATGTAAGGCACCATATCTCATTACAAGTTCAAAATTGTTCAAGGAGAAGAATCCAAGGAGGTAATGACAGAGGAAGAGAGGCAGCTGCCTGTTTCCTCCTTTCCTTGTAAATATGAAAACTCTCACAGTATTGCTTAAAGATGGCTGTCTGTATACTTGGCCTAATTCCACCCTCTTAAAGGCCATGTGAATTTCAGAAGATGCAGCTTTTGCAGTGTTACTTTAGCTTTGAAACTGGTGGCAAGGCTTTTTTTCCTTGGTAGCTGCATGTCAAGAAATCTCACAGAATAAAAAATATATAAGAGATTTTAATGGAGGACTTTTTAAAGAAAACAAATGTCTGTTTTGCAGAACCCAGTTTCAGAGATGATGAATCTATTCTGTACAAACCACTAAATAATGGAGCAGAAGACCTGCCTTTTGTAAAGAAATTAGAGAGGGAGCCAAAAGGTGAGGTAGCAGGAAGCTCAATATATTGTGTTTCATTTTCTCACTGTGCTGTTTCAAATTTCCATTGCAGTAGGTGTAGCTGAAGTGGAAAACTAAGTTAGAAGAAAAGAAGAGACAATAAATGTCATCCATTTTGAGGAGATGCATCCTAAACTCTAGGAGAAAAATGGAAATAACTAGAAGCAAGTACTTGAGTATGTTCACAATAGAGGGATGATTTTTTATGTAGAGTGCATGATAAAAATCAGCAATGCTTTAAACCATGAGAAAACAATCATGCTCTGCTCAGTATAACTAGTTTACCTACCATAAATCTGGATAAAATAACACTTGATTGAATAAATATGGAAAATATTGAGATAGGAACTATTCAGAGCAGAAGAATAGACAAAAATTGGAAAAGAACTTTCCAACGGTTGCTGCTTAGGTAAAGAAGCTTGCTTTTTTGAAAACCACACATTTCCTTCTAATTGCAGTGAGCAATGCAGGTGACTTGCTGGGATCATGCTTGCCACCCTTCTACAGGAGATATTTCTCCTGAACTCCTATTTGAACTCTTAATTTGAAAGGGGTAGAAAAGGGAGAGACAAGTGACCACAGCCACTAACGAAGCACCTTGCATGATTCTCAAACTGACTGTGGGGATGTACACTATTAAATTGAGGTACTTCCGCAGTCAGGGATCCCAGGCAAGAAATTTTAACTATTTGTGCCACCTGAGATGAAGTCACCATGATGCCTTCAAAGGCTTTTTGTAACCTGACTTCTGTTGGCCAGAGTAAACTTTGTAGAACAATAGATGAGCAGAGACAATGTTTGGTTCCCTATTTTTATAGTCTCATATTTGCGGCTTAAGGTGTACATTTATTGTCTTAAAGGGTTCTGTACAACATTAAATAAATAACACTGATATGGATTAAGAGTATTTTTCCCTAATGAAAAAATGTTGAATGAATTATATGGCATCTAGAACACAGAATGGGTGGATTTACCTGTGTTCAAAAGAGTGGTAAGTATAAGGCCCTTAGTATAAGAGTATAATCATCTCAGCCCTTCTTGTAATCAACAGAGAAAGCACTAAAATCAGAGGTTGATTCATTCCCTCTCAACAGAGATGGGACAAATCACCATCTGGAGGGTTAATGTCTTATTCTGTCTGTAAAGAAAGTCTCAAGTTAAGGTTCAGGGAGGTAAATCCTAGCCTATCCAGATTATTTTAAATTATATAATAATTCTCTTTTATTTGTCCCTCAAAACATAAATTGAAATTACCTTGCACACTGTGGTCAAAAGTTAACCTCACCTTTTTGGTGAGAGCTCTTTTGTAACTTTCACAGCCTGTGCAGGAGACCTTCCCCAACACATGTACATTCATTGCCTCCACAGGAATTTCATCTGTTAAGCTTTGGGATGACTGTAGGTGCCAGTGGTCCCAGTCTGCTGATGATTCAGAGTCTTTTTGGCAACAATCACCCAGCCACAGCTTGTTAGACAGAGCATCCTTGCTCAATCACTTGCATGCCACATGTGTGGTGTGTGCTAGAATCTGCAGCAGCGTTTGCAAGGTGAAAGCTGCTGAGAGCCAAGCTCCTCATCCTTGCTTGCAGGATTGATAATGTCATTCAGTGACACCAGCTGGTGTTCTGGAATGAGATTACAGATTGCAAGTGAATTCCTGCAAGGTGGGGAAAAGTTCCTGTAAGAACTCTCATTCTTTTCCCAGTTTGGTCTAGATCTGGTAAGTGTGATTTCTTTTCATGAGTTCTAGAGGTGCCACCTTTCTCTTGTCTTCAAAGCTGGAATTTTGTATCCCAAAAATTCTGGCAGTCATAGAGCATGTATGTTCTATACATTTATCCCAAAGAAAGGAGCTATTAATGAATTTTAGTGAACCTTATCCAGTTACTATGATTGTGTTGGGTAAATACAATCCCGCTGAAGCCGTAACAGAGACAAGGGTAGTTGTGCCTTCTGCAGTGATTATGACTTTTCTGTGGCTGTCATGGAAGCATAGAAGGCAAACCCAGTGAAAGGTCCTTTTCATGAGAAAATTTAGGAAGATTACTTTCCTCACAGTGGTCTTGATGAAATATCAGTCAGGGAATTTGAATGTGGCCAAATGCCTTCTTAACACAATTTATTCTTTGGACTGGACTCATTATCAATACTACAGATTAGCTGTCTTGGTATGGTAAGATTCCATCTTACACCTTATCTAAAGTTTTGGTGTTTGAGTTTACTTACAACAATTTATCTGATGTTGCCATACACTATGAATGTGGCTGTGAGACTTGGTAGTTCTTCTCTGGTCTCCAACTTTCTACTTCAAGCAATAATTAGTATATTTCCAAAATATCTTCTCACCTTCTATGAAAACTACTTCTTGAATATTATATTTACAACATCTTCCTTTCTGTAGGTATCTGAGAAAAAAAAAAAGAAAAAAAAGATATTTCCATTTAGTCATCTGGACATGAAATTTCCAGTGAAGTGTCTAACCATCAGAACCATATATGTAAATATTGTACATATACTTGTTACCCTATTCTCTGTGCTCTGAAGTATAACTAGTAATAACTGATAGATCCAGCTGCCCACCTGTTCTTTTTTTCCAATAAAGCTGCAGCACCTCCTCAGTCTTTAACATTAAGAATCTTCATGATTTTAATATGTATGGCTGCATTGTATTGCTCTTTTCTCAGAGGAGTGCTCTGTTACTCAAGTTAGATGGTTCCTCACTGTTCCTTGTTTGAAATGCTTCCAAAGGAGATTGAAGACTCAAGGTGGAAATTATTTCCAAGCTGCTCTAAGAAAACTCTTCATATATGATATTATGGTTGGGTTATAATGACAGCACCCTTCAGAACTGCAATTTGATTGCAAATCTGAAATGCACTCAGAGGCATACTGTATACATTAATATCCCAAGCTTACAGTAGCTTGGCCTTAGATTATTTCAAAGTTGCATGAATTACATTTTTTGGGGTTTCTTATTTGACAGAGTGCTTCTTGGCTTTTCTCTTGCTGCTTAATGCCAGGGATGGTATGCTTATGCTTCAAACCCTCAACAGAATTGCAGATACTGCAAAAATCACAGAACTTTCATGGAATTGCGTATGTAGGAACAGAAATTCACCTAGTACTCCATTATTGAGTTTTTACTTTGGTAAGCCTCTTGGAGAAACTCCTGCAGTGGAAAGGTTGTTGCCTACAAAAGAAGACTAAGTGGACCTGATTCAAATCTTGACTCAGATGACAGCTTTCTGTCTTTTCTCACTGACAAGTGAGTGTTTATTAAGTTAAATGGAGGTACAACAATTGCAAACATTAAAAAATTGAAAAAATCGATGAATAATGAAATAGTTTAATTTCTTTCTATATCATTCTTTCTCCTCTGTATATGTGAGTCTGTCTGGGTTAGTTACTTTTTTGGATTACTGGTTTTTCTTTAGAAGCATAGTTGGGATCATTCACCCCAAGATCGTCACGATCCCTTGTTTTAATTGATCCTGACTTGTTTCTATCCTGATCCAATAATGAGACACGAATACCATCTTATGCTTGTAGACAGGAAAAAAAAACATTTAGATGAAACATACTGGTTTGGTTTTGGAAATGCCTTGTAGTGAATGTGTTCATTGCATTGCAAGTGATCACTCAGCCTCAGCGAAGTAAGAATTTGTCTGGACAAATTTACTAAGTTGATCAGTAACTGTACGGTTCCTCTTCCTATGACTTCATTAATTCTTACAACGGTATTTTCTTTCAGTAATTTTGTAAATGAATATTTTTATTTCTTTTATCCTAATGTGATCTGAGGTAAGCATTATGTCAATGTGATTGTTTGCCCTTAAGGCATCCCATGATTATAAGTGTAAGTTTCACAGTGCGGTACCAGGACATAGTTAGAATCTACTGGATCAAAACAGTTTTAACTGGAGTGCTCCAAAATAACAAAATCAGCTTCCTCTCCATGCTGTTTTTACCATCTTTGTCTTCTTGGCACTGCTAATATCCTTTTAGTTGATCAGGTGTTCACCTCTGTTCTGTTTGAGTGAGTAATTAGCAAACTGTGCATTCCTTAAGGCAAATAGGCTTTCTCATCTTTAGCACAGGCTGGTTTGAAGAGAAATGCAGAGAATAGCTTTACTGTTGATAGGGGTAAGCCAGGCAAGTTCCCAGTATGTAGGATGTTACTGGGCTAAGTGCCTCAAAACCCAGGATCCCCCAGCATCTGCTATGCTTTACTGCACCAATTTGTTGGTAGCAGACTCTGTGGAGCAGCACACCTTTAGTGGATCTGGAGTCTTCATCTTAGACTGCCCATCCTGTTATTTTCACAAGAGTTTCTGTTGCTTGGGGGAAATGAGTCAATGTTCCGTTCACTTCTGCTGATAACCTGAGGATTTTAGCAAAGCAGGAGTGGAAAAACCTTTGAGTTGCAAAAAGAAGTAAAAAATAGCAGGGAAACCAATGTTTCTAAGCAATCCATTCCAGGAACATATAAAGCAGTTTGTCTCATGTCCTAGATAGATGTTGTATCTTTAAATAACGAATAAAGCAGTACTTAAGTCCCAGTTTCCAGAGCGAATGGAGAGCTTTCCTTGATAATTCCTTGAATTCCTTGATAAAGATACTTTTGAGGAAATGGCATCTGAAAAGATAGTTCTGAAAACCAATGGCCATTTTCTCTACAGAGAAGAGCAACATGTGGAGGGTCTTCCTAATTTTTTTTCTTATTTATTTCTTTCCCTTCACTGTTTTAAAGAATGTCAAAGAGTAGATCTTAAAATGCCCAGAAGATGGGATCAGTGCTTTACAACCTGCCACATGCACTTGTTAAGAGCTGAGTGGTTTAGAAATCCACTTGCTCAGGACACAGGGTTAAAGAGGTTTCTGCACTATTCTCATTTTTGTGGTAAGAAGAATTAGCAGTTGAGTGACTATAGATATCTTGTCACTTTTCAATGCACTCACAATATGCCCTTTAATACTAATGGGAATCTCCCAGACGCATAAGAGACGGAGGGTCTTCTGTATATGTTCAAACAAGCAATTCCTTGGTCATTCATTACTCTGTTCCACTGCAACAGGAAGTTTCTATTCAGTAAATGCTTACCTCAGTGATAATTTTGAAAGGATGTATTTGATAACTGGGAGGGGTCAGGAGGAGGAAAAAGCAAAAAAGAAGGGAGAAGGAAATATTGGCAAAGGACGAAAGGGACAAATAAAACCAGGATGCAGTTCAGTTTTTTTAGCAAACTATTTCCCATGCCACACTATTCTTACCATTTTCCACTAAACTCAGAAAGTTTACAATAACCTCCTCACAACAGTTTTATCAAAAAGAGAAAGCGTGCTTGCTGCTGTAACGTCTGATGGACAACAGCTTCCCTTAACTTTACTTTTTGTGGAGCAAGAATAAAAGGAGGAGAGGGAGTAAAATGGGAATTTCATTTCACAGCAGTATTTGCTTGCCCAAATCCATACAGCTATAACTTATGCACTCAGTAAAATGCCTCTTAGAATAGAAATGCATCTACAATAATGGTATGAAATTTACTCCTGCTAGAAATGTTCAATTTATGGTCAATATTTTTCCCTAAACCTGGAAAGTGATAGCATAATTTAGATGAATCTGGGGTTTTCCCAGATTCTCAGCAGCAGAAGGATCCCCTTACTTACTTGGGAGACTTTTGGGATTTTGCCTCTACACACTTTAGGCCCACATTTTCTCTTCACCAGGACTTGGTGTGCTTTAGAGCCCAATGACTAGGCTAGGTAGAGACAGCCTTTTCAAGAACAGACCGGTCCAACTCTTCAAGGCCTGATGTGACCAGTCTGTCTTAGCATCTCATGCCATGGCACAGAAGATACATTGTCTGGGGCAGATAATTTCATAGAACTGCCACTCAGTGTTGTCTTTGGTGGCACACACCATTCTGGCCACGTAGGGTTGGGACTCTGTGAGGTCGTCTCTGGTTCCCTGTGACTAGTATTTATTTATGTTTACATATATGCCATTGTTCCTTAGTAGTACTTTATCAGTGCTTTGCATTACAAATGCAAGCTATGAGATTAAGGAAATCTGTATCTCCTGCCTGTTTAACAGATCCCTTACTTTCACGTGGGAAGACTCAGAGGAGAAGTTTGAAAATGTGGCCTTTGAGTAATATTTCTGAACTGCTGGTGGTCATAGAACCACAGAAAATTATTTGTGGAAGGTTTTATTGTTGGATGTCATGGTAGAAATGCCAGGAACCAAGTAATGGTGCCTGATCTGCCCGTCCTCTCCCCCAAAACCTCTGTGTATTGTTCAGGAAAAGGGCTTTCTGTTTCACCATGTTGTCAGGTGCAACCTTCTCCTCCTAGTCACAACAGTGGAGAGGCAAGAGGGACCAGCTTCATCCTCCTCTGTGCTGACAAACACTAATGGAGGCAAGACTCAGTGCCTAGAAATTAACAATGTCTTGCAAGAAAAAGTGGATAGCAGCTTGGACAGGTGGAATTGGATATTTCTTGTCATACATGAAATCCCTAATTGTGCTTGGTCTTTGCATATTAAGTGCTTTAATTAATTAATTCTGAGTTAAATATTTTTAATTTGAATGTTAAAATTAACCCATCAGCCCAGGTACAAAAATCAAGTTCCATTATCCGTGTTTTCATTTATTCAAAGTAGTTTATTAAGAGAGTTACACCCTTCCCAGTTAAAAATTCCCCAGTTAAAAATCCCCAACTTATGCTCCCTTTTCAAACTTCAAACCACCTGTACACCATAAGAGTTATCTTTCCTGTGTTTCCTGTATACTTTTACAAGTGTTTTAAGATGTTAGATGTATTTTAATTTTTTTTTTAGGTGTTTTTACTTGCACTTTGGTCCAAGGGGTAACTCCAAAAACCCCAGTTCTAACAGCCAGCAGCTATTTTTAGCCCCATAACCGTTACCCTGTAGGCAAGCTCCGTGGCAACCTGAATTTTAATGAAGGCATTTTAGCACCCGTATCTCAACTGATACCACCCCTCTGACAACGACGAGCTATTGGTGGATGGAGATGATCTGTCAAAGGGAAAGCACCAATCACTTTAAACCGAAGGGGCGGGCTGTGGGCGGGCTGGGGCGGAGCAAAGGCACTATGAAACGGTGTGACCGGTCTTAAAAAGTTCAGACAGAGAATGTGTCCCCATGCTGGCTAGTTGTGGTGGATATCAGTGCTGGGCATTAAAAGCCTTACTCCTATTAAGGAGCCTTTAGTAACTTTTTACTTTCGGACCAGCCAAAAGCCAGCTCAGCACTGCAAGTCCTTTTTCTCTACCTGAGGTCCAGTGCTGTCTCAGCCAGAAGATCTCAAATCCCTGCGCTCCTGGGGCATACCATCTATCTGTTGGGGTCCCTCCCCTGCCGTGTAGCCCTGGGAGAGGGGCCCTGAGGGCACAGACACGGGGTTTCCCTGCCCCTGCTCAGCCTCGTTCCCATTGGTTGGTTTGTGTTCCCTGCGCGGGCAGAAGGACCCTTGGTCCGGGGACTGGAACAGTTCCTGGGCAGAGCTCCGGCCATGCGGCTGGAGAAATAAACATCTCTGAAACAGCTAGCAAGAATCTGTCTGTCCATATATATTTCCTTTCCACGGGACTCCTGGTTTGATATATGCGTGTTGCAGGATCCCCACTGCAACAAATGGTGGCTAATGCGGGCAGAATGATCCCCGATCCCTAAGCGACTATTTGTGTGAGTAAACCCTGGAAACTTTGGATTCCTCTTCTTGGTTTTGCTTTGCTATTCCATATCTAAACTATGGAGGAACCGTGGGAAGACTCTTGGCTCTCAGAGCCGCATATGGACATTTATCTTAAACTTAAAATGATTCTTGAACAACGATTTGTAAATTTTAGCTTGATTCAAGCTCAAAAAGAACTGAAACACTTCCTGGCATGGTTGTTTAAGAACTTTTTCTATGTTTCTCGGGATTTAATTCTTACCAAGGGCTTTTGGAAAACCGTTTGGACACAGTTAATACTGGAGTCAAAATATATGCCGATGGAAGAATATTTTCGTGAATATTATTTAGTTACCGAGACTGTTGAGCAATGTCAGCTGTGTCCTGGCGAAGGGAAGCCTGGTGCAGGGACCGTGCGGCCCAGGCCACGTGCACCGAGCGCTCTGCGAGCAGCAGCGAGGCAGTTCCCGCGTGCGGGCGGAGCCACGCGAGCCGCAGTGTCGGCGGCGGAGCGAGGCGCGGCGGGAGCAGCGGGACCCGGCGGTGGCCGCCCGGCCCTGCACAGCGTGTGGTGGAGCGAGCCCCGGGAACGCCCGGCCGAGAGAGGCGGCGTGCGGGCGGCGGCGGGCGGCGGTGGAACGGAGCCGCGCCCAGCCGAAATGCGCGCTGGAGCGGAGCGCGGGGGAGTCGTCGCTCGGGGGCCCGGCCGAGATGTGGGTGCAGCGCCCGGCAGCGGCAGCGAAGCTGCGACCAGAGGAGGCGACGCACGGAGAACTGAGCGGCGCAGCCCGGCCCGCGCAGCCCCGAACGCGACCCCGGGAAGAGCGCGCAGGCACCAGCAGCCCCGACAATTCCAACACGGGAGCGACCGAAAGAGAGAGCAAAGACGCAGCGAGACAGGAAACAGCAGCCACTCGGAAAAAGGAAAAGATCATAGTAACTAAGACCTTAGGGATAGTAAAATGGTATAATGTTAAGCAAAATTATGGTTTTATAACAAGGTGTGACAACCAGCAAGACATATTCGTGCACAGAACTGCTATTAAAAAGAATAACCCTGAAAAATGCATCCCAAGCTTGGGAGATGGAGAGGTGGTGGAATTTAATATTGTACTAGGGAGAAAAGGGTTACAAGCATCGCAGGTCACTGGGCCTGATGGTGTTCCTGTAAAAGGCAGTATATATGCAAAAAATCGTAGTCATGTTAGACAATATCTCCATTGTAAGCGCCCCCTACAGTCTCCCTTTCCTAATCCCACCTTTCCCTTTTACCCTATGTCCTATTACCCCCAGTGTATTCCTAATCCGTTTTTTCATCCATGGTTTCCCTCACAAAACCATGCTTTTGCCAATTGTTTCCCCAAAAATCCCTTTCCAATGCCGAGTGGGGGATGAAAAGGGGGAGGGAAGAAGTTAAACCCTCTCCTGCCTCAGTTTCCCCACAAAGCATGCTCAGAGAGTTCTGTCTCCCTTCTGTCAGCCCTAAGATGTTCCAGAGAATCTGTTTGGACATTTAAAGACTCAGGAGGGTGGCTTGTTTTGTCTTGAAACTGTTCTTGTTATGTTTATCCAGTTGTTTTCATTCTCCTTTTATTAAAATAAAACGGGTGAGGTGTTGGGGTCCCTCCCCTGCCGTGTAGCCCTGGGAGAGGGGCCCTGAGGGCACAGACACGGGGTTCCCTGTCCCTGCTCAGCCTCGTTCCCATTGGTTGGTTTGTGTTCCCTGCGTGGGCAGAAGGACCCTTGGTCCCGTGACTGGAACAGTTCCTGGGCAGAGCTCCGGCCATGCGGCTGGAGAAATAAACATCTCTCTGAAACATCTAGCAAGAATCTGTCTGTCCATATATATTTCCTTTCCACGGGACTCCTGGTTTGATATATGCATGTTGCAGTATCCCCACTGCAACATCTATCGAGCCGTAGGATCCCAAATTCTTGTATTTTTCTAATTTCTGTAATTATTCAATTTTTCTGTTTTCAATAAATTATTTTAATTTTTATTTACTTAAGAGTTGTCTCATTTCTCACATTTCTGTAACTTGGACTTCTGTGTCTCCAAATGCTGAGTATTTGGATGATGGGAAAGAGAGACCTGAGAGATCTCATTAGATGACACCAAACCAGCATACCATGTTCCTCAAGAGGATGTGATGGGCTGTGGATTAAGGCCAGGGAGGAAATGGCAGACCCACCTGAAAACTCAGAGGGCACAAACCTCCCTCAAGGTGTTGAACGGCTGAGCAGCTGACTGCTGTTGGATGACTTTTTTCTGTCTCCCTGTTGCAGCTGTGCCCTGTTTCATAAGTAATAATAATAATTTAAACAAGAAGAGGCATATTCATCTGAGGTGAAGGACAGTGTCAACTTTTACCTCTGCCTGATTCATTACAGGGATCTCTGTGGATTTCCTACCTTGCTAGGTAGTTGTTTCTCTACCTATTTTCCTTGATTGTTTTGAGCAAATGTAACTGGTTTGTTCCTTGGTATAAAATCTGGAAGTCTTGCCTCCCAGACATTCAAGCTCATGAAATAAATGGAGAGTATGATGTTAAGTAGTTTTATTAGAAATCCAGTGTATACTATGTGTAAACACATAAATTTTCTTGTACAAGATCTGAGCTTACAAGTTTAAAGGGGATTTTTAACTTCATTTTTATCTGCTTGCACATAACTTGAAAGACAAACATTACAAATGAAAAGTTGTATCAAATTAAATTGGATGGTCAAATTAAAGGGAAGAAAGTTTTCTCAAAAAATGAGTTCTGGTCGAGGAGAAAGTAGTAGAGAAAGTAGATAAACACAAAGAACAGAGATCCAAAGCCTCTGAAACAAAAATGAAAGCTGGTGTATATAAATGTTTTATGGAAGAGTCAGTGTGTGTTTTCTCAAAGATGATCTGTCCCTTGGAATAGTAGCAGTGTTTGGTAAAATCCTTACAGAGTTGGAACCTGATCAGTTCCCCAATAATCCTGCTGCAGAGGACATCTTTATCTATACTTGTGTGTGGCTCAAGGGACAGTGCTAATGTTCTACCCTTTTGTGATGTTTATGAGCATTTTATTAATATTTTAGTTGCAGTTAATGGATGTTTCACCAGTTTTCCTCACGTGTTAATAAACATTTGCTAAATTTTTAATTTCCGTGGCTGCAAACTGATAAATTGTTACTAATAAAACCCTTCAAAAACATCCCTTCTTATCTTCCACAAGCTTCAAATATATTTTTAGACACAGTAAGGGAAAAGAACTTTGCAAAATTTCTGGTTTTTTCCAGTGGAATATTTTCAAGTTGTTCATCTTTTACAGCTCTCCTTTTAGGGGTAAAGTAATGTCTCTTGCTTATAGGATTGCCATAGGAATGGTTTCATTGGCTTAGATTGATGGTCCATGTAGCTCAGAGATGTTATTTAAGATGGACACTTGAGCCTGGCTGCTACTGGTGTGGGCACAAGTATGTTCACTCTCATAGACAAAGTTTTCTGGAGACATTTCATCTTTCAGACTCACTGCTTTGTATTCTCTTGATCTGCTTCTCTCTGCTGTACCAGATGCTCCACTGGTGGCTTCACATCCCCATGTGCTTGCTGATTTTATGTTGTGAACTCTGTAAGTTGAAAGAAAAGTAGGAAGGATCACACTGTCATCCAATTTAGAGAGCTCAAAAATGTTTCTGGAAGTCTCCTCACAGCACCTTAAAGGGATACTTACCAGGAAATTCAGACTTGGGAAGTGGCCCATGATAGATGCCTTGGTAGTCTAGAACACGTGGTAAACTTTCTGCTGATCTAAGAGAATTCACTTTGGGAGTGGAAACTTTTATTTCCTTTGCAAGAACAAATCTAGGAGAAAATGTCCACAATGTTATGTGAAGGGCTGACAAAGAAGGAAAAACAGTGGATCATTTGCTATTTAATCTAAATCATTTTTCACCATATTGCACTGAGATGAGGTGAATAAAGGTCGGTGTACAGTTGGTTTTAATTTTGCTCTTGTCTTGACACAGTCTAGAAGAAAGCTCTGTGAGATGTCAGAAAAAAAAGCTCTGATACACTGCTGAAAGGTACTGCTGTTCTTACTGATCAAATGTGTTTCAAATTAATTCTGTTTTAATATACTGCTGCTTGTATATTTTATACTACTTGAAAATATCTATGTTTTGTCCTTGCCAGACAAACTAGACTTTTTCTCTTCATATTGAATTTGAACATCACAATGTAAAATTGGTAGTGATTACTCACATAGGGGACCAAAACAGAAAGTTTATGGTAGCAATGCTTTTAACCCAAGCTTACCAGCACTGACAAAATCTATGACTGATGCAAAAGTCTGTCTGAGAATGAAATGATATCCAATAATTTCACCGTGTTTATTTGTACCTGTTCAACTTTCTACTCTTTCTCTCATTTTTGCTACATGTTCCAAACACAGCCAGGCTGAAGATAACCTAAAGGAAGAATCCTGTAACTGAACCATCCTTGCAGTTTACTGTGGGCTTACTTTCTCCATGGCAAAGACCCCTTCCAGACAGTTGTACAGAATCCAACAAACCTGAAGAGATTTGTAAAATATCGCTGTGATTTTAAAAAGTTCTAATGCTTGAAGGGCCTTTTTTCTGCTTTAGCTATATACTACTACTTAAGGAAGGAATAGAGTCCAAAACCACACAGGGTAACCTTTTCCTCCAGGAATTTTAACTGTGGTGCTAACAGTAGCTTTTCAGGAATAACTCAACCTTGAGTATTAATTAGTCAGAGCTTGGAGAAAAATCCACTGATAGTGTTGTCCCACTCTTCTAAAAGTTTTGTCTGAGCTCAAAAATGCAATGTAACAAGTCTGCTAAAAAATCAAAACTTGTCTGCATTCTAAGAATCGGAATCAATAAATGTTTTTGTAATACTTTCAGCTGAAAGCTCCTGTAACAACCTCAATTGAAAATCTCCCATATAAATAAAGGTATTTAAATGTACACAATGAGTACTAACTGACCGGATAACCTGTGTTTGAAGTGTGTGGGACAAACGTACCTCAAATGTGTGTGCATACACACAAACCTGTGTGCACACACAGTTAATGGGTTTTCTTTTCTTTCCTGGAACAAAGCTCTTTCAGCACATTGAGTTCCTTGTGTCAAAGTGAATTTTCAAGTACTAGTGGTTTAGATTGCACTGGCCGTATCAAATACTGTTGTTTGATCCTGTCCATTCTGCAATCTTTAACATCTAACACCAAAGTCGGCTTTCTTTCTTCCCTTGAGCATCCTCCATATGTGTCCACCCTTGTAATGAACTTTGTTGGCTAAGTTTCAGCACTTCACATCAAGTTTAATAATAAAAAAAAAGCATCCAAAGACAGGCAAAAAATCTGGTGAAGGATCTAGAGAATAATCTTTTGAGGAGCAGATAAGGGAACTGGGATTGTTTAGCCTGGAAGAAAGGAGACTCAGGGGAGACCTTATCACTCTCTATGGCTACCTGAAAGGAGGTTGTAGCAAGGGCAGGACTGGTCTCTTCTCCCAGGTTACAAGCAATAGGACAAGAGGAAATGGCCTCAGGTTGTACCAGGAGAGGCTTAGGTTGGATGGTAGGAAACATTTATTCACCAAGAAAGTTATGAAGCATTGGAACAGGCTGCCCAGGGAAGCGGTTGAGTCAACATTCATGGAGACATGTAGGTGTGACACTTAGGTTTAGTGGTGAACATGGTGGTGTTCGGTTGGACTCTGTGGTCTTAAAGGTCTTTTCCTGCCTAAAGGACTCTATGAGGCTATGATTCTTTTGAAGTCACTCACATTTCCTGTATTGCTTAGCAAACAAATCTGAGCTATATTCAGTTCAATTCCTCACCTCGAGAAGGGCCAGTATCAAAGAACACAACACACAACACAGTATCTGTGTTGTGCCTGCCTGTCTCTTGTGATGTTGGTGGGTAAAATAGAGGCAAGCAACCTATACCTCAATGACAGAGAGAGAAAATGACAGAAAGATGAAATTTTTTGGACTTCCCAAAGAAGCTGTTGCAACCAGAACCAGGTGAAAGGTGACTAAGGACTCTCTTGGAGTGAAGCCTTAATACAGGTGTGTACAAACGCATAAATTTGTTTGGGAAACAGGAAAACAGGAGGATATCCAAACCTGAGAGACTGTCATGAATAGAAAAATGCAAAAATTATATCAATCTATCTTTGCCTTTATCCCCATGTTCCCTTGTCTTGCAGGCATGGCAGAAGAAATATTAATTTTGCTCCTGTAGCAACCAGCAATTATAAACCCTTACTTCTGCTGAGATTCTTGGGCTTGGCCCAGTAGAATTGAGGGGGCTCAAACTGGTAAGTTTGCAACAGAGATTGTTTGGAATCATGTTAATGGAACCATTAATATAACTCAGAGGGTTCAACTTTTATAGGAAAATAGAGCATTTTGGTGGAATACTTTCATGGTCTGCACAGCATTTTTCCTCAGGAACTGCAGTGGGTGGTTTCTAATATTGCTGTTGATGAAGGCATACACTACACATAACTGAAGGTAACAAGACATGATTTTGCACATTGAGTGTCCCTTACATCCCCCATAGACCTTCAAGTTGTTCTTTGGAAGAACCAAGCTACGTATCATATCTCTTGCTGCTGTTGCTCATGATCCCTACCATGACATACGTACCACTACAGAGGCCAAAAGGTTCAGGTACTCCAAATGTATAAGCTCAGCTTCCTACAAGGATAGCTGCTGATCACTGCTGGGGAGCAAAATAGGGTGACTAAAAACTATGTGCCAAAGGGAATATGTTGTGTTCATGGAATAAAGAAATAAAGACACCCAGAGCATGCACTGCTAGTTCCTCTGTGTTGCAGAACAGAATGGGTTAAACATGAGCAGCGTGGGTAACTTGTTAATAATGGTACAGCAGGAGCTATGAGAAAGATGCAGATAGAAGAAACTGCAAAAATCATGTCCTTTTCTACAGAACAGAGCACCCTGTTGAAGATTGCAGAACATCCTGAAGCAAGATAAGCGAGTGTGCAAAAGAAAAAGTAACATTATAGTTCGCTATGCATTAGCTAGTATGTAAACAGAACAAATGGAAATTGTTATGCAGGAGCTTAAACAGTATAAATATCTGTGTCTCTTTTCAATAAACCTTCTTGCATCACCGGTGCTTGGTCCATGTGTTTCAGTTGCCGTCACCTGTGGCCCTTTGTTCATGACAAAAGTACATGAATAATTCACTCACATCTTAACAGGACCAACGCTTACTTAGAGCAGCATCTGGTAGATTCCAATTTTCTCTGTTTTCTATCTGTTCAATCTGCTGATATTTCAATTAGATGGTCAAGCATTGGAGAAAAATGGATTCCCTTCCCCATGAAGACATACTTCTTTAAATATCCTAGTAGGTTATACTAGCTTCTTTTCCGTGTGCTAGAGCTGTTTATTAATTTATTTCATCCTGGCCCCTTCCTCTGTTCCTGCTTCCTTCTTACCCCTGGGAAAAGTGACTACCTTCTTGACACTTCTGTAATATTAATGTTTGCATTACTGGAAGAAAGAATGTCAGTGTTTTCCTGGTCTTTCTTCTCTGCAGGAAATTAAAACAAATCTCATTTCTTTTTATTTAGTCCCTTATATTTTTTTCCATGGCATATTTCAAGAACATATTTTTCATTCTAGAAATGGATGTGTTTGAAATCCAACTGGAAACTCTGTCATAGCCTAACAAGTTGATTTTGGTATCACTATAAAATCTATGAACATAAATGTGTAAAAATCAAGCTCCTTTCATAGGAATCCTAATTTGTATCTTAACAGATTCTGTGACACATTTGTAGCTTAGACTGTACTTGCCAGGTAATGGAATTTCTTTTAATGAATTCTTAATTTCATTACTTATATGAAAAAATATATTCTTCTGTATTTATATTAAATTTAATATGCAGCTAAAATTCTTTTCCAAAAGATTTGTTGGATCTGTAGGCTACATTCTGCCTTTCAGTCATGGACCCTGCAGAATGATAAACAGTATTTTAAGATTCAGGCAAAATCTTATGGGTGGAAGAATAAATGTTCATATTGAAATATATGGTCAAACAGGATCTCCGTGAGTGTGTAGGAGCAAGAGTTTGGATTTGTGGTACCTCAATGTACTCATGCTGGAAGACAAATTCTGTTGTCTGAGCTATCTCTGTAATGGATCTGTTTTCCTTGCTTTTGACCTGAGGAAGGACATTTGGGAATCTGATAAAAAAATAAAGGGAAAAGTGAAAGGAAGTTCTAACTTGCAGAAAAAAGTGTGTGATTTTGTGTGATGGGCTTTGTTTTTATTCTGGATTTGCTCTACCAAAAGGACTGAAAACCTCAAGGGCTTATCTCCCTGCAAGCAAACACCACTCAAATTCTTGCAAAAGGCTTCAATTGGTGTCCACATAAGGACCTGGTCCAATATAAAATCTGAATTGTCAGCTAGTAAAGACTGAGACCAGCCAATTTCTGTACCACTCTGCAATGCCCTGTATCTTAAGAAGAGTATGGGGTAAATACGAGCAGATCGTGATGATGCTTGGTTTTATTCTGGACACTGTATGATCTGCTCAGTGTGCTGCTCATCCACGTTGTGAAGATTAGTGTGTGACTTTCTGCTAAGCTCCAAAGTACACAACAGGCCTTAAATCTAGGGAGAGGTCTTCTCTCTCCCCTCTGACACACAGGCTATGAGAGAACACTTGACAATCTAGTTTCACCAGAGTTAATCACTTCTCTCTGCAGGGGAAGTCAGGCAAGTTTCTGTAGCTGTAAGTCAGCGTCGACACCAGCCATCTGGCTCCTCAATCTTTTCTCATTTAATGGCACTTGCCTTCCATTAATTGTTCCAAGGCCATTTCTATTTTCCATTAGCCCCTGCTCTTAAGCAGATGGTTCGAAACAAATATGTTTAACAATATAAGTAGATTTACAGGCAAGCAAGGGCTGTAGGGATGGCTGAAACTACCAAAGAAAATGGTTGACTTCACTCTGATGTGGACATTAATATTCGTGTTCCTTTGGGCAGGACAGTTTTTCTTGATCTCTTTAGGCTCCTTGTGGCTGTGCTATACCTCCCTGTCACGAAGTCTCTACTTGTGTGCTAGTCTGAATTCTGCCCTCGTTTTTGAATATTATCAGAAGCAAATGAATTCCTTACTCAGTGCCTGAACTTGCTTAATTTTTACAGAAAGCTCAAGTACCCCTTTCCAAGTAATGATGTCTATATAAGTAGAGATAATAGAAAGTGTTTGCCTTTAAATGTATTGTCATTTTCAGAGAGCAGACAACAGGGAAATATTTTCATTTGCATTTTTTGTTTCCTTCTACAATTACCACTGTTTTTACCAGCTTTATAAACCACTAGTGCTTTTGCTGCAATGTTCCTTCATAAACCAAAATGCAGATCAGCTGAAAGCATGACATGGTTAAGCTGAAGGTAACAAAATTCTTGATGCAGTAGCAGATGGCTAATCAGGCGATATCACTGCAGGAGCAAATCATGTGCCACTGGCATCAGCACCTGTAGCTTTGTACCCAGGCTCTGAATAAGAAATGCCAAGCAGTGTGGCTTCAAGTTTATGTTCTGACTGCAATCACAAGATAGACATCTGCAAGTACAGGTTCTGCTTTGAAAATTCAATTCAACACTCAGGTAAAAAGGTTCAGGTGTAAATTTTGCCAGTATAGGTGTAATTTCCTTTTTTCTTTTGTTTTTGGAAACAGAAGTTGGACAGTAGGACTGGTACAGGAAAGGGCGCAGGAAGATTTTTGTGCATATGTCTATTATGGTAGTTCATGATTCAAGGAGAACTAAACTTGTTTGCAATGGTTCTGAGAGTATTCATATGGCCATGACTCTGCATCTGAGGATGAACCTGTTCTTGCTAACATATGAGAGTGGCTCACAGTAGAAGACCCACCTAGGCAAGTAATTTCTTCATCCTGGGTGCTGCTGATCAGCAGCAGATATTTACATAAGAACATGAAAAGTGAGAGGAAAGGACATATACTTGCAGGGATGAGATGAAAAGCTACACTACTTCTGCTGTTTACTCACACTGCACAGTCCTGTGTTGCATGAATATAATAATTATATTTCTGCTCACTACTATTTCCATTTCTTTGTCATCCAAGTTTTGCTTGTATTGTGTTTAATACAACAGGGAAACACTTCTCATCAGGATCTGATGAAAATATAATTGTCTTTTGGAAGAGATCTGTATTCTATTTCTTCATCTAGGTGTGCTGTTGCTTCTTTCTCTGGTGTTGCTAGTCCAGCTGGGATACAAGAATATGCATTGAGATCTTTTCAACAGAGAAGAAACAAATTAATTTTCTGCTACAGAAATCCAAATTATTGATGCAGAAAAGTAATTTAAATACTGTCCCCATCTCAGCTGTGTAGGAGGATTGGTTACTGCAAACATAAATATGTCAATTTTACTCTTCTCATTAAAAATCCTGTTTTTCAGAATATATGTGAGTAAACAGAAGGCAGGAGTTTTCCCAAAGAAAATGAATCAAAATGTGGGCCAGATCAAACTTGTACATATAGAATGATAAAATGGGTTGGAATGGAAGGGACACTGAATTATCATATATTTCCAAACCCCCTGCCATGGCCAGGAGCACATTCCACTAGATAGACCAGCTTGCTCATAACCCTATCCAAACTGGACTTGCACTTGGCCTTGTTGAACTTCATGAAGTTCGCACGGGCCCTACTCAAGCCTTTCAAGGTCTCTCTGAATGCCCCCTCTCTGTATTGAATCAACTGCACCACACAGTTTGTTGTCACCTGCAAACTTGCCAAGGATGTCCTCAGTCTCATTATTTGTGTTGCAGATGAACATATTAAATAGCACTGGTCCCAGTATGGCCCCTTGAGAAACACTGCCTGTAACTGGTTTCCACCTGTACGTTGAGCAGTTGACTTTAACTCTTTGTATGCAGTCTTCCAGCCAAGTCCTTATCCATCTAACAGTCCATCCATCAAATCACCTCTCTCCAATTTAGAGGTAAGATTGCTGTGGATTGCCATGTCAAAGGCCTTACAGACCTCCAGGTAGATGGCATCCATAACTCTTCCCCTGCCCACTGATGCTGTCATTCCACTGTCAGACACCATTTGCTCTTCGTGAAGTCCTGTTGGCTTTTTCTAATCACCTTCCTGTCTTCCATGGTTCAACTCATGTTCCAGGAGGATCTCTTCCATGATCTTACTATGCACAGAGGGGAGGCTGACAGGCTGGTAGCTCTTTTTATTCTTTTCAGAAATAAGTGTGAGGTTTTTTGCTTCTCTGTTCACCAGGGACTTTGCCTGACTACTGTGACTTTTCAAATATGAGGGAGAGCATTTTGGCAACTATATAATCCTATTCCCTCAGGACCCTGGCACCTAGGATCCCATGAACTTCAGGTTCCTCAGGTGGTCTCAAACTGGTATTTTCCTATGATGAGAGACAATGGGATCAACCTTTCCTCATCACAACCAGGGTGAAAGAGAAAAACTATATTACTAGGACAAGCAGTATTTCATTTTGGCACTCTTGCAAGGTCCTTTTCTGCTCGTTACATGCAGATCAGAACATCCCTTCCTTATTCCATTCCTGGGAGACACACTTTTGTGTGTCTTGCAAAGTTGTACTGTAAAAACTGCAGTGCATGATGATATGAAGACACAATCATGATGGCATTGAAAAGGACCTGAAGAGGCAAATTTGCAGGTCAAGATGAAAAAGATTAAGTTATTTTCAATGGGACACAGAAAACTCTTCTTTGAGTCATTTTTATGCCTACTGAGAGGATCACTTGTGTTACAGCTATTGTTCCTCCATTTATTCAAAACTGGGCTAGAAAACACCCTCGAGTTAGATGGGTCAGAGAATAAAGAATAATAAGAAAAAAGGTGTTTAAAAAGGTGTTTATATGTCCTCCACGTATGTATGTACCCACCCCCAGACAAGGTTGTTCTTATGGATGTGGTCTCATCTTCATGTGTCATTGCAGAAGGGCGTGAACTTTCATCATCAGAATCTTAGAAAGCCACCAATCAAATAAGGCAGTGCCACTCCAGCTCTGATCTGTTTTAACCACTGATACCCACAGTGATTTTTTGCACTAACTTGGAGTCTTGTAGTATCTGTGACATAGTTTGTGTTGCTGAGCTCTCTGTTGCTGATCTGCCTCGTCTACCTAGGGACTGGTGAATTGGGCTTATAATGAACATATTTCTTGCTTCAGGAAGGATGGAGATATCTGTGATGAGTAACCTGTATTTCTGCACTGACTGACATGTGTATCATTATAACATTCTGAGGGACGAGAGATTGCTCATCTTAAAAAGAAGTGAGTCATGATGTTTTAGAAGCAACTTCTACTCAAATTCCCATCCATTTTCAGGAAGACTGTCACACTCCTCATCATGTAGAGTTGTGAAAGTATGGGTGCATGCTGATATCATATTCACGAGCCAGAGTAAGAGGTGATTGGTCATGCTCTTTGAAGGCTCTGCATCTTTGTTCTGTTAGCAGGACACGTCTGTACTTCCAGGAAGGGTTTTCATATGGAACATATTCTCAGTAAATCTTCTATTCTTCTTGGTAGCAGCAAGGTCCCAGTTTAAATTCTGTTCTAGTTTTGGGCTTTACTCTTCAAAAAAGGGACAGGATGTGATAGAGGATGACAGATATATGATGGATATGATGGAGAAGGCTAAGGAAGATGGAGCAAGAGGCTTCTTAGAGGTATCCAGGGACAGGACAGGAGGCAATGGGCACAAACTGAAACATAGAAAATTCTGTGTAAAGAAAAAGCCTGTTATTCCAAGGTTGATTTAACATGGGGACAAGCTGTGTAGAGAGAGAGTGGGCTCTCCATCCTCTGGGATCTTAAAAAAAGGTAATGGATGAAGTCTTAGGGCAACCTCCTTTAGCTGACCCTGCTTTGTGTAGGGGAGGTTGACTACATGACCTGAGAGGTCCCTTCTCACCTCAGTTATCCTTCGATTCTGCAAATGGTTTTGGGCACTCCTTTTTGCAAATGCAGGTGTTAGGGGCATCTTAATTCTCTCTGCCTGTCCTGTATATATTTCTGGTTTTGTTAGATTTGTGTGGCCATGCAGGTATGGTAGATGGATAGATCTATTCTGGTGAATTTTCCAACTCTGTACCCACAAGTTACTTTTGATGGTCCTTTGTTGTGACTACAATAGAGTCGTTTGAGGTCCTGAAATATATAACATGGAATGAATGCTTTTAGTTGCCTGTTTCATCACAAGGCCATTGTAAAGGAGGAACAAATATCTTGTGTTTGGTAAATTAGGAATTGTTAAAAGGGTGAACATGGTGTCCATGCCCTGAGCTTGCTCTTTCTTTGTGTGTTATACTAATTGAAAGTGACAAATGGCATATGCAGCTGGAGGAAACGCTTTGTGAATAATGACATTTCTCTCTTCCATGAATCAGTGTGAGCTGTTCTGGTGCTCAGCAGGAACAAGTATCAGCCTCCACAGACTCAGATGGAATTCCAGGTTGGCTGCTTGTGATAATTCCCCCTCCAGCTGACAGCCTTCAGGACAGAGAATAACATCACTACATGAAAGAACTAAAATTTTTGTCATCTTCAAATCTGGAGGAGTTGAATCAGTTGGTGTGAGTCCAGCCAGATGACCAGAAGGGTGTGTCTGTTCATCAGAGATGGTTTCCAGCTTCGATGGTGCTACAGGAACAGTTCAGAAACAGGGTTTACCTGTTGTTTGCATTTCAAGTTGAGGGGGCACCATGCTGGCTGGAAGGTTCTAGGGGCAATGTGAGGTTCTAGGGGCATGAGAAAGGAGGGTTCTAGTTAATTCCAGGATGGAACTGCAGCACGTGGGGCTGTTGAGTCCTTGAATAACCATATTTCCACTCCTCTGCTTTGCTCTATTTAAGGAGTTTGCTGGGCTCAGCATTATTTTGCAAGTGCTGTGAAGGGTGCCTTTTATCTGACATTTAGCATGGGAGTGGAGGTAAAATGAGGTCATTGTGCCATTTGATCTGCATGACACTGCTCACTACCAAAGACAGCTACCTCCAAAGGAGGGTTTAGGAAGTATTTACATCTCTTTCTTGACTTGCATCTTTCTGTTATAAATGCCTTCTACTCATGGTTTCATTATAAATGACACAAAAATCTTTTAACAAATGGAAACCAAAATTGTTAGCTCACAGTTTGCTCATTAGAGAAATTAATCTATAACATCAGATTGACAGTAAGTGAAATTAATTTGTAGGATGTGTTAAATTCAGACCAAAAGTCCATTTTGATCAATTGAAAGATTTCTATTGATTTCAGTACACTTTGGCTCACACCCTTTGAACTGTAGCACACTGATCTAAACATCAGGGCATTCAGGTGTTAGTGGAAGTAAAAGAAAAAGCACGTACTTTCATTATACATCACATAGTCATTTGTTGCTGGTCTTAAAAGAACTGATCTGCCTCTGCTCAAGATTTTGTATGTAAGAGAGAAAATACATCCCCCAGAAGCTGCTGGCCTGAAAAATGTTAATGAAAAATTGTGTCCTCTAATGAATGAAAAATAATGAAAATGTTATGAAGGTTGCATGTATACTGCATGGAAAACAACCTTCTCCAAATTATTTTGGAGGGCCTAACTGCATAAAAAAAGGAAGTAAGGTATTTTTGCTAACACGCACATCTTACTACACAAAAGACTAAAGAGAGATAAGGTGGGAGACTGTGAATCCTCTACTCTAATTTAGAAAAAGGGAAGGAAAAGACAGGGA
The DNA here is from genome assembly GCF_020740725.1 of Corvus hawaiiensis. Classification (NCBI taxonomy): domain Eukaryota; kingdom Metazoa; phylum Chordata; class Aves; order Passeriformes; family Corvidae; genus Corvus; species Corvus hawaiiensis. Next base: position 57,624,001 of record NC_063217.1, read on the forward strand.
ATTATACATCCCAAAGGTCTCAAGCAAAGGTGGACTCACTGTGAAATATAACATTTATCAAACTCAGTCGTGATACACAGGGGTTTGAGCTGGTCCAAAGAAACCTATTTCAAAATCTTTATCACAGGCAATAAGGTTAATAGGGGCAAGGATTTCTGTGAATTACAACATTATTGACAGTTGGATTTTTATGGCTAAGCATTATATTTAGTACCCATTGAAAACTCATTAATAGAAATACAGTTTGAAGAAGATAAACCTAGTCACAAACCCAAGTGAAACCTGCAGGAAAAAGAGCCTAAAATACTGAATAAATATTTTACTCAATATTTAAAATATTTCAGTATTCACAAAATGAATTTTTTATTTCCAAAATATTTCATTTTGACACTCTTGACGTAAAATTTTTCAATCTTTTGCTTTAAAACATTATTCTTCATTAAAAATTATCCTTCCACAAAACAAAAAAAAAGTCCGGCTAGTAAGTAACCCATAAATATAGAAAATAACACCCAGGGTAGGGGTGAGGGGGAGAGAGGCGGCACAAATTTTTCCATATCAGATATTATCAAGTACAAAAGCCCTGCAAAGAAAATACTCTGGGCCTAATAGAAAGTCTTTTGAAGTCAGTGGGAGTCTTTTCATTTACTTCAAAGGGCTTTAGATCAGGCCTTATTACAACAGTATAAATAATGCAGTATGAGCACAGAGAATTGGGACTTGGCACATGGGTGTTATGAAATCTGGAATATTGACTAGTTCTACATAAAATTGGTCATAATAACAATGGTTTGGAAAAAGAAATCTCAGTTACAATTATTCTGAATAACAAAATTATTAAAGTTGTTAACCTTAGAGTTAATAACCTTGATTGGGCTGTTAAGTGTGGTGGTAGCAGTTTAGTAAGCAAAGAAAAGATTTCATTTTTGACTATCTGTAGTTTCCATTCTGCTGCACATATTCTTGGAGAAAAAATAAGTTTAGGAAAAAAAATAGGCACTTTAGGCCAGGTTTTTAAATGCTTATTTTTCTTATGCATTCTCCTTGCAGATTGGTTTAGCCCTGACTCACAGATTAATTAATGGGACATTTGTGGAAAAAATTGATCCTCTGCATGAGAATGTAGTGTCATACCATAGAAATGAGCACTTTGTCTATTTTTTTAACACTGGTCTTTTTGATAAAATATTTCAAATATCTGTGTTTACAATCATTACTTCATATTTCTCTTCGGTGCTTCTCCTACTTTTAATAGTAACTTAGTTTAGTTTTAGCTTTGTTTTCACTATTACATTTCAGTGCTGTGCTATTTTGCCTTCGTATCAGCACAAATTCCATCGGCTCATAAAGGAGCTGTGATTAAATAATAACTGAGAGTCTCATGAAGTATTCATTAGTTCTCTGTATGTCAGAGTCACACTGTGGTACTCCCACAGACGATAATTTGAGAGGCATGGAAGAGGTATAACCTGCACATCACTATCAAATTTACCAAGTGCAGGAAGAGCAGAATTACAGTTCCTTGATACCCAAACTGTGCCCTGATTCAGCAAAGCATTTGAACCCATGTTTAATCTTATACGTATGCCTTGATTCTACTGAATCCCTGCGTAATGCAGATTTAGATTGTCTGTTGAATATGGAATAAATATATGCTTTAAAGCAAAGCATGTGTGTTAAGTTAGTTTATTAAATCAGTTTTCCATGGTGAGCTATCTCCTGGAAAAGCCTTTCTCCAATTTTCTTTTTGGAAGCCCTTTTTTTGTGTTGCATTTTTTGGTTTTTTGGGGTTTTTGTTCATTTGCTTGTTTAGCCTTCTTACTTTTAATATCAGAATAGAAATTATAATGGAGGTAAATGCTGTCTAGCTGATTTGTACATGTTTCATGGATTTGGTAAAGAAAGCCTGACCTTTATTCTAATTTATGCAGGGACAATGTCTCAGCTTAGACTGCAATAAAGTTTTTAACACCTTATGACTCCTTTTATTACTTTTCAAACTCATTTGGGAATCAAGTCCATGAGCTTCACAAAGTCCTCCTCACTCCAGATGCCCCACTGGAAATTGGTTTGGCTCTCTGCTGAGAATGTTTTTGACCACTATGCCTCAGTGTATCCCACTTTGAATGGATGGATGTTGATTTCCCCTGAATCTACTCATTTCCCTGGGGAAGCATATTCTCACTTGCAGTGAACTTCAGCACATTTCTGTGGCCACTGGCCTGAGACAGATGGTGAGAACCAGCAGGCACACTTGCCAGTGGTACTTCACGAGCCAGTGCTGACTTGCTAGAGAGAGGACACAAAGCAACACATATTTAATTTCCCAGTTGACCATTCTGAAGCTGCTCTGTCAAATAAGTAACTGGATCCACATTTCCCAATGAGTAATTTAATTTCACTGGGCACATTACTGCTTGAAATGCCAGAGCTGGGTTGTGTTGCTTGAAAGATGGAAGCACCTGGATGGATACCACTCTAATTTAGAGCCCCGCTGAGCACATACTTGTGAATTTGTCTTAAATTTGTTTTGCGTGTTTGTAATTCAAGATAATTAATGTATCTTTACCTTTTTGCTCTGAGAAAGACCAAGCTTATTTATGAAATTGCTGTGATTATGTGACTTGTATACTCCTACTTTAGAAAATACTCGCATGGCTTCTACTCCCTTACAGAAAAAAGTCCCCTACCCTCCTCCAGACAAAACCAGAAAACTCCCGATTTCCCATTGTAAACAACTGATAATTTCAGACAACTCTGATTGATTGTAAATTAAAAAATAACACTCATGTAAATTCCTCTTCTGTTTTTCTGTTTACCTTATCCTTATTCCTTTGCTTTTCTTCATCTGTTTTTATTTTTTCCCCTCATCTTTTCTTGTATCTTTTTGAACAAACACTATCTGTCCTGTCCTCCCTTCTTTTTCTGACTCATCCCCTCCTTTTTTTAACTTTCCTGATTTTATTGCTCTTCCCTTCCACCTCATCTCCTCTAACTCCACAATCTCATTTCAGTAATGGCTGGTAGTGCTGCTTTCACTCACTGCCCATGTATCACAAGGGAATCAATTCATCAGGTTTCCTGATTGAAGACTCTTCCATCTCTACAAAAACTTTGGCTTGAAAGTGATACTATGCTGTATTAGCTGCAGTTGTCAAATCCTGGCACCATGACAACTGATGGCACATTGCTTTTATTCTAAATTTCTGTTCACAGAAAGGAATCTTCATTGTAAATACTGTGTGTAGGTTTCAGGAAAAAAAAGTCTTGTAATTGTTCCTGCAAAAAACATAAGTGCAGCTTTGTTCACATGATATATTCAGGAAATAATAGATTAAGTACTTCAACATGTAAGAATATGTAAGTATGGGGACATTTTACAGAAGATGAATCCCATGCTTCCTGTCAGCATTTCAGCTAGTAGTTACCAGGCACAAAATTGTCTCTCCATTCAGATTTTCAGGGTGGAGTGGGGCTTTTTTTGGTGGCAGTGGATTTGTTGGTTTTTTCAATCCTGTCACCAGATTACAAAACAAACTCTACGGACAAGAAAAAAAATCTTCAGCTAATCACATGAATCCAGGAGTTCAGGGTAAACAGTCAAGGATGACCATCTTGATAAAATGAGGAGTTATCATGTCTGTTAATTTTTTTCCCAGAATGAATTCTGAAGCTGTGAGTGGCAAATCAAGAAATAACAAAGAAAACTATAAAGTGACACATTAAAAGATTCCACACATTTGTCAGTAGAGCTTAACAGCATTAACACTTACGTCAGCAAAGGTCTGTGTCCTACAGCAGTTTAATCACATCTGTCACAATCAAAACCTCATCTTGTGTTCCACAGGTGACTTGTGTTCCACAAGATGAGTTCATAGATCGCTCAAACTTCCCATAAAAACCAAGATTCCGCTACTCCTTTCAGCTGTTCTGCTGCTCTTTTTCTGTTCATTGGATGATGAACAGGTGAGCACATATTTATTAGGTCCCATTACCATTAACCTCTGCAGCCCCTTTACACCTGGTAACCACTGCACTTCGGGAGAGGAAGGTTTTGCACCCAACACATGGTTTAGAGCCCTTTCTGTCCATGGTTTTTTTCCCTGCTATCTTCTGCTTCAACAGGACCAACTCAGTTTTGAGCAAGGAACCTGTGTGTGACAGTACTGGCATAGGTGCTTTTTTAAACTCCCTTTATTCTTCAAAACATGTAGAGGTTAATTAGCCTTTACAGCTGATCAAAACTGGCTATGTTAGGTGAGGGCCGTGATCAAAAAACATGTGAAGAAATTTATGACTGGCAGGACAATCTTCCATGACAACTTTTATTCTTATACATCTAGTTGCCCTCCTGACACTGTGTTTAGAACTCAGATTAAGCATTTCATATCTCATTAGGAACTGGAAGCTGGGCATGTTCTACAAGAACATTGAAATTAAGGAGCTAATGGCATCCATAGACTCCATTTTCCCTCACTTTTACATCAACAACAGATTCTCCCATTGGGTTCTTGCGCCAACTCAAGCTTCTAGATCTGGAAGAAGTGTACTGTTGTAGAGTTCTACTAATTGTGCTTTTTTAGCCTTGCAAAATGTGACAGAAAGGAGTCTCTGAAAAGTGCCTGAGGTAAAATCTGAGCACACTTGATAATAATAGTAATAACTGATTAGTATTATATAACTTTTATTCATCTCATCCTCTAGTGAGAAAAAAAATAAATATTTGATTGCCTCAAACAGGGTCATTCCTCCACTCCACTTCAGTGGAAGGGAATAACCTCCAAAGAACAAAGTGCTTAGGGGTTCAACATCATAAATAAAAGTAATGTATTTATTCTATACAGGGTATTAGGGAGTTAATGTGTTCAGGAGGTTTCAGGACACAGGAGTCTCCTTGCTGTGACGCTCTTTCTGAGAGGGGTAAACAAGAACACTGTGGCAAAACAGCTTAAATTGAAACCTAGGAAAGATTATTCCCTGTAGCTTTTTTGAGGGAGATGCTCTTTGAGCTCTCCAAAACTATGGAGTGAAACTATATGGAGAGAAATATATACAGAGGAATGAAACATGGAAAGCATTGATAAACACAGATATTCTTCTCACAGGTCCAATCTAGTGCCATTTTCTGTCACCAGCAAAGCATATATGACACTTCCCTGCTCTTGGACCACATGCAGAGCAGGGCTTTTCCTGACATAGTTTGTCTGTCTCTTTAGAAATGTCTTCATGGTTCTTTCTTCCAAGTTTTTCATCCAGTGAGCTCCTGACAAGCTCTTTCAGAAACAAGGTCCTTTGGAAGGGTGTTGAGCAGGTAGTTCTACCACCTCTTGCCTGAAGAACCACCTCCTTTAATTTGTGGTTCTTCTGTCCTCATTTGATACTCCCGATGCTTGTACTGGAAGAGAGTGAATAGTCAATCCCTCTCTATCCTCTGCATGTTATTCACAGTTTTGTATCCAACGTATCTTCAGTTGTGTCTTGCTCAGGGTGTACAAATTTAGTCTACTCTGTCATTCCTTACTTGAGAGCTGCTCCAGAGTTTCAATATCCCTTGCTACCTGTCTTAGGCTTTGTCCAATTTCCAAGTTTTATTAAAAGGGTGTGAGAACCATGGATACATATGATGACAAAATTTTCTTTCCTGGTTCAGTAAACACTTAATTGTCAAGAGGACTATCATAATTTAAATATTTCTGAAAATTAGCAGAATTTTCACTTCAGAACAAACTCCCAATTGCTCCGCAAAGTACATCAGATGTCTGGCATTGTGTTTATTGTGACCCACTTAGATGAATGTTACAATCAGAGCTCCATCGCTGGAAGAAGTCTGGGAGATGTGTACTGATGGCAATGAAAAATGGAACCATAAATGCCCTTGAAGAGAGCCCATTTTAGGTGCTGCTGCATAACAAAACACAGTCTTCATGCAAAGGGGATCTTTTGGTCCTCAAAGTTGCATAACACTTCGTTAGAAAAATAAAAATACTGTGTTCTCATCTGAAAGTTGCAGTGATGGATGTCAAATGGATCTGGTGGTAGACTTGAACTATTTATAACTCACTCTCAAAGTATTTCTTTAATATCTGTATGATTTGAACATGTTTGCAGCAGCCAGGCATTCCCTAACAGACTTCCAGTTCCATTTTTCATCTTTTTTCTTCAGATTTCCAAAGCAGATGTGTTAATTAATGACCTCTAGGAAATAAACTGGAGACTGCAATGTCCATGAACTTTATTAACCTGACAATATCTTTCAGTGGCAACAGATCATGGACCAAATTTGTATCTATATTCTAACAGAAGAGGATTTTGTACGCTATTAATATTTCTCTCTCTGTCCAATTATCTTTCCAATCCACCTTTCCCTAGAGCATAAATTTTTGCCAGGTCACTGATACTGTTCTGCAGAAAGTAGTACAGAAAAAAGATTGTACTTTGTATGCTGGTAATTGGTTAGCACAAGAATTTACAGTGATTTGTGTCATAATCTTTCTAATTTACACCTCCTACCAGCATCTGATTGCTTGTAAAATCTCCAGTCATATTTTTCAGCCAGTTTAAATAACTTTAATTTCAGCCTGCAGACACAAAGGTGGCATATCTGTAATAGAAATTCCAGACTTTTAATGAAAATGCTTTTTGACATAAAGACAATGTGTGATTTTGGGTAAGTAGCAGGCATATGAAGATCAAAAATTTTGGGTAGGGTCAGAAATGCACAAAGGATATATGTGTAATGTAATTTTTCTTAACTTAGCCTTCAATCAGATTATTTACATGCTAAGTGCCTTGAAGATGAAACACCTTTGGACTTTGATTTGCCCTTGGGTTGAAAATGCAATCACACTTTGTTACCATGAAGAAACTCATTATATGGTGGAAGATACTTAAAAAACTAGAACCCCAAAATGAAAAAGTGTATATGAAACTGAAGCTTGTTTTTCTTTATTTTTTAAAAGTAGGAATGCTACTTTTAGATTAAAGAGTTAAACTTTTTCATAGCAGTTTTTGTGGGTCTGTGTTTGGGATCTGTGCTGAAAATTGAGCTCTGGTCTCCTAGGGTTGGCTAAGCACTTGGGAAATACTGAAGGAATTTGTTACATATTGCTTGCATGCACAGCTTTTGCTTTACCTATTAAAGTATCTTTTTCTCAACCCACAAGTTTTCTGTTTTGCTCTTCTGATCCTTTCCCCCACCCCACGTGGTGGGGAATGAAGTAGCAGCTGTGTTAGTTAGCCTGATGACACCTTCTTATTCCTTACCTTTTGAGGAGGGAAAGGAGTTAGAACTTTTTTTTCATTTTTATTCGTATTAGGAGTATTTATTAATCCATCTATTTTTAGCCACAGTTCACCAAAGTGTGATGCAGTCATTAGCCAGTGATAGGAATTTTCTGCATTTTTTTCTGCACTTCAGCAGTGAAGTGAACTTGACACAAATATTCCTTCCCTTAATGCTTGATTTTCCTCATAAGAGAATTGGAGGATGATCCTTGTGACCTTTTTGAACAGAAGAAACATTAAATAACATCAAGTGGCTATTTACAGTCTGACAATTTTATTAACTTTATCCTCTCTGTCTTCCTGCAATCTTCAAATCAAATTGGCCTCTATGGGGCACTGCTAGAATTTCTATTTGAAATCAGAGTTTAGAAGAGGTCAAGCAGACTTCTACCAAGAGGTAAAGCAGGGAGAAAGATAGAAAAAAGTAACCTAAAGCAATTCACATTATAAAGATGGTTTGACTTTTGGTCACATCTGAATAGTTCTGTTGGCATGGGAAAAGAATTATTCCCATGAAACATTTTTGAACTGAGGGGAAATAACTACTTATTTTATTTTGAGGAAACAATGTTTTTTAAGAAAATCATGGGACTGTGACTTGTGACTGAAGGCTTGGGCTTGGCCCTACCCCCAACCTTTAACTGGCCCTAGATAAGTTCAGCCTCTGAAGCTCAGTTTTTCCCCTGTAGAAATAATTTCTTACCTTCAAACCCATCTTAAGGATTTGTGTCATCATATGTGAAATATTGTTGGGTCCTCTGTAACAGTGACTGTACCTTAAAGTGTCCCTCTTGCCAGCCTTGACACTTTCAAAGTACAAAAGGGTTCCAATATCCTCTGCTGTTCTGCTGTGCTGGAACCCAGCAACTTGGAGAAAAATGTCTCTATTCCACAAAAGAACAAGGATGTCTTTACAGACCCCCCCTCACAAACTCCTTCTGAGATAAATCCTATTGTTTACTCATGAGGAAAAATATCGTGCTCACTTCCTTATGTTAGGGGTCCTACAAAAACAGAGCTCTCCATCTGAGAGGTCAGACAGTAACACTTAAATGACTGGAAAGCAATAGAATGTGGTTTTGCAAAGGAGGTGATTTTTCTAAGCCGCTTCTCCACACACCACATCTCAGCACATCTGGCTCAGCTGTCCAAGAAAGCAGGCTGGGCTGTCTCCAGAGCTGCAGTGACTACTTAAAACCTCCCTGACAACCTCCCTGACAATATTCGCTCTTCAGTGGTGTAGTCCAGCATGGACAAACCTGGAGCCGCTGGACCCAGTATGGGTGCTGATGGAGGTGTTTTTCCTGCCCCAAGCTATCATGAGGATGAGGAGACATGAAACTCCAGAAGGAGATGCTCTAAGCTACTGAAACAGATAAGATGGGGGTTAAGGATGGAAATTTCTTCTGTCTGAGTTGCTTGGGCTTATCTTTGACAGCCTAAATTAGTTTTAGTGTCATTGTATGGAATGGTTATACATGAGCACAAACCAAGAAATGGTTATCAGCTTTTTCTCATCCCATAGCTCATTACAATATTGCAAAAACCCAAGGAATGTGCTTATATGTGTTATTAGCTTTCTGTCGTGCTGGCACATTATAATTACCTGAAATGCGATAGTTTCTCAAATACAGAGCAATGACATTCAATAAAACAATTAAGTTGCAACTTATGAGTACAGTTGTGCTGCTAATTGATGACTTAACTGCTCAAATTTACCTAATTGCACAATGACTAGCAAGAAATTTCTTAATAATGTAATTAAATTGTGCCAAATTGTACAAGGTGAGCTTTATAACCTGTGGGTATTTGCTTGTAGAAAACTATTTCACTGTTGTTTCTCTTATCTCAGACCATTTCTTCCCAACATAAGTGATATCAAGGTGAAATCTGCCATACATCATGAATCTGATTTTGATCTTTTTGCAATCAATTCCTCTGCAGTTTACTTAGCAGAAACTACAGGCACTTTCCTGGGTATTAAACAGACTCTGATTCAGGAATAAGTTTAGCCTAGCAGTCATCTATGTTCGGTGTTGTGCTGAGATAAATGAGAAGAGAGAACTTGTTTGTTTGGTTGGTTGGTTGGTTTGGTTTGGGCTTTTTGTTTGTTTTTGTTGGGTTTCTTGTTTTGTTTTGGTTTTGGTATTTTTCCTAGATGGGCTTCCATTGCCCTGAGGAATTCAGTCTGTAAAATGTCAAACAGTATGTATTTAACTTATTTTCTTGGTTTAACTTGCAGAAACTCCAAACCTGTGATAACCCAGCAGACAAAATCTGGCTCTTTATTTCAGACTGCGGAGTTCTGCTGGAGATACCTTGAAACCTTTGCAATAAAGAAGTACACAGTCAGAAAGGGCTACCATGCTTTGCTGAATAAAGATGATTTCCTGAACATGTGCCCCAGTGGTTTGAAAGCATGAGACTCTAAAGCAGTTCCTTTGATAGCTCAATCAGCAAGAGTCACATTTTGTGCCTAGGGAAGCTGAGAAGCATCAACCACAACTCCATATTTTATGAGGAGTAATCCTGAGACACATTACTCAGGGAATCCTGGAAGTGAAATGGAGCAAGTATTGACATCAGTATTTGCTTATCTAGAAACAGCTCATACCCATCCTTTAGTGGTATCGACACTGCAGCTGGATTATAGGAGAGGTAATACCCTTGTCTAGGCACAGGTTCAGGTACAGTAGCTTTTCTGCAGATTCCTGTGTCTGGAGATGGTTTGGAAGGTAAAACAATAGGAAACATAACTGACACAAGGTATGCTGACACAAAATCATCTTGGAGGCTCTGTAGCTTCTTTCATTAGGCAAATGTCCTCCAAAAGCCCGTGTGACCTTAATAAACTGCCAATCCAGTTTGCACCTTTTTTGAAGGACTTTAAATAATTTTTAGTCTCTAACAGAGGTGCCTTTGTCCTAATGTTTCTTCTGACAGTCACACAACACTATTGTGTTGGACAAAAAAGGCTGCTACAGAATATTTTATTTGCTTTTCTATTCCTACTTCTTTTCCATTTCCAGTGAAGTCTCCTTGTGTGTAAATTACTTTCAAAACAGCTTACAGCACACCTGCTCTGTAGAGTTACTCCCATTGAGAGTAGGGAAGGCACTGAGTTGCCTGAAGCCAGAACACAGTCCATGCGCTCAGCAAAGAGACAGAAAAATAGAGAAAAGGACAAATTGTAACCGGTGACTGATGCTTCTCTCCCTCTCCCCTGCATTTTACCCATTACCTACGATCTCTGGTTTCTCCTAATTTGTTTTCTACATGTAGTTCTCTCAACTGTGCCTCTGCCTGGTTCATTCTTGCTGAGGTAGCATTCACAAAATCTCACTCTGCAGTTTGCTTCTTCCATGCACTCGTTCTGTTTTTCTGAATGTCTTTGGCAGACTTCTGCTACCATTACAAAATGTCCATTTGTTTTTCCTTTAATCAGCCTATCTACTGTGTTAGGTGAATGGTTTGCTTCTGTTTTGTACCGACCATCTCTTGCCTTTTTCTTTCTGAGACTGGCAGTAAGCAGTTGGTAACACACAGCTAACCACAGCAGTGAGACAAAAGACGAGATACTCTGGACAACCAGGGGTCAAAGCTGCATTTCAGCTCTGACAGAGCTCTACAGCAATAGATCAGGCAGGCTGGGTTCGAAAGACTGAAACAGAAGTTTCTGAATGGGCAGCCCCAAGGCTTTTTGTTGTGTTTTCAACATTCTCACGCCCTTAACGGGCTCTAAACCACTGCTGCATGGCACACACTGAGAAGGGTTTACAGGAGAAATCTCTATCACCCAGATCAGCTGCCAGGCTGTAATCAAGAACTCAACGAGACTTGAATTAATGCATTCGACGTCTGTGCTGTTTAACTTAAATAGATAAGAGACCAAGAGCTTTGGAAAAGAAGTTTTAGAAAATAAGCTTTAGAGGAAAAAGGACAGCTATTTCCTTCGGTTTACATTAAAAAGGGACGGGGCACTTTTTTTTTTTTTTTTTTTTTTTCTCCTTTTGAAAGGGATATAACATTTCAGGAAATTCAGTCGTAAAAGACGAAAATGAACTCACAGAAGAGCTATGTCTGGAATCCGTAAAGTACAAAGGAAAAGGCAATTAGCTACCCAAATCCTATTGAAAGTCAATAGCCTCAAGCCACTTTGAAATTCCCAGCATATAAAACTAAAAGCTAACTCTGCACTAAATGTGAGTGGAGGACCCAAGAAAAGAACAGAGAACAGAAGATATCTATTAGGCAAAAATAAGTGTGGGAGTACATGCTGTTGATACAGCTATGATGGAAGCTGCACACGCACTCAGGTTTTTCTTCACTATCTCATAACACATGTATTGCTCCCATTGCAACTGAATTTGTCACATTTTCTTCTTTCTTCTGAGTTGCCTGTAAATCTACTCTAATCACTAGGGGTGTGTGTCTAAGGGCAGCTTGCTAACTGCTCCAGTGATCATTAGTGGAAACACTGGCAAAAAGCTTTTTGCAGGAGACAACACTTCTGAAAGGGAGTGGCCACGTGGCTGTACTGCAACAAAGCACAGAAATTTGTCTTTCAGATGGTTCTTCCCAGAATTATGCATGTTCCAACACACAGATGGTGGTTTTGAGTTTTGTTGTCTTTTTTAATGGGGTCCATCCCCTCCTGTGCTTTAAAAAGTAGCAGTGTCTGCCACCACTTTTATCCACCGGTGATGACAGGAGAGTTCCCTTGTTCCCTTAGTTGAAAATTGTGGTTTTTGCTGTGGTAGAGGGCAGCTGATATGGTTTTGAGGAATGCAGGTTTTGACAGTAGATCCTATATCCTCCGTAATCCCTACTCGAGGCACATATGACTTTCGGTGGAGCTGAGCACACAGGCTTTATTGCTGAATGATGTGCAACCCTCCATTAATTAAATAAGCAAACATCCACCATCACTTGCCAATACATCGTATTATCACGAGGGGTGTAGGATGTCACTTTGGTGCATACCATCTGGAAATGTGAGCCGCTGCTTCAGCAGTTATCAAAATCTTTTCTCATGAATTTTAATTTCACTAATAAGTGTTACCAAGTAATTGCAAAAAAAGGTTTTGGTGTGATTTGTCGGCTGATTCCCTCAGAGTAGGACACAATCATTTCCTAATAGGATGCTTTCCCACTAAATAAATAGCAGTTCAGTCATAAATCAGCAGAACAGCAGTGCAGAAAAAGCTTGGATTAAGACACAGTCATAAAACCAAATCCCAGGATAAAAATGAGTGGCTGACTCAGACTTAAAAAAGGTACATTCACCTGATATTTGAGGGGAGGGGATTTTTATCATGGGGCACAACAAAAAGGGTGCACCTAAATCCTTTTGCACTGACTTAGGTGATTTGCTTCCCACCTTTCCTCTTTAGTTCATTCCTTCTGTGGCTATTCAGTGAAGACACATTGCATTTCAGCTAATCTGTTTTTTATAAGACTAGGTAGATATGATTTTATAATTAAAGAGAATGTAATAAAATCTGGCTTATAATTCATCATGATTAGTTTAATATTCTATTAAAGGAACTTTAAAATGCTGCCAGAAAACAGAATGCACATCCAATGAATGGCAGAGATATCTGTGAAACCCACTTAGTAATAGCTGGAATAATAACTTTGCCTTGTGTTGATGGACCATTTTGGATGCTATTGTACTCCACATGTTACATCCAGGAACCACTTCACTGACCTTAGCACTTGTTCTTTATTCATGCACCCTGTCTCAGCACTACAACAATGTCTGTTTCCTTCCTTAATCTTAATGGAAGGCCTGATCCAAGACTTGCTGAGGCCAATGAAAAGCCTCTCATTTATATTCTTGGGTTTTGGACCAGGTCCACAACTTACAGCCGGCAAGATAACAAGCATTCTTAGATTACTGAACCATCATTTTGACAATTATGATAATGTTTTTGTTATTTTCAAAGCAAGTCACTTTCATGAATTATGACAGTGATTACAGTATTCAGCTCCTAGCTGGGAAATTCTTCTTGCAAAGGAAAAATGCTAGAGCATATCTGATAAGCAACAAAAGAGCATCCTGATACACAGCCAGTTTGGTTTTCATAGATCTGTTGAGGAGCTTTGTCACCTGTAGGAGTGTTTAAAGATGTGGTGCTAATGCTTAGCAATGGTGAACACCTGCAGGACAGTGCTTCCCCCACCCCTAAAGAATCCACTGAGCTGTGCAAACTTATTGAATCATAGAATGTTTAGGGTTGGAAGGAACTTTAAAGATCATCTAGTTCCAACCAGTTATCAAGGGCAGAGACATGAACAGTAATAATGGATCATGGAAAGAGGACCCTTGGTTTGGAACCAAAGCACGACTGTGAACTGGTTGATATCAGTGTTACCATGTTTGGCCTGTTTGCCAACAATAATACCATGTTTAGTCCAGATCTCTGGCGGTTTTGTATTGCTGATTTTACAATGGGTATGTTGCACTTCCTGTTTGGTCTCCTTTCTCCTTTGTCACTGGAAACAATTTTCTGAAACTACAAAAAAGAAAAATTCATTATTTGTTGCAGGAAGAATGAAGAAATATGAGGCTGTGTCCTGACAAGACACAAACCTTTCAGTTCACCACACATTATTGTTCTCAATTCATATCACCATCCCATGGCACTCTGAAGGACTAGCAGTCCCTTTTCTCAGCTTTGGGCTCACAGGTCCTTAAAGACCAAGGTATTTTCACAGTGTAGAAGAAAGTTTCAAAGTGAAAAGGATTTTGGAAATCTGGGCATTCAATCCCAAGGACAGTCATCAAGCTTTGTTTTTTGAATATGATCTGAAACATTATAAGTCATTAGAAAGTAACATTTTGTAGCTTTCACTGATGTTCACAGTGGAATTATGAAGCATTTCCATTTTACTATTTTTTGACACTTGAGATAGCTTTATACAATACATGTAATAATAATATAAATAATGATAAAAATTATACCACTAATAAATTGATTCATGCATTTGTACTGTAGTAATACATGGGATCCTGTTGTTCTAAATGCTGGACTGGTATCATTAAGAAGACTGGTTTTCTCCTGAGGACTCTGTTCTTCATATAAGCTAGTTGATGTCAGAACCTCAGCAATTCTGTGTAGTCTTCATCAGAAAGGTTTGCTTGTTTTCCTGAGTCTTATATTTTTGAATGTATAAAAATTAATTCCCAATTAGCTATATTTGTATTTCATTAAAAATGTTAACCTGGCAAGAACCATTTCTCCTGAAATATTTGCCAGTATATTCTGGTCTTCTTCTGGCCTAACAGACCCTGAGATATGAACAGTATAGTTTGTTGGAAATGTGAAAATTAATATTTAAAAAATGGTATTTGGGTTTGTTTTTATTGCTGTGGGGCAGAGATTTGTTTCCTTATTTTTCCATAACTAGGTTTCATGACATCAAAGGTCACGTTAGAGAAATAGTGTCTAGAAATAGATGGGCAGTAATGGTTCAAATGTTTAAGGAGAGAAATGAATGTTGACAATGAAAGCTGCATGTAAGATATGAAGGACCTTGTGTTCAAAAGAGCCAAGTGAGAAGGAGTATACAAATGAGCTTTTCAAAATTTTGTTAAGCTTAACTTGCTCAAATTCCAGCTTATAGGAGAGAAAAAATTGGTTAACTATTTTCTCTTAAAATCTTTACAGACATCACATGAAGAAGATTTTTTCTTGCAGTGGCTTTGTGTTTTCAAAATGCCTTATTTTTAGCTGAAGCAATCAACACTTGTGGCTCTGCTGACACATTTTGTGATGAGGAACAGAGGTTTGTTGACAGGGAAATCTTGCAGCAGGGCTGTCTCCGCAAACTCTGAGAACATGGAGGTTTCTGGAATGAGAGACTCAGACAGGGCCATCTTGGAGCTACAGTCGTGGAGCATGAGGAGCTTCCTAGGAAGGAAGCCATCCAGCCTCCTACTTAGCTGTTTGCTCACAAGGAATGTCACCCAACATTCCCAGCTGCAAGCTCTGTCTCACAGATGGTGCCACCCCCATAATACAGAGCGGCCCAGGAGTGTGACAGTAACTCTGCTACAGTGGCTGCTGCAGCTTAGCTGGTGCTGCCACTTCACTCAGTATCGTGGCTACCTCCCATATGGTGCCATGGAATAAACCCTTACCTAACAAATCCCACCAAGTCCAGCTTGAGTTGAGGAGAATAAGATCTACTTGGGTCACTTTCACACAGGCTAATGTTAGGCAATTTTCCACCCACCGCTTATTCTCTTAATGGAGCAAGCAGAAGAGCATGATGGAGGTCAGGGTAAAGCCAAAGCAGTTGCTCTGAAGATATAACATAACATTAGAGGTTGAACATCTCTCAAAACTTCCAGCCTGGATGGACTCATTTCACCAGCCCCTTGTTTTGGTAAACTCTACAGTAGCCAGGCTTATCAAACATTCCCACTGTCTGGTCACTTGAAGCTCTGCACTCAACAGAGCAGTAAACAGGGCAGCATTTGCTCAGAGTTACAAGAACTGTATTTTCGACAGACCAAATTGTTAATGGCAGTTGTGCTGGGAGATTGTGCTATTAGCATCCTGTCAGTCAAAGTAAAACACCTTTTTATCAGGCTTCACAGACTGAAGGAGAATTGTGGCCTCACCTCTCCCAACTGGCAAACATAAAATTGAAGCAGCCTTGGCATGTTACATATGTGGGAGATTGAACCATGATAAAGGAGGAGGACAGTTTCCAGCTTGGCAAGCCCTGGAGGCATGCATCTGTTCTCAGCCTGAGCCATCCAGTACCATCTCAAGCTCTGAATACTCCTTCTCCCCTGGCACCACAGGAGAAGCTCATTATGCTGTACTATCCCTTTCCTCAATATGTCCCCCAAGGTACGGAATGAAATGGCCAAGTTACTTTCATTGCAGAGGTAATTATCTGCATTTCATCCAGCAATGAGGCTTTAGCAGAAATACAAATGGAGCAGATTTGGTCTATTGAGCAGAAAAGGGAAAATGATGAAATGTAACAGCTCAATTTTCTTTGATACCCTGCTGCTGTTCCTCCATTTCAGTTCAATTCTAGCCTCAGTATCCCAATATAAACAGCTCTGTGGCTTTTGCTACAAGCTGAGCCCTCACTGGGGTACTCAGTAGCCTGGAGCTAAGGGGTCTGAGGCTTTTCTAAGACCCTACAGCTGATGTAGGGCACGGCATAAGGGTTGTTATGTAACTTCATGAATGCTGACCCTCATTAACACAATTGTCATTGCACTCAAGACTGCAGCAAAGGCATAATTAGAGTCTAGATTTTAGGCACGGGTTCATAACTGTCACTGCTGATTGCTCTGGGTGCATATTCTGCCTTTTGTGCTCTGCCTTCTCCATGCATCTCCGTTTAGTAGGAAAGATTTCCAGTTGCATGAGCAACTGACATTCAGGCACAGCTACATCACGTCCTGGGGATAACTTTAAGTTTGTTGTAAAGACCAGACTTAATCTCTGTGCAAACTCAGTACTTCCCCAGGTGCAGGTGGCATGTGGAATTGGAAATGTATTTTGTATTTTGCATTTTGCACCTTGGTTTAGCCCCGGTCAGGGCCAGAGTGGCCTCCATGTACAGGCTGGGAAAACATCAGGTGGACAGGGCTTTTTGAACATGTCAACCACATTAGACACACTACAGACAGAGTTTCCTTCTCAAAAGCCATCTGCCAGGAAGATGCCGACAACCCTTTCTTCCCTGAACTTCCATTTCCCATCCACAGAGTCACGCTTTTTAAGCAGAAAAGCTAGTGGGTTGTATAATTTTTATGCCCTGTATTTATTTTAAACTACCTTCTTTTGCAGAGCAGGTGAAAAAATGCCACCTCAGAAAGATGTCTTTGTAGTCATAAATCATTCCTTTGAGCATTTAAGGAAAGCTGTGCTTATCAAAGTTGAAATAAAAGTTTAGTAGCAAGTAACATTTAACTTTAAAATTATATTTTATAATTAAATTTTATTTTGGCTCTGCTATGTTCCAGAAAGCATGAAGGAGTGTTTTTTATGCACTCAGCAGAACTTCCCTGAGGACGATTGTTCTGTGCTGGTGGGAGTGAGGGTGAGAGAGAGACAAACAGTGCAATCCCACACAGGCTGGGCAATGGGTGATTGACAGCAGCCCTGTGGAGAAAGGCTTAGGAGTACTGGTGGATAAAATAATTAAGATGAGCTGTCACTGTGCACTCACAACCCTGAAAGCCAGTTGTTTTCTGTGGCCGTCAGGTCGACAGAAGTGATTCTCTCCCTTGACTCTGCTCTCCTGGGTCCCCAGCTGGAGCACTGTGAACAGCGCTGGGGGTTTCAGCACGTGAAAGTCATAGACCTATTAGCAGGTCCAGAGGAGGGCCATGATCATGATCAGGGGCCTGCAGCACCTCCCTTGTAAGGACACTCTGAGGGTTGGGATTGTTTAGCCTGGAGAAGAGAAGGCTCTGTGAAGCCTTACATCAGCCTTTCAGTACCAAGTGGGGGGGGCTTCAAGAAAAGTGGGGAGGATTTCCTTATTAGGGATTGTAGCAATAGAATGAGGGGTAACAGGTTTAAGCCGAAATAGGGTAGATTAGATATAAGGAAGAAATTCTTCACTATGAGGCTAGTGAGACACTGGAACGCATCTTCTCCACAGGAGAGAACTTGTGGAAGACCCATTCCTGGCAGCCTTCATGGTCTTACTGGATGGAGCTTTGAGAAACCTGGTCTAATGTCCCTGCCCATGACCATGGGTGTAAGAGCTGTGTGGTCTTTGAAGCTCCCTTCTAACCCAAACCACTCACTGTGATGGTTTGATGATGATGATAATGATTCTTTCTGGATCTCAGTAAGAAAGGCCTAACAGCAGTTGGCTTAATAAAACAGCTGTTTTAATAAAATAAGATAGATAGATAGATAGATAGATAGATAGATAGATAGAGTGTAGATAGCAAGAAAACTTCATATCCTTTCAGATGCTGGGAACTCTGCTTTTGTGCAGCATTGGGCAGACCCTGGATGGACTTACCCACACTGCAATTGCAGAGCAGGTTTTTTTGGTTCATGGAGAGAGAGGGTTTTTCTTTTTGGTCCATCAAGCTATTGTATCAAATTTCTTAGAAGAAAATTACTTTATTTCTATCTTCAAATGAGAACTTCTTGCTACGCTGTGAAATAAAGTCCCAGTTTCAACCACTTGTATTTGCAGGATTAGTAGCAAGTGTATAACTCCCTCAAAGCACCAGCTAATCAGAAATATAGCACTGAAGAAATTGTCCTGATGGAGGAGACTTGACACTTTAGCACTGAGCTACAGCCCTAAACTTTTGCTCAGCTGCAGTAATTCTTGATGCCCTGTTTTCCTGACTGCTCTCCAGTGTAGATTCACATTTAGTTGAATAAAGAATGTCATTGAAATACACTCCTCAAATTGTAATCCAACCAGGCAATCCAGCGTCAGATATGCACATAACTACGTGCTAAGAGTTATCACCTTAAATCTGATCTGTACTGATATGTGTGCATATATATTGCCCTGAATCAGGACACAAAGGATAAATCCAGCTCCAGGTGGTGATGCTGGACAATTGTCAGTGGCCGCAGTGGGCAACAAGAGCTGTTGGTAAGCCCTCCAAAGGAATAAGCAAAGTGATTACAGAAAAGTTGAAAACAACTTGTTGGGGAGAAAAAGGATAAACACCAAGTCCACCCGCAGTAATAATTATTTACTGAAATTTTAGCATTTTAGTAGAGTCACTGTAGATAAAAAATTTAATGCTTTTAAATGTGTTTTACACTGAGCAAGTTTTTAATTTATTTCTACTCCCTTTTCCTACATATTGCTTTACAAGCAAAACTCACAGTTTGTCTCTCAAATTGAGCATATTTCTCCTTTTGGGAAAAAAAAAAAGAGAAAAAGTCATGTCAGATGGCTTGGTACCACAGTTACTAGAGCGCAATCGTTTTTTCAGAATTGTGGGAACCCACATGCAAAGAGGAGAGAAGGAGTAAAGAGTGCTCTTCACATGCAAGCCTTATTTGCAAAATCATACTGAGCTATCTGACAGACACAGCTACATAATCTAGGGGCCAGAAGTGTTAATAGGGTACTAAATAAACAAACGAATGATTTAATTTGCACACCTTTTCAAATACATCTTTCTGAAAATCTGCTTTCAGAATTTATAATCACAGCTGTGAAGACAGAAAGTGCTAAAGAAAATGCTACTCTCACTGACACATGTCACAGGGCAGGCTGTGATAATTTTAAATCACAACACAGTGTAGGATGTAGTGTGTCATGGAATAAAAATACAAATCTGATTGGATACATGCAACATCTTTGTCTACTTAATATCCAGTCTGAGAAATTAGTGTTCATTCAGCAAACTGGTTTTGTTCCAGCAGTGGGAGTTTTCAATTATTAGAGCTAGATCAGATCCCGGGATAATTTAGTATCAGCACATTTCTGATTGAAGGCTTTGTGCCACAAAGCATCTGACGAGGCTAAGAGGTTCTTTTCTTATGCTGTTTCCTCACAATTGATTTCTCTCTCTGCTTTGCATTTTCACATAATTAATATTTTATCTTTGCTAATTTAATGCCATTCTTTCTTCTGCTTATGTGCAATTTCTTTCCTCTCGGCAAAAAAAAAAAAAAAAAAAATTCCTCACTGGTACAATTCACATGCAAGAAAACTGATATTGAAAAGGAGGATGGCAGAAAGAGTGAATCTTTTCTTACAATTCCTGATTCTTCTCAAACCACTCACATTTCAATAACATCTATTTCAAGTGTTACCAATCTTCCTAATCCTCTGACTGTAGTTAAAATCTTCATGCAGCCAGGAGTTCCAAGACACAAACCAAATACCTAAACCAGCAAAAGAAAGGGGTTCACAGCTAAGACCAGTTAATATTTCTTATGTTTCCTCTGCTTTGTTAGAGTGTGGAGTTGTAATTACAGAGCCTTATTGGCAGCACAGACTGGCTGAAAGTGATGTGCTCCTTAACAGCAGCTGCATCAGAACTGAGCCTCCATAGCTGCAGTTTGGTCTCTGATAGTTGCTCAAAGGATTGTGAGCCTTTTAAAAGACTTGTGCAGTTGCTTCCAGTCCTACTGACTGACAAGAAGACATCCTGCCCAAATTTGTCAAGTGCATTTACTGAAGAAAAGATAAGACAAGGAAAATGACAAGAGAAGCAAGGAACATGCCAATCAATCATCAGCCCAATTTTGGTAGTTGCCTATTTTCATGCTGTTAGATTAGGGCAGCATTTAACAAGGGTCTAGTGCATGTGAGATGTGCAAATGCAGACTTGCCTTGCACTCTGGGCTGCTTCCCATTATCCTACATAACCAGTGCAAGGACAAATTGGACAGTGGTTGGGGGCTGTGCCTTCCCAGCTTTGACCATGCTTGATTTTCCAGCTGCTTTCCTGGCAGTGCAGCCCAGTCTGCTGTGGAGTTCTGCAGCAAGAATAACCATCAAACAGTCTTTAAAAACAGAAACATTTTACTATGCTGCCAGCCTCTACCAGTGATGTAGCTCTGCCACATAGAGATAGTGGAGGATAATGGCTAATTGCAGATAATTTTTAATATAAATGTGTGTATATATGTGCACATATATGTGTACGTACATATTTTCTAGCAGCTTTCTAGCTGGTGTTTTCTTTTTTTTTCCCCTTAGCCCCTTTCCTCCAGAAACTACCATGAAGAAGAGGGGGTGAAGGCTGGGTGTTTAACCTTGGGAACACCTGAGAGGAAGGAGGTGAATACTGAAGGGACGAATGTAATGGAGAATGCACAGAGGGAAGTAAAATACTTAGGCAAGCAAATGATTGCATCAGTGACTGGAACAACCAGGTCTCTGCTGGAGATTAATATGAATGAGATGCTATGCTTCACTGACTGTTTACCTAATTTCTTTAAACATCAGTATTGCTTTTATGTTGCACTTGCCTAACATAACTGCAACTTGCTATTTAATCTATAAAGTCATTATTAGCTGAATGGTGATTGAAAAGCAGCAGGAAGGTACTCTGATTATGCTTTAATTATTGCCCTGCACCTGATCTTCACAGAGAACACGTACAGTCCTACCCTCCCCTGTTGCTCTCAGCATCTCGAATCTGAGTCATAACTAGTGTTATTGCATCTGTCTAAGAAAAGAACTAAATGTGTTTCCACTGATTTCCAGAATAAGCTGTAAGCCTACAAAGCTTTGTTTGCCTTCCCCTCCTTTCTGGTCCTAGGCATCAAAAGGAGATATTTGGTTAATGGCTAATTAAACACTTCCATTGAGTAAGCCAGAGCTTTGGAAATCCACATCTTCCTCCCTGCATACTGTTTGGAATCAGCTGAAAGTTTTGAATTTGCATTTTGCCAAGTTGCCAAGTTCGCATTGACACAACTGGAAACTTTGATGTAAATTGAGATAAAGCAAGCCAGCAGGTTCTTAAAGCAAGGGATATGAAGCAGAAAAAATCCTCAACTGTCCCTTCAGGTCAAGACTTGAAGATACATCCTTGATAATGAGGTGCCATGCTGGTTTATTGGATCACATATAATTTAAAATGTAAATCCCAATGAAGGCACACAGAGCTACAGAAAATAGAAGGAGTCAGTGGTTTTTTTAATAAATGAATATGCCATCTGCCTCTCTTAACTCCCAACGAATTTAGCATTGCCATCTTTGTAATTAGCACTGACAAATAGCACAATCCCAGGAAACCAGACAGCAAGATATAGTGGATTAGTTTTGCGTCTCTTGCTGAGCTAACATGGGGCCACAGCTTGGGCCATGTGGCTTTCTGGCAGGGCTATTTTGAACTGATTTCATTTCCTACCCATGAAAGCTCACAAATATGGAAAGCACAGTCATAGAATCATAGAATCATTAAGGCTGAAAAAGACCTCTAAGGTCACCGAGTCCAACTGTTAATCTGGCACTGCCATGCTGTCCTGATGTCAGCCAGGGTGGAGTTAACTTCTTCTCAGGAGCTGTTGCAGTGCTGTGTTTCAGATTTGGAATGAGGCTGGTGTTGATAACACATTGAAGTTTTGGGTTTTTGCTAAGTTGTGTTTACTCTAAGCCAAGGACTTTTTTCCCCCCCTTGTCTCATGCTCTGCCTGTGAGGAGGTTTGCAAAAGAAACTGGGAGGGATCCTATCCAGGACAGGTGACCCAAACTGACAAAAGGGATGTTCCATACCATAGAATGTCATGCCCAGTACATAAACTGGGGGAAGCTACCCAGAAGAGTGGCTGATCTAGGTTGGGGAAGGGCACTCTGGTATCAGTCGGTGGGTGGTGGTCAACTGCATTGTGCATCATTTGTTTTTCCCTTTTATTATCATTATTATTTACCATTATTTCTGTACTTTACTTTATTTTCACCTATTAAATTGTTTTTATCTCAACCTATAGGTTTTACTTTGATTCTCCTCCCAATTGCACTAGAGTAATGGGGGAAAGAGTGAGTTGCCACATGGTGCTTAATTTCCAGCTGGGCTTAAACACAACACATGTCCACTGCTCATGTCTCTAAGTGCTACATTTATGTGTCTTTTAAACACTTCCAGGGATGGTGACTCAACCATTTCCCTGAGCAGCCTATTTCAGTGCTTGATAACCTTTTTTCGTGAAGAAATTTTTCAGAGTATCCAGTCTAAACCTCCCTTGCTACAACTTGAGGCCATTTCTTCTCATCCTACCACTTGTAACCAGGGAAAAGAGAATGACATCCACCTCCCCACAACCTCCTTTTGGATAGCTGTAGAGAGTGATAAGGTTTCCCCTGAGCCTACTTTCCTTTAGGCTAATCCACCCCAGTTCTTTCATCTTCTTGTCATAACACTTGTGCTCCAGACCCTTCACCTGCTTTGTTGCTCTTCTTTGAATGTTCTCCAGTCTTCAATGTCTTTCTTGTGCTAAGTGTCACCCAGGTATATGCACATTTCCCCAAAGACCTGGGAACATCTTCCTGAACCTGGGGTTACACCACACTCATATTGCATTTAAATCCCCGGCAGGGGAAATCCACATCTGTACAGGAGGGGGGAGCCTTGCAGCTCGTTTCTTTCTTTCCTACGGTCTCAGCAAGGAGCACAACAGATGAAGAGTAAATGCCCCTTTCACGAGACCTTCATAAATGTAATGATACCTCATAAATAGTTATGATACCCTCATAAAAGTTCATCAGTGGGAAAGATTTGGACTGAAAATTGGAAAGGGAAGATGGTTGTCTTTTAAAAGACAAGCTTGTCTACTTGGTTGAGAGTCCTCATCAACACTTTCTTTGCAAAGGAAATTGCTGGAAGATGAATTGTTAGTTTCAGCTCCTTCTGCAGTGAGCCATTAGAGAGGCACTGATATGTTAAAAGTGGACAATTTTCAGTGTTTGCAGACTGGAACAAATGGAACTAGCATTGTACCTCTCCTTCTTAAAGAAGAGAGGAAATGCCAAGCTATTTCTTTTCGTTGCAGAGAAGGTCACCTCACTGCAGTTTTGCTGATCTGCACAGGAGGGAGACACAACTTGCCTCTCTAGGCAGTCACCAAAGCCTCCATTGTTGCTTACAACCCTAGGAAATACCACTTGGGCTACTTGCAAACACGTATTTAGAAATTCCACGGTGGAAAAGAAAAACAACCACCCACAAGGCTGCCCAGAAAATATGCAGAATCCATTTATATATATATATAAAAATTTAAAAGAAATAATTTCTATTTGGTAACTTCAGTCTTACACCTCCATACAGATTTCAAACTATTTCATCTGGTGACAGGTACACATTAAAAATGTAGGGCAGTCAGACTTTCTAAAAAAAATCTATTTCTAAGTCAGGTAAATACTGAAAACATTATTTTTCCTTATTTAACCTATAAGAAAAGAAAAGATATTGACATGTGCTCACTGACTCCAGAAAAAGGATAGTTTAAAAGGGCAATTAAATTTTATATAGAAAATTAATAGTTCAGAGATTATTTAAAATTCTGGAGGTTTTTAATTTATAAAGGGTTCTTCAAATATGGCTCACTTTGTTTTGATGGGCAAGACCTACTCCTTTTTTTTTAAAATACCTTTACCATGTTAAGCTGTCTTTCTCCAAAAGAAGGAATGAAAAGCCAAAAAAAAAAAAATGAGCTATTCCCATTTACTTTTTAAGCAAGAACTTTGAAAAAGGGCAAAAGATGATTGCTGAAATTATTTCATTTTGAATGCTGTGGCAAATCAATGGCATTCAAAGGAACATCTTTTGCAAAAAAAAGTAATTGGAAGAAATATCATTGCCACAGGCCTCTTTTTTATCAAAATTCCCAAAAATACAAACCACACAGATTTCCACCTGCTCTACTAAGATTTTTTTCAACTTTTTTCAAGGATCAGTGGCTTGTCAAAGTGGCAGAATAAGATGGACACAGTTTTATCCATTAACTTAGTTTCTTGCGTGACCCAAATGATCAGTTTACATGTTCACCTGGCAACCATGTCACCTCACTGGAAAAGACTAAGTTTCATTACTAAGAACCTCAGCCAAAAGCAGACTGCTCACTGGCTATGCCAAGCTTTGACACGATTCTTTGTGCAGAGAAGGAGCATCCTTCCTAACAGCTAATTTAGTGAAACTTCCAGTCAAGGGCTTGAACACTTGCAAAGAGCGTAGATTGGCAAAGAAAACAAAGCAAAGAAACACTTCCAGAGTGGCTATGAAAGGAGCTTTTACTAAGTCAGCGTAAGCTTGGAAAGAGTCGTGAAGCAAGAGTGTTGTAAAGCAGGGACAGACATGAATAGGTGAGTTGTAAGATTAAAGGATGCTACAGGGCTGGTCTAGCCTTTCCAAGGGATCTCCTGAATCTTTTCCTGAGGGGTCAACCACCTCTCATTGTTTGCCTTTTTTTGCTGCACAGATAAACAGATAATTGGGTCAGTAGGGGAATCTTATCTGCAGAGTTCTGTGCTGTTGTGAAAGGGACAGACAAGGTTTTACTTGGAATCATTTTCTGCTCCCTGCTGTGGAAAGGAGCCAAAACACTTTTGCCTTCTAAAGCCTGGACCCTCAGAGTCCAAGGAGAAAACATAATTTTCTGCTCTGCCTGACTAGGTGTTTCTCTAAAAGCATGGTTCTCTCCTCTCTCAAAAACAGTCATGTTTAAGTGCAGCTGTTTTTCTCAAAGTTAACTGCTTTCGTTGTCTCTCACCAATGGAATTAAGGAATCCACACATTTAATATCTTGCCAGATAATTTAGTTCTGGGCAAATTGATGAAGTAGCCCTTCTTAGAGGTATTGAGGTTTCTTAGAAGTCTGAGTAAGTTCTGATTTATGCAAAGGTAGAGGAGGAATCAGTGGATTCTCCTGACCCTTTCCTCACTGTCTGTCACAACAGGACATCCAGCTCGCTGCACACCCATCAGCTGGAAGCTAGGAACCATCTCAGAGATGACACTTAAAACAAGTGGGACTTCAGGGGTTTCATTGGACACTATTTTGACTTGCAAAGGAGTCTATGTGCAACAAAATTTGCTGTTCCAGAATTGTAAATGTGTTATTCATCAAAGATGGAGACAGAATATTTCATAGTTTGCTTCAAAAATCCTCAGTATTCAAAAAATTTTATCCACAAAGAGGAATATGTCATATGATAGGGACATCCAGTCAAAATTCCTCAATTTTCTGAAATCTGTTATTTGCAAGAAAGTGTTTATGAATATGTTAAAGACTAAGGATTATTTACAGACATTATTCAGTGAATAATTTTGAGTACCTTTGAGAAAATTGTCTTCATGTTGTGAACACTTCACTAGTGGAAAACAGCCAACATTTATAAACTAATTATAAATTATTTACTCAGCTTTAGTCACAGTCTTCTCGTGGAGGAAGAGGAAAATACTCTTTGAAGTACTGTTTGATTTCTCATCTTTTGCAGTATTAGTGTTTTATTGCAGAGGTGGTTGTGTAATGACCATGGGACTGCTTAGATCAATTTCTGTGGAGGATTCCTTTAGAAAGCCTTTGGGCAAATCAATTAGGGTCAGTCTCAAGTAAGCACTCCTACCAAATTTTTGGCTGGCTGTACCAACTCCCTTCTTCTCCCAGCATTGAATTAGGGCCTCTGAATTGAGGGCCCAAGATCCCTGCCCCTTGCACCATTTCAAGCTGCCTTGTCTGGTTAGACAGGATACTCTTTTGAGATTTTTGGCCACCACAAGGACAGTGATAAAGTACTTCCTGAAAAGAATCTCTCCTCTGCTCTAAATCTACCTCTGCCCCCCTGAAAACAGCATTGATGTTGTGCTATTTACTGTTGTCCAACTAAAGGCAAAAGTGCTATCTTTGGACTGTGCTCAAGCACCTGTACCCCATGAAAATGGGCAGAAATGGTTCCTGTGGGCCTTGAAAGGGCACTTTGCAGGACTGCTTCCACCTGCTTAGACCACGAGCTTCATGTCTTTCCCACTGGTCCCTTGTTAAGGCAGCACGTGCTACACAGTCATGATCCATGGCACTGCCATGGCAGGCACTATCAGAATATATAATAAAAAAAAAGGCATCAACAGCAGGATAAAGGTTTGAGTTTTACAGCCAAGCAATACTAAAGATGCATTCAATAAATAAAATTATGAAGAAAATGAGGGATTTCCTGGAGGGTGCTTCATTATTGAATCATTAAAACATTAAAAACATTATTAAAGTAGACATATATGCTGAGAAAAAAACAACAGCAAAACTAATTGGCCTGTTTTGTGGCAGGCTAGAAATGCTCATATTTATGCAGGGAACATAGCTGTGTACATGTCTACCTACTCATTAGAGGATATGAAACTTTCATTGACAGAAAGACTGTAATTACGGTATAACCACCTTTGTTCTGGAAACAATTATCTGCTATGGGCAGGGAAGCAGCTTTCTGGTTTTTTGCATTCTTCTGGGAATGCAACTTGAAACATTAAAAAAAACCACCAAAAAACCAAAGAAACCAGAAAAAAGTTTTGCAAGGATATGCCTTAGTGTTTGCATATGCTAAAGCTGGAAGAAGATACCTAGATGTCGTGTTACAGCTATGCAAAAGTGATGATGAAGTGCCTGATCTCCCAGCTACAGTAGCACCATCAGCCACTGGAGTGAAGCTACTGGAGTGAAGTCTCAGGGGCTCTGGATTAGTGTAACAATTTACATGGTAAAAAGTGAGTGTCCTGAAGAGTAGAGAAGAGGATGAGTTTCTAGGAGGTTTTCCCTTCAGCTGAAGGCAGAATTTTTCTGCCTTGACTCTGCTCTGTAGAGCATCCTGCCTAATACCTTTCAAGCTGTGTGCCAACTCTCTGGCCTTTTGATTCAATGTCAGTCCCAAGGGGTGCAAGTGCTTTTGTAAAGTGCCTTTCAACTCACAGGAAGCTGAGCAGATGATGTGAGCTTTTGAAAAAGTCTGGAGGCTTGGCCATGCATACTTATGTCTCTCTAATTTAGGGAACTCACTGCACCAGATTGTGTAGGTAAGCTGATTTGTTTCTTGTCTAGAAACAGGTGCTTGGTTAGAACAAAACCACTGACATAAAATGACTCATTTTTTGGTACTGTGACCATTGTGACAACACCACTTGCCTGTGTGTTACTAATAGAGATTGAAAATCAATGGGAATAAAAGCCTAAACTCCACTAAATCTAGATGTGATGCCTTGAAACATTAGGGGAGAATGTGAGCTTCTCAGCTCTAATTCTTAAACCTTAAATACAAATGAGAATGTTTCAAGCTTATTTTTTTCCCTGATGTATATTTACATATTTATAAGTGTTTCCACACTCTTATAGTACAACATTCTGCAGCAGTAATTTCCTCTGTGACATTGTGAAACACAGAAGGGCTGAGCAACCACATATACAAAGACACACACACGCTCACACACACATATATATATGTAAATACACACAAATATAACAGAACCCAAAGATTTAGAATGCCATCCACAAACATGTGCTTAAGTAACTAAAATTACCACAGAATACCAGGTAGCAGGAATTTGGTCTGCCCCAGAGGGGCTCAAAACTGCTTCTGTGTCCTTGAGAGCTTGGAGCTTTCCATTTTCAGTGGTGCTGTCGGGTATATTTTGTGTCATGTCACACAAGGCCAGCTAGGACAAGGGGGGACAATTCCCTGTGACCGTACCCATTTCCTAATCTCCCTAGCCCCAATAATTCCTGGGCAAGTGTGTGGGAAGCTGGCAGCCCTGCTGCACCCTCTATCTATCAAGAAAGTCAGAAAGGTGAGTTTTACATGGGGTGGTTCTAGGTCATGTCCTCAGCTCACTCACATGATGTAGGAACGTGTCATTATGAACACAGAGAAGAAAGATAAACAAGGAAAATGAGGGATACCATTTAGGGCAATGTAAAACTGATCACTGATGCTTGTGCCTCATTCTAATGAAACACCATAGAGCAATGTTCCACTAGCAAATACATGGGATTTAAACATCTCACGTTTAATTTTATATCTTCTGGGGCAAAGGGGATACTAATCGGCGTGAAGCCTTCTTCACCTGATTAATTTCATAGATTGCATCAGGTAAATGTAGATTTATTTTCTGATTTATATGTAAATTTTAAAGAAAGTTGTGTTGTTTGTGAGCTTGGAGACAAAGGGTACCATTTTATCAGTATTGGTAAGTCACTGCCTTGTTTTTCATACTTCAGTAAAATATTCTGGCACAGCTCCTATATTGTGTTCCCTTGCAACTGAACAGAGAAGTGTTTAAAGAAATATAGAACATTGGTAAACTCAATGCAAAAAAAAAAAAAAAGCAAAGCTTTGAAGATTTGCTTATTTCTGAGAGAAAATATATCTTGTTTATATATTTTGGTTTTGACATGTGCGACAATAAAAAAGCCTTTGGAAACCTGGAGTTCAAAGGGGAAGTAAAAAAAAAACAAGAGCAAAATATTTTTAATAGTCAGTTATTTAAACACTTTTCTAACACTATTAAATCCCACAAGTTGAGGAAAGGGAAATAACTGAAAAACAGCTTTATAGCAGTGACCTGCAGTGTTTCATGGGAACTACTGAGCAAAGGGAACTTGTCTTTTTCTCTCAATATTACAGCTATTAGACCCTACAAAGCACTGAAAACGATACCAAGCTCCACAGATACCAAAAGAAGGATGCAAAAGCCCTGCGTTACTATTTCCTCAGAACTATAAATGAATTATTCTTTTTACTAGACCTACCAAGTCCAAAAGCAGAGCTATGAATGCTTTGCTACTTTCTATCAACTACTGTCTACATAAAAAATGTAGAGTAAGAAATCCCAAACCAATTATTTGTCCTGCTCCCACACTATTCTTTGGCAATTTTGCGCATCAAAAATTCTTAGTGGGAGGTCCACAATGTTTTATGACATATGCTTATATGTTTAAACTTTTTGTCTAAGGTGCCCATCTCTA
Organism: Corvus hawaiiensis; assembly: GCF_020740725.1. Classification (NCBI taxonomy): domain Eukaryota; kingdom Metazoa; phylum Chordata; class Aves; order Passeriformes; family Corvidae; genus Corvus; species Corvus hawaiiensis. The sequence continues at coordinate 57,653,715 of NC_063217.1, forward strand.
AAATTGCCTTCTCGTGGTCCTTCTTCTCCCTTTGTCTTTATAGTATTTTTTTGAGTTACTTTTTTTACCCTTGCCCTCAGTTAGGTTTGAATGGCACGATATATTTCATTATTATTGCATTTAACTCAAAAAGTTAATAAATGTACACAAGAACAAAACTGACTAAGAAAAATGTAGTTACTATGGGAACATACATTACAATTTAATCTGCTGTAACATCTAAAGAACCTCTAGGAAATGCAAGGAGGCATTCTTTAATGTCAGAATTGCTTGAGCTGCTCTTTACTTCTCTTTTTGGGGTCAGATTCTGTGTCAGTAAATCCTTCTCCAGATTTCACCAGAATACTCAGTGAGGACATTGGTAAAATCTGTCACAAAGGGTCTGGTTTGGGTGAGGGTCTGTTGTTTTTCCTGATCCACACCATCTCACATTCTTTGCAAATCAGAAGTTAAGTGAAGGATTTTTTAGGTTTGGATTTGAACTGGATTAATTCCTGCATTCTTACTCTGGTTAGAAAATCAGAAGTAACTAAAAAAAAAATTCAGAAGCTCATTGAAAAGTTGTAATATATAAGAATCAGTGCAATTCAAGAAAAATACCTCACTAGCACACTAATGCATGATAAATACTCTCTACACAGGAAGACAGAGATCTGCAAGATACATTAAAGCAACCAGTAAGAGCTCCCCAGCTCACCAGAAAGGGAAGGGGAATCCAGTATCTGGGTGTGAGTTTTTCTGTTTCTTTGGTTGGGTTCTTTTCTGAACTGCTTACCTACTTTTGATCAGTCTCTCTCCTAGATAAAACTTAAAAGTTCACTGTCACCTAAATTTATGAGATTAAGTTTCCTCTTTGTCCCTTTTGCCTGAAATAGACCATGAAAGAATAAAGAGGGAGTAGAATTTAGGAGAAAGGGATTATTTTACACAGAGCTAGGCTGTGAACTAATGCTCACTAAGTGTAGTTTAAACAAAGGGTGGTTACATTCAAAAGCCACCAAGACTTTGAAATATGAATACTTGTTCAGTGTTAGAAACAGAGCCATAACTTCTTTTAAATGCACTTTTCTTTGTTAAAAAAACGTGAGGGAAAACAATCCATACTCCTCACATATCTTGTACTGCTGAGGATTTTCAATCTTTCAAAGAAAAAAAAAAAGATATCTGATAGTTTTTGAAATTCCTTAAGCAGCATTTCTTCAGATTGCTTTCCTCATCAAAAAAAAAAAAAAATTTCTTTTCAATTTGAGAGATTAATTATGAGAAGAATGAATTGCAAGGGATTTGCAAATTGACTTGATATTTGAAATATCTAAATTTCTATTACCCCATTTTAGATGTAAGGATGGTTCTACTTCATAGAAGAAGATTTGATTCGTTGTGGCTTTTAAATTTTTGTTTTGTGCCCTGCAAAGCAATGACCATTTAAGAATAAAAAAATAGTAACATAAAATCCTTACTCTGTAATTACAATCATTGGAACAAGTGTTTGACCTTCCAAGATTATTAGGAGAGCCACATTCTCAAGGTTTTGAAAATCGATTTAATTACTGAATTATACATGTCTCCTTTTTCTAACTGTCTTGGTTTCCTCAAGTAAATATAGTCACAGTTGTGTTGGTGGAACCAGTGTTAACTAGAGTTTCAAAAGAAATTAATGACCATTAAGATTTTCCTTTTATTTCACAGAGTCCTTTTCCAGTAAAGTGTTCAGTATGTACATGGTTTTTGTTTTTGTATAGGTAAACCTTAAAATGCAAACTGTCAGCAATAGATGAATGTGTGCAGGTCCTCCGGCAGTCTGGAGGGAAATATTCAAAATCCCACCACTAGGGTGTATCTCAGATGATCTTTTTCTCTCTTCAGAGCTCAGTCCTAGTTAAATGCAACACAATTTTGTCCCTTAAACACCATGTTCCTGGGCTGGTCTGTCTGCTACAGCACTTCAAGCTGCCTCCAGTCTGCTCCAACCTCACTTCGTCAATTTAATTTTGTCAACCCAAAATTTCCTGCTTAACTGAGGTTTTCTTCGGCTTCCATTTCCCAAAGTCTTCACAAGGTTCTTGTTCTTAGAGAGCAAGGAAATACAGTTTTGAGAGAAAATCAAAATGGAAAAGACCATTTCCAGCACTGACTGCTCATCAGAGGAGGTCTGCCTTTCCCAGCAGCTGGGTTCTGCCACAAGGAGAAAAGTCTCCAACGTGTTTGAATTTACATAATAGGGAAAGCAGCTCCAAATTCTTTCCCCTTCCACCCTCCCAGCTACAGCTGTATAACAGATCCATTGTCTCGACCACCTCCCTAAGCACTGGCCCCGGCTCCCACTGGTGTTTTCAGGTGCAGACTGCATCTATTTTCTGTTACTCTTAGGGTTAGAAACACACATTTACTTATAGACTCCAGACAGGATGAATATCAGTGTGTATGTGAGTGGTGATTTTCATCTGCAGGATACTTAGAGCATTCCCAATCTGCCCAAGCAGTAAGATGGCCTGGCTTTCCTCTCCAATTCCCAGAATAAAGATTATAACAATAAGAAGGAAAAAAGCCCTGGAAACATGTTCTTAACTGTTTTCCTATGGATGCCACTAGCAACTGATGGAAGTTTTTTGTATAGCTGTGCAGTTATACAATACCTGATCACAGTAACACAAAACCCAGCGTTTCAGGCAAAATACTATGAAATCACAGCACAAGCAGGAAAATTCCCCTTTTTTTTGTTGTTGCCTCTCTCCATTTCAATTGCAATGTACATAGTCTGAAAAAGCTGTCATCTATTGACCTAAGGGAAACATATGCATGTCTTACATCATCTTCTGGATCAAATCACACTTTCCTTCCTCTCCTACTCCTCCAGGCCTGCATTTTTTGAAGGACTGAAGGACAAAGAGGTTAAGATAACATCCCTACTCCTGTGATGTTTCTCATCCCTAACTTCAACTATGCAGCAGTGAAGGCAAGATAAAAACTTCATAGCCCGAAAAGAGTAAGTAGAAATCTGCTACCCCTTTGCGCAGACTGAAACAGAGAACTTCACCTGTGGTGTAGACATGCTGAGTGTGCTATATCCAGGACAAATAGTACACCACCACATATTTCCTGAATCTTCTCTGTAAAGTTTTGCGGTTGCAAAGTTATGGGAAGCAAGGTTTCCCAATCATTCCAGCAGGAGCTGATGGAACATGCAGGTAACCTGAATTGCGACTGTCACAGCCCAGGCTGGTCTCAAACCCTAGCTGCAGGGTCTGCTCAGCATTCTTGGCTTTCACACACACCAGACAGCAGATATTTAGCCATGGACTTTAATATAGATAACCTTAGTTGCTTCTGCATTAGTCCCAAGGATCCCCTGGATTTATGAGGCTGATTGTCTAGCCTCCCCATAGAAAAATAATAATTAAACTCTTCCTATCAAATCCTCCTTGCATTGATTTTATCAAATCAGGCATGGAATGTCCTCAAAAGATAAAATAAACCAAAATGAGACAATGTGCAAAAGACCAAAGAAGTTATGAGATGAAAACTGTTATTTTGCAAACTGTTGGGGACCTGTAAGGTTAGACAGATGATTAAATCAATGACAAAAGAGGTCAGCTTTCTCTCTTACATATTTCAAGTTTGCTCATAAGCTCAATAGTAAGCAGTAGCAAACAAGAAGGCTAGGAAATATTTTCATCTTTAGAGAGAGAATAATTCAGTCATCATCTTAGACCTCAACTCAAGTAATTCTAAATCTCTCATAAATCTGCTCTTTTCTGCTTGTGTCCTTTGGTGTAATGCAGCTTCCCTGGGCCTTGCTTGAGTAATTAAATGGAAGACCCAAGTCCCAGCTTCTGCCCACCTCTCCCATCACCCAGTTTAGGACATGGACTTTCCTGGGGTAATACCTTCAGCAAGTGCATGCGTTCCGACTGTTTGAGCTTAATAAAAGTTGTGACACTCCTTCAAGGCAATACCCTGGGTTTTTTTAGAAGAAAGCTTGTTGTCCCAACAGTGGCCTGGGACCCCGAAATTACCAACTGAACAACTGTGGACAAGTCATCTCATTTCACTTTGCCTCAGTTTCCTCATTTTGAAAAGGCCTTGAAACAAGACACCTGTGTCACAAAATATTTAAATGTGTTAAATGACATGTTATCATACATTAATATAAAAGCAGGTTGTATGTTTTATCTCCATTTAATTTAATACACTCTGTTATTTTCTGTACACAATATTAATCCACTGTCTCATGGAAGTTCTGTGTAGCCACACAATAAGTTGGATTCTGTCCCTTGCTAAGGTGGTATTGATGACTCTTTACAATCCCTTGACATTATTTCGGCCTAACTAGATACCATATGAGTTATTTCAGTCTTCCCATTCTCTATCAGCATAAAGAGAATTTTAATTCACTGTCTGGGCTTCTTTCCCTCACATACCTATCAAAGCAATCCTTACTCAGTACATCATTAAGACATGTTGCATGTTGTTCCGGTTTGGCCAAATTTGGAAATATATCCTCTGAGAGAAGGCACAACCACCCCTTCCCCACCAGGTTCGGGAAAAATAAATTTTCCTTGAAGGAAAGTGAAAGAGATAAAAACTATTTATTTAACAAGCACATGGAAAAAGGAAAATAAGGCTAAATAATAAAATCTCTCGCTGTGGAGAAAAAAAACCTGGGAAAGTGTTCGAGTCCTCCCTTTGGTCTCCTTGGAGCTGGGGCTTGGGCCAGGGCCAGGCCCTCTGTGTCCGCTGGAAAGTCCTCCCGATGTGCTCTGAGGTTGAAAGCAGTCCAGTAGAAAAGGGAGAAAATCCGGAATTCCAGGGAAGGAAAAACAAAGTCCAACTCTCAGTCTCTCTCCGGAGAACAAGAAACTGAAACAACTGGCCAAAAGCTGACTGGAAAGCAGCAAGCTGGGTGCTTCCTCGCTCGCCTGCCGCAGCTGGGGGGGAAAAAACCCCTGCTGTCTCTGTGTGACCTTGAACAAGCTGCAAACTGCTTTGAAAAAGTTTTGCTCAGTTTTTTCCTTCCCCCTCTCAGGCTCAGTTTAGAGGCATAGAAAGGCACAAAAATTAATTTCTGGGCATAGGCAGCGATATGGGATACACATCATAAAGTCACCCCAAGACATTCCACCCCTTATCCCATATTGTTGGCTCAATGTCCAAACTAAGATATTTTAATTCTACACACACATTAATACATATATATATATATACACAGCTATATATGAACAGTGACAGTGACAATCAGCAAGCAGGGGTATACTGGCATTTCACACTACAGGTGGTCTTCACACAACAATCAGATCTCCCTGTGGTACACAACGTGTTGTGCCATCTTTCTGCATTACCCACCATGTGCAACCAGGTCCCTGAGCCAAGACAACCCCACGGATGGGTTTGTCTGTACTCGAGGCAGAATTTATCCACACAGTCTTTCCTAACAGACCTCTGACATGCACTACTGGGACCTTATCTCCATCTGTTGTATGCAGGGATTCAGATTGGGCTGGACCAGCTCTATTGATGGAACCTCGGGTGTTAACTAACCAGGTGGCCTTTGCCAGATGCTGTTCCCAGTTTTTAAAAGTTCCCCCACCTAGTGCTTTCAAAGTGGTTTTCAACAATCCATTGCACCGTTCCACTTTGCCTGCAGCTGGTGCATGGTAAGGGATGTGGTACACCCACTCAATGCCATGTTCTCTAGCCCAGGTGTTTATAAGGCTGTTCTTAAAATGAGTCCCATTGTCAGACTCGATTCTCTCAGGGGTACCATGCCTCCAAAGGACTTGCTTTTCCAGGCCCAGGATGGTGTTCCGGGCAGTAGCGTGAGGCACAGGGTAGGTCTCCAGCCATCCTGTGGTGGCTTCTACCATTGTGAGCACATAGCGCTTGCCTTGGCGGGTTTGAGGCAGTGTGATGTAATCAATCTGCCAGGCCTCCCCATACTTGTATTTGGACCATCGCCCACCATACCACAGAGGCTTCACCCGCTTGGCCTGCTTGATCGCAGCACGTGTCTCACAATCATGGATCACCTGGGAGATACTGTCCATGGTTAGATCCACCCCTCGATCTTGTGCCCACCTATAGGTGGTATCTCTGCCTTGATAACCTGAGGCATCATGGGCTCATCGAGCTACGAACAACTCTCCCTTGTGTTTCCAGTCCAAGTCTACCTGTGACACTTCTATCTTTGCAGCCTCATCTGCCTGCTTTTTGTTTTTGGTGTTCTTCATTAGCCCTACTCTTGGGGACATGGGCATCTACATGGCAGACTTTCACAACTAGCTTTCTTACTCGGGCAGTGATGTCTTTCCACTCTTCAGCAGCCCAGATTGGTTTTCCCCTATGCTGCCAATTAGCTTTTTCCCACTTTTCCAGCCATCCCCACAGAGCATTGACTACCATCCATGAATCAATGTAGAGGTAGAGCTTTGGCCACTTCTCTCTTTCAGCTATATCCAGAGCTAGTTGAACAGCTTTGAGTTCAGCGAGTTGGCTTGATCCACCTTCTCCTTCAGTAGCTTCTGCAACCCGTCGTGTGGGACTCCATACGGCTGCTTTCCACTTTCGTTTCATCCCTACAATGTGACAAGAACCATCGGTGAAAAGAGCGTAGCATGTGTCTTCTGATGGCCGTTGGCTGTATGGTTCTTCAGCATGTGTCACTTGTTCTTCTTCATCAGCGAGACCAAAGTTTTCACCTTCAGGCCAATTTGTGATTATTTCCAAAATCCCAGGGCGATTCAGTTTTCCGATACGGGCGCGCTGTGTGATGAGAGCAATCCATTTGCTCCATGTGGCATTGGTGGCATGGTGGGTAGAGGGAACCTTTGCTTTGAACATCCACCCCAGCACCGGTAGTTGGGGTGCTAGGAGGAGTTGTGCCTCTGTGCCAATTACCTCTGAGGCGGCTTGGATTCCTTCATAGGCTGCCAAGATTTCCTTCTCTGTGGGAGTGTAGTTGGCTTCAGACCCTCTGTAGCTTCAGCTCCAGAATCCTAGTGGTCGGCCCCGAGTCTCACCAGACATCTTCTGCCAAAGGCTCCAGGACAGACCATGGCTCCCAGCTGCAGAGTAGGGCACATTCTTCACCTCTGGTCCTGTCCTGACTGGGCCAAGGGCTACAGCATGAGAGATTTCCTGCTTGATTCGGGCAAAAGCTTGTTGCCATTCGGGGCCCCAATGGAAATCGTTCTTCTTGCGGGTAACCAGGTAGAGAGGGCTCACGATCTGGCTGTACTCAGGAATATGCATCCTCCAAAAGCCTATGGCACCTAGGAAAGCTTGTGTTTCCTTGTTGGTTGGTGGAGACATCGCAGTGATCTTATTGATGACCTCAGTGGGAATCTGATGCCGTCCATCTTGCCATTTCACTCCCAGGAACTGGATCTCTTGAGCAGGTCCCTTGACTTTGCTCTTCTTGATGGCGAAACCAGCTTCCAGGAGAATCTGGATAACTTTCTCTCCTTTCTCAAACACTTCTGTTGCGGTGTTCCCCCACACAATGATGTCATCAATGTACTGCAAATGTTCTGGAGCCTCACCCTTTTCTAGTGCAGTCTGGATCAGCCCATGGCAGATGGTGGGACTGCGCTTCCACCTCTGGGGCAGTCGGTTCCAGGTGTACTGCACACCCCTCCAGGTGAAGGCAAACTGGGGCCTGCACTCTGCTGCCAGAGGAATGGAGAAAAATGCATTGGCAATGTCAATAGTGGCGTACCACTTTGCTGCTTTGGACTCCAGCTCGTACTGGAGCTCCAACATGTCCGGCACAGCAGCGCTCAACGGTGGAGTCACTTCATTCAGGGCACGATAGTCCACAGTCAATCTCCATTCTCCGTCAGACTTGCGCACAGGCCAGATGGGGCTGTTGAAGGGTGAGTGGGTCTTGCTGACCACCCCTTGGCTCTCCAGCTCACGAATCATCTTGTGGATGGGAATCACAGCATCTCGAGTTGTCTGGTACTGTCGGCGATGCACTGTCAAGGTAGCAATTGGTACTCGCTCTTCCACCTTCAGAAGGCCAACTGCAGATGAGTTCTCTGATAGCCCAGGCAAAGTGTTCAATTGCTTAATGCCCTCTGTCTCCACAACAGCTATTCCAAAAGCCTACCTGAGTCCCTTTGGGTCTCTAAAATACCCATTCCAGAGGAAGTCTAAGCCCAAAATGCACGGGGCCTCTGGGCCAGTCACAATGAGATGTCTTCCACTCATTTCCAGTCAGGCTCACCTCGGCTTCCACCAAGGTCAAATTTTGTGATCCACCTATTACACCAGCAATAGAAACAGATTCTACCCCCACATGCTGTGATGGAATTATTGTGCACTGCGCACCAGTGTCAACCAAGGCATCATATTTTTGTGGTTCTGATGTACCAGGCCAACGAATCCACACAGTCTAAAAAACACGGTTTTCCCTGACCTCTACCTGGCTAGAGCCAGGGCCCCTCTATGCCTGGTTATCCTTCTTTCCCTGGGCCTGTATCTTAGAGGTTCCTTCATGGGAATCGGACATGCCATCGTCTTTTCCATCATTTCCGGCAGTTTGGCTACAGGCAACTGGAGATACTTCCTTTTTGGTAGAACTTCCTTTCTGAGACTTGCACTCCTTCAATTCACGCACTCGTGCTGCCAGAGCAGACGTGGGTTGTCCACCCCACCTCTTCATGTCTTCCCCACTGTCACACAGGAATTTCCACAGCTCACTTTGTGGGATACTCCTTCTCTCTGGGGAACATCCGCGGAGAAGGCACTCTTTAATCTCCTGGAAATTCTTCTCTATCTTATCTTCCATTTTCTGCATACGTGTTTCCACAGCTGCGATTCTTGCATATGTTGGGCCATGCACAGAGTCTGCATATGCTCAGAGCTTCACTGCCATATCCCGCACGGTCTCATTTGCACCGTAGTCCGGTTTCATTATTGCTAAAGCAGAAGCGTATTCTGGTGGCCCAAGATGTATGAGTTTTCGCCACATGTATGGAATAACTCTGGCCCGGTCTGGACTCCTCAGTCCTGGGTCATTTGCGAAGACAACTTCTACCACCCCTAGTTCTCTCAGGCGTTGGATCCCTTGTTCTATGGTCTTCCACGGGGTTTGCTGCGTGTAGAGATCATCTCCGCACATATATCTTTCAATCATGCCTGTCAAGACCCGTCTCCAGAGACTGGCAGAGTCAGCCCCCCGTATCATCGCTTGGTCGATAACTGGATCACGTGACAGGGATCCCAAATGCCTCACTTCAGCTCCATTCAGCATCACATCATCACCTGCAGCATCCCAAATACAGACCATCCAACTTATTATGGATTCATCAGACCGTCTGGTGTAATCCTTTCTTAGTCTGTGAAGGTCCTTTATGGACATGGACTCAGTAATGGTTTGTGTGCCTGAGTCCGTTGGTGGTTTTGAGGTTCCTTCCCCTGCATTATCCTCATCTTTCACTGGACGATCAGTCTTGGTTGTGTGCTTTTTTCTCGTGACAGGAGCCACTGTCAGTGGCTTAGACTCTCCATCTGGTTTGGGCTTGCTGTCTGGTTTATCTGCAGCCTGAGTGACTGGGGTATCTGCAGGCTTTGCTGATTTATTTTCCTGCCTCTCTACCATTACCTGCTGCAGTGTGTGAAAGGCATATGCCAAACCCCAACATATTGCAAGGAGCTTGTTCTCATTGGAATTGTCATTGTATTTCTCTTTCAGATATTTTGCCACCTCAGCTGGTTTCTGAACTTGTTCAGGGGGAAAATTGCAAACCATTGGGTCAGAGAATTTCTTCAAGATTTGGCCCATATCCTCCCATTCCCCACACCACTCAGGATGTTCCACCTCTGGGTCAGGTGTCTCAGCAGTCACCCTGGAAATCTGAGCTCTTCTTCTAGACAAGCTGCGAACCACATAGAGGAAGCTTACGAGATAAAATACCGGGAAGGTGGTCTCTTTAACATCCAGGGGAAACTGAACACTCTCAAAAGATAACCTATCAAATTTAAAGGGAAGGGAAACCCCGTCTCCTCCTCCTCTAACAATCTGGGTGCAGTTACTAATAAATTCCCAAAACAGGCTACCAAAACTAGGACTGGGTTTAGGATGGAGAAACCATTTATCATACACACTTCGAACAGCTGCCTGTACCTCTGTCAACTTCTTATAAATCATTATCACCAAGCACAGCAAGATAGAAATCGGAATTCGTGTCCCTGCTCTGCAAAAATTCCTTATCAAGGATAAGATCGGACCAACTTGTGGATAGGCAAATAAGCCTAGGGACCAGAAAGGCACTAATACATTAAACAAGCCTACGGACCAGAAATACATGAATATATCAAACCAGAGAAACATTAGGAACTCAACCAACCCGATGACTATTTTACCCCAACTCAGAATAAGTAAATTCAAACCAAAATGTAATTAGCACAGGTTTTCACTTTCCTACGAGCCACGCAGTTGGGCGCCACTAAATTTGTTCCAGTTTGGCCGAATTTAGAAATATATCCTCTGAGAGAAGGCACAACCACCCCTCCCCCACCAGGTTCGGGAAAAATAAATTTTCCTCGAAGGAAAGTGAAAGAGATAAAACTATTTATTTAACAAACACATGGGAAAAGGAAAATAATGCTAAATAATAAAATCTCTCGCTGTGGAGAAAAAAAACCTGGGAAAGTGTTCGAGTCCTCCCTTTGGTCTCCTCGGAGCTGGGGCTTGGGCCAGGGCCAGGCCCTCTGTGCCCAATGGAAAGTCCTCCCGATGTGCTTGCTCTGAGGTTGAAAGCAGTCCAGTAGAAAAGGGAGAAAATCCGGAATTCCAGGGAAGGAAAAACAAAGTCCAACTCTCAGTCTCTCTCCGGAGAACAAGAAACTGAAACAACTGGCCAAAAGCTGACTGGAAAGCAGCAAGCCGGGTGCTTCCTCGCTCCCCTGCCGCAGCTGGGGGGGAAAAAACCCCTGCTGTCTCTGTGTGACCTTGAACAAGCTGCAAACTGCTTTGAAAAAGTTTTGCTCAGTTTTTTCCTTCCCCCTCTCAGGCTCAGTTTAGAGGCATAGAAAGGCACAAAGTTAATTTCTGGGCATAGGCAGCGATATGGGATACACATCATAACGTCACCCCAGGACACATGTGTAAAAAAAGACAGCCAACCCCCCTCAGCCCCAACCTACAGCCATTTCTAATGAGTGTCTCAATAATCTTTCACTGCTACATTTTTATGGAAGGGTATAGAAAGTTTATTCTTATCAAGAATGTAAGAGCTGGTATCTGTTTGTGTCTGGAGTAACATTTTTTCTGGGCCCATGCCAAGCTATCTTCAACAGCAGTGAAAGATATTACCATCACAATTGTGTGATTGTGGTCCATTATAATGGAATTAACATAAGCCATGTAGAGAAGCATTTCAAAGCACTACATTTTTATACAATAATCTGATTTGGAGCTATCACTAGCTCAGGAAAAACTACATAAGGATTAACATGACACCCTCTGTTAATACACACTCTCATGGTCTGAGTGGGGAAGAGTCAGATAAATGCATTTGTCTCAAACAATCCCTACAGATCTGAGGAAGCTAAGAAAGCAAGACTGAGCTCAGGGGAACACAGTGTTTTGTGACTGAAGTCAGCAAAATTTAATCTGTTATCACAGATCAGATCCACATGACTCAGAGGAGAATTTCTTCTGAAATGGTAGAGAATATATTTTTGAAGGTGAAGTCATGAAATGTTTCAAGGAATCATGTTTTTGCAAGCTTTCAGTCTTTGTGGTTTCTCTCATACTCGATTTGGATTTCACAGCCTATTAGAATGTAAAATACCATTTTCCCTGTCTTCTTTACCTCATTCAGGTACCATATCCAGAGTGTATAAAGGCAATCTGATACAGAGCATACAAATCTGAGGCTCAACGTGATAACTAACAACTTCAGAGCATGCAGGAAGCCAGCCCACAACATGGTCTGACTACCTGAAACAGCACAAAGAATCTTTCTACAGTATAGCAAATATGCCCAAGAATCACACCCCAGGGAAAAATAAAATAATTGGAAGATATTAAGAAGGTCAAGACTTTAAAAACCAGGAACAACGTTTCTATAACTACTTAACTGATTTGTTTGCCGCTCATACTCGGCTACCTTCTAAAGTCCTTACATACATCACCTAGTGATCAGCAACAGATTCCAACCTTCTGTGTATCTGTCAGTAGTTGTCCCCTCATCCATCTTGTGCTCAGTCCTCTAGGGTTCTGTTTGTATGCGAAATTTAGGCTTGCCACAGGGTGAAGCTGCACTAGAGAAAATGATCTTCTGGACCAGACCTGGAGCCATACCAAAGGAGACCCTGAAATTAAAGAGAAAAGGATCCTTCCTGTTCTGCATTTGATTCAGAGTCTTTTATTCAAATTGCAGAAAAATTTTCCTGAAACAAGGACTGAATCTAGGCTTCATCCCTCCTAGGTTAACATACTCACCTGGTGTTCCTGCTTGCTTAATCTTTCCTTATCTGTTCATCAAAATTATAGCCATGCAGGACAAATATTTCTCAAAAATAAAAATGGTATGAGGGTCATTGTGGTTAATACCTGCTTTGAAGGCAAAGAACTTCCCTCCAAAAGCTTTTTGTGGCCCAAGAAAACTGTCATATGGTAAAACCAGGAGAACTGGAATCCCTTCTTTGATGTATGATGGTGTAACACCTGCCATATCCATGGGTGGCAAGACCAATCATTTTTCAAACAGGCACTCAATGAGGAAGAGAGCACCGAGAGTCAGAGTCACTTGAAGTGACAGACTTCATCATGCTCCTGATTTAATGCAAACATGTTCCCTGTTCCTGGCTGTCATCAGTGTTTGTGGGAACAGGCTGGTATTATAGACACAGCATATAAAATCACGTGACTTGCCACAGTGACTAGAAAGATAACACATCATCAGCATATCAGAGAAATTCATCAACACACAGGATCGAAGGCACTTTGTTTACATTCAGGGTAACTCAGTACTGAGTCACCGTGAGCGTGGTAAATGAGGGTGAAGATGAGCAGCACCAGGAGTTGATGTATTTGCCTCAACAAGCAAAATATCTGTTGTACAGTGACAATGAGGAGAAATGATATAACGAGCATAGATGAAATTCAAATTGAAAATAAGTTTTTTATCAAGCCTAAAAAGTCTTGGTAAGGCTGTTACTCATGATTTCAAAGTAGCAAATGGTTAATTTAGTGTTCCTTTGCTGTGTACAAGTAGCTCTGATACTGGCTGAGTAGTTCATTGTTTCTTTTAGGGCTGAAGGAGAGATTTTCAAAAATATACTTTTACGTGTGCCTTAGAAAACAGCCAGATGTAAAAAAGTTTTTGTCAGATACACTTGGAAGAAACTGCTTTGAAAAAAATTGACCTGTGATATTTTTCAGGAGTTTTGAGTATAATACCACATCACAGGGTGACGTCCTCTTGTATGTTTATATCATTGTGGAAAAAAAAGCTACAAAAATGTCATTTTGGGGCAGCCTCAGAGTTAGTCAGGCTTGCCTTCGTCCTTGTTTGGATGACAGCTACCTCGTGATCCTCCATGCAGGACATTCCACTAGACTTTTTCCTCTTACTCTATCAGACACAATTCTTCTAAATAGAGAAATAAGCACATTGCACTTAAAAATGACAAAATCGACATTGGTTAAAAAGTTTTTTCTACTTTACTTTTATAGGAACAATTTAGCGAACCTGAGAAAATTTTTGGAAATTTTTCTGTATTGCCCAATAGATCTTTGGGGTTTTTTAAAAAGAATTTAAAAAATTAAAATAAGCTTCAACTGCAAAACTGAATGCAGATCTAGTGTTTAAGTGCTCTGCTAAATGGAAGCCAAAATGTGTAATGCTGAAAGCCACACACAAAGGGGCAATACCATAGCTGAGTAAGGAACCAGACACCTCCTGGTTGTCTGAATGCATGGACTTCCCTAAAACACACTCTCCCTCGCAGAGAGAGGGACAGTCAGACTACGTTGTGGTTATACAGAAAGATTGGACACAGCAGTCATCAAGATGGGAAGAAGGGAGAGCCAGATGACAGCAAATTGCCCACAGCAAGGAAATGCAGGCAAGAACCAGCACCCATATTCCTTTGTCAGTTTTTGTCATGAGCTCTTTGCAGAAACTCTTGCTTCAAAGTTTAATTGCTGTAAAGACAGTTGGGTTAGGGATATGAGTGACTGGGGCAGTATGGAGCTCGTAGCAATGGTTCCCCAGGGTGCAGCTGGTAGCCTGTGCTCCAGGGGCTGTGTGGTGCTCAGCAAGAGAAGGTTTCAGGCTGGCTGGACACCAGGAGCACATGTTGCTGTTCAGTTGCAGCCACACATATTCATACGTAGTAACCTGGACATCTATTTTCACCAGTCTGGCCAATTAGGCAACAAGGTGAACTCTCTGGGTATCCTGCTGATGTTATCAAGGATGAGCCAGGGGATGTCCCACAGTTTGATATATGCAGAAGGCTTTAAGCATTGGAAGCTGAACCAGATATGGCTCTTCTCATTGTAGTGCTCTGTTCTAGTTCTTTTTTTTATCAGCTGTGTTTCAACTACCTCTTCCTTTGCAGTTTTATTAAATGCTAGCACCTGTATCAGGTAGCCCTGGGACATGAAGAGTTTATGCTTTTTTAACTGGGGAGAGGTTCCCAATTCGGTGTCTAACGTAGACAAGATGGGAGGTAGGGTTAAAGGAAATGTGGTTTATTGGAGTCTCCCAGAGTTGCCATGGTGGTGCAGAGGATACATACCCTTCTTGGTGCTGGCTTACCACTGTGACACCGGCTCCCATTTCCCCAGGAGCTGTCACCACTGGAGTTAGAGGGAGCTAAAGCTTGGGAATTAGCACACACAGCATCTGCTTGTGACAGAGATTGGGGTAGAAACCAGAGTAAGACAACTGCATAGGACTCATGTGAAACTGATGGGAATTACTGGTGTACATAGTGGCTACAGCTACATTGACAAGAAGTTGATGGCCTGCAAGGCAAATATATCTAGTGTCCATGTTGTCTTTTATGCAGTCTTGAGTCAGTTCAACCTCAGGGTGTTCTTCTGGCAAGTCATACCTGGGTCCTTCCAGGGCTTCCTGGCTGCTCAAATATTGGTATATGTCATTGTTGCTGGACTAAACACAGAGCTCCAATATTAAGCAAAAAAGAGAAAAATGTGGTTTCGAATACACACATGGCTTCCCCTTCAGCAACACCAACCCTGTTTTTGGACAGAATGTTTGAATCCTGACCTGTCTCCCAGGACTGTGCAGTACAGGGATTAGAGTTCCAGAGAAGTTAGTTCTGATCCAGGCTCTCATCCTGACTTCAGAGCAGCTCTGCTGCTCTCTGCTACCTGGCAGGTCCACTTGAATGGATTTTCAGATTCAATAACCTGTCTGCATGGTTCAGGCCATGACTACTTCATCCAGGCACACAGTTTTGCTAGGAATCTGACCATTCAGCTGGTCAAGTGAGCAAGAGGACAAACTGCTGTAAGAGAGAAATAAAAAGGAGGAAAGTTTGCTCACAATAAAGAACAGGTGGGTATATGTCTGGGAATTGAATATTTTGTCTCCTCTCTGGATAAGGCTACCATTCTCTCCTGGAACACGCACTGATTTTTGTTGTCAAACAGCCCTCAGCAAGTGATATCCTGGAGTTGGTAAATTCTATTAAGAATTCTCACATTTTTATTTCCAAAAACTACTGACAGTTTCTTTCAGGTGCCAGAGTACATAAAATCCCATCCCTAGGATCATTAGTTCACACTGGCAGGACTGAGAGATTGGCATAAGGCATGATTAGAAATTATGTTAAAGATTTTTGGCATGCCCATTCCTTTACATTCCACTTGCAATTAATTATGTCCAAGCCTACCAGATGTGATGTGGAGTACACTTCAGAAGGGTAGCATCAGCTTTTCTCTTGACATATTTGCATTAAATATAAGGATTTTCCTTTTTGAATAGAGAGGGTTGTTTGGGCCACGAATGATGCAAATAGTCTTTTTCAAAATGTGATACTCCCGAGTGTGTAGTCCAACAGTGAGAACAGTTACCACGGTAACACAGCTCAGTTTCTGTTTCCCCAACTGTATGATGCAATACTGATTAGCTAGGCTCATGCTGGGATGGTTTGTTTGATGGATTTATTTAAAAACCTGCTTTTCATGGACACCTGTATAGATTTGATCTATGATTAAGTAGATCAAAAGGCATGTGAATAAAGTCAGAGCAAAATTTTGTTCTCAATTTTTTGAAAATATCCCCAGTATTTTTCTGCCTTAATTCACCAGTAGCAATTGATCCCAAAATAGAAGCTTCAAGTGAGATTCTCAAAATTATTCCCTACTATTACTCACCATCTTACAGTTTACTGTAACACTTTTTTTTTTTTTTTTTTTTTACTTCAATCAGATTTGGGCCTTTCCTAAAAGCATTTCAGAATGATCCTGGGAAACACCTTTGTAGACAGTGGTGACAGTTTGCTCTGTACTCATCCTTAAGACCACTTTTAGTTGTGTGTGATGTCATTTAATTTTGGAGAACCAAAGTCAGCAATCTTGAGTTTACTTCCACACTTCATGTTATGCTTTTCCAGTACATGAGTCTAAGAGCAAGGTAGACTCCAGCAGACCCCACATGAATGAATCCCAAATACATTTAAAGACATTTGAAAGACCCAACTGCAGAGGGGCCTCTTGGCATGAATCCGAACAAAAGACATGTAAGTACTTCAGAAAATCCCGCCTGGCACATACTGTGCAGTTCCAGGAGTCCAAAATCTTCACAAAGGTGATAATTTCAGATATCTCATGCTCCTCTCAATACTGAAGTCTATGGCCATCAATCCACCACCTTCACAGCAACTCATCCTCAATTTTACTTACTTCTGGTGCATTATCTTACATTTCTTCACTTGCTTCTCTCTTACTTGCTTGATGTTAACATCTCAATCACCAAATAACTCAGGTTGGAAAGGGCTCTCTGGAGGCCTTGGGTTCAAATTTGCTCAAAGCACAGCTCCATCAAATGAGATTTTGCAGAGTCTTGTCTTCTCTTGCAGAGATTAGTTTCAAAATTATCCAAGGATGGAGACTTCACAGCCCGTTCCAGTTCTCAGCTGCTCCCACTGCAAGGACCCTTTTCTGCAATGTCTATTAATTATTAGCCTGTGCTGCATTCTGTAAAGCATTGCTTCTTGCCCTTGTGCTGCATACCTCCAAGAAGAATTTGGCTTCATCTTCTGTGTAATGTGAAAACTGAGTGCTCGTCTGATCCGATCTTCCCTCCCACGTGTCTTCACTACAGTGCTTTTGCAGACATTTTGGAAATTAGGGTGACTACATGGTATTTTTAACATTCAACGTGGTGGTGACACTGCAGAAAGACCATCTTCTCTCTTAGCAGTAAGTCTAAACACAGGGGTTTTTATCACATAAAGAACTTTTATTTCTCCATGGGATCACAGTTTACTTAAAAGAGCTACTTGAAGTTTTCTGTTTCACAGTAAATATGTTCCTAAATGTAAATATATGCATAAGAGAAGCATTCATGCTGACACAAGTGGGTTTTTCAAGGTACCCCATTAAATCTAAGCATGTGCTTAACTTTAATCTGACTAGAAGCAGCAGCCTAAATTTTGATTTTTTTTTTTTGCTGCTAATTACTACTTGCAATTCAGCTCATAACTACCAAATAGAAATCTTTCAGAAGTGTCCTGATTTCACTAAGGTGGAATATCCTGCACCACAGACTGCCTCTCTGCCTTTCTGAAAAACTTATCTTGTGTCATGAATGCGTATGAACAAGAAAGCACAGCTAAGGCATCTGGCCTTACACTTCATGTTTTCATGCTTTTCTTTTTCCTAATGTTTAAAACATTTTTAAAATAGTCTTCAGAATTATCGCAGTGTTGGGAAGGGAGGAATATTTGCGTGAGTTCAAGAGTGAAGTTTTCGTCAAATCCCCTCAGCATAACTGTTCATTTGAAATGTGCTTGTGATAAGAAAATTGGGGTGGTTTTTTTCACTCCTTGTGTTTTCCAGGAAGCTGTTTCCATACTGAATGCACAGTAAGATCAGGCATGGCTGCTGTGAATGACAAGCTTTAGAAGTGCAGCACAAAATGTGTCAAGACAAAGGTGGGTGATCTTGGGATCAGCCTTTGCCTTTGAAAGCCCAGCTGGCAAACAGCTGGACTTCACATCCAGAGTGGGCTCCTACTTTACCCCACTTTGCTTACAGAGTGGCCATCTGGAAAGATTACATGTAAAGCCTACTGGACAAAGAGTCTTTCACACTGCAATCATCAAAACAAACTACTTTTGCATCTGCTACAGGAGAGTGAATGAAAAGGTACTGCAGAACTGGCTCTTTCAAATTACATGTAGAGAAAAGAATCTAGCTGACATTAAAGTGGTTATCAATATAAATTTTATGGACCCTATTTACATTAAATCAGTCTAACTGTGTTCCCAGTTACATAAATTCATATATGAGTGTCTGTATACAGATTGTATAGGCTTGTACTAGGCCTGAACTTCATCTGGAATGAACTGGGATAACCAGACTGAAGGACATGTGATGTGCAGACAACTGAAAGTCTGGCCTGTTCGGCATAGAAGTAAGGAAACATATATCCATTTTCCAAGTGGGAAACCCAGCAAAGAAAGATGTAACCACCAGGCTGACTAAAATATTATGTCTTAGAAAAATACAAGAAATCTGGAGCCCCAAATCCAGTAAAAAGTTTCTCTCTGTTTTGAAGCAAAGTTTCCCTTTAAAACAAAGATTCCCGTAGTGTACAAAAAAGCTTCCCTTTGTTTTCAACCTAGTGGGATGGTATTCAAGGTTTTAAGTTAAAACGTTTTCAATCCTGACCTCTAACATCACCCCAGGCACCTTTGGGAAGTGCTTGTCTCTTCTTTTAGAGCCTCTATACTTTTCTTAAACTAAAAACTTGTGGATACAGTCACACTGTTGTCTGGTCCAATTTGGTTCTTAGTTTTTCTGGGTGGACACTCCAATAAAACAAGGCAAGTTCACTGTCCTGCACAGGCACTCTCATATTCTCCCAGTGTGTTTTGGGTTGGATTAGAAAACTTTTTATCGACATCACATTTGTGCGGGATCTCTACACTGGGAATAGTCCCAGAAACTGCACCAATTGCTCCTCTTTCTCCTAAGTGCCAGTGGCAGCACTGATTTGTCAGTCCCTTATCTGAAGTGCTGTGATCAAGGCATCAATTCATGTAATCACTTAGAGGGTACAACACCATTACCTTATCTTTGGAAGATGCATAGTCCCATGAGAATCCCTTGTTTTGTACTTTTAATTATTGTTAACAGCGATCTGCAGATGACTCTCCGTTATAAAATTTCTTTCTTTGTATTCCTTTTTTTGGAAGCTGCCAGAAGCATATGGTTTAGGATTGATACATACTCCAATACTGATCAAACACGGCTTTGCAGCTTTGATTTTCCTTTGTTTCCTTCTTCTCTCTATCACTGGTTCAGTTTCATTTCAGGAATGATGAAAAAGGCTGGCTGGGAACTAATTATAAAAATGCAAGTTGGAAGAAATACAATTTGTACCATTGTCCTTTATCTTTCAAGCAGCTAAAATGATCACTAATATTTCATAAATGAAAGGGAAAAATTAAGATGCAACTGTTAGAATTGGGCTGCATTATAAATAATGGTTACTAGGGAGATTTCAAGAGAGCTTAATTTGGGAGCCTAAGAGTCTTTCAGAGGAACTGAGCTGTGTGTTCCTATATCCCCCTGTGATAGCTTTTGATAAATATTCCCTTAAGTCAATAGATCACTTTAAAAAGCCCAGTAGAAACATAGAGGGCAGGCTCTTGCTGAACCACAGGTCTAACCTGGTTCCTAAGTGACCAGGGCTTGCAAACTGTGGCCTTTCCATTTTAGCACAATGCAACAGGCTAGAGACTCCTCTTCCTCTTCACTTATACAGATGTTTTTCCAGGACATATTCTTCTTCTGAACCAGCGTTGTTTCTGGACACCTTTCTGTTTCTCTGTAAATTTCTGGGCAGTTGCTCCTCTTGTTACCTTGTCTTCCATCCAGGTCCTGCCACTGCTTCCTAACCTACAGCTGCCTTAGTGCCCTCCTCATATTCTGCTTTGGTCCTGCCTCTTGTTCCAGCAGTAGCAGCAGGAAGTCCTACATAAGAGGTACAGCAAAATTAATTCATTTGAAACCTGCTCTGAGGTCTTTTCCCCCAGTGCTGGAGTGGTTCAAATGGTGAGCCACTATTTCAGCTAAAAACCAGCAAAACAGAGTTCCTACAGATTTTGGCTCTTATGATGCATCATTATTGATTTCTCTGTTGCTTCACATTGATTCATCTCAACTGAAATGTGTATTTTTAATATAAAGTAATTCACTGGTGCTTCCAATTTAGACCCATAATTTGAGAAAATGGCCTGAAGTAATGAAAGGCACTTTTGAAGGCCAAAGCTGCTTTCAGTCTAAGAGGGCTTGAAGAGGATTACTTTTTCACAGGGCAGTCACTTGCAGTTCATCAGAAGGAAAACTTTCTTCCCCTGATGATAGCAAAGGCATACCACCGTCCATGTCTCCAACATCCCTCTCCACATCTCTAGTCTGTGCTTCTGCTGACCAAAGACCTCTGGCTCCTGAGAGTGGCCAGAAGACATTTTCTATGGAGGAATATCAGGAGAAGTCAAACATAGAGCAACATTTCTGTCATGTGCTTCCCAGCCTCCAGCTTCCTGAGATGGATGTTGTTTTTATGTCTAAGGAAGCCTCACAATGTAGTTCTCTTCACTAACTTTTCCTGTCTCCACTTGAATCCCCTAAACTATTTGCAGCCAAGCTTTGGCCAGAAGTGCCACACACAAGAACTGCCTCTTTGTTTTAATTCATCTCCTGCTATTTTCACCTGACAGTCCTCATTTCTCTCATAAGAGACATAATGAGCAGTCATTTCCCTCTTCACTCACATCAGGGGCACTTAAGGAACATTCAGGTGCACAAGCATCGACATTTTAAAGACTCATAAATTAAGAAAAGTTAGAATCCTTTCAAACAAGGAAACAAAGTTTTCTCATAGTTTCACAAATATTTTAAATGAACAGTGGTGATGATAAAAGAACAGTCTCTTGAGGTGAAGAGGAGTCATAATCCTGCACATCTAGGAGATGACTGCACTTAGTCTTAAATGAGGCTCTCTGGAAGGGTCTGTGGAGGGTGAACATTACCAAAGCCCCTGCATACTCTTTGTGAGTTTTCATGTGCATTAAAAAGTGATAAGCTGGCCACCTACTGTTCATATTTTCGTATCAGATGGCTTTGTCTCACATCAAGAGAAACTAAATGGTTTTAGTTTAAAACAGATGGCAAACTGTTGGCAGGAGCTTTCAGAGGCATCAACAATTGTAAAGTAAAGTAGGACTCATAGGACAGATGAGAAATTAAATACCCAGTGCTAGAAAGTGACCTGAAATTAAATACAAGGTATAGGCCATCACACAGCAGGATGTTGAAAACTTTCCTACAGATCTGCATTCTGCAACTAGCTCCTGTCTCTTTCAAGGACAGAGCAAAAGCCCCAATTTGAAAGAAGATTGCCTTTTGGAGAAATGAAAATTCACATCCAAGTCTGGATCAGGTTATTTACATGTTTGTCACAGACTCTTTCAAACAGAGTTCCCGTCTCTCCTGAGCCAGGTGAGAAAAACTTCCTGGTATGACAGAACAGCTGAAACAAAAACACCATGAAAGCAATTTATAGTGAAAAAAGACAGTCTTCCAGCCTATCAAACAAGAGCATGCAAAAGATATTTCTGAAAAACACACACATCTAGGTTATCACCTGCCTGAAATCCTGAGTTAACATCTGGCTTAGGAAACCCTGCTCTTGGAATACACTGGCAGGTCAGTAGGAGCAAACATGCTGAGGGGTTACCACGAGTGGCAAGATTGAAAGACTTACATTTCACCTTGCTTCAGTGCAGTGTCCTGAGCATGGGGGCTGTTCTC
Source organism: Corvus hawaiiensis (assembly GCF_020740725.1). NCBI lineage: Eukaryota > Metazoa > Chordata > Aves > Passeriformes > Corvidae > Corvus > Corvus hawaiiensis. The sequence goes on from NC_063217.1 coordinate 57,675,748, forward strand.
CCTCTGGTGCAGGAGCTGCTGCTGGGATGAAGAGCATTCCCCCATGAGAGTGAGCCTGACTACAGGCTGTCCCTGCTGCAGATGAGTCGGAAAGCTGCCACATAAATATTCTTGCTGCTTAGAAATGGAAGCACAGGCCAAGGGCTGTTTAATTCAGTCCTGAGAAAGCCAGTCAGCCAGACATGCAGAGTGACAGCTGTTATGTGGCTCTCAGTTGAGGCTGGCCCCACAAGCTTTTGTCACAGCACAGAACACTTTCTATCTGCCAGCTAAGACATCCCCTACCATTATTATCACTGCCAATAAACTGCCATCCCTAAACACACTTGTAGCATCCCTATTCATCCCTTCAAGACACTCTGAACTTTTGATCATCCTGACCTTTGGTTCTCATCCTTGTGAGAGTTCTGAATAACTGCAAGAATATACTAATTTTGAGGAAATCCAGAATAACTGCTGGAGCTTTACTCCTTCTGTAGGCAATGACAAGTTAAAAATTGCTTTGTGTCACATTAAGGCTGTTTAACTTTCAAAATTTCCCAGAACTTCAAGGCTTCTCTTATTCAGGAAGATAGAATTCTTCTGCATAGATGTATTTTAATTATCGCCTAGCTAGTAAGAGAGAGAAGGAGAAAGACAGTCCTTCCTGAAATTGGTAGATGTGCCTTCAGTTTTTCCCACAATCAGTCAGTCCCTTTTCCTCACACTTTCTCATAACTCTCTAGTGAGCCAAAACTCTTCTGCAGATGAGCTTATGCTGAACAAAATGCTTTTGGAACCAGGCATGTTTTTCTTTAAGCTGTTTGTGTCTCCACACATAGCTCTTTTCACAGCCTTCCTGGACTCCTTTTATGGTATCCAGATCTACCAATTTCTCCAAAGAAGAGTCATGCTTAAGTGGAATCAGCACTTGGGTTCCTATTTTTGTGTGAATGATTATGTGCCACTGGTTTAACTGATTTGGCTATTGTTTCTTCCTGCATCATTGGGATGAAATTCTATTAGGACTCAAGAAGTTGTACTTAAAACAATGTTGACATAACATTTTGATTTTTCACATCCTTTTGTTCACCCTCAGAGAGTTTGTTGACAATACCAAGCAGGGAGGTACAGATGACACATTTGAAGGAAGGGACACCACTGTCATTTGCTTGGTTTTTATATCTGAGCTGATGTCATATGAATGATTGTGGTATTAAATATTCTTTTTTTCAGTTTGTGTCAGCTGTCCTAGTCCTAAAACTTTGTGCCTTAATGTTCTTTCTCTCCCTTTTCCTCATGCAGTCTTGTCCAAAATACAACACTACTTATATCTGCATCTTCAGTGTCCTACTGCTGGAAGCAATTTCATGTAGTAAAAATCATCTTTTTTTTTTTTTTTTGTACAGAAATGTTGATATTTGCTCTCAGTGCACACACAGTAAAGCATCTTCATCTGGCCTGGGCTACAAATGTTCTTCAGACAGTTCCCAAACTCTTGGAACAGCAAAACTCAAAGCAAGCCCTCTAACCCAACATCAGGCTGACTCTCCACAAGGATGTGGATCCTGCATTGTTTCCAAACCAACATAGCTTAAACCCAGGTTTCCTTAAAGCACTTTGCAATTTCAGTGATTTTGACCTGAGCCTCCAGGATACAAAAGAAACTGAGGACAAATCCAGTTTGCAGGATGACTTTTGATGTGATGATGACTTTGCCAAATTCTGCTCATCACATTCAGGGTGCAACCTGGGGTGCAAACTCTTTCCTTGAGTGCCTGACTTGGGGACATAGGCAGCTTAGGATAAATTGCAGTGAAATAGAAGAGGATTTTGGGGCAGAGGAATACCAGTAGGGTTAGTACCCTGTCCTGCAGTGAAAAGCAGCCATCGTCCTCCAGAATACATGACCAGCTTGTCTGGGCACTAGCTCATCCTTCAATAGAGGCATCACTCCCCTCCTTCCAGAAGGAGCACTGGCATGAGCATGTACCAGGTCCATACAGCAGGCACCTGATTCAGAGGGGTGTAAACAATGCTAAAGCCCCACAAAAAGTCAGAAAAAGATCAATTTTCTTTCCAAAGTTTTGTGGAACTCCCATCGCACCTTCAAACACACTGGATGTACGTAGCAAAAAATGCCTCTTTAACTACCATCAAGTCTTTCCTTCTACTTTTGATTTGTTATTTGTGGGATTCTGGTATATGGATGCCTCTACACAAGAGAGTTTGGATCCAACTGAATTTTGTGTTTTTCCCCAAATACCTGGAGGCAACCTAGCATGCACACCCTGTGGTATGAATTAATATCTATTATCTCTATCACTCTATTTAATTCAGCTAGCAGAATGTCTAAGCCAAAAGGCTTCTTTGGAACTTTGAGCCTGTCTAAATGCCTCAGGTGTTTTCAAATTTTTTTTATTCTCCATGAAAAATGCATCCCCAAATGATAAATCATTGTGAAAAGTGAACAAACAGCTGATCCAGCTTTGTTCATTAACAAACACTGTTGTCTGTGAACACAGGATATGCCAGGCTGCATTTATCTAGCTCATCCCTTCTTTTTAACAGTAGCCAACACCAGATCCTTCAGACAGAGTGGGAAGAACCAATGCAGGGAGAGACGGGCAAATTTGCCCACCCATGGATCCTGCCCTGATCCCACATATTTACTATGGCACTTCACGCTGTAGGGGCTGAACACCACACCCTGGCCTATGAAGTGGGAACAATAGGGTGGGAAGCATGGCACAAAGGCAAGTATCAGAGAACCACAGAGTCATTAAGGCTGGAAAAGAACTCCAAAACCACTGAGTCCATCCTTCAACCAAACAGCACTGTATCAACTAAACCACAGCACTAAGTACCTTATTGAGTCATTTCTTGAATAATTCTAGGGATCAGACTCCACCACTTCCCTGAGCAGCCCTTCCAACACTTGACAATGTTTTTGGTGAAGAAATTCTTCCTGGTGTCCAACCTGACCCTCCACTGGTGCAGCTTGAGGCTATGTCCTCTTGTCCTGGGAGAAGAGGCCAACCCCCATGTAGCTACAATCTCCTTTTAGGGAGTTTTAGAGTGAAAAGGTCTCCCTGGAGCAGTCCCAGGCAGGAGGACAAGTCATGCCATGAGGGAAGAGGGAACACAGCATATTAAGCCTGCAAGTCAACCTGCCAAAGACCTGCCAAAGATCTGCCAAAGAGTTTGGTGATTAGATTTCAGACACACAACTGGAACTACAAGAACTTTGTCTTCTGCTGCAGGATGATTTGAAGAGTTCCCTGACTGAAGTCATGTTGTTCCACTCCTGAGCTGGGGTGAGCTGAGCACCATCCTGTAAAGAGCAGTATTGCTGCTTCAGCAAGAGAGACAGAAGGACTGTGTGGCTTCATTGCTGTCAGAGAGAGGAAGAAGGATTTCTGGTGAAACATTTCAGGTCTTGGTGATTAGTCTGAAGCTTATGTCTTCATGACATATTAAAGAAGTAGTTCCACACAAGAATAATTATGGCATGAAGAAAATTACTAGATGGAGGAGAGAGAGATCAAAAGCCAGGCTATCACAAATCCCAAGATTGTTCAGAAATGAGGCCATCTTGAATTAGAAAAAATAATTAAAAGGACAAAAGAATCCCCCCAGGATCTTGCTTTATTTCATGGTTTTAGAGGTTCAGGTTGTCAAGTTATTCGGAATCATAATTAAACATTACGGCTTTTCAAATTGCCTCTTTATCCAGAAATTCAAACATAAGACAAAGAGGCTGGGAGCATCACATTTCTGAAAAAAAAAAAAAAAGCAGAGCAAAAAATTTTCTCTTTGATGAAGGAAAATATTCTGAAAATTTGTCCATTGCAACATTGATTTTTCAGTCTGAAGAAGTTTCTCACTTGAATTCCTTGCCATCTTTGAGATGCTTGCTTCACTGTATGTTGTACTACAGTCAAAGAGTAAAGAAAGATGCAACGAAGAGCAACATCAGGAGACACTCTTTGTGTGGTTCACACTGCTGCAGAAGAGAGCTCATTTCATGTCAGGAAAGGGTATGCAATCAGCTCCAACAGCACTTAAGAAGCCAGGGCACAGAAATAGCTGGGGGTCTAACAGCCTGTAGGCCTTGTCAGCATTTATTATCCATAAAGGAGATGCAATAATATAAGAGGCTGCACTGTGCAAACCACCTCTATTTTCTTGATTATAGTATTTGTTAAAATACTTGGTTAGAAAGAAGAGCAATGGAAGCTGAGCTAGGACTCTGAAAAGATTATTCAGCCCTCCTATTTTTTGTTCAAACAAAATTTAAGGAAAAATGATAAGGCACAGAAAGCTGTAATTTATCTTGAGCTCATCAACTGAACAGCAATTGCTTAAGAGGCACATTACAAATACCTTCATAAGTGAGAGCATAATGCTGGAACATGAACTTTACTGCAACCAAAATTTACTTATCTATATGATGTGCCAAAAAGACAATATTAACCAAGTGTTCAGGACTACAGGTTTTACCTGCACAGTTAGAGAAAATTCACATAAAACCCCTGTGGTGAAAAAGTGCATTAATGGGAAATTGTCAGCAACTGTTATTTACTTGGGAACTGGTCTTGAGCTTTCTATTGTGTATGAGCTCACCTTCCCCATTTAGCTGTTCTCACAAGGCAATGCCCTCAAGACCTGATAATTTGGTAATGCCAAGGATGTGAAAAAAGCAGCTGATCTTAAGCAAAACCTTTTCATGGATGGGAAAAATCACTTTTGAATGGTTTCAGAAAAATCAGAATGGAATAAATCTGAACAGAAGCACCATACAGCTGACCTGAAAGAACCTTTTTTTTTTTTCTTTATTTTAAAGTGACTTCTGTACTTATTTGCATTTACAATAATGTCTGAACCATGCAGCCAGCAACAGATTTGGAATCTCAGCCTTATTCCTGACACAGTGTAATTGGAAAGTCCAAAGGACAGGATCTTCCTGGGTCATGCAGCAGCACCTCACTGCTCCCCCTCAGCTGATGGGACCTGATCTGACATAACAGCTGTGCTTTCAGAGCCAACCTGTTTGAACTGGTTAAATGCATTTTTGTTGTGTGGTTGCTGTATTTCTGACTGTATTTTCTGGCCTGTACTTTAGTCCTTAGTTAAACCTTTCACAAGGTTTCCTTTAGACATGAGTAGCTCAAGGAAGTACCCTTCACAAGGCACAGCTGAAGCTGAAACATCATGTTTGCCCACAGCAGTAAGCCTTGGCAAAACATGAACATAAGGGATAAGATCATCAGCTACCATGGACAAGCTGTTGAGGATCTCCTCCTGTCTTCCCAGAGAACTGGGAGCCCAGCAGTCCCTTGTGGACACTTCAGCTGCTTAACACAGCACTGCTGCACCAATTAAATTCCCTGTCACAGATGCTAAAACCACCAGAGTTGCTTAAAAACTCTGATCAGCACCATAGGAGTGATATCAAAATGGTAATGGTGGTGTGTGTGTTTGACAGAATGTGTGCCTCGAGAGCCAGAGTCACTTCAGCTCTCTGAGACCTAAAAAGTTCTGCATGTAACAGGGGGTGGTTTCTTTCCCTTTGCTGAGTGGCTTGAAAGGCACAAACTGAATCTGCAAAAGCCTTGGCAGAGCAAATATTGTAGGATATAATATTCTCAGAGCACTTCAGTAACTGCTCAGTAGTTATGCCAGTGGCTAATGGTACATTAGCTGAGTGCATTTGAGGAGATGTGTACTACACCTGTAAGTGGTCTGAAAGTAGGAAAATGTTTTGCAGAACTGGATGTGCCAAGTACAGAGTAACCCAACAAAGGTAGGGCCCCTCCAGAAACTGCAGGCCTTCTTTTAGTGAGACCAAGTTAAAAAGACAGTCATTCAACACTGGAGTCTCTTGGATTTTGAGGGATTGGTTTGTCTGTTTAGAGTTTGGCAAAAATATTTCTCAAGGGAGCACATCTGGCCTCTGCCATGGTTTGGGACTGAAAAGAAGTCCTCTTTACCATAAAATGGTTCAAAAATTTTTTAACTTAGTAGTGCTAATTCTTGAAAAATTTAAACATCCTTTTAATATGACTATGAAATGCTCCAAAGCAGCAAAAATTCTATCTAAAAGCAAGCTGAGTGAAGCATTTCAAGTCTGGAACTTTGCTAGTCAGTAATTTAGATAACAACTGACATTGCCAGCAATGGTATTTTTGTGGTATTTTGTTCATACGATAAACATTACTCTTTAGGACCGTGTGTCTAGGACAGAGGTGCCAAATTTGCTCCATCAGTTTGGGTACTTTTGGGTCCCTCACAAACTGATTTTCAGGTGGAAACTCCTGGGTCAAGTCTTGATGCTCTGGACTTGCACTCCACACTCGTAAGCTAGTCAGTTTTTATGGGAAGAAAGGGAGGTCTGTGGTATCCAACTCAAGCCCTCCAAAATAAGGACAACAAAAAAGGATTTGCATCCACTTGGCTAAAATAAAGCTACAAAGGTTAAGAGACCTGATTTGTGCCAAAAGCACTACCAGCTTATCCTGGGAATCCCTGGGAACCACAGTTGAGAACCTAAATTTCAGATTAACATGATGTTCTTCGCTTCCTGTCCTGGCAACGTGACTTTATGTGCCGCTAAATTAATCCCATTTCAGGTTATAGAACTGTTGTGAAGCTGAACATACCTTCCCATATATTTGTTCATGACCCATTTCAGAATCAAAACATGGTTTAAATACTTTATACACCCATTACTTTTTATTATGACCTGCTGCTCATATGGATAGCACTGAATTTTATGACAACACATTATTTGATGGAAACACTTTTTTGCTGTTATGTCATCCTTTTGGTTAAGAACTACTCCACTGCACTATACAAGATCACTCCACTGCAAACACAGTTTTGTACCCACAGTTAAATTGTTGGCAAGAAGATCAGGCTTTGTATTATGGTCTTCTCAATCATTGAAAAAAACTCATTATGTTCACTTAAAAATCACATTCTCTCCTTTTTATTTTATTTTCTTCAATTAACAGATTTTTTTTTCATTTTTAAACAGAAAGTAAAAAATACAAATCAACAAAAAGTATCAAGAAGGAGTAACAGACGAATAAGAAAGCAGAAAATACTGAGCAAAACTGACATTTTGACTGAAATTCTGTTTACTTGGTCTTCATGAGTCAAGGCTGTACATGGGATTATTCCTATGAGAGAATAGTCAGAACGTCTGGTTCCGAGAAGAGGAGGGGGTGGCATTATTTGCAATGCAGCTCATCTGAACTGCCAAAGCAGAGCTGTCCTTTCTAGGTTAGCACCAACCAGCAGGAAACCTAGCTCTGTCATTGCCAAAACACCATTTTCAATATTCTAACATCTGCCATCCCTGTTTCTTAACAAGCACTGAGGCACTTGTTCACAGAACAGAAATCCTGTTATCCCAGTCAGCCCCTGCCTCTGCCTTCTCTGATGGTTTCACTGTAAGGACACATATTTTCTAATTCAACATTTATATGCAAGAACTCTTTACAAGCTCCTTGTGTTTCACTGACTATACAAACACACGGGAAGCAATGCCGTGACATTTCTCGACAGTTTAATTATTCTTTTTCCATCATGTTGGACTAAGACAGGAAGGTTTAATCTTAGTGAATGTTTCTATTAGTGTAGAGACTTTGAGGAATGTTTCTACTAATAATTTTGATTAATTTCTGCAGTTTTTCAAGGATGAGGCAAATTTTATTGCCCTATGTTCACTCTCTTGGTTGTTTTCACACAAAAAATGCACCAAATGAAAAAAAGGGGATTTCATCTGGTACACATTTTTTTAGTATAAAGCACACGTTCTTCACAGACATATACAAAACTAAAAAATAATTAACATCTTTTTGAGCAGAATTACTGAACACACAAGAATTCCACTGCACAGTTATACAAAGACAAAACAGAAACAGAGCAAAACTTCCAATGCCCGTTTGAAATCTTTCCATGTTTATTCATCTCAGTGGAGTACTTGGATTTTTCAGACAAATGCAGCACACAGCAGTCAAGGCCCAAAACCCAAAAAGCACTTAAGGAAACAGAATAGGTGTCAGCCATATTTCATGTGTGCACTTCTCCACTGGAGTGCTATTTCTCTTCTATGCAACTAACAAATTTTTCTCTGTTCAGCTCTTTATTCAGTAGGAGAAATAAGGTTCCATGATCAATGTGATCTGATTCTTTCTGTGACCTATTCACAACTCCAAGCAGAGAAAATAATAATTGCAAGCACATTACCTGTAAAAAATTAATTCTCATTCATTCAGACTAATGAATGGACCACACAAACCTGAGCATCTCCCCTGCCAGTAACAACTGAATGAAGAACAAAAAAATTATTGGATTAAGCGATTGTAGGAAGCTATGTAACTTTTAAAAGTGCAAAAAATTCCAAACTTGTAGAAAGAAAATTGGTTAGGAAAGGTTCAACAAGATGCCTTCAAGAAAAAGTAGATAAAGATGAAGCACTACTGTGTAAGACCTGTGGGAAAGCAATTAAGATATTTGTGTTGATAGCCACAATGCCCAGATGCCTGCAAATTATCTAAATCAACAGTCTTTAAAGAAATTGTACTTGTACCTCGTTGTGTTTATCTTGCTTTCTTGCTCTGTCATTGCCTTACTGACAATATTTCTTTCTCTTTTATTTTTTTTCTCTTTTTGGTAGATCTGGGAAGTGTAACTTTAGACTCCAATCACAAACACTAATGTAAATGCAGTTATTAACTCTATTTCTCCCCAACATTTTTTTTTGCCCCGTCTTAATCCCTGTGCAAATATGTTTCCTCTTAATTTAAATTCCCTCTACATTATATTCCTGGCTGACAGCAGTCTAAAAAGAAACCCACACAAACAATATAACAATACTCTTTTTCACGTAAAAAACTCTTATCGCATCAAGTTTCCATTAAGTTGGCTGAAATCATAGCTTGATAACAGCAGCAGAAATATTAAATCTGTAGACATTTAGAACTTAATTTCTCATAAAGCTGTTCAGTGTATTTACCAGCTGCCAAGAAGGTAAACACCCATAAAAGCCTTTCTGGCCAAAGACAGCTACAAGCTTAGAAAAGTTGCTTTTGTTTTCACCATAAAACATATTTTCATTCAACATTTCTCTCCCTCTCCCCCAAGAAAGGAAACATTCTTTGCAGAAGCATACAGAAGAACCCTGAGCATTTTGCAAAAGCTGTTTTTCCTTGGGGAGAATACCTAAGTATCTCAGGGGAAAGTTTTCAGGTTTATTTCAGATGAATTTAAACCCTCCTGGCTGCTGGTGCTGCTATGCCTCAGTTCCAAAATGTCCCAGGGAGATGAAGAGCGCAGAGTGCCACTGTGCTGTGGTTCTTAACCCTCTGGCACATTCCGAACTTCTTGTGTACTGAGACTAGGATTGAGTGAGCTGTCTGGGCTGCAGATCTTGACCACAGTCTCTAAGCTTTTAAACTTTGTAGGTATTTTCGCACTGAAGGGTTTGCAACAATCTCTCAGGACAGTGGTAATCCATACCTTGACCACCATACTCCATTTTTCTCCTGCTGCAGCTTGTTTATGCACAGACTTTCAGCATGTTTTCACTCATAGTATCAATGAGAAAGAAAATTGTAGCAAAATGGGACACTTCCACTGCTCTTCTTCAGAAAACCCTGTCTCCCAAGCTTCTAAAATCTCTGCCAGATAGCTATCCTCCATATTGATGGTCTCTTTTTATTCTTCTTCTTACCTTTATTCTTCCCTTTGTTTCTTCTTTCTTTCTCCCATCACTTGCTTCCTTCCCTTATTGCTTGTTATGTTCAACAGATGACCTGGGAGATCAGACTCCTTTTGAAAACCCACAGGTTCTCTAAATTATAAGAAATCAAAGCTATTCTTTCCACACAGTTTTCTCTGGAATGGCAACACAGTCATTCAGGTCAAGAGAACAGGAAAAACAGCATCACTTTCTGTGAGCAATTCATTGGGTAGAGTGGAAAAATCTGACAAACCTGCCCAGGTAAGAGAGGTCTCTCATCTCCACTCACTCAACAGTAGGGGAATTATCACTCTGCACGTGGTTTATCTCATTCATCAGCCTTCAACAAACATTTTTTGCTTTCCCCCTCATTCAAGGGAATTAATATTTCACAGATAGCTTATTTCTTGCTCCCCCTCCTCATTCGTTGAAAGCATAGCCATATATAACTTGCCATTTGCTCTCTTAACTCTCCTCTTGCTTTTGGCATCACAGGTGGGAGGTCTGAGCATTCTCTTAACTCCCTGCCCTGATAGCTGCAATGACTCCTTTCCTTTCTTCCTGCTCAAGACTAAAACTAGAGGGCAACATTATTTCTTACAACAATGCTGATGCTTTCTCTGCTTTTTTATCCTCAAGATTGCTTCCATTTTAAAATTAATATTATTGCTTCAAATGAGCATCAGAGATGCAAATGAATAAAAAAAAACTTCAGGAGTTCTGAGATATTAGTATCCTACAGCCTCTAACTGCTATTAGATACTAAAAAATATTTGGTAAATTCTCCCACGTCAACTGAGGTACCTTCTTTTCTGTGAGGTGCTCAATTTTTGTAAATTTATTTTAAGTCCCCTCCACACATTTTATTGGGTTATTGGACAAGATGGGAACAGAAGTTGTTGGAACGTCTTTGTGCCTATGCTCAGTGCTGCTGCTTTCTTTTTGATAACTGCATTTCAAAGTTTCCACTTGCAAAACAAGGATGATAGCAACTCCCTGAACTGCTATCACTATGTAGAATGTGAACAAGAAGGAAAAAAATGATGAAAGTGAGGTCAAGTGTTAGAAAAAAACCCCCAGCACTCAAGGCATTAAAGCCATCATGAATCAGAGGATAAGCCCTTTCCCAGCTTTTAGAGACTACAGTGAAACATTAATGACTGGCCATGCCAAAATACTAGACTTGTTGGACTTGGGAAGTGACCCATGAAAACCACACTGACACGCTTGAGTCAAGCAAAGTGTTTGGCTGGCCTTGATGGATTTTTGTTTATCAAATCCCATATAAGCTTTATGTTTACTGGAGCTGAAAAAAACTATTTTAAAATTACTAAAAGTTTTAAATACCATCTTTTTTCTCATTTAATTATGGTTCAGCAAGGGCAGGTAAATTGAGTGTAGGAAAATGTCAAAAGGATTGATAATAACAAGAAGTGTCAGAGGGGACCTGGGACTGGTCTTGGAGTAAGATATTTCTGTCTAATAAATTTCAAGTGAAAAATAAAATTTGCATCTCTAGTCTATGTATAATGGAACTTCCCTTTGGCAATGGATGGATGGCTATATGCCGTTCTACACCGTGCTAGATCAGATACCTCTGGATTAAACAGGGCTGAGCACCCACTCGGTCTTCAGAGATACTGAGAATTAATGACCCCAGCAAGGTCAGTGCCAGAACTTCCTATGGTGTCAGTGGGGCCAAGAAAAAGTTCCCAGCAACTCATTTTTAGAAAACTTTAGTCCATGTTTTTTCTTCTTCTTCTCTAGTGATAGGGTTACTTTGAGGTCCACTAAGGCCTATAGACAACAACAATGACTTTCAAGGCAGAAGGAGTTTAGTATGTGGAAGTTTTCTTGCCTCATGTGATATGTGTAAAAGCTAGATACCTATGGTTTTGATCTAGACATACTAGTTGTCAGTGAAGAAGAATATTCGCTTTTGGCCTTTCATTTGTCTGACCTATTTCAAATGTCTCATTTCTGTTGAATTTATATTATGGGCTTACTGGCTTAGCCAGCAAGAGCCCCACAGGCACTCTCTCACTGCCCTGACTGCAGCAGGATGCGGGAGAGAATTGAAAGAGTAAAAGTGAATACAAAGTCTGGGTGTTCAGCTCATACACACAAATCTCCATCCAGTCAAGTGAGACCAATTCTCTGTACTATCAGAGAATGCTACTCCTTCAAATTAATATCCATAGTACCTTCTGACAGTATGACCTTCTCTAGTGTCCTTACATCATGGCAGGAGAGATGGGATGGGGAAGGAGAAGTTGGGAAGAAAGTTGTCTTTATCTCAGTTTCTTTCTCTGCAAGCTAGTAAAATTCTTAAGCAGCACAGAGGCTGCCACTAGACTTAATTATTGATTGTCGAGGATCCTTGAGACCTTCCTAGGGAGGCCTCATGATGAGTGCAAACTACCGTTCATCATTATTGTCACTGAAAGATTTACAAGATGAATGTTTTCTACATGCATCAATTACTAACCCAGATTTTTCACTTACAGCCAGGAACTGAATTTAACATCTCCAAAAACTGGTAACACTCCTACTGGTGTTGCTTATCAGTTAAATCTAAAACTTGCTTCTCACAGCTCAGAAAAGAAAAAGATTTACTTCAGGTTCTAATATTATTCCTTTCACCACCAGCCCAGTGGCCTAGAATTATATTTTTGCATGAACTTGTTGCAGTTTGCTTTACTGTGAAGCCAGTTGGTGTAGTAGAACCACCTTTTCAGAATCAACTTTTTTGATGAAGCTGATGCTGAGTTAAATATCTATCTGTATTTAGAAAATTTTCCCTCACTATATATTGATGTTTCTTCTGCCATCTTCAGATCCTGACATGCAGAGTGCTCTGCCAGAAAACCACAGATCCAGCCAAGAGAAAGAGATGTTGTTCCATTGGTAAGGCTCAGGTCTGCAATAATGGGAAAAGGAAGTTGCCATCCACTTCTTTTCTGCAGGGGTTATTATTTTCTGTTGGGTTTTCTGAGAAATTTTTAAGCAATCTTCTGCCCCTCCTATCCAAAGCAGTGATCTGAGGTGTTTTTGAGCCGGACGCACACCTAAGGCCAGATACAGACATCTCTAGATTACTCGAAGACACCAAATTCAACAGCAGCTGTTGCTGACACTGGCTGTGACTCTTTTTGTTGGAATAGAGTACATTTAGTTTTGGAGCACATACTCTCTCATTTCCATACAATCAAATCTTTACACTCCAGCATAAACAGAAAGTTTTATGTCCTGTTGTAAAGAATCAAAAGACCCTTTTCTGCCACTGCATGTAATAATGATATTTGAGCAACAAGACTGATTTATTCCTGATGAAAAAAGAGCCTGATACTTGTGAAAACCCCTACACACAACTAAGAAAAATACCTCCCAAGCGTTTGTTAGGAATATTCTATGTGGGTTAGAAAGTATAGAAAAGATGAACTGTCTAACACCAGAATTTATTTTGCCTTCATGTTGTTTTTGCAATATTAATAATGGAGAATGCTTATGGCCTGCTGGCTTTTTTAAACTTTCATCAAATTTAGCTGTGTAAAACCAGAACTGAGTCTACTTCAGCTTTGTACCAAACTCTGAGGTCTCAGGGCAAGTCAAATGTGAGTTCAGCTGTACTGACAGGCTTATGGGCAATCCCCTTTGCTTTTTGTTCTGTTCTTCTAAACCAATGTTGATTATACCATTTTCCTGAGGTAGATTTAGATCATGAAGCTCTCAGATAACCTTTCAGATTTCTTTCTTTGTCAGGCTCCTTTATTTATTTCAAATGTATACTTTTAGCTTTCTTGCAAATAGGAATCCTTAGTGTTAACACAAAAGACGTGCAAAATGCGACACCATGCCCAAAGATCTTTCACTGGCTAAAAAATGATGGTTTTTATCCAATGTCATAAGTTCAAATGTGTGGCTGTTTTTGGATCAAGGACATAGCATGCAATTATATGGTTCTAGGGAAACAGCCTGTCAGAAGTTCTTCATTGGGTTCATTAGAAACTGTTTTTGCTCACTGAAAAGCAACTCAGATTTTGGGGAGACAGGACTGCATCAACCAAGATAAATTTCAGACCATTTTTAAGAACTTTTCACTAAAGCTGAAGTCCTAATTTTGTAATTAATTTTATGTATCACTTTCAACTGGCTTGTTTCTTCACCATTTTGGTATGGGCACTTATTTCTTAAACCAGGGTATTTTACCGGTTTGAAATAAATTGAAACTCTAGCAAATGCCTTCCTTAGCACTGGATATGCATAAGGAAGCTGCAAGCTGACAGCACACTTGTAGTTTTTAAGCTATCAATTACAGCCTTCTTCAAGTACTCTGCTCACAGGTGTGACAGGAATCTAGATAAAACACTGTATGATATACTTGATGCAATCATCCATCCTACATTTCATCTCAAGTGAGTTTCTCCACTAATCTGTTATTTCTCTGTATATCTCATGTCAGCACACTAGAGATTAACTCCCTACATTCAGAATCTGTCACTTTTGTCTGGAGATAGATTACTTTGCTTTATGTTGTCCCGTTGAAAGCCACAAGTAGCAGCACACCTCAGCTTAAGGATGAATTAGAATCCTTCCCCTGTGCACTGCCCCTGCAGTGTTAGCCACAAGCAGGTGTTCAGAACTATGTATAAAAAAAATAAGGGAATACATGATTCCTCTACCTGTGTTCACACTGTGGGGCAGCCAGCTCCAAAGGGTGGTAAGGAAAGAGCAAAACAGTCAGAACTGGGTTGTATTTTAGTGGTGTTGTCACAGTCTGCCTCAGGGTCCTCCTTGGGGGACTTTCTACTCTTGAGAATTGCAGGTATTAGCAGTGGAAGGGAAGTATGTGATGTGAGACAGTGAACACCTGAGCACCCCATACAATCACTGAAACTTTAGTGCTTCCTATACATTCTGAATAGAGCAATTTCTATTTCCCTGGCCCTCGTGTTCTCTTTTTCCTGTTATAATGAGCTTCCATCACTGTGTTTAGAGAGGACTGAGGCAAAATTGCTTAGTCTGCATGTCATAATTAAACTACCCTTGATCCCACCCTCACAGAATAGCCGCTCCAGTTATTATCATTGTTACATTTTATTGGAAAGGAGAGCATTTTCTGACTTGGGACAAGTCTTCCCTTAGCCACAAAGCTTCTGATGTAAAGTTGTGTTCTCCCAGAGAAAGGTTCATCTTTACTGTAAATCTCCAAATGTGTTATTTTCACTGGCACAGCATTTTGGGGTAAAGATACAAATTGACTCTATTTTCAGTGCTCTATCATTCAGTGCTGTATGATCATGGGCACAATGACTCGTGAAAGCTTGGGAGATGTTTTGCACAGTGGCTCCTTAAGTACTCCACTGCAATAAGGATAATGCAGCTAACAGTCAGAGAGGCTGTATTTGACATTTTGTGGCACACAGCATGGCTGCAAGGTGATGTGGGTCTTGTAAAACATGTCTGTGCTGAGAACAGTGTGGGCCTTGGCTTTTATTCACCTTTAACAGGGAGGTGAGCCATGCCACTGGAGCATTTCAAGTACGTGACACATAAAAATCCCCAAATTTCAAATTTGTGTTAGAGGCCACCTCCTCTTGACCCAATTGAAGACGGTATTTTGGGTAAGAAGGGAGCTGTAATGATGTGATATGGGAAATAGTTGTCAGTACTCAGAACTGCTTGCCGAAACTTGTGTGCATCAGCCATGCCAACCAACTGAACCTCTTAATCTCAAAGAAAATGTGTGCACTTAATAGCCCCCATGTCCTGTGAAAATGTTTCTGTGGAGTTGGGGGAAACAAGTGAGCAGCAGTGCCTGCTTTCCCTCAGCCTGTACCTCCTAGATGGTAAAAGTCTCCTTACTCATTCCAACTTTTCATTGGGATCAGCCAGACTCATCCCAATGCTCTGTTTCTCATGTTATCCAGTGGAGGGCTGGTGAAGCACACAGCAGCAATGCTCTGTTTTGTCTGTGGCAGGTTCTCCATGGTTACCCATACAAGACCACCTTCACCTCAGCATGACAGGCTGATAAGTCCTGGCTTGCATTGTGTGCCAGGAGGCTAAATGGACTCAGCCTCCCGAGGGGTTTGGCTGTCTGACAGTCACATGCTTTAAGGCACAGAACCTGGAGTGCAAGCTCGTTGTAGGGTTCTGAACCCTTTATGCGGCAAATCCAAGGTTGTAGGGCAGGACAAGGGGGAACTATCAGCACACTGAGTGTGGACCCTGTCATAGAAGGAATCCACCCAAGCTTATGCTTACAAAGGAGCAGAATATTTTGTTGTTAAGGTACTTGAAATAAACCTAGCTCATGTTTCCTTCTAGCAGAACCTGGGGCTTTCCATCCCAGAGCTGCTTAGGGGAAGAAAGGGAAGGAGGGAGTATTATGCAGATGAGTCCACCTTTACTCCAACCCCCTAAGTAAGCAGTGCAATCATTTCTAGGAGAGAGAGAAGGGCCTGGAGCAAATCCAGCTGGATGATGCACTCCACATTCCCCCCAAGTGCCAATTACCACACAAATAAAGCGAAGCAGGCTTTAAGGCTGAGACTAACTTAAGGGTAAAATATAAAACATTACTGAGACATTATGTATTTCCTAAAACCCATAATACACAGTCAAGAAATTATCATCAATAATTTCACTTAGTTGCGAACTAATTTCCTTCTCAAATATAACTTACACACACACTTTCAATTATTTTTAATGGTGTGAATAGCTTGAAGAGGTTTGGTTACTCTCTAAGAGAACTAAGAACCTTCCGGACAAAAAAACCCAGTAGCACAGATGCTAAATTTCTTAAAAGACATAACTAAAAATTAATTTTCAGTCTTAAACTAATTAATGGCTTACTTGTAAATTCTAAAAGAAGTTGATTCCACCATGAGAAGTGCTGTAAATTGAGGAGAATTCATGTTTTTGCAGTGTAATGTGAAAGGTCACGCTTAATTTTAAATGTAAAATAAAATTCAGACTGTCCTAAATGGGGTGGGGGGCAGGGGTGGGGTGGGGAAGTGATATTTCCTAATAGGGAAAAAGAAAAATCTGTATGATTTAAGCTGTGGATTAATGTTTGAGATGTGGGTTTGAATCTTTGCCCTTTCTCCCTGCCATCAGCCTGCTTTGATCTTAGGTAAATTTCTCAGCCTGTTTCTTCCCAGCTGTACAGCAATTAATTATCACAGTCCAGCTTCATAAATATTAAGAAAATAACTCAATTTAGAGATGCCTGAACTCAAAATCCAAGCAGACACAGGATTCAGAAAAAGTGCCCTATTAGGTGCAGCAATCATTGACATTTAACAGCACCTATAGCTACTTCTAGCAGAGCTTTCTTTTGTTTGTTTGTTTGTTTGTTTGTTTGTTTAAGAACTTCACGGTGTGGCAGAGTTTAGTGGCTTTAGGCAAGGCAGGCACCTGCATTCAGACTTAGAGCTTCTTACAGTGAACCAGATTCTTCTCAGCCCAAAAAGTTGTTTCCCTGGTCTAAGCCATGATGTCTGGTCTACCAGAGCGTAGAGCTCTCAGCGGGCACATTTCTAGCTCCTAAAAGTCATCTTTAACCTTTCTGTTGGAATACTTTCACATATACCACAGCAGAGCACCTGGACAGATGTTAGCCCAAAAATCAGGAGAGAAAGAAACTGCCCCCAAAACCTGGGTCTTCATGGTAACACAGGAAAAGGATTTTATTTAATCATACAGTACACAATTGTGCAGCATGAGCAAAGGCATGGCAAAGTCGAGGTGCATATGATGACCATGCTCATGTAGCATGAAAAATAAAAAATAGGCATTGAATTCTAAATATGACATTATGAACAGTAGCAGAGGTGCCACCTCATTTTTCAGGCTCCATGGTTAAGTTTCAAGAAGAGTTTAGACATCTGCTGATGGGAAACACACTTGAGTGCCAGATGCCTCCTTTATTACCTTCACCAATAAAAAGGTCATCTACAAAAGAAAACGGAATATAATATTTTAATTTTCTGTTGAATGCATTTATTGGGTAGAGGGCACCCCTAGTGTTCCATCCCACATTTTTCACCTGAAAATCCCTAACTCCTCTCTGTCTCATATGTCTGGTATTTTGTAATTGTATAGCTTTATAGCTTTAGCAAAGAATAGGTTGCATTGATTTAGGCACACAGACTGTAATAGTTACTTCTATGATAGTCATTGTTATTCCATTCTATCCCTATGGTTACAATAAACTGTTAGTTTACATTAAATAATGTGACTAGGTTCACTGTCACTCTAAGAATGAAATTATAGGTCTACCTAGATTAATTTCTAGCAGTTACAATGATTTCCCCAATGAAATTATTCATTTCAGCATCCATCTAAATTGATTTCTTTGGGGAAAGAAGATAGCAAGAGATGTGTATGTGCTAAAACACTCCTTGGCATAAAGTGATATAGTCAGTTGGATATTGTCTATAGGCGAGCAGAATATATGAAAGCACTTCTTATATGAAAACTGAATACAGCCTGTCTCCTTCAGTGAATGTTCATATCTGAATGTACAATTCTTATAGCAATGCAAAAAAGTCCTGCATCATGTAAAGAATTTTTTTGCTATCCTTATGTTAATGCAAAGCTCCTCTGTAGTCAGAATCATGTTTACAGATCTGAGGACAGGTGGCACATCCTGAGCAATCTGTAAAGCTAAAAATTTGGTGGCATCTTAATGACTCAGAGGATTTTCTATAACATTATGTGTAAGGCAGGAAATAAGTTGTTGGCTTATATGTCTTATTCTTGTGGATCTTTTTTTTTTGTTTGTTTTATACATCAGTGGATAGCTGTCTACACTGCCTTTGTGATCACATCTAGACTGCAAGATTTTATGGGAATTTTCATTACATCATTCTTCTGTTTTAAAGACAGTGGCAAAAGTACCAAAAAATAGTAGAAATGTCCGTGTTCAGTACGGGAAAACACAAGATTGAATAGCTCCAATTGCTCAAATCAAGGATCAGTCCAACCCAGTGTGGTGTCTTTAAGATAAGCATAGCTGATCCTTCCTCACCTGTGCAATCTCATCTCCTAAAAACAGCTTATATTGACATCCTGAGACTAAGGCTCAGGTCATCATGCCCATGGACACTGCATACAGCCTACAGCTCTCTGAGCCAATTTATTATTAAGCTGTTCTTTAAGGAGTTCTACAGCTTAACTATATACTGTGCAGAAAAAGCTGTTCCCTTTCCTTCATCTTAAACTTACTATATGTAGCAATTTCTTAGAAAACTTTTAGTCTTTCCTTTTTTTTTTTGAAAGACTGAACAACTTCTCCCAATCTTACATCTCCCCATCATAGAATCATGGAATGGCTTGGGTTGGAAGGGACTTTTAATACCATCCAGGTCCAACCTCGTTTTCATAAGTTCCCCTTGCAGTACTGGAAAGACACAGAGAGGTCACCAAGAGACTTCTCTGGACTGAACAACCCTAGCTCTCTCAGCCTGTCTTTGTAGGAGACCTGCTCCAGCCCCCTGATCATCTCCATGGCCTCTTCTGGACCTGCTCTAACAGGACCACATCTTTCTCATGCTGGAGGCTCCAGAGCTGGACACAGTATTCCGGGTGGCATCTCACAAGGGCAGAGTGAGAGGGGGAGAATCACCTCCCTCATCCTGCTGGCCACAGCTCTGGTGGTCACACATCAGCTGTCATGTCATACAGCAGCATTAGGGCACCTCTTCTGAAAGGAAAATTAACACCAAAAGACTGTATGGAAATGTTATTGCTTATCATAGTCATGTCATATCACAGAAACAGATGGAGCAGTATATTCACATTAGTCACTAGAAAAAGTGTTGATGAATTCTAGAAGCAGCTGGCAAAATTAGGTGGAGGTGGGATGAACTGGCAGAGCAATTCAATAAAAGACTGTTGAAGGGAGAAGAGACCAGAAGGAATAAACACAGTGAGGGCATATTTTTCAAAAGATATTCTCACTCTATATCCCAAGACTGTGAAACAGAAATGGCACAGAAAATTATAGTGAAATTATTTAATGCATTGAAAGAATATGAAGATCGTATTCTCAGAGGGAATCCCATTCAATTCTGGTTATCTACAGGGAAGAAAAAAAAAAGAAGTAAGAGAAAGAGAGGGAAGAGGCTCTGAAAAAAGGGATTAAATCAGCTGGGGAATCACCAAAGAAGGTCACACGGGGACTCTTTCACATGGAAGAACTAAAGTAACAAGAGAAGAGAGGTAGAAGCATAAGAAGTTGTTATGGCCCATTAATGTTTTAGAGAATGTTTTACTTCTCTTAGCTCTTTATTAAGAGGATATACCTAGTGAACTAGAAATGTAACAAACAGTGTAATAAAGGAGCAGACCTTTTTTTTTTAAAAAAAAAAGGATTTTCTTGTATTTCTTCAAAACCTATATACTACGAACCCACACAATTGCCATGAGTGCATTGTTTTATGATTGCTACTATAAGTCTTTCTATGTGCCAAGAAAAGGCCATTCCCACCAAACACTAACTGCTTTTGGAAGAACTAATCCTGACAAAAAACTTTACACTTGTATAAGGCTGGTACTGGCAAGTGGTTCAAGCATTTTGTGTGACACAGATTCCAAATTACTTCATTCAATAAATGACAGTCCCAATTAACTCAGTCAACTACAACAGAAGCTCAGCTTTCAGTCCTGCCCTGGATGATTCTATGACTCTATCTAAAATCTCAAGTGCAACTTATTTCTTCCTCAGTTAAGCAGATATCAAAAAAAAAAAAAAAGAAAGAAAAGAGGTCACTTTTCCAAATGTGATTACACAAGAGCAGAATAAAAATTCTAGTCTGTCTGTCGAAAGAATAATTTGTTTAGTATTTTATCCAGCTCGAGTTCTGACTGTGAATTTATTAAGCATTTCAGTAGTAAGGCTTTCTCAAGTCATAATGTTGTACTTCTCTGCAGAAACAAAAACAACTTGTGACCGCTTGAATTGAATTCAAAATATTTCTCTGGATCAAATTATACAGTAACAGAGTGTTTTAACTACACTTTATGGCAATTTGCTTGTTATTGATGCTTGTTTTTATACATATATCTGCAGGCAGGAAACACACATGGGGGATCTAGAGACTAACCTGGAAAATGGACTTTTTTATTTCTAACCCCAAGTCCTAATAACAATAACTATTAGGATTTCTTTCCATCTGTGTTGTGAGAATTTCCTTCCACTTGTTGTGTACCGTGCCCCATTATATTACAGTCATTCACACTTCTGAACAAGCACACTTTAAGTTCTTCCCTGTTTATATTGGTGCACAATGAGACAAAATTCTAGGATACAAAACTGAAGCATTTTATTTTTGCAAATGGACAAAACTTTCCAATTCAGGTAGTACTTCAAGACTTCTTAAAGTTCTTAAGCTGAAGTTCTTGATGGTAAGGAAACAAAAGCTGGTAAATAAACTCTGTCTCAGAGGTGGTACTGTCCCATATTTTCAGGAGGCATATGCATAGTAATGGAAAAAGCAGATATACCTTTCCCATGAGCTGAAAATGTGACATCTAGAATACAGAAAATGAAGTGTATAAGGTAGGAAAATGGTAGAAACACAGGAAGTAGGGTGCAGCTGGACACAGTTATTCTAATGCTTTGCTCTACTGTTGAAAAGTCTGTAGAAATGATCTCAGCATCACGATTTTGCAACTGAACTAGTTGATATCTGGGAGTAGGTGGACACAAAATTATACCAAGATTGCCTCATGGCCCACCACTAATTAGGATTTCTGAGCATGGTATTGCCTTATGACAGTGGGAGGAAAACACTTTCTCCTAAAGAACATGTAGTGTCTGTAAAGAACTCCTGCATCAGTTTTATTTATTCAGTGACTTTTTTTCCAAGCATCCTGCACATCAGAACATTAAAATGAAATGCCACTCTTTCTTTGTAGTAGTCTACATTCTGCCTGTGGTTTTGTATCCATGTACTGGATGCTTGCACTGAAATGTGAGATTTACACTGGGTTTTGTGAGTGTTGCTTTAATTAGTTCTGTTTCCATGAGACCCTAAGTATCATGAGACGCAGTCAATGGGCAAGGAAAATATTCATAAAACAAGTGAGGTCACTTCTGTAAATGTTTGCACAGTTTTTCCAACATAGGAACTAACACTGTCAGATGGCCTGTGCTGAAGATACATTGTCTCAGACCCTTCCAAGAAATAAGGTATAACCATCTTCCATTCATTTCTTCCAGATGGTAATTCACTGGGGCTGGAAGGAGCAATTTATATGAAGAACTATGCAGGTATTTTTCTCCTTATTCTTCTATGTGCCAGAAGGGAAACAGGTCTGTGGTCTTGCACCAAAATAGACACCAAAACAGACAAGTATAGTCATGATAAGGATAAAAAATCCTGGAGGCCTGATGAAATATGAGGTCTGGAGGAATGCACGGACAGCTACTTCTTCACCAGGTTAAAAAAAGTTATAAAGTGCTAAGTGTCAGAGGGAAATTAAAGGCCTTTTAAATGTATCCCCTCACCACAACACTCCCTGCCATCAAGCAGGAGAGCTGCAGTGATTGCAGGTGGCCAAAAGGCGGGGGGAGTGATGAGTTTTTACAAACCCACTTTAGCACGGCAGTCCTTGAGGGGAGTAGGAGGCTGTGTAGGCAAGCAATATGAGGGCCACACATGCACAAAACAACCAAATGTCACATGAAGGTACAAAAATACAAGCTGAACTCATCACCACCTGATCTTAGATCAACTAAAGTGTCTTAATAGAGGTGGCTCAAAAATGATAATGTTTCAGTGGAGTTTTGTTTATTGACACCATCTGATGTCCTATGATATTGCTATGGTAACTGGAAAAAATACCCTGCTACTGGCATTTCGTGTTAAATGACTGCAGTTAATGAGGAGCCTGTGTTAAAGGTCACATTCTCAGGGAAAAAAAAGCCTTTGAAAAATGCCTGCTAACACTCTCCCTTACAGATAAGTCTGGTTCAACAAACTGTTATGGACATCTTCTGAAAGGAGAAAAAAAAAAAGAGGGGGGGAGGTATCTCATCATACGAGCTAATGGCTTCTCTAAGAATTATAGCTGTCACAATCCAAATGACTTGTACAGCTTTCATGCCACTAAAACCATTTGGAAAAAAATAATAATTGCTTCTCCATGTACAGAACAGAAATTTCTTCTTTCCAGTGACAGTTTGAACCCCCAATTAGTTTGAAAATTGAAGCAGTCATTTCAGAAAGCTGCCACATGGTATCGGATGAACCAAGATGGCTTGAGTGTCATTTGCTGTTGACTTTTGCAGGCAGAATTCCAGTCATAGCAACAGGACATTTGCATCAAAGACAGGCACAGAAAAATTGATCTCATGAAGAAGCCTGAATCAGGAAAAAAAAAAGAGGAACACAGAACGACAGATCCCAGGAAACATAATACATTTGGGTGAAATTCTTATTTTCTTGGACAGCCAATATAATTAGACTGTAAAACATATACAAAACCTCAAAAAAATTACAATTCATCTCAGAAATAATTTTATAAAGTGCAAATAATTTTACATTATCTTACCAAAAAAAAAAAAAAAAAAAAAAAAAAATCAGTATTTCAAGTGAAAACTGTTTTGCAAAATGTGGAAAGTTTTCAGACAAACTTGATCCAGTGCCTTGACCAAACTAAAGGACACACATTGGGTATCAGCTGTTTGTCCCTTTCTTTCATATGTCTTCTGTTCATATAATATTTCCTACCAAGCCATATTACTCTTCCTGTATATTAGATCTTCCAAGGATGCTGATATGAAAGGGCAGCTGAACATCATAGGAATGTTCACCAGACAAAAGTCTAAATGAATACGAGGAAAAAAATGTAAAAGTATCTAACTGCAGCCTGAGCTGCTGAGAATAATGTAAATAATCCATGAACAAATTGATATCTCTTGAACCATTTGCAATGCTTTCAGTGTATTTTTGCTGACATTTCCTGTTGTCATCCAGGGAACTTTTCACCACAGATGGGCAGTGAGTGAGTTGACAGTGAAGTAAATCTTGTGGAGGGGGTGTGGAGCAGCACAGTGTGGGAATATTAATCCCAGAAATGCCCTGAACAGGAAGATACTGTGAAGTGGTAAGGACCTCAAAGCCTTTTTCAAAACATGGGTGCTACATTCTGTGTAGCTCTGGTAGGAGGCCTGAAATGGAGACACGACGTCAGTCACAGGTCAAAGCCTGGCAGAGACTCTTCCTAAGATGACTTGTGCCTACTGCAGCCGTGATCTTCAACCTTTCGCAGTTCGAAGGCTTCCTCCAGTGGAGATGCAAATCACTGCAGGGTGTGTCTGCAGTAGTGGGCTTGCTTTACTGCTTTACTTTCAAATTCACCTGCGCAGCACTGCTTAGGCCCTCAGAACTTTCCAGATCAAAACTCACACAGTTTGTTATGGTACAGCAAACTCTCCATCCATGTTCACCCCTTATACCTTCTTCATTTTTGCATGGTTTGAAGCACTGGAAAACACAGAGCTCTTATAACAGAGCTCCTTTCTGACAGAAAAACTGTACATGCTACCTTTGACTTTTTTTTTTTTATAAATTCCCATCTCAGATGAGTTTAAATGCCACAGTTGTTTGCTGTCCATCTCTAGTGCAAACCAGTGGATTCAGTAAAACCTAAGTGGCGTGTACAGAGCACATGAAGTCATCATTCACCACACCTCAATCCTGTTTATATCTGCCCCTGCAGGACATCACCTCTGTGGAGAAAACACACACAACCCACTACAGATGAAAGAGACAGCTTTTCATCCTAGCTCATTTTGTGCATAGCACCACTGCACCAGGAGATCAAGACCACTGTCCCCTCCCCAGCATGAGCAGGAGGATGAATGGTCATGCCTCTCTCCCTGTCCTGGCTCTGCACGTGGGAAGCACATTAACAAGCAATGCAGGTACTTACCCAAAGCCTAACACAGAAAGAAAAACCTGATCTTCCCAGGTTCCCAGGGCACTCTGTACATCTTCCTGGGCCAGATGGTAAATGCCTTTTACTATCCCCAATGGGGCCACATTTCCAGCAGCACTCAATACCTACTAAGATCCATGAAAAAGAAACCTATTTTTTACCAGCTTTGTACCCAGGCACCCAGTTATTTTATCACTATGCACTTAAACATCTGGCTTTAAAATATTAATATTCAGCTTTAATCAAATGTTAGATGAATTGTCAAAGTTTTGAGACATATAAGCTGCAATTTATCACTTCCTTTGAAATGGGGGCCTTATTGGATTAGCAGTACTAAGACAACTTCACTTTGTAGAAGTTTTTCCTTCAAATTGTGTGATGGGCATCTATCATGGTATGCTAGGGAAAAGAAAAATTAGTTTTAGGCTTTGATTTTATTGTGCCAGCTTGCAGCCATTTGGAAGAGGCACAGTTCTTTTCAGATGAGATCTTTAGTTCCTGATTTAAAAATATAAGAATTGTCTTTGTTAACCAAAAGGAAAACAGAGGAAAATCAGATAAAATATCTGTTTCCATTAGTAATGCCAAACAAAACCTTCCTGCAATATCAAGTCAATAAATAAAGTTGCTGCTATGCTCGGAAGAATCATCACCAAATGCATTGGCAGGCCCTTTATGATGGTGTTTGGACTCCTCCATAGAAAGCCCTGGATCTGCTCCCTTGACAAAGCAATGACTGTATTAGCAGTCAGCTGTAAAACACATTCTGAAGAGACCCAGGGTTCAGCCTGAAAGGTTTGGCAGTAGCAATATCCAGTAGACTAGTAGTCATTAGTTCCAGATGATCTACTCTTCTGGACATAGCAGAGGTTCATTTCAAGCTATTTTAATTCAAGAGGTCTCCTCATAATGAAAATGAAAGGCCTGAGGTGAGAGCCATAGATTTTATGACTTAATTCTTCAGTTTTTATGGTGTCACAGCCATGTCAACATCACAACTCTGTTAATGTTTTATGTTTCATTGAAGAATTATCATGGAGGACCCTTCTAGGCTGCAAGGGGCTGCCACCTATAGACACTTTACCACATCTCACATTCCCAGAAGTGAAAACGTCATTTCAACACCCTCAGAGGATACCCACAACTCTAGTGCACAAGACTTTAGATTTGTCTAAACAAATAGAAAACAAGGAGCATGCTTCAAAGCACTGATGAAGGCCTAACACTGCCTGCATGGAAATTAGGTAACTTGTTAAAATTACCAAATTATTTGTATTCTAGAATACAACACTTAGAACAATGCAGCACTTGTCCCGGATGTCAGAAGGACAATTGTTAATTTGCCACTGGCTTTAAATAATATAAGCAGAATGCCTTTGAGTCCCTCTAAATTCTTACAGTTTTACATTATATTTTCTTTAATTTAGAAGTGTTTGTCAGACTCCAGGGAACTAAATTCAGGCCCAGAAAGTAGACTCAGTTTTTCCAGTTAGTGTAACAACCTTGTGGTGTTACCTCAATTTTCATCCCTATTTGCTTTACATAAAGTGAAAATGTTCACTGCTAACGCTGCAAATCCTGCCAAACTGGAACCCAAGTTCTGTAAACAAGCAACACAACTGATTACTAACAGCACAGGAGAGTTAATTAATAAGTAGGTCTTTTTGAAAACATCTTGCATTGCCCTTTTTTAACCAACATGACACATTTGTGCACAATCTCTTATTTGAAGATGCTTACTAAAGAGACTATATATTTTAATGAAACCCTTCAAGGAATTAGAAGATAAATGCATATTACCAAGCGGCTCTTTGATTCATTTAAAAGAATACTTTTAATACAATAAAATAAAAGCATCACCTGAAATAATCAACTGCAGTGAATGATAGTGTAAATTTAGATGTGAGCTAATCCTGTGATTGCCTAAAAATTTGGTATACAGGCAAACTATTTATTATAAAATCATTTGACAATGCTATATTTGCATCATCTGACAGCTAGGAGAGAAAATGAGCTGTGTTATTATTCTCCAGAAGTCACAATGTTATTAACTTTCTTGAAACTATAAACATAGGTCTCTTTTAAATAAAAATGTGTGACAAGCTTTCTTAGCAAAAACATTTGTGCAACTGAGTAAATTGGTTCAATGAAACAACATTTTTAGTGTACACTCTGTTTCTGCTGCAAAGGGAATTGAGTTGGAATAGAAGCACCTGCTACACATCTGTAACTCTAGGTATCTATAAAATCCTAGTTTCCCTTAGCACATGAGAACATGTACCTTTTTTCTAACCTACATGCTATTCTGACTGCCAGTAAAGACTTTCTTTTAGAACTAACTCTGAAAATCAAGGAAGTCAAAAACAGATATTCTGACTGGAAAAAAACATTGCTCCTTTCCAAAACTTTACTTACTTTCTACATGCTGCAGGAAAGAGGGAGGATTTTGGTGATATTAAACCCTTTTATTCAAGATATGCTGGTGTCCTCCTCTAAAATTCCACTGTAAGTATTTTAGTATGTGGACGACAGAAAAACAAGCATTCCCTCAATTAATACATGAAAATGGAATGTGACTCTTTTTCCCCACTTAGCCACTATGCAGAGATCCACAATCTCATTTGGAGTCTGGGTGATGACAGGAACAGAACAATAAAGTTTTCCAGTTTCCTTTGCCTCAGAGGACTCTTCCAGCAACAAAGTGAGGACTAAATGAAGGATAAAAACTACTAGTTAAATAAATTCAAGAGAACCCACTAAAATCTTGAAATGCTTTTAGGAATTAAGCTCAAAATATTCCAGAAAGCAATGTAGCACCTTAATATATGAGCAGGAGTAAGTTAGTATTGAATTATTTTAAAATTTATTTAGCTTCCCGTGTTTCATCAACAAATGTTATTAAATTTTAATGAGTAAAAATGGTGCAATAAAACTAATGAAGTCAGTTTTACCAGGAAAATGCAATGGAGAAGGGTACCTTTTATTTTAAAGGAAATATTTGTTCAATACACTTCGTTTTATAATTTAATAAAAGGAAGATTATTCACTTTAAATTGGAAGTTTTGGCAAAAACTTCCAATTTAAAGTGAAGTCTACTAGTAGAAGAACAACACTTAAAGTAAAAGATGTTGTTGGGGAACATCTTTGACATCTTGTCAAAGACTTTGCAGAAGTCCAAATAAAAGGCATCTGTAGTCCCTCCCTTGTCCACTGATGGAGTCACTCCATCACAGAAGGCCACGGGGTTGGTCAGGCAGGACTTGCCCTTGGTGAAGCCATGCTGGCTGTCCTGAATCACCTCGCTGTCCTCCATGTGCCTTAGCACAGCTTCCAGGAGGATCTGTGCCATGATATTCCCAGGCACAGAGGTGGGGCTGACAGCTCAGTAGTTCCCAGGGTCCTCCTTCCTGCCCTGTTTAAAGATGGGTGCAAAGTTTCCCTTTTTCCAGTCACCTGGGACTT
This sequence comes from Corvus hawaiiensis, assembly GCF_020740725.1. NCBI lineage: Eukaryota > Metazoa > Chordata > Aves > Passeriformes > Corvidae > Corvus > Corvus hawaiiensis. The sequence goes on from NC_063217.1 coordinate 57,703,895, forward strand.
CACCTGACTGCCACGGCTTTTCAAGTGTCATGGAGAGTGGCTTGGCACCTACATCAGCCAATTCCCTCAGGGCTCTGGGCTGACTTATGTACATTCAGGTTCTTTGGGTCGTCACGAACCTGATCTTTGCTTACTGTAGGAATGACCTTGTTACCCCAACCCCCATCTTGCCATCCATCATTGTCTCTCAGAAAAAAAACAAACCAAGAATCAATGAAAAAACAGATGGCAGGGCATTAAGCCATCTGTGGTATAGAAATGGACCCCCTAAATTATGACAGCCTTGGATTCAGAGTGAGTGATAATCTGCAGCACAAACTCATAATAATGGGACTTGACATCAAATGGCACCATTGCCTTATAGACCCCCCTGGTATCGCCTTGGTTTCTGCTGTATGAAGGAAGCAGAAATGTTACATTAATTTTCTGGCAGCCCTCCTGGTCCATTTTATCTTAGAAGGATCCCATAGAACAATGGTCCATTTTATCTTAGAAGGATCCCATAGAACAATGGCATTAAACATTCCAGAAACATTCCTGTGCAGGGATGTTTATGCCTCCTTTGGACTACAGCAAGTCCTTCCAAAGCTGTTCTCATTAGCTATTTCAGGCTGCGAGCACAGAGCTGCCAACTACCTGCACTGCCCAGGGCTGGCCTTCTCATCCAGTCCTTGGCTTGCCTCAGGCAGATTCAGAGCATGGACTCTTGTTCAGAATTCACTCACCTTTTGCAAAGGATGTCACTGAATGCTTTGACACCTGCTACAGAACAGCTGGCAAGAGCTGCTTATGCATAGGGGTTGCACAAAGCCTGTTCGTGCTCTCATCAGTGTTAGGAAGCAGCTGCCTTTTAAGTAATGAATTTGGCATGAAATGTCATAAGACATGACCAAATTATTTTCTCTTTGGACAGCAGTGTTTAGGTTAGATGTTTAAAATGTTAGAACTTAAAGGGTTCACACTGAAAGCCAGCAATGCTTCTGTATAATTTATCTTCCTTTCCCCTTTTAGAGGGTTATACTCTGCACCTAAAGGTCAAGCTGCTCGAAGCAAGCATTGTTACAGAAAAAGCTGAACCGGTCCTTGGGTCTTGTGGCAATTTTCTTGGTCAGTGAGTGAGATTATTCTAAAACTACATTTATAAACCTAAGCTTAATGTGTGGATCTTGGTATGTGTGTATTCACAAACATATGTGAAGATAGTACATATAAATACAAAGGTACGCTACAAACCTCTGGTTTTTAAGTTAGTGACTCTTCAGCCAGGTAAACCAAATTCTGCTGTGAAGTTACAGTTGTCATTCCAGTAAAACCAGGAGGATAAGAAAAGTACAGCACAGACCATGATTTGATTCTGGGCACAAATATGTAATGAAAATCTCTTATTTTCTGTCATTTTCCTTTGTCCAAAGCTTGACAATAAGAGCAATTGTACAGCAACTTGAAAATGGACAGTGGATTTTCCTTCTCTTAGAAATTCCTGCTCAAACATTTCAGGTTTTAGAGGCAACTGTCAAAAGCTGAAGGCATCGATACTTTTTGAAGGGAGAATATACAACAATATAAAAGTACTATTATTGTTATGTCCAGGTCTGCTTGGCAGGTTAGGGGAAGGTTGTTTGATTTACTCTGGGCTGTGTGCACAAGAAGCAACAAAAATCTCAGGAGGTTCAATAACAAACTTTTGCTTGCACACTTTAGAACATCAAGCTCGGATAGGGCACTTGGCAAATTTGAAAATGTAGCCATTTTGGTTAGGAATGCAGCAGCATAAAAGCATAAAAATAACACTTAAGAAGAGAAACAAAGGATAAGAGTAGAAAGGTATACAGTGACCACCTCTGGATCCCCTGACAAGACCTGATTGTTGCAATTTCAATGTCTGTTGGTCAAAGTGATGGTCAGAGTCTTGATCCCTGAGGGGTGAGGGAAGCCCACAAAACACTGAGTTCAATTGGTTTATTTACTCTCAGGTTCAGGTGGGAATGGCCAGATACCTCCCCTGGGGCAGGAGTTTTGCACTGTATGGAAACTCCTTTCAGCTCTCCCTCTAGCACCCTACAGGTTTTCCTCCAGTCCCTGACTGGGGTTTGGCAGTTTTGGTCATGTAAATGCAAAGTGATTTTCAAAACACACACACATAATATACGCACACATATACATAAACACCATGACTCATCTAGACAGGGAAATTTCACAAAGCATATTAATTAAACTCATATTTATCACATCTACAGAAAGATAAAATAGCAGTTCCATACGTCTAATACATATTTAATTACAGGATCCTAATTACCTTCCTTTTAACACACAATACCTGTAATTCTATACTAATTCTAGAGGTTAGTTATAAGCCAGCTTCTTATCTACCTGTGCACTTCCCCAACAAACTCTTTTCACATTTTCCTTCTCTACCCTTACTCCCTCTCCTGCGCCCTTTTAGTCTTAGACCACAATCAGCCTCCTGAGACTATGACAACAAATGGCCTTGTCAAGACTCCCACAGTTTACCGCTTTTGTCCTGCTTTGCTGGAATTACTCACTTTCTCTCTCAACTGGAGATTTGCACGAACAGTAATCAAGTGTGCACACAACTGTGAAAAAGCTGAAAATGTACCCAAAGGATTTGGAGCAACTCAGGCTGCAACAGTATTGGAACAGCTCTACAGCCACAGAGCTGTGCACACCACTGCTTTTCTTCTCCCTCTGCAAAAACCTTCAGTGTTTAAATTGCATGTGTAAGTGATGTGTTCCCCTACACTGTATCAGCAATTAATTTTGCTATGATTCAGTTTTGCTGTTAGCTAAAGAGCGCTGCACAGTTAAGTAAAAGAAGCGCCCAAGAACATCCGTGGCTGCAAAGGTCAGTTTGCTGCATTTCCCATTTTCCCCAGATGCAGGCTGGCTGCTTTTGTGAAAGAAAACATTCAGAGACATAAAGCAAATGGAGACAGCAGGAGGAGCAAAAACAGGACTGCAACAGTGACCTGAATATTACAGGTACACTGCTCCCAGAATACAGACACACATCCATAAATCTGCCCATCATGTGTGCTTCTGTTCTGTATCCTACCATCCATTTCTGTACTTTCCACCTCCAGTAACACCATCTTCACACCTTGATAGCCCTCATATTTTAATAGTTCTAATTTCTCTGCTGATACATGATCCAGTCATCCCCTTTCCCGTCTTATGAGGGCATATCCAAATGCCACCTCCATATATGCCATGTTATAACCACCTCCTCAGGTGAAGGAAAAAACATCTTTGATGGGGTTAACAGTGAATGACTGGAAAAGCTTAAGAGCAAGGCAAGTCTGTAGTAATACTTTCTGAAGGTACACCCTCCACTCTGAGAAATTTGCAGATGAGAGATTTCCTAGCCTTTCCCTCTTCCCCTCACCCCATATCTGTTCAGCCTTCATTTCTCTTACACCATGACCTCTCTACAGCAGTCGCTGAAAGAGTCATTTGCTATAGAGACCTTTCACAGCCTCTTCATGCATAATTCCCTCCTTGCAATTGGGTCTTCAGGCCTCATCACCTTTCCATGTCAGGGTCCTGATCTGATTTTCTCTCCCTTTTACTGTGACTAGGCTCTCTTTGTGCCCTCTCAGCTCTTTTTTTCCTTATCATTCCTTACCTATTCTGGATGAGCTGATACAACTTTGGGATTAAGTCTTTCACTTTTCCCTTCATGACACAAATTTGGACAGATGCTGTCCAAATTCAGCGCGGGGACTGACAGCAGGGACATGGATGTGTGTGCTCAAGTGATACCCTTATCTACCTGAGGATATCTTCATGTGGCACTTCAGAGAATGTCTCAAACTGCGTCCTGTGGTAGAGCAAGTAAAATCTCATGGGATGGTTTTCCTTCAGAGAGCTCAAAAAACTTACTCAGTTAGGAAGTTTGGGACCAAACAAAATGCAACCTGAAGTAAATCCCACAGGATATGTGTAAAGGGGATGTGAAAACCTTCAGGGTTTGTTGCTTCAGTTCCTGAGGATCTGGCCCTGAGATCACACCTGTGACAGGTTAGTCAAGGAAGACTCCATGACCCTACTCCCTGTTCCCTACCCCAGAGCAGTCATTCACTATGGCACTAATGGAGCAGAGGCAAGGACAACAGAGAACCAAGCTCAACTGCAGCAGGAGAAGCAAAACCTTGCACACAGGGCCAAGAGTAGGGTTGTTGAAAGTCAAAAGGTCTGAGTGAAACTATGTGGGATTTCCTTCTGGTAATCTTCATGGTATTGTCTGAAAAGTCACCCATATAGCAAAGATAAATGTTAGGGATACATGCCAGATGTATCTCCCCATCCCACCGCATGTCACAGGCCTGATATGCCCTGTGGCAGGAGGAGCATTTCTTTCCTCCTGGCCTCTTTGCAGAAAGAGAAATTCAACCTTTTTCAGCAAAATAAGCTTTGTAATTTGTTGGGGTCTCCTCTCCCCGCTGTGTAGCCCTGGGAGAGGGGCCCTGAGGGCACAGACACGGGGTTTCCCTGCCCCTGCTCAGCCTCGTTCCCATTGGTTGGTTTGTGTTCCCTGCGCGGGCAGAAGGACCCTTGGTCCCGTGACTGGAACAGTTCCTGGGCAGAGCTCCGGCCATGCGGCTGGAGAAATAAACACCTCTGAAACATCTAGCAAGAATCTGTCTGTCCATATATATTTCCTTTCCATGGGACTCCTGGTTTGGTATATGCATGTTGCAGTATCCCCACTGCAACAAATGGTGGAGAATTGAGAGCAGAACGATCCCCGATCCCTAAGCGACTGATTTGTGTGAGTAAACCCTGGAAACTTTGGATTCCTCTTCTTGGTTTTGCTTTGCTATTCCATATCTAAACCATGGAGGAACCGTGGGAAGACTCTTGGCTCTCAGAGCCGCATATGGACATTTATCTTAAAATGATTCTTGAACAACGATTTGTAAATTTTAGCTTGATTCAAGCTCAAAAAGAACTGAAACACTTCCTGGCATGGTTGTTTAAGAACTTTTTCTATGTTTCTTGGGATTTAATTCTTACGAAGGGCTTTTGGAAAACCGTTTGGACACAGTTAATACTGGAGTCAAAATATATGCCGATGGAAGAATATTTTCGTGAATATTATTTAGTTACCGAGACTGTTGAGCAATGTCGGCTGTGTCCTGGCGAAGGGAAGCCTGGCGCAGGGACCGTGCGGCCCAGGCCACGTGCACCGAGCGCTCTGCGAGCAGCAGCGAGGCAGTTCCCGCGTGCGGGCAGAGCCACGCGAACCGCAGTGTCGGCGGCGGAGCGAGGCGCGGCGGGAGCGGCGGGACCCGGCGGTGGCCGCCCGGCCCTGCACAGCGTGTGGTGGAGCGAGCCCCGGGAACGCCCGACCGAGAGGGGCGGCACGCGGGCGGCGGCTGGCGGCGGTGGCGGTGGAGCGGAGCCGCGCCCAGCCGAGACGCGCACTGGAGCGGAGCGCGGGGGAGTCGTCGCTCGGGGGCCCGGCCGAGACGTGGGTGCAGCGCCCGGCATCGGCAGCGAAGCTGCGACCAGAGGAGGCGACGCACGGAGAACTGAGCGGCGCAGCCCGGCCCGCGCAGCCCCGAACGCGACCCCGGGAAGAGCGCGCAGGCACCAGCAGCCCCGACAATTCCAACACGGGAGCGACCGAAAGAGAGAGCAAAGACGCAGAGAGACTGGAAACAGCAGCCACTCGGAAAAAGGAAAAGATCATAGTAACTAAGACCTTAGGGATAGTAAAATGGTATAATGTTAAGCAAAATAATGGTTTTATAACAAGGTGTGACAACCAGCAAGACATATTCGTGCACAGAACTGCTATTAAAAAGAATAACCCTGAAAAATGCATCCCAAGCTTGGGAGATGGAGAGGTGGTGGAATTCAAAATTATACGAGGTAGAAAAGGGTTACAAGCATCGCAGGTCACTGGGCCTGATGGTGTTCCTGTAAAAGGCAGTATATATGCAAAAAATCGTAGTCATGTTAGACAATATCTCCATTGTAAGCCCCCCCTACAGTCTCCCTTTCCTAATCCCACCTTTCCCTTTTACCCTATGTCCTATTACCCCCAGTGTATTCCCAATCCGTTTTTTCATCCATGGTTTCCCTCACAAAACCACGCTTTTGCCAATTGTGTCCCCAAAAATCCCTTTCCAATGCCGAGTGGGGGATGAAAAGGGGGAGGGAAGAAGTTAAACCCTCTCCTGCCTCAGTTTCCCCACAAAGCATGCTCAGAGAGTTCTGTCTCCCTTCTGTCAGCCCTAAGATGTTCCACAGAATCTGTTTGGACATTTAAAGACTCAGGAGGGTGGCTTGTTTTGTTTTGAAACTGTTCTTGTTATGTTTATCCAGTTGTTTTCATTCTCCTTTTATTAAAATAAAACGGGTGAGGTGTTGGGGTCCCTCCCCTGCCGTGTAGCCCTGGGAGAGGGGCCCTGAGGGCACAGACACGGGGCTTCCCTGCCCCTGCTCAGCCTCGTTCCCATTGGTTGGTTTGTGTTCCCTGCGCGGGCAGAAGGACCCTTGGTCCCGTGACTGGGACAGTTCCTGGGCAGAGCTCTGGCCATGCGGCTGGAGAAATAAACATCTCTCTGAAACAGCTATCAAGAATCTGTCTGTCCATATATATTTCCTTTCCACGGGACTCCTGGTTTGGTATATGCATGTTGCAGTATCCCCACTGCAACAGTAATTGGGGCTACATCTGGAAGTGAAGTAGTGACAGCCTGACCTGTTTTACAGGAATGAGAGCCAGAAGTTACCAGAGGGATATAGAGCAAGGCCAGTGCAGGGGGCTGAGCTGCCCAAAGCAGGGCAGTGAGCTAAGCTACTGACAGTGCCCACAGAAACCTTATGGATGGATCCATATGGGACCACGAGAATAGAAAAACACAGAGTGCTCTGAACTTTCTTTGTCAAATATCCTTCTAAGTCCTTCTGTGAATGACGCACAAAAACCCCCAAGATAACATCTTGGTTTAAAGCAAATTTATATATCTCATCCCCCCTTAAGGCCATGAATATTGGTTCAGCAGCATTTTTTCCTGTTCCATTTTTCTATTGGTTTGTATCTAGCAAGCTGTCCTGAAAAGCAGGTTATTTATTTAAGAACTTAACTTTGAGCCAGCGTGTGTGAGATGCACCCTAGTCTTTTCTCCACCTCTGTGAACAGAATCATCCATGAATAGATCATCTCACAGCCTACACTGTTGGTAGCACTCTCATTACACCCTACTTCCAGCAGACTGTGTCTCAGCTGGAGACATCTGGAAAAGAGGTGGAAGTGGAAGGCAGAACACACAAGAAATACTCATGCTGTGTTTATATCCTCCCAGATCTGCCTCTCTATAAATGGCAGTATGAGATACTTAAATCTCTGTGCAGCAAACAAATCACCTTAATTGAACACAGTTTTCATTTCAAAACAAGCTGTAGAGCTTAAGGCTGAAGCTCCCCAGAGAAAATGTCCCTCTGATTTATATCAGTGCTGTAAGAACTAGAAGCTATTTACAAGGTTGCACATGGATAATGCATGGTGTGAGCAACACAGTTGGAAGTCATAGACAGAAAGTAAATTAAGTCCCCTTACCAATAGTACACATACAAGAAAGTGTTTTAATTTGTTACCAGTACTGGTAATACTGCAGAACCACCTCAAATCAGCAAGTATTTCAAGTCCTGGGACAGCTCAGATGTCACTAATTCCACAAAAATTCCTGCCTCTCCCAAACGGTGTTAAAAGCTATGAATATGCAGGGCAACATGGTAGCACATGGAACGGTGTATAAACTCTGTGCAGTGTGAAGCTTACTGAGCTGTATCTCAGACATAAAATCTAATCCTGTTCAAAGGACACCAGCAGATATTGCCTTATGGGAACCTACTTAAAAACCCAAACAGTAGCACAGACAGGGAGAATTTCCTGTAGCACTACAAAAGGACTCCTGATTCAATAATAGTTTCAGCATTACTATGTTGGACTACATTTTTCAATACACAATAAATTTACCCTGAAAAAAACTCAAGCATCAGACATTTCGGCTGTAAGTATGAACACTAAAGCAAAATTAAGTGTCTGGACTAGATAGGCCTGTGAACTGTAGTAAACTATGAAGGCTTTCATCTTTGGGAGTTGAAATTCAGATACGATTATTAGTGAGGGGAAGATTTACAAAGTGAACCAAGCCATGCAGATCTACATGGGTTGTATAGACAGACAACACAGCTGAAGGATCCCTTTCCCAATCTCTTCATCTACCTCGAGGCAGACTGTTCATTCCACACAAGACAAGGGTGGATGGTGCATCCATTCCTGAAAAGAGATCTACACAAAAAATATCCCAAATGTTGAAAAGGTGTCTCACCCCTCAGGCAGATCAGCCTGAGGAGTGCAGTGCAGGTCTGTGGCTGCTCTGTCTTAGATCAATGTCAGTGCTGGTACAAGGAGTAACTCCTAATAGTGGGATAAGTAAAAAGCAAGTGAGAACTTCCTAAAGCATTCCATATCTTAAAACCTGCTTGTCACGGTGTAACCCCAGAAGGCAGCTAAGGCCCACAGAGCTGCTTGCTCACTTCTCTCATGTGCCAGCATATGGATTTGACTCTAGGCCATGCTTCCCTGTGGGACACACAAGAGCAGCAAATATTCAAAATGGATTCATTGATCTAACAGCCACTGACTGACCCCTGCAATGCCACAGAAATTATGCACAGTTCCCTTTGAGGGGTACTGCTACACTGGGATTCGGCTTGGAAACTATTTTTTTCAAAACGAAAAATCACAAGATAATGTTCAAAATTGATTTCAGACCACTTACACAGCAGAGTTGCTTCACTTCAGTAACATATTTTTCTAGCCTAATAAAACTAATATAAATCTGTATTTACTAAGTGCAAATCTGTGGCGATTTACTCTTTCCAGAGCAGATATACAGGAAAGTCTGATGCAATGTTTTTTCCTTTGTTCCTTGACTAACTGGAAGAGTTCATTTCTTGTGTTCCTTTGAAAAAAACCTGCAAAATACCAAAAACCCCAAAAGCTCACTATAAAGCCCAACTTTTATTAGCTAGAATAAGAGCTCTGAATCATCATTGTTTTGTTCACATTTTACAGCTATGTAGCTTACATTAAATTAGGGATGCTGTGCCACTCTTCAGCCAAGGTGACTGAAATGTCAACCCAGATCTAGGAAATGTAATAAAAACATATTACCAGGCCTCCCAGTAATCCACTGCATCATTTTGCCTGTCCTGTCACATTGCAGAGCAATGTGAACACAGTGCATTCACATGACAATAACAATCCAGCTGATTATCTACAACTTCCTCCTCAAGTCATTTAGAGGAGTTATTAGAAAAAAAAGTTGGTTTTTTGGTTTGGTTTATTTTGTGTGTATGTGTGTATGCATATTGGTTATTTTTAATCCACAAAGTTGAGGGGTATCTTTTGGAAATACAGTCACAAGTAAGTTATTTTAAGTCAAAACACATTTGTATAGTTATGCTGGTGCCTATAGTACAAAATCCAAAGCTATCTTTCCTTTAGGGAAAGGAATAGGTTTGAATAAAATTGCATTTATCCTCTTTATATTTTTTATACATTTTGTTCAACCACTGTACAGGAGCACTTAGCCAGTCGTAACACTTATACACATCTGCCTTAGCAGGGCTTCTAAATTGCAAATCTTCTCGCTTATCAAGAGGTGCCAGGAGTGAGCACAAGCCACCAAACTTGCCAATTGCTCCAGCTCTGCTGGAAACCATTTAGCAGGGCTGTTGACATGGTAAGCAAAACATTCCCTATATCTGAGTAGTAGGGAAAGTATTTCTTGCTGAGCCATAGGTTTTGTCATGGATCTGAGAAGGTGAGCACAGAAATCAAACATCCCTTCTCAGGCAAACAGGTGAGGTCACTTAAGTAGTCTTATGAACCAGCATCATTTGATATTACAATATCACAAGGCCAGATACAGCCTGGTCTGATGATTACAGAGAAGGGGAGCAGTGAAAACGACATCAATACACAGATACTGCTTTAGCACAAAAATGTATGTTTGGGGGAAAGCACAAACCACTTCTGCTCTTCTTTGTTCTCAACAGGAGCAGGACAAGTAAACTGTGGAGAATGAGATTATTCTCACCACCATCAAACACAGCTACAGACATTTAAAGAACTGATCACTGCTTTTGCCAGAACTGGAAATTCCATGCAGTCGTTCCAGTGAAAGAAGAGAGGCCATTCTACTTTTCAGTATGGAATGAATATGCAAGCAGGGTAGCTGGGATGAAATAGCGCTCATATTCCATGCCAGGTTACCAGACATAGCAAGCCGGGGCATTTTTCTTCCAGTTTCCATCAGCTGAAGATGTATTGGAGTAAAGAGTCTGGGGTTTTTTTAATTCTTAGAGTCAACACACAGAAAGGAATGTCATGCACCTCCCACACTGCCTTTTCATGCAGCTGTCTATTGAAATCTGCTTAGAGAAATAGAAGGTCAGAGTTTGTGCAGTCAACTCAGGACAGATGAGTGGAGTGTGGGGAAGAGAATATTACAGCAAGAACAACAGCAGAGAATCCCAAAACAACTCTATTTTTTTTTTTTTTTTCTTTCTGGGGGTATTGTTTTATTGCCTAATTGTGGCCCAATGAGACAGCCCAGTCAATTGCATAGCCCACTGATCATTTGCAGATTATATATTTTAACAGGACACAGTCCTAACATCTGGAACTACTCAAGCAATCCGAACATTTCCTAGAACCTGTCATATAGCAGTCAGAGTTAAATCCAAATTTGTGTGTTGCCCTCCTTGGGGAGACTGCAGGAGTGCAGGCAGGGTAGCTATCAGTGGGAACAGGAAAAACCACAGTCTCCAGAAGCATTAGTTACTGTCTGTTGGCAAGCAGAAGAGAATAGCAAATGTTGTGAGTCCTCCTCAGTGAAAAGCTTCCAGTTTGCACTGGAAATAGCAATCATTACCATACCTGTGCCAAGAAAGGTTAAGGGAAACAATAGCTAATTTTGATCCTGTGCCATTTGGATGAAGAGTGAATGAAGACTGAGCTCAGATTGTTCCAAGCCCGTTACAGCACTTTGAAGTATCTGGATCTCAAAGACAGCACTGAGGCCACAGAGGAGATTTGGGTCAAACCTAGAAAGTTAGACAGCTCAGCAGATGTGATGGGACACTTAAACATGAAAACATCATATGGTGCCAAACAGGAAGGTGGGATCTGGAAACAGGTTTTGTGCCCATGTTTTGTTGCACATGCAGAGAACTTTTTTCCCTGTTACATTACTCAGCAGCTGTTTTCATGCACATTTTTTTTTGCTCTCTTCTGTAGGCTGACAGCCCACAAAGCAGTAGACATCTTACTGAAGATAAACATCCTCTCCATTCCCATTTAATGGTCCATGTGCTAGGTGCAGCTGGTTTACAGGTCACCTAACATCAGAGAATCCTCCAAATACTATTGCTTCATCATCAGAAAACTGCTTTGAATAACACTAGTTATGATGGACAGCTGCTCCATAAAGAAAAATTGCACATCAAATCTAATTAATCACTTATACATTGGGTACTTTTCTGGAAAAAATTATGCAAAAAGTTCCCATTTCAATGACACATTTATGGTCATTTCCTGTGTTCCAGTTGAGCATAAAGACTCCAAATCACTTTCACATCAATTGGTGTTCTATGCTGCCTTGAAAAATGGGCTTCAAAGTAGGCAGGCAATGTAAAGAGACAGAATTAAAGACAGTGTATTATAGTACTGCAGCAAGGTAACAGTAACTAGTTGTTGAATATGTAATTGCTGCACTTTCAAAGACTACACATCCAGAAAATGTGATCTCCCAAATAGACAGAATTTCACGTACACTGAGTGGGATTTCTTTTGGCAAGATATACTTGACTACAGGTCGACTTCTAAAACTATTATCCACAAGCACAGTTCAGTTAATAGGTTAGGAAGTGGAGGGGAGGGAAATTAAACCCTGATTAGCTGGAATGACACATCCTCTCTAATGGTTATGCCTTCTGAGATTTTCTCTACGTTTCCTTAAAGACCTATCTGAGTTTGCCTGCGGCTATGCTAATTAGCAAAGACGACAAATTTGGAAATGCAAATTCATTTTACTTCATACTCCGATCTCTTATATGCCAGGTTAGGTACAGCCTGTATATGTCCAAGAATACTCAAATGCATGCATTCCTAAGGGCTGGAGTTAGCTGTAGATTAAAGTAAAACCTTCTTTAATTGATCCCTTAGAGCAGCAATGAATGGAGCAAGGGTGGGATTTAACCCCAAACACAAGAGAGTTCCCAGACTGTCTGTATGGCTCATTCAGCAGTGCAGGTTGGCAGAGCTGAGAATCCAGCCCTTAAAAATATGGGGAATTCAGTGATAAAGTTGCAAGTATCAAGCAGTGCTTTCTGAAGAGATAACAGTCACAAGTAAAGCAGTTTTAAAATGTTCATTAGAAAACTGTTTGATATAGGAAGGTATCTAAATTCCTTCTCTAATTCCTCCCAGGAACAGTGTGAGATGACATTATCCAGCCTGCTGAGAAGAGCTCTCCCCGGTGGACAAGGCTCATTTTGACTTGGAGAAGCCTGAGTCTATTTTATTCTAGCTGTTGTTTCAGAAGCAATCTGCCACACACTACAGCCTGAGCTTCAGGATTCATTCAAACACAATATAGGGACAAAGCAGAAACCAGACCAAATCTACAACTTATTGCATGTTTTTGCTCTCAAAGTTAACTTTAACCCCAAGTTATTCAGCAAGAGAGTATTTGATTGTAGAAACCTGTGGTATCAACCTAACATTATACAATTCAGCCAGCAATATTCCTAAAAACAACTCAATGACAAAAGAAATCCTTCAGGACTATACTTGGATATAGTAATGAAAAATATTTATCATGTTTTCTCCAGACAGTTCAGAAACAACATAAGTCAAGACTGTAAAACACAGCAGCGAAGTTAAGCTTTTAAATCTGTACACAGTAGAGTAACTTCAAAAGTTTTCTGTCAAAAATAAGGCACATCCAAACTGGCCTTGAACATTTCCAGGAATGGGCATCTGGGCAAGCTGTTCCAGTGTCTCACCACCCACAGAGTAAAGAATTTCTTCCTAATATCTACATTACATCCCTATTCTCAGTTTAAAGACATCATCGTTTGTCCTATCACTTCATACCCTTGTACAAAGTCCCTCTCCTGCTTCCTTGTAGGTCCCCTTTAGGTGCTAGAAGATTTAGGTGTCCCCAGAGTCTTCTCATCTCCAGCCTCAACAGCTCCAACTCTCTCAGCCGGTCTTCATAGGAGAAATGTTCCAGCCCTCTGATCATCTTCGTGGTCCTGCTCTGGACTCACTCTGACAGATTCACATCCTTCTCATGTTGGGGAATAGCAGAATTTTGCACTAAAATCAGTCCAGGCTCATTTAGGACTTGCAGATGGTTGAAGAACTTGTTCTTATTTGCTCAGTGAATGAACAATAACAGTAGGGGGGAGCTGTTACCATGACACAACAATCAACAAATATAGGCATTGCCTAGGGGAAATAAAACTGTAAATTCTAGAATTAAGGCTCTTTCCAAGCACCACTTTCCAAGTAAATCTACATAAATCTACATACGCTGAGAGAGTCATGGTTAAGCACAGTGAATTTTCCCTTTCCTAGTTCATAGCCAGAATCATAGCCAAAAAAAAAAAAAAAAAAAATCCGACAAGCTCCATAATCTTAGCACTTGCAAAGCAGGTAAATCCTAGTGTAGATTTAGCATCTAGCTGTTTCACACACCACAATCAGCCTTACTATTTATCTTACAGCAGTGCTCTGGAGACTGACTCTCTCCTCCTGGTGCACTGCAGCAATTAGCAGCTGCTGATGCATTTAAAGCTAACAGCCCTCAGGCTCACAAGAGCAAGGCCTGACTAACAGATACTTCAATGAGACAGTTCTCACTTTGGGATCTTGCCGCTCTCCTGAAGAAAATATCCATCAGACCTGACCTCAGAATAGGTCTAAAAGTTAGTGCCTTATTTATTCTGCAGTTTCTCTGAAAAGGGTGAGGGGGTAAGAGCCAGTGTTAGAATGCATGACTGTACAAGTTCTATCCCTGCTTGTGAGGCTCTTTCAAGACAATAATTTTGATGCTACTACCATATAATGGAAGTATATTTGCTACTTCAGTTGTCAGCTGGCTTATGTTTTAACCTCTACATGGTCATATGTGCTAAAGCATCTTTGCCAACCACTGTACGTGACAGACTGTGGTTAAATCACTGACTGCAAAAAGTTCTCATCTCACTGATAGGAGTAAGACTCTTTAATGACTAGGACAACCTACAGCATTTATGTAAGTGATATGTTGCCATATGTGTTCCAAAGGCATTTTATTCCTGTCTCGGCTTTTTGTATGGTTCACGCAAATATCTACTTTCGCCGTAACAAAATCTAAACATGCACATTGTTAAAATTCCTATAGAAATGACATTTTCACTGGAAAAAAATCACACAAATCATAATGTAAAGCTTAATGAAATCTTCACCTGCACATCAACACAAGCATAGTAGAGATGACCACTTCATTCACAAGTGGCCCTTGCCTACGGGGCTGGAGCACAGGGCATCCTTCCTTCTTTACTCTATGCAGCCATTGCACCTCAGCATCCCAACCTGTTCTCCTCAGTATTTTGATCCAGGCTGTCATTTCCCAGCCTCCCACCCATACATAAGACTCCTTTTTCCTCTCTCAAACATCATGAAGAACCAACAACATGAGGTAAAAGAATATCATTTTACTATCTTCCTCACATAGTCCTTCCATTTATCTTTCCACTTCCCCATGGACTTCTGACAATCATTTTGCAGCTACTCCCAATAAAACTTATTCACCCTATTTGCCTAGGCAAAAGATTCACAAGCAGGGGTTAAGTTTCTTGCAGTGATTTTTTTCTTTTTTCTTCTCCCTTCCTTTTTTATTTTGTTTGGTTTTTGTTTTTTTTTTTTTTTTTTTGTCTTTTAACAGTGAAAACTATAGCAACATTTGCTTTCAGCAGGCCCATGGGAGCAGTCTTGTTCCTTAGATGAGGTTAAAATTACACTGCTGGGAAAAATTATACCTTAGTAATATAGATCCTACTAAATTGCCTTTAACATAGTTATTGAAGTTATTTGGGAGAAACTTCAGTGTTTGTTTGTGATGATAAGAGCTACGAGAAAAAGAAGGTCCAAAACCCCTGTATGCAAGACCCACATGTCTCTTGACAAAGACATTTAAAGAAATCGATTTTAATTTCTTTCTGAAGCCCATACTTTAGCAAAGGAGCACAAAGCCACAGATTCAGTTTTATTCTTTGCATTACAGTATCATGTATACTGTCCCTGATGCACTTACTTATTTTGGTTTGAAGAGAGGACAGAAGATAGAATACATTCTGATAGCCCAAGAGACAAATGTTTCCCAGGGATATACACACACACAGTTCCTACTGAAATCTTCTGAACTGCTGTTCATTTATTGAAGTCACCTAAGGCATCAAATACCAGCATGGTTTGGGACCAGTCCATAAGCCTTGGTATGCAGACAACCAGTGAGAACGCACACGGACATACATTCTCAATTCTCCTTCTTTCATTATACAGCACATTGCAAAAATTTTATTCTGCATGTTTGTAAGTGACTGCTGAACTCAGAAAAACAATCTCTAATGACACACATATGTAAACCCCCAAAACAGCAAAAATTTCACTCCCCTTAAATTTAGATACACTTAAATTTTAACTGTATTTTGTTAGAACTTGGTCTTTACCCTTCCCTCCCAGAGAGGGAAAAGAGAAAAGAGAAGACTTGTCCAGTTTCTCCTTCAGATTTGGTTTAGCCTTCTGTTTCAGACAGAACCTGAGTAAGGGCACAGGGTAGGATTTTGATCTGTCAAATTGTAGAGGTCCCTTGCATTCTATTGCAAGACTGCCATGTTAGGATGGAATAAACTCAAGAGTAACAACTGACACAAGTGAAGGATTGCATTACAGTCAGGTAAAGGAGGAAGTGTCAGGAAAAGCTACAAGTGGGGTTACTGCAAACAGCAATGGGAATGTCTGCTGTAGTCCCCTAGAATCCTTTCTACTCAGCAGAGATAAACCGGTGCTTCCAGAGCTGGAGTCAGATTACTTATTTTAGATGGACACCCCAGGATGAGGTGCCTGTGCTTGTCCACTCAGTGGCCTGTGCAGTGGCTCCATTTGAGCACCTTATTTTCCTTTTGCAGGAAACTTTATGCCACAGGAACAACCCAGGAGATTTTGCCTTGGATTCATAAAAAGGAGCAGCTTCACTTTCACCTGCATGCAACACACAATATTGGGAAGATGCTTTAATTGTAGAACTGTTCAAAGGCTTTGTAGAAAGAGGCTGTCTCTGGCAGTTTTCTTGGTTGGATAACTGAAGCACAGAATAAAGATGAGGTACAGAGGGACTCAGTAGGACAGTAGTATGGCCAGGAATTGATCATGATTCTCCTGAAATCCAGTGGCCCTTCTATTAGTTTTAATGACTCTTCAGGCATGAAACTATGCAGTTACTCTAGTTGAGAGCTCAAAACAGGTCACTGACCTCTCATACAAAGACCCAGGGAGTTTAAGGCAACAGAACCAGACGGTATTCCCATGATTGCCAGAAATATCTGGTTACCAAGTAAACACTTCAAAACAAACTTCAATACAAAAGGTATTCCCACACTCTTGGCAAGATCTATGCTTGCCTTCAGTGTCTTCCACCTGACTCCCAAAGAAACACCCTCCTCCACACAAATTACACTGTACCACAAGGTTTTCGTTCTAATTAAGTTGTGCAACTAACTACAACTGATTTAGCAGTCAAGAAAATTGTCTTCAGCTACCTACAGGCAGTGAATAGTCCTTCAAGCTTCAGCAGAAAATGTCACAAGCTGGGGCATTTTGCACACTGCACCCCACAAATCAGCTAAGCCCAAGTACGTCACCCATTATAATCTCTTGCTTTCCCTCACACCATGAAGAATCAAGTTGCAGATAAACTGACCTTCAGGGGAAAAAATTAGATATAAAGCCTCCACTAAGTAAAACCAAGCTTTCTTTGTAATTCTGTTCTTCAGAAATTCCCTGCCTTTTTAAAACCTGTGAGATCATTATCTCCAAAAGGACTCCCTCAACTAGGTAGCAGCTAGAAAAATATTACATGGTATTTCAACACCTAGCCTCTTTGAGATAATCTACCATTTGATAACATCTCTTCATTCATTCATTCATTCATTCAGTCAATGCAGTCTTTTCTACTGATCATATCCATCCTCAGTTTGGCTTCCTAGGTTGTCTTAGAGACCATGATGTGTTATCAGGCCTTTCATAGACAATTCATGATCTGTCATATCCATATTTTCTTGGATGCAATGCTCATCTAAATATTCCCTTTGATCGCTCTGAAATCTTAATTTAAACTCTCTTTGTACAGGTATTCTATTCTATTCTATATTATATTATATTATATTAATTATATTATTCTGTATTATATTTTATCTTTAAATCATAAACACACTGCAGGACTGATGAATGCCTGTAGCATGGATTCTTCTGTTAATTTTCTGTGTGTACCTATCTATGGAGATGTTTCTATAAATATACATCCACATGCACACAGATATGCAACATTTCATATCTTCCAGGTTATATGTTGCACAATAAAACTTACCTCATGCATCTGGGTTTCATAGGGCAATCTATGCAAAAAGTGCCCCTGGCAATGCCCATGCCACATCAACCTCACTCATGAGAGCTGCTGATTCCTGGAGGGTCTCTCATCCAGTCCACAATCCATGTACTGTGCTGCCTTTTTATAGAAATCAGGGTTAATTAAAAGAGTTAATCAGATGACTTATAATGGACAGACATGCAGGTGGATATGAAGTTTTTAAAAAGTCTGACACATGAACTTGGAGCTCCTGTTATAAAGGAGAATATCCCAGTTTTGTCCACATTAAGGCAGCAGGCATGGCCACAGACTTGATATCCTGCCAATTACACCCCATAGAAACCTCAGGTTCTAGAGAAAAAAACCACTGAGCAACACTTAAAATTGCAATAAACTTTCCTGAAAGCCAGCCAGGTAGATGCATAGCTCCTACAAAATTTGCAATGTACACTCCTCTGCCTTCTGGAAAAACCCAAGGCCTTGTCTGTGTGCACATCTGCAGCCTTTGACTGTGCTTTTACAGGATGGACAAGCAATGAATTTGCTGTGAGTTAATTAAAACCATAAATACTACATTACTGCAGGGGAGGCAACACCAAGTGGAAAGGAGATAGCTGACTGCCTTGCACACTGGCATCTCTAACCCATTCTGCAGAGATTGTATAAACCTGAAGAGCAGCACATGCACAGAAAAACAGCCATCGAGCTAAGTCCAGACTGACCAGTGCCCAGGATGCACTGCAGGGCCTAAAACTGGACCTTCCGTGGAGAAAGGCTTGCCACTGTCCAAAAATCTGCCACTGTGAAAGGTGGAATGATTCATGTTATCAAAGCTGTAGGAAGGCCAGCTGAATTCTGGCCCATTCAGCGACAGAAATGTGCTGGGGAACTTTCATGATACAGTGCTCCTAAAGTTTACATTTGAATTAAGAGTAGTGTTAAATGTGCTCCAGGTTACTGAGGGATAAAATAGCTGGTTGTACTTTGGTGTTTGTGAGGGGTTATGTACAGAAAGCAGACTAGACCTATTTAACCACTTTTAATTAAAAAAAACCACAACACTTTGGGAGGGAAACCATTTATCAACTTTCTATTCTTCCTCAATAGATATTATTGAAGAATTTACATGTGAAGTTCATGACATAAATTTTCCAAGTAGTGTGTTAATGAAAAATTGCAGGAAAACATAAGATGAGCACTTCAGAATTAGGGAGTTACCACTACCTGTATTTTCATGATGCCTACAGTGATAGGTACAATATTATTCAATACTTTCTTTGTAATATTGTCTTCTGTAAGGAGGAAAGAAAACAGTTACATAAAGGCCTTGCTTCATGCTGCAGAGTTCAAATGTGTTTAACTGATGTGTAGTTTTGGATCAAAAGGAACATCATCCTCCTCAACAACTCAGACGTTGCATATTTTTTATCAATACTTTAGTTGAACTTGGAAAAAGTGATTACAAGAAGGTGTCTGTTATTAAAAATTGGCAATCAGCAATCACCATTAATGCTGATCTGTTTGCCCAAAGAACTTTCCTCCTTCAAAAACTACCAACAGCACAATACAGATGAAGTTAAATACCAAACCAACCTCTGTAAAGAAAGGACTGAACAACTAGATGAGTAGGGGTAAAATCATTCACCATTCCTCAGTTTTCAACATAATGTCAAGGATTTCCTCCCAGACAGGTAAATTCACCAAGCTGGAATCACTGAACTTTAAGCACGTGCCTGGCCTAGGGTTTTTTTTTTTGTGTACAGTTCCATCCTGGAGACAGAATGGGATTACTCTGTGAAAGGATTTAGGTGTCATATACATCTGTCTGTGTTTGCTGATATCTAATAAAAAGAGACTCAAACTCCAGGCTTGGCATCTCTTCCAAATTGCTCTGCTTTTAGCTGTGACAATTCGTGACATGTACAGAAAGACCCAGTTCCTTTCTCAACTTTCAGATTTTATGCTAATGAAAGAATGTCATCCAATTTACTTGCTTCCAAAAAGAGCAAATTAGCAGCCAAATTCCAGATTCAGGTTACTAAATCTCTTCTCACATGGATAATCCCATCTGTCAGGGATAAACATACTTGTCTCTCCTTCAAGCATACCTAGGTTGAAAGGACAGGTGGGAGAAAAGTTCCCCCTCCCCCAATAAAATGGGGAAAGATAGAGAGATGGTATGGTTTTCCTCTGCATTTTCACTGTTACAACATCTTGCAGTTTATTGCCTGTTGCCCTTTGGTTTTGAATCCCACGCACAACACACTTTTCCTACAGCTTTTTGCAGCTGGCTGTTGTCAGCTACAAGGAAAGGAGCTGGCTAGAGTGCACAGAGTGCTGCTGCACACTGGGTGTTCCTTGTAGCTACATCCAGCTCTTTCTGGGGAAGGATCTCATCTGGTTACTGAGAGTGGTACAGGATGAGCTAAGGAACAAGTAACACACATCATTCAAAGCTCGTACAGATCACTGTTATGGCTGTTCCCTTTAGTGGGGTGCATATCACAACACACTAGACTGTATAAAACATGTAGCCAGACCTTGGATGTGGAACAGGCATTACTTATGTTAAAAAAAAGAAATGTGTGAAAGTCCTTCAGCCTTTGCCTGTGTCTCCACAGCTGACACCTTGCCTCAACCACTTATTTTTCAGCAGTATAGACAAGGTATGAAGCACAGGAAAGCCTCAGAAATAAAACAGTCAATCTGTAATCCTCTCTTTTACTCCTTCATTTCTCTCCTCCACAATTTCCCTCCCATTCTTAGATTCACAGCAAAAATTAAATTGCTTGCTTTAATGCAATATGTATTTGATTCCTTGAAAATTTTCAGCCTAAATACAGTCTTTCCAAAATATGAATTAATTCCTTCTACTGTCAAAAAACCTCAGTCTCTCAGCTGTCCATTATCCTGTTTCTAACATAAGCCTCTCTTATCTAAATCCTTTAGTGTGCTTTCAAAATAAAATTTCCCTCTTCCACTGTGCAGAAGGGTGCTACAGGGTACGTCTTCTGTCTGCTTTGTTGATTTAAACCTAACTGCTAATCCAGCCTGGATTACAAAAATCAGCTAGTTCTTATTCACTCTCTTTAGCTAAACACAGTCTTTGAAGCCTTCTGGATTTTTTTTGGTCTTGGATTTCTGAAGTGACTAGAAGGAAATAAAACAGCCAGTGCATTAATTACATTCTTTTACCTCTAGTCATGGGACTGTTGGGAAAGCAGAAATTTCAAAGTAATATGTCTTCTCCCTAAGGGATTTTATGGTTGTCCTTAGTACTAACACCAGACCCCTGGCAAACCTGACCCATGTTGGCTGAGCACGTGTAAAGCAGAGAATGGGGACTAGAAACACAGATGTTTGCAACTCTTTATATGAAGCAGTTTCTGCTGAATGGTGGTATAAAATCAGTACTAATCAATAATAAATATGCATATGATGCCCTGATTGATGTTTGACCACAGGGGAGCTCTTCCAGGGTACGCAAAATGTCGTCCTTAATCCTTCTCTGTTGTTACCCACCAGGAGCACTAGCTCAAGAGTATTCCCAAGAAGGTCTCTCATTTTTCTGAGACAGCCAGCTCAGCTTCACTAAGGGCAAATCCTGCCTGACCAATCTGGTGGCCTTCTATGATGGAATAGTGGTAATGGCTGACAAAGGAAGAACAACACATGTGATCCATTTAGACTTCTGTAAGGCCTTCAGCAGGATCTCACTCTACATCCTTATCTGATTGGAGAGCCAGGGAATTGAAGGGTGGGCTATTCAGAGGATAATGAATTGACTGGATGGAGAGATGTGCTCAATGGCTCGATGTCCAGCTGGAGGTCAGTGATGAGTGCTGTTCCTCAGGGCTCTCTTGTGGAACCAGTGGCCTTTAATGTCTTCATCAATGACATAGAGAGATCAAATGCACCCTCAGCAAGTTTGCTGATGACATGATAGTGAGCAGTGCTGTTGACACAACAGAAGGATGGAATGCCATCCGGAGGGATCTGGACAAACTTGAGTAGTGAGCCCATGAGAACTGAATAAAGTTCAAAAAGACAAAGTACAAGATGCTGTATCCATGCACAAAACAAAGAGACTAAATAGTTTTCAAGTATCTTAATCCTTTTTCATGTTGCAGAAACATACAACTAGAGACATGCATACTGCTTATTTTCTTATATAGAGAAGATTCTAGGGTAGGCAAGAAAGTAAATAGGAGAAAATAGAGAGTGCATGAAGCAGGCAGAGAAGTGACAACTTGAACTAAACAGAGATGTAAAATATCACTCTTCAGAAGAAACAAATTGATAAAATAGAGGTGCATGACAAATAGGCATAACAGCCCTAAACACTTACTGTCTGTGATTTGTCGAAGATCTCTATCATCAGTTCTCATGTATAAATTATTCAGGGAAGATTAAAGTGAGATTCAGCAGTAGAATTAAATACTTGCTGACCAGATGAGCTCATAACAGCATAAGCTTCTTTTCCTGTCTGTTAGTAATGCAGATCTCTACATTAGCAGGGTAAAAGGCAGTCCTGAGGAAGTCCATATCTGAATGAGACACCTCTCATAGGTGGATCCTGTGGGGTCAAAAAACAAGGCTAGCACCACATTTAAACCAGCAAGCAAAAAAATCTCATGCTGAATCCCACCAGTGTATTGCAAGCAAGAAAGAATTTATGACAAGAGCACCAGTGGTATCCCTGAAACCACAGGCTCCATGGAGTTTGATGGGGAGGAGCTACTCCGCACCTTGATATATGCTGTGAAGTTTCACAACCTGTGCTGCTACACCTCTGCTCATCCTCTACACATACAGTGGCAGATCTCCATATTTAAAACCCCATCAAAAAGGAATGGAGACCAACTTGTAACAGGAAGCAGCTTGGTTTTCAAAACTCCTTGATTCACACCCTGAGGAAAAGTTGTCAGTGGTGCAGAATTATGTATTGTGGTGATTCTATAAATAAGTTTCAGAACAATCAATTATCTTGCATTGAAAGGGCTGAGTACTGGGGCCAGTTTTGTTTTAGATTTTTATCAATAATCTGGACAAGGGGATTGAATGCACCCTCAGTGCAAATGATACCAAGCTGGGTGGGTATGTTCATCTGCTGGAGGGTAGGAATGTTCTACAGAGGGAACTGGACAGGCTGGATCGATGGCCAGAATCAACTGTATGAGGTATGACCAACCTCAGTAAGGCTGTAGAGCAGTAACTGGTTTAGTAGTTGTTTTCATGGACAACATATTAGTTTTTGTATTTACTAATCTCTGTAAAAGTTCACAGAGAGTCTCTGGCCCATGGTTTACTGTGGCCACACAACAGCCAATTTGAAATTCAGTGTGACTGTGGGAACATAAACCTGAGTGGAAGATTAGAGAGATTAATACCTTGGCCTTTGGCAAGTCAGTTATGATGTGCACTCATGAAGCACAATTAGCAGGCCCAGATGGTAATATAACATGTTAAAGGGAAGCAGACTGCAGATGGAGCATGTGGAAATGGATAATTCAACTCTCATGTCTCCTTGTCTTTGAAGCTGCAACTACTGTAGCCTTAAGTATCTTTAATGGGAAGTTTTGCATCTGGTAAAGATTTATGCACAAGGCAGTTTTCCTAGAGCTACTTGAATGGGTCTGTATTTCTTCCACAGAATGCTTGCTGGAGATTTCAGCTATGCTTTTCAATCTGAGCTGGATGCTTGGAAGCTGGGATATTTGATGGTAAAAAACAGAATTACTGTTTTTCATGAGGATGAATGAAATTACAGTGAAATAAAACAGATGAAAACTGGCAGAAAAGTAATGTCTGCAGATGATCCTGTTGTCCCTAAAAGTGGGATTTGCCAACTGTCTGCAGTTATCCAATCACACACAGAACTGATGCAACTCTTTAGAAGTTCTTCTATTAAAAGTCAAGGGAAAAGAAAGATGAACAGGCACCAGCTTTGAGGAAAAAAAGGTAGCAACCTAATCTGTTTTACAGGACAGCCTCTTGTGCAACAAAGTTCAGAGGCGCTACTTACAACTCAGTTTGTTGTCTAAATGTTTATCTGAAAGCTGCCAAATGTGCCCATCCTCTTCACTCTTCTTGGATGCTGTAAAATTGATAATTTAAACCCTGCAAATCACCTGTTGGCCAGGTCTTGGCTTCTTGGGAGTACCTGGGTACCTGCACAGAGGAGGAAATGCCTCATAGAAGTGCAGCAAAACTTAGCTCTTCATTCTTATTGCTTTGCCACATCCCACTGCTTGCTCAGCCCATAAGCCAGGTGTAATATGAATGTGGTTAGCAGGATGAAGGTGAATGCCCTTAAATTTAAAGGTCATTGGAATGCCTGACTTCAAGCAGAGTTAAGAGTTAATCCTACCCTCACTATGACTGAGAAACAACATTTATCCATCAAAAAATTAAGATTTCTCCCCAATGTCTTCACTTGTTCACCTGTGCCTCAAATTAAAACTTTAGAGAGATAAAGGATGGACACCATCACACTCAATGGCAGCTGTTTTTTATTTGTCTTGACATGCTAACATCTAGAGATCTCAGGATTTACTTTATGCTTTTTATATGAAAATATATTCTACAGCGTTCACTGTCCCTTTCAAACTTATGGCATTTATTCAATTTAAAGCCAAAATATTTTTCTGAAAAATGCACAAATAAATACATAATTGTATCCATTTATGAATGAAAGCCTCATTTAAACCACAAGCACGCAGGTCTGGCAAAGTGTCTGCACCTTAATCCCATTTTCCTCTGTTCCAAGAGCTCAGCTTTTCACTGTGCTGAATTCTCTCCAGTCATGAAAACCATATCAGAGCTTCCCCTGTCATTTCAATTCCTTCCAGTTCAAGCTGGGAAGCACAGAACATTTGAGACTTCTAACCTCATTTGTGTAGCAGCTCACCAGCCACTTAATTTTCATTCACAGCTCTTTATAATAAAGTGAAAGAACTTAGACTTTAGCCTAAAGTGTGATTTAAACCTACAAACATCATTTCAGTAAAAGAATAAAACAAATAAGTAAACGCACACTAACATAGAAGTGCTCCCAAAACCCCCCTTTTGAAACCATGGGGTAAATTGAAACAAAGGTCAAGATATCCCTGCTTTGTGATTTGCCCAAACAATTCTTAGATATCTTTTTCTTCACCATCCTTTTTTTCTTCATCACAGATTTTTTATTAACTACGCTGTTGAGCTACAATGGCAGAAATTAAATATTTTCCTACTTCCTTTCAAGAAGCACAGAAAGACCATTTGATCCCTCTGGGAGTGAGGATAATTGCTGTGCTGAGAGAAACACTGTGAACCCTCTTGGGAGGCAGAAGAGGTTGAAGTACATTCACAGTGTACATTGCAGGTACATTGGGATCCACAGCAACCTGAAAGACCAGCCAGAATCCAAAAGGAAGAAAACCTCACTGCAGCAGCTGGGGCACAGGGCTTGCTGCCTGCAAATACTCCTGACTGCTACTGCTGCTGTGGCAAGTCCTTAGCAAAGGCTAAAGCAAGGTATGTCAGAGGCAAGAGGTGCCAAGCAGATGCTTCAAAGCTTCCATCAAGATGGAGCGCCAAAAAGGGAAGGGGAAGAAGAGTTAAGTTTTCCCCCTGGAGAGAGGAAACAGTATTATTTTGAGCCTTAAGAGACAAGTAATTTCCATGCTTATAATTGCCAAAGGAAATCTGACCTTACCAGATTTGCCCACCAAAGAGACACTGACTGTGCCTTTGCTAGGATTAGACGCAGTTTTGCTCTGTTTTTCAACAGATCATTAGCAGGAAGATGATTTCCAGAGCTGAATTTAACTTTTATTTTTCAGCTTTTCCAAAGTTCCTTCTGCTTCCTGTTACATTGGCAACCAAGCATATACTGCCTAAGGTGCTCAGCATACATCAAAATGGAGAAAAAATAAAGCAGGTCTTTAACTTTGGCATTCAGGAAAAAGGACAAGGAGCAGCATGGTGGAGGAAACGCTGTTCGAAATCTCCATAAGGGCACACCTTTCCAGGGGAAAAAATGTCCTCAATTGTGGATATGAGCAGTGCTCTACCATTTGCTCTCTCCCCCTGTTGTGCACTCAACCTTCAAAATTCAGCTGCCAGTTGGTACTTTTAATTTAAAGCATGTTCATAAGTAAAGAAGTCTCCCTCCAGGTTCATTAGAGTCACAGGGTATTTGGCAAGCCTTGCAGCAAGAATTAAATGACAAATATGCCTTTGCATCTGAACTCTCAAGCCACAAATAAATCAAGCTAAACAGGCTTCCAGAATTCAAAAATCACCTCAAGTAAATACTGAGCTTTTAACAGTGATGAGAAAGTAAAAAGTGCTTTCTTTTCATGTACATGGTAGCTGCGGGCTACTTAGCTTGCTTTTAAATGGCCCTTTCATTTCCTAACAGCTGTATCAGCTGCCGTTACCTCCTGATAGTGAGGGACAAAAGGAAGTTAAAATAACCTCCTCTACATTTTGTGTAAATGGCTGCATTTGTGTGTACATTACCTTTAATGACATCAAAATATCTCTGGTCACTCGTCTAGTTTTAAGCTAATAGTAATAATCCTCAATGGTTTAGAGGGAAAATGCATTTAACAAACTGTTTATAGCTGAGAGAATATAAGACATCTTCACCTTTCAGTTGATCAATCAACATTTAAGACCCTCCAGTTCTCTCAGCTGGCAAAACTCTGCTCTCAGTCACTTGCACATTTTGTAGAGACTCTCTGAATCTTCCCAAAGCAGGGTCATTAAGAAAAAACAAACAAACCCCACAAAAAACACACATCGCACCCAGTCAGATGCTTTGCACACACCACTTCACTGAGATCAATTTCCTGAGTCTAGTTTTTCATACAGGTGCACAAACAGCTGTGCTGGTATAATCAAGAAAACACAGGATAAACAGTGAAGGGGCTGGGAAGGAGCAGAAGGAGGTCTCCTGGCTTCAGTGCAGCACAAAGTAATTCAGGAGTATGCAGGCAATTGTGCATGTTTATTCTGATTTCCTTCACCAACTTGCAGATCAGCAAGTTCTGGAGCTTAGTACTCCGGAAATGTTATGAAACAAAACTACTTCACCCAGCCTGAGGCAGTCCCTTGATAAATGGGACTAATTCAAGGACTTCTAAGTTGTGCATTTAGTAACTCCCCTAGGGCCTGGCATAAGCCCATCATCAGACATCTCTGAGTCATTTCATCACCTGCTTATTTGATTTCAAAAAGAATTGATATTGCCAGCGAGCAATTTTATCCTTTCCATTCCCAGGCTGTCCCTTTGTAATTGTGACTCTCCAACAGGTGCATTTCCAATATGCATTTGATTTAGATCTGATATATTCAACACAAGTGTGACATTAGCTAGCCAAACTAGTAACTCAGAGTTTATGTAAACTTTAGCTGAAAGATAAGACAGAATCCAATTCAGGATAAGTAAGGCAGTGTGGGAAGGCAATATTGTGTTTGACTTAATATAGCAGCAGTAAATTAACCTTTTAACATTTTCAGAGCAGTAAGTTTATCAAAGGTCAGTGATGGGCATTTTTGTCAAAGTTCTGGAATTCTTAACTCTAGATTCAGCATGAACCCAGTTTTTTCCCAGAATGGTGATTTTGTTTAGGGTTATTCCCCTACCTCCACCTCAATCTTTAACATTGATAAGGAAAAATATAAGAGAAAAACAATCACCGTATCAGCATGGCTCTTGTACCAAGCACAGTGTGCCTAATACATGAGAAGTGCTTTTCCAAAAGGTTCCAATTTTGATAATCCCATTTAGGATGTTATTGAGAGAAAACACATCTATGCATTTTAAGATTTTATTCTGTATGCCAGGAAAATAAGATGCCTCAAAGTGTGTGTTACATTTCAGAAAAGAACCAAAAATCTATTGTTTTCTGATTATTATAGATTTTCACACATTTAATACTTGAATATTTTCATGGAGGATATATTTGATGAAGGTCTGCTCTACAACTATCTGTTTCATTGGGCAATTAGCAGCTTGAACAACTGGAGCTGGAAGAAATGACACAGGTTGCAGGGGTACCTAATCATATTCTGAACCATATAAACACTCATATGGGCACCATCATTTTTTTTATGCATAGACCCCTTGAAATCAAATTACTTATGTAAGTAAGTAGAAGTGTGCTGAAGACCTGGGGCTGCAAAAGGCCATCTTGGTGTCTGCTGTTTTAAGGAAGTGGTTTCTTTCTTATGATATTTTCCGATAGCAAGATGAAACCATGACAGACGTTAAACACCCCGTATTGAGGGAGTAGCAGCAAAGTGCAGAAAAGAGTTCATTTAAAAAATAAATTGCTTATTTGTAAGCAAACAAGGCAAAGTCACAGTTTAAGCAACTGTTTTGGAATACAAACTAAAGCAAACTCATAAAGTTGTCGGCACCCTGTAAAATAGAGCTCCATAACGCTGTTGGGCTGTGAGCATAAACCATGTAGGAGCTTCAGCCCTGGAATGCATTACACATGCATATTAGAATCTGCCTCAAGGTAAAGCAGGAGTTTAGTACAAGGTTGGGTAGACAGCTGTATATATTTTTTTTTGAGAAAAAGCACATAAGGTCAGAATGTAACATAACTGGAGTTTGGATGGGAGGAGAATGGGGAAGTCACAGAAGCAGAAGACAGTCTGAAAACGTGAGCAACATGGCAGCTGAATGTGGATGACTTGATGGTTTATGAACCCCAAATTACATATTTTTAAATTCTAAACAAGCGTAAATCTGAATATATTGGAAAGGTACTCACTGGGCAGCAAGGCCAGTAGTAGTTCAGTTGCACAAAGGGTTTGAAACATGACATTCTATTATGATCTTCTGCCTTCCTAGTTCTGGGAAAGTAATAAGGAAACTGGTTTACTTTGCATTATCATTGCCATCATGCCATTTATTTATTTAAGGGGAAAAAGGGAGAAGACAAATGCAAGGTTTCATATCACACACTGGCTTCTAACTTGATCCAGAAATCTGCAAGATTTAGTGCTCTCGAACAGTTTAATCTCCTTTCAAAAAAAAATTAGAGAGGTCTAAAGAAGGACTTCTTTTCTTTCTTTTAAGGTAGTATGAAGCATCTGGCCTGCCACAACGAGGGACTGGTTACAATCAAGCTTAAACACATGAATTTAAGACCATAAATCATTTATGCATGTAACAAACACTTGCGTTCATAGTAGGAATAGCATCCCTTGAGAGTTTTTCTGTGCCACTTTGTGAAGAGTACTTCAGAAACAAATTCTACTCAGAGAACAATGAGATGTAATGCAAAACTATTTAATCTTGGACCCCAAAAAAGACATTATCTGCAGCCATGTTTCACTTGAGAACAGTGTTAGAGACAAGTCTGAACTGTGCACTAATCACCAACGAAACTGGCTCCTGAGAGGAAAATTTCAGCTTTTATACCTGCAGAATTAGTAATGTAGGATCAAAGACCAACAAGGTTTCCAAGAACTTTAAATCTTGGCTCCTAACAGCCAAGGTCTGTGGAGACCATATCTCACTTGTGCTTTTACTCCCATTTATCTAATCTCTTCATGCTAATCCCTGGGCTTTCCCTCCCATCCCAAAACAGAAATAAATGGAGACACCCCACATGATCATAGAGTCACATTGGTTGGAGCAGACTTCAGGAGGTCATCCAGTCAATCTCCTGAAAAAAACAGTTCCGATTGGAGCAGATAAATCAAAAATTGTCCAGTTTTGACGTGTTGAAGGATTCCCCCAGAGATTCTTTTTCAGATGAAATGGAAAGCCTGACTTTGAAACTAAAGCATCCAAAATGCCACCATTCTGAAACTCTGCATGGTTGCAACAGAAGGTCATCCTTATGGCACATTTTCCAATGCCTAGAGCTTAAGCACACACTTTTCTTAAGCAGATCATTACTGTTTGTAATTAGACTGTTAATCCATACTGCTGAAATTAAAGCAGTTAAATTAAAATTCCTTCAAAAGGAGAATTGAAGGCAATAGCAAAACTTGAAACTTTCCAGTTCTCAGGACAAGCCACTGGATCTTCAGTTCAATGGGTGCTGAGAGCAACCCCCCCCCGCTCTTCTGTAACTGCTCATCCAGATGCCGCCGAAGTAATGTAAAAATCTCCTGACTCTGTTCTTGTTCTTAACACATTTAAGAAAGTTTAATACAATTTGGTGACTTGTTCTTCATATTCTTCTTTGCCCTTTCTGCTTCCATTCTGAAGTATTATTATATCAGACACCCTGAGAGGTCTTCACCGCAGGACAAGGGAAGCACAGGAAGATAAAACACTGGGTATTAAATCAAATACCAGCTGTTTCTGAAAAGAACCTGGATGATTTATTTTTTACTTTCAATAAATTTTTAAGTTTTTTGCAACAGCTGTACTACTCATACTATAGGGGCATTTTCCTCAGATCTACTCTCTTAAAGCGTCTACTTTCTACACCAGACAGCACCAAAGCAAAAGGAACCTAAGCTAACTTCTGGAGAATGAGGGGATTGGCAAGACGAGATTTATCGTGCTGTCTTCTAATGAAGAAGTAGAAAAAGAAATTGTTACAACTTCTTCTCATTCACCATCTCTTTTGAATATCACAGACCATGGGCATGGCATGTTTCACTGCCAACCTATGGATTTCAATGACCTCGAAAATAACACTCCTCTCACAATACCTGAACAAGTGAATTTCTTTCGGATGGAAGACTCTCATTTGAGGTCTTGTTGTTGTCTCCAGTAATGAATTCCCTATGAAAAACTGGATTCTATTGTCTAAAAAGTATCTTGTTCCAGGACAGACAAATAGGAGCCCTACTGATGCCTTTGGAAAAAAAATTATCCTGAAATACCTCTCCCATTACCCACCAGCTTTTTAATAAAGAAAGCTATTTCCATCTCTTGCTGGCATTCTGATTCTTACCCAGGACCTCACAAGTAGCAGACTCCATCAAATGTCTTGCGTTCCCCTAATTACACGGAAATCTTTCAATGTAGATGACTCCAAATAGTGCACTGGAGCCACAGCATCAGCATCTAGTAGGTGCTGTCATATTTGTTGGCAACAGCTCCAAGTTTTCTACCAAAACTCTTCCACCAGAAGTCACCAATCCCACAAACAAATAACTTGGTTTTGATGTTTTGTTGCAAGAACGTAAATTTAGATATTTTGCCTTTTCTGACATCTACTTTGGAGGGTGAGGTGCTGGTGGTATTCTTTTAGTTATTAAGTTGTTCTGCTAGTCCTTAATTGCACACAACTTTAAGAGTTATTCCAAGATCACATATTTTCCATGAAGCATGGGACAAACTTCTAGTGGTAGATCAGAGGAGACAACACCAAAACAAAACAATCAACCCCACATTGACCAAACCCTCTTACCACTGCTGACAGGATTTGGCTAGCACACCAGGAGAAGGTTCATATACAGAGATCACCAGTAACTGAATGGTAGTTTGTGGCATTTGATTAGGAAGAACATGCACAGGAAGAAAACTAATCCAGGGTGGCACATATCTCACTGCTCAAGCATGTGGGAAAAGCAATTGTCAAGGAAAGATAGGTCAGGTGAAGAATGCTTTAAATTTTGTGTAATCAGAAAGCGGATGTTCATGCAGGGTGTGATTTTGCATCCCGTAAGTATCCTCAGTGGTGTTCTTACAGTTCTCTGCAGTTCAGCAGACCTTTCTTTCCGTCCTGGGCTGCACGGTCTCTCAATTACTGTCACATAAAACACGTCCTCAGGACACACGCAGATATCCATACTCACAAAAGGAAGGATAAAATAGTCTACATGCAGCCTGCATTTATCTCAAAAAACAGTGATGTCATTAGGGCTAACACTATTTTTCCCTGGAATTGGAGCTAAATCAGAATAATCTCACAGCTGGTTACCAAGGTTTAGCCACAGACAGCACTTTTAAAGTCACCATAACTCAGTTATGTTCAATTGAGAACTCACAGCCATACTTTCAGGAAAGAAGTTGTAAAGGAGATGAAAAAGAATATTTGTAAGGAATAAGCCAACCTAACCAGCCAGAGATCAAAGCTAACAGTGAGTCAGCATTCATTTCATCAGGACCCTGAAGCAGATTTCTCTTCACTCTGCTTACAGCATGTCAAAATCCCTACAGTTTTCCGTGAAAGCTGGAGCCATTTTATCTTTCACCAACTTGATTAATAATCTTTAGAGGAATCAAAATAAACTGGATTTATTTAGTGTGGAGGGAATTTCAAAGATTATTAGGATATAGGAAAAATTTAATTCTACCTCCTAACAATGGTTACTTGGGGTATTATAAAAACCTTTGAAACAAGGAAGTTTCAATAGTGTATGAGAAACAATGACAACTGAAAAATGTAATACAGCTTCAGGTACAAATTTTCACAGCTGAAGTAGAAGACCAGCAGCATTCTCACATGAATGCTACAGCTATGGACACTCCCTTTTTCCATTATGTGAACAATAAATTTGTCTGTTAATACAAAAAATGCTACTGGCTCCTATCAAAACCTGTCACTAAACACACAGCTGGTGTTCGACAGGTTGGCTTCCAAAAATTAATGCAGTGTATTGAGTTCAGAATTAAATCTGAGCATAATTCACTCATACGCTCCTAAACAGACACTTCAGTTTAGAAATTAAGGTCATTAATTGAGCTTGCTCTTCAACAGTTTATTGCTTCTTAGACTGTGATCACTGAAATGATAATTCCTTTGAGGAGAAAGGTACTCCTGGCACAAAAGCCAACTTCAGAGATTTATACATAATACACACACAGACCCTTTAGCTTTAATTGCCTTTCAAATGGCTTCTCATCACAGATGTGCAGTGGTTTAACAGGTAATATGCAGCACATTGCAAAGCATGGGAAGATGTTCTCTTGCCATCCCCAAATGGGATTAAGAGCTCCCTCTTCTTTTTTTAAAAGATAAAGACTAGATGGTCACATGTAATTAGGTGAAAAAGCAGTCAATAAGTACTCTTCAGCAGTGTGTTACAATATTGATCTCCACTGCCTCTGCTTCTACAGAAATTAAGCACTACTGAGTATAATATGATAATCAAAAAATGATTAAATCAATGAGCTTCTGTTCCACAAAAAAAAAAAAAAAAAAAAAAAAAAAATCTACACAAATATACAATCACAACAAGTTTTGCACAAGGTCTGAACTTTTAAGCTATCAGTTTGTTTCTATGCATATGGAAACTGTAGTTCAGATGCCTTATGTCTCCAGTCTTTGTTTCCTCTTCTCCCTTGGGAATGATTCCAAAATGGAAGCCCAGCTTAGGGGGAGATATGTGCACCCTGAGACATGAGGTTGATCTCAGACCTCAGACTCAGGAGGAAGAGGGGTCACTTTAAATTTTATTTTGTGGAATTACAGACACAGAAGAGCACAAGGAAAGCCAAAGCTGGCACAAATATGTCATTCTGCCTCTGGCAGAGGCACGGGAGGTATCAAACAGTGGTAGGAATACTGATTGTCTAAAGTGAAGGAAAACTGAGGACAAAGGGAAGAGACAAAAAAAAGGAGGACAAAAGAACAACATGGAATAGGAGAGAGATGACAAACCATGAAGCAGATGCATGTGCATTAACCTTGGCAGATGCAGGGCAGAACTCATTGAGTCCAATTCTTGCATCCAGTTTCCTTCACCCCAACACAGCGGCACAAGAATCAAGCACAGGACATCCTTTAGCTGAAATTCTTAAAAACAAACAAATAAAAAAATGCTGTCAAATATCAGAGATCTGTAACCCTGTTAGCTGATGCTTCACTGTTGTTTTCTTTTCCTCGATATTTTAATTATTTGCTAATTCCTCCTGGGAAATTTGTGTCCTAGTTTTCTCAGGAAACACAGGGCTTCATAATTACATAAATCCCTGACTACCTCACAGTTAAAGCAGCAAAACTCACAAAAGAACTTGTGAAGTTTAAAATGTTAAACAGGTATAAGCTAACAGCATAAAGATTTAAAGGAGGCATTTAGTATGCAGACTATTAATAAAAATGAACACAAAATAGAAGGTAAAATCCTTTGCATCGATTTAGGTCTGTTGGGGTCCCTCCCCCGCCGTGTAGCCCTGGGAGAGGGGCCCTGAGGGCACAGACACGGGGTTTCCCTGCCCCTGCTCAGCCTCGTTCCCATTGGTTGGTTTGTGTTCCCTGCACGGGCAGAAGGACCCTTGGTCCCGTGACTGGAACAGTTCCTGGGCAGAGCTCCGGCCATGCGGCTGGAGAAATAAACATCTCTGAAACAGCTAGCAAGAATCTGTCTGTCCGTATATATTTCCTTTCCACGGGACTCCTGGTTTGATATATGCGTGTTGCAGGATCCCCACTGCAACAAATGGTGGCTAATGCGGGCAGAATGATCCCCGATCCCTAAGCGACTGATTTGTGTGAGTAAACCCTGGAAACTTTGGATTCCTCTTCTTGGTTTTGCTTTGCTATTCCATATCTAAACCATGGAGGAACCGTGGGAAGACTCTTGGCTCTCAGAGCTGCATATGGACATTTATCTTAAACTTAAAATGATTCTTGAACAACGATTTGTAAATTTTAGCTTGATTCAAGCTCAAAAAGAACTGAAACACTTCCTGGCATGGTTGTTTAAGAACTTTTTCTATGTTTCTTGGGATTTAATTCTTACGAAGGGCTTTTGGAAAACCGTTTGGACACAGTTAATATTGGAGTCAAAATATATGCCGATGGAAGAATATTTTCGTGAATATTATTTAGTTACCGAGACTGTTGAGCAATGTCAGCTGTGTCCTGGCGAAGGGAAGCCTGGCGCAGGGACCGTGCGGCCCAGGCCACGTGCACCGAGCGCTCTGCGAGCAGCAGCGAGGCAGTTCCCGCGCGCGGGCGGAGCCACGCGAGCCGCAGTGTCGGTGGCGGAGCGAGGCGCGGCGGGACCCGGCGGTGCCCGAATGGCCCCGTGCAGCGCGTGGTGGAGCGAGCCCCGGGAACGCCCGACCGAGAGAGGCGGCGCGCGGGCAGCGGCTGGCGGTGATGGCGGTGGAACGGAGCCGCGCCCAGCCGAGACACGCGCTGGAGCAGGGCGCGGGGGGGTCGTCGCTCGGGGGCCCGGCCGAGACGTGGGTGCAGCGCCCGACAGCGGCAGCGAAGCTGCGACCAGAGGAGGCGACGCACGGAGAACTGAGTGGCGCGGCCCGGCCCGGCCCGCGCAGCCCCGAACGCGACCCCGGGAAGAGCGCGCAGGCACCAGCAGCCCCAACAATTCCAACACGGGAGCGACCGAAGGAGAGAGCAAAGACGCAGCGAGACAGAAAACAGCAGCCACTCGGAAAAAAGAAAAAATCATAGTAACTAAGATCTTAGGGATAGTAAAATGGTATAATGTTAAGCAAAATTATGGTTTTATAACAAGGTGTGACAACCAGCAAGACATATTCGTGCATAGAACTGCTATTAAAAAGAATAACCCTGAAAAATGCATCCCAAGCTTGGGAGATGGAGAGGTGGTGGAATTTAATATTGTACTAGGGAGAAAAGGGTTACAAGCATCGCAGGTCACTGGGCCTGATGGTGTTCCTGTAAAAGGCAGTATATATGCAAAAAATCATAGTCATGTTAGACAGTATCTCCATTGTAAGCCCCCCCTACAGTTTCCCTTTCCTAATCCCACCTTTCCCTTTTACCCTATGTCCTATTACCCCCAGTGTATTCCTAATCCATTTTTTCATCCATGGTTTCCCTCACAAAACCATGCTTTTGCCAATTGTTTCCCCAAAAATCCCTTTCCAATGCCGAGTGGGGGATGAAAAGGGGGAGGGAAGAAGTTAAACCCTCTCCTGCCTCAGTTTCCCCACAAAGCATGCTCAGAGAATTCTGTCTCCCTTCTGTCAGCCCTAAGATGTTCCACAGAATCTGATTGGACATTTAAAGACTCAGGAGGGTGGCTTGTTTTGTTTTGAAACTGTTCTTGTTATGTTTATCCAGTTGTTTTCATTCTCCTTTTATTAAAATAAAACGGGTGAGGTGTTGGGGTCCCTCCCCCGCCGTGTAGCCCTGGCAGAGGGGCCCTGAGGGCACAGACACGGGGTTCCCTGTCCCTGCTCAGCCTCGTTCCCATTGGTTGGTTTGTGTTCCCTGCGCGGGCAGAAGGACCCTTGGTCCCGTGACTGGAACAGTTCCTGGGCAGAGCTCCGGCCATGCGGCTGGAGAAATAAACATCTCTGAAACAGCTAGCAAGAATCTGTCTGTCCGTATATATTTCCTTTCCACGGGACTCCTGGTTTGATATATGCGTGTTGCAGGATCCCCACTGCAACATAGGTCCTCTAGAAATTCTGTTGATTTAGAAGGATGACTTACCATTCAGATTGAGACACAGAGCACTTCTCCACATATACTATTGTGCATTTTCATTTAAGTTACATAATGTTTTCTATACTCTCCTCTGTGAGCAGGGTTTTTATAAGAAAAACCAAAATGATGCCAAAGTGTGCAATCTGCTCTAAAATACAGGCACCTGATATTCACTATACAGTGTTTCTTTTCAGCTGGCCAGAGCAAGGTCGAAGTAACATCCTAACACATGGCAGCCTGTTCCCTTGCTGAACAAACACTCTAATCTGGCCTCTTTTTTCCTCTTAGCCTCACCAAGGGCAAGTAGAGGAAGGACCACAAGAGTTATGATCCTGTTTCACTCCCACACTTATTTTATTTTGTGGGTATTCTTCAGTTACCATTCACTTCAGTATTACTCCACATTTTGTTCTATTACCCAACACCTGCAGCTTTAGTATGGAAAAGAAGGACCTGTAAATTTGACAGCACTTTTAAGTGGCAGACTTTAAGTTGGTAAGACTTTAGCTTTTTAATAAACATTTATAAAAATTAGAAACCCAGATAGTCATAAAGCTGGTTCCAAAAATTAGTCTGTTTCCTGAGCAAGACAGACCTGATTCTGCAGAGATCAGGCACAGCTCTTCTGAAATACGAGAGATCTTTTTCTGAGGTGTCATTCACTTTGCGAGTGAGAACTACTCATTACTCTCTTTTTTTAAAAAAAATTGTTTGTTTGTTTGAGTGTTTTGTTTGGGTTATTGGTTTGGTTTGGTTTGTGGGTTTTTTTTGACATTGCAACATAGACATTCACTTCCTGGCACTGTAAAGCAGATGCCTCAGAAGAGATAGGACAGAGAGGGTCCCAGCTGTACTTACAAGGGGAAAATCAGAGGGAGCCCTGTTAGATGTTGATCCAACTTAGTTAAATTAAACCATAAATCAGAACCATTATCTAATAAAAATCCTTCAGAGAGGCTGCAGCTGAGCTCTCAGTGAAACCATTCTCAATATTTGATAAGAGACACCCAAGTTGACAGGTATAATGGGAGTTTCCAACTGAGCCAGGGTGATAACTCTGCCACCTCTCATAGCCACTGGGACACAACAGAGACTATCAGGTGCATTCATGGTCCTCTCCTGCTTACCCAAACCAGTTCTGGTGTGGTCAGAAGCTCAGGAAGGGACACATGTCTCTTGCTCACCTTCCTCTGGTGAGCAGGTGCCACTTCACTCATTCTGACTCAGGCCTCCTCAGCAGCTCCCAAACTCTTCCTACCCCTCGGTAAGAAACCATCCTATGTTGGGGGGAAACGTATAAAGATGGACAAGTCCAGCAACACTGAAGGTAGATCTCTCTGACTGTTGGATAGATTAAACCTGTCACATCACAAGCAAATGGCTTGTTACTTGAAATGGCAAGTTCCTGACAACAAAATCTGTCTTTGCTCTGGTTATGGATAAAAGCCTCTCCCTTGTCAAGTCTTGACCTTTGGATTTCCATGACAGAATGGCATATAATAGGCCTCTATTCTGCCTATAGCATCAAAGGTGTGGGTGTGGTTGAGTGGGGTTTAGTTTTATTTTTTGTTTGTTTGTGTACTAATTGGAATTTACTGTTCAATATATTGGTCATTAAAGACAAAATGATATCCTTTTTGTCTGAAATTACATCCAATCTCTCCCCTTGATCCAGAAGAGTCCACAAGAGGCTGATACAACAAGAAATTGTGACTAGTGAAGAATATTTTCGGTCTTGTGTACTGAAACACCAGACTTCAAGGTCCATTCTAGAGAAATAATCATCAAGCCCAAAAAGTTATTGTAAATCTAGGGACTTTTACAGCAAAGAATGCTTATATTGAGTTGGTAACTTGTGCCTTTATGCTCTGGTACAGTTATGTGTTAACAAAGAGGTGAGGAGCTTGAACTTTCAATCTTACAGGATAAGAACACAAAATTCAGAGTATATCACTGACCATTGACCCAAAGGCCAGATTGCCAGTCCATATGAACAAAATCCTTTTCCCCTTCTCCCTCAACCCCCTGAATTCCTTAGCCCTTTTCCATGGCATCTCTGAAAGGCAAGCCGTTTTTAAGCCTGCATGTACACAACAACCTCTAGTGATCAAAGAGGTAACTACAGATAATACAGGCAACAGGAACTTTTCTTGGTATCCAGAGTGCAAGATCTCTTTCTCAGAGTGAAAAATACCAGGATTGCAACACTTGTGACAAAAATCCTGAGCACTTTTAGCATCTAGGAAGGATAAAAAGTGCTGACAGCACCCACAATAAAAGTCTTGTAATCACAGCAATTTAAAAAAAAAAAGTATATTAAAAAAAAAGTATTTATTCCATAAAAAACCCTGTAGACCTAGCTATTCATGAAGAAATGAGAGCCTGAAAATTCTCTCTCCCCATCGAGGAGATATTTTTTTCCCAACAGGGCAAGAGACAGAAGAGACAGAAAAGCTGTAGGTCAGCAAGCACTTTATTACTTCTTAGGAAGCAGAATAACATGAGCATATTTCTAAAGAAATCCTTGCTGGGTGCAGAGATTGAGCAGAAATCACTTCATTCAAGTGCTTTGGTGGGAAGTATACTTTCCAGAGAGTGTGGCCTCAAACACCATCACATCAAAGACGGTGCCAAAAATATGTGACAGGACTGGTAATAAGAGCTTGATTGTCAATTTAATAGAGAGATTTTATTCATTATAGCACAGCCTTTGTACAAATTGCTTCTAGTCTCTCTGCATATGTAGACTGTTAAAAAAAAATACAGAGCACAGATTTTTTAAAGTGCTTTTATCTTTATAGATAAGAAAGGGCCTTTTAAGTGAAAAGCATTCTCCTAAGCAGATTTTTCATCCACTCTCCTGCTTTGCAAGAGTGCTCTCCAAGTTAGTGGCATAAGCTTCCCATTCCTGAACTTCTGCTTTTAGATTTCCTTCATTTACTAAAAAGCAAGTTTGTTGGCATAGTTAGAAGGAACTGAACTCTGGACAGAACTTGTTCTAATTCATCAGCTACAGGGGGAGTTTAAGGTAGCTAAACTTCAGGTAAGGTTAATCTCAGCTAAGGGTGGGAGAGAGTCCCATCTCTGATTTAGCTTACACTCTGGCCAGACACTTTATCCCCTTTTAGCAGTACTCCATGGGCTTACAAAGACCTGACCCCACTGTTACCATCAGTTTAACCAAAGCCTTTTACAGTCCTCTCAACCATAGTACATTCACAGAATTTCACTAAAACTACATTTTCATTCATTTATACAAAGGAAGTCAAGAGAGAGAAAAGTACTAATTAAAAAACCTCAATAACAAGGAAGCAGGAATCTTGGAAAATTTATAAGTAGCTAGAAGTCACCAAATAAAAGCAGCATCTCAATCCTATGGCTTAATTTGCAACCCTTACATACTTGAAAAAGAGAAACTCATAAATTTCCCCAGAGCATACACATAATTCTAGAGCAAAGCACTCACTTCACAGAAGCATTAACACAGACTCCAAATAAACCTTTCACATCCACAAGTAATTTTAAGATACAAATGTGCAGGGGAATAGTTTGGATATATGTTCAGAAAAGCATTTGGAAATCCCTACAGATGCCTCTGGGCCCAGCAGATATCCTCACCTTATGCCCTCATGCTGATGCCATGAAGATTTTTTGCCTTTTCTTTTATACCCCTGTTATACCTTTTTTACAACTTCTGTATTCTTAGTGCTTTTTGCCAACATTCTTGGACTTGTTTGTTCAGCTAGGAGACTAAACATTTCAGAAGCTTCGTAGTTAGGGATCAGTGTGCCCCAGACCCCAAGGTCCTCTCCAGAACACATTCTGTAAACTGAGATAGAACCATCCAGGGGAAGGTTCCTTGGGGAGGGGGTCTCACTTGAGCCTCTCACTGGGGAATCTTTGATAGATATGCTAATTAGTAAAACCTATAACGTTAGACCAGATCTTTTGGGGGGGGCATTTTGCTGGGTGCATTTCAGTGCATATGACCTGGACGTGTGCACCTAAGGATCCTTAAAATAAATACCAAGGTAAAATCTCTTTTCCCCTTCTAACCGTGTATGCCTCTTGATTTTAAGAGCAGGAAAAGGCATCAATGCAAAAGGCAGCACTTTTGCCAAGCTTTCCCTCCTTGGGAGAAAGGAACAGACCACAACACCCCACTCACCAGCCCATAACCACCTGGTGAAAGGAATGCATCATCCGTCCTACCAAGGAGCAAGTAAAACCATGGCAACCTCCTGCAGCCCCTGACCAAAGAGAGGGACAGATGATCCCACAGAAGACGATGGGAGAATGTCTCCAGCCTCACTCCTTGAGGCTGGCTTCCCTGAGTGCACCAACACCCACTGCATCTGTGCCATCTCCAGATGTGCAATTTTGCCTTAAATGGCTAAGCTCCAGGGAAATAAATCTTCTGTCTGTTATTTTAGACACAGCTCATATCTAATGCAAACATCGGGGAATCTTTCCCTACTCCCTCCCCATGGGTGCTCAACAAACACTGCACTCTTTAGACAGCTTCCCTTCCCCCTTACTGATGTCTTGAGGAAGTTTTTCTAAGTTTTGATAGCTGCCTTTTGGCCGGACATTGAAGGACTGACCATTTGACTTCTTCCATTTCAGAAAATGGGTCTTTATTGGCCGAGCTTCTCTCCACTTGTGGCAGCTTATGTGAAAGTATATTATTACAACTATAATAATTTCCCACTTCAGGGGTATAATAAATCAGATGCATTCCCATTGTAGAGATTGCTTTTCTCAACCTCTTTTCATTCATGCTTGAATATCATTAGCAAGGAAAGCCTGTGTGTGGCTTTTTAGGCAGAAAGTAAATATTAATGTATTGTGCTTTAACATATAAGCTTGTCAAGGTGCTGCAATGGTAAAGTGATTTATAAAATGAAAAATCAATATGAATAAACTCCAGTGAATACACACCATGAGTTTATCTGTGGCAAGGGGCAATGAGAGACCACCTTTTTTCAGTCTCCTACAGCTACAGAATATAGTTCTTCTTATAGGAAAATGTTTTCCATTACAGTCCATCTAATGCCACTGAAATCTGGCATCCCATCAACTCAGAGAATTAAACAAAGCCCTTATTTTCAAATTCATGTCTGCTGTGATTTCAATAAAATCAGTACTAACGAAAAATGAACATCATGCTGACAAATTATATCGTGTTATTTAACACTCAAATGTAGGTATTAATTCTCTGAAGGACAGACTTCAATTAGATGGCACATTTATATGTTTTTTCATTCAAAATCACCTTCAAGGTTGATGTATACACTGAAAAATGGAAGGCTCCTCTACTAGAAGAATATTCAGATACTAAATATCCACAATATAGAGGAAGTGGCTGGATCTGTGACTTAGCTTTGGATCTGCTTCTGGTTAGAAAACCATTGCTCTGAAATAGTAGGAAAATAACTGGCCTCCAATAAAATTAAGCAGTCTTGGATAATACATTTCAAAGAGCACAAGGACAGAAAATAATGACGCAAAAAAAGATAATCCCTCCAAAATCAACCGAACTGACAAACAAGAAGAAAAAGCCCACTTTTTAAATGGATTCAGTACAGTCTTAGAAATATTCCATTAAAAAAATTAATTTCGTCTCCTTTTGTGTCTCTGCAGGTTACCTTATTGTATTGAAAAGCAAGCCCTGAAAATTCCCAGAATAGAAGATACACTCCATGACAGCTCTTAATTTCAGTTTTTGTTAACATAATCTGCAATCTGCATTGTGGCTGAATTTATAATAAGGTAGAAAAGTAGCCTCAGGATTGTTAGTATGAAAGCTCAGCTGAAGCACTTATCTCTTTAACAGGAACACACCTAATGAAACTCTGTCAGAGTCTGAGCTATGTATCTCTATATTCACTTTACTTAATAGTGGCTTAATCCTGTTCAGTGACAAAACCCATTTCTTTCATCACCCTAACTGTTGCAGGCTCCTATTCTTTGTTTCAAGCCATGCAGCTTTTTGTTTCTCAAATATGTCAGCTCACTGGAACAAGAATGGTACAGTAAGCAGAGAGAAACAATGTCGGAGAAGAAGAGGGAAACAATCTTTGCCATAATCTTTGATTAATTCATAGAAAAATCTAAGCACATGATTTCCTCACCTTATTTGAAGAGTGTCTTTCACAACTCTCCAGATGAGTTAAGCAAATTGGAAATACAAACATGTTACAATAGTAAGAACAAAAAACCATTCTAACCCACAACCTTTAAGTAGAGTAAGATAACGACCTCTCTTCATCTACCAGAAAAATTACTCCTGAAAGTTAAAAGGACTGGGAGACACTCAGGAAACTGTTTTCAGAGTTCTCCAAGGAAAACACTGCATTTTCTTTGGTGTTCCTGGTAGAACAGAGGTTACAGGTATGTTTCACAGTTGGTCCAAGTAGCTGCAGAAAAATGTGGCTGTGGAGATAAAAATGTGGATTTAGTATAGCACAGCCAGCTGATCACCAGCTTCAACAATACATCTCCTGTACTCCATGTATCACCAACAACCTCTAAACCCAGCTGAGATGTGTAGATGTTCTTCTAAGATAAATAAACAACAGCCTATATAAGCAATATCAAAGGCAGCTGCAAATACAAAATTGAATTCATAACCTAGGAAATTACTAATTTCTGCACTCTGTCCATTCTTCACTCTGACAGCCAGGACTGTCCTTTCACTCGCCTGCATTCAGGTTTGACTCCCTTGACAGCAAAGTTCCCGTACCAGGCAATTCAATCACATAGGATGAAGAGGAAGGGATCCCTAAAACTGGATGGAAGGTAAGCAGGAGAATCCAAGGGGACTAAATATTGTCAGCACCACCACGTCATGAGCCCTGATTTCCACAACTGACTGCACTGCACAGGGATAGCTGCTGGAGTCCTCACAGAGGAGAGCTTTTTAGCAGAGTATAGCCAGCTACCACAGTGAGCACCCTCTGCCCCACCAAAGGCGTGACAATATTCACAAACATTTTTTCCTCATTCTCTCTATTTAGAAATATTTAGAGGGATGGAAATGTTCCAACCTTACCCATCCTGTAATTTTGTGAATACTCTGGTAGTGCTGTTTTAAACTAATCTACCCTAATGAATTGGGGTAATTCTGAGAATACTTGTCTCTGATGTTTGTTAGTTGGTTTCTAAGAATACTGGTTACTAAGACCAAAGCAGTTTAAAGCTTAAGCCATTTTTTGAGGCCAGGTATGCTTCCAACCATCATGAGAAGGAGGTATGTATCCTTGTCTTTCCAGGGAGTAGATAATTTGAGATGATTAGTTTTATAGTAGCTGCACTTCCCTGACAAAGTACTGTTCTGAATGAGTTAATGTCGTAATGAACAAATGAGTCATTTTCTGACACACTAAATCAAAACAAGGACTGGATTTATCAGCTGTTTAGTAGCATTCAGGGTGCCATGCTCCTTTAAAAACAATTTCTGTTTCTTTTTAATGGGAAATTACAAAACTGACATAAGCTACCAAGACCTGAGAATTTAATATCTATTTATTTGATGTGCTGTGTCTTAAAAGGACCTAATGGAATTACAACTAACTTCCTTATGTTGCTTTGAAAGTATTAAGAGGGAAATATTTTACTGAAAAGACCAAGGGAATTGAATGAAGACAAATAAACATGTATTTATTACCTTTTCCCTCTGATTTCACAGCAGGTAATAAATTCCATTTACATACTCTGAGCTGAGGAAACCAAAAGTTACCAATAAATATGGTTTTGGACAAATTTTGTTTTCCACTGTTTTATCCATTAATTATCACCATAATATTCAAAGATGTTTGAATAACTTTGGTGTTTGGATTGCAAACCAGTTTTTGAAATTATTCAGGTGTTTAATTACTTCCACATAGTTGATTAATCACTTCTGCTATGGGGTTTCATGTGAAATTCCTTAATTATGTGGCTTGTGTGAGTAATGAGCATGACATACATGATAATTTCACAAACCCAACTTCAAAAACTACTTTTGTTGATGAACGTTTAAGCATAGCAGCATCAATCTTTGATATACACCAATAC
This sequence comes from Corvus hawaiiensis, assembly GCF_020740725.1. Lineage (NCBI taxonomy): Eukaryota > Metazoa > Chordata > Aves > Passeriformes > Corvidae > Corvus > Corvus hawaiiensis. The sequence continues at coordinate 57,748,032 of NC_063217.1, forward strand.
TGTATTTAAGTCAGTAAAATTTCACACTTGCATATTTACAGAACATGATCAACAAGAAACCTTTCATTATTGATATAATTAAGCATTTGTGGACAAATGCGCCCGCTATTAAATGACATCCTTGCCTGCTTCTCATTTATAAGGACTCTGCAGAAATGACAGAAAATTAAATGTTGTCATAAATCTGTTTTCTCCTGAAGGGAAAATAATGGGAAGGCAAGCAGCATGCATCTGTAAGAAAAAAGAATCAGGTGAGTCACTTTTTTTCTGTTTTATAGATGAATTTTCTTTGTTTCATAACACTTTTTATACAGAAATATATGCAACTATGTCCCAGGTCAGCTTCCCAAGTTTATCATCTTCAAAGCGCTCAATTCAGTTCAGAATAGGAGCCATATACAAATACACTTGCACAAGATACCTTGGAGCATTGAGGTGATGATCAGAGACATTCTATAGAAAAGAGTTTAAAATACGAAATCTTTTCTCTTAAGGTTAGAAGGAGTGATCAGGCTATTTTTACCTAAAATTAAAAGGGAAGGGGAGAACGGAACAATCTAGTTATCTATCACCAAAATGGTTACAAAGCTGAAAAGCTAATAAATGTTAGAATTTAAAGCACTGTAAAGTGCTGGAATTCTGCTATCCTCTAGCTTCATTTTTCCGTATATGCTTACTTTTAGGCACACTTTTGTCTAATCCTTTTTATACAGGTTTTGACTCTTCTATAATAACTATAATTTCCCTTTACAAAGTCAAGATTAATGTCTCCAGAAAAGGACTTTTCAACCACTCACTCTGAAGAAAATAAAGTGTTTGTTAGACGTGAAACATCCATGTTTCTCAGGATAGCACGCACAAGTACAAAAATATCTGTGGGGCCCAGTGAGGCCATTTCCATTCCCTCTTCTTTGGGTCTGTCTGTAACTCGAGCGCCCCTATAATGTCAAGCTCTGAAGAATGTGCTACTATTATTGAGTTCTGTTACAATGCTAATGTTTTCCTACTTAGACAATCTAGTATCTTCAGACAGTGTATAACTCAGTAGGTCAGAAAATCCCCTCAGTTTAAGGAGAAGATGGAGCACATAATCCTTTTCTGCTGTCTCCTGGAAAGTAAAAATTAAGCAAATATAAAACTGCTGGAACTTCCTAAACCAGGCCATGCAGGTGTGTCCTCACTGAACCTTTACAGTGGATAAGTGATGCAATTTGTTTTGCTACTTTTACAGCCACTGATGACAATGCCATGTCTTGTCATACCATGAAGGCACATGTCCAGCTGTCCTAGAAAATGTATTTTCCTCACCCATCCCCGCTCTTAATATTGGGTGCTGTTGTCTTCTGTAGTATTACAATAGTGTTTGGAAGCATGGCTTGAAGCTTGGGCCTCATATGGAGTTATAAAAAGCAAAACTTCCTTTGCAGTCTCAATTGCTGGAAAGTAGAGGTACTTGGAAAAATACACTTTTGCTTCTGTTTGCAAACAAAAGAGAAGAAAATAAAAAATCCCAACAGAAACATTAAAATCCCATGACAATAGCATTTTGCTGAAAATAAGAAAATGTAATCCTCATCAAGACATGGGTTTGTGATTCTTAAATGGACTAAAAATGCCTTTCAAAATGAATGATAAAATTTTGATTGCAACTGAATCTCCTCTCAGAAAACTGAGTGGCCTCCTCTAAAGCCCAGGGCAGGTCACCACCTGAATAAGAAACAAAGAATAAGTTCCCTGAGACCAGATTTACATGCTAGACTGTGCAACCCTCACTCACTCTGGTGTTCCCCTGACTGAAACTTACCCAGGCAATGTCAATGGTACAATTTATTAATAAAAACGTCACTTCAGCTTCTTGCAGATCCCTAATAAAAATTCTGTGAACACTGGAATTCCATTTTATTTTGCCTCCTGGATCAATCCATACGTTCATTATGCAACTTCCATGTTGCAGGTGACAAAATGATGGACAAATTAAAAATTGTTTAATTGTTTCATGTTGATTTTGTGGTACTGAGGAGGTAAATGACATAGATGAGCTTCCTATTATGATAAGAATAGCTGAGCTTGGCAAAAAAGTGACTCCTAACCACACGTGCCACCTAGTGAAATGGCTCTGTGATCTAATGGTGTTTTTCCCCCGCTGGACACAGGCACATATAACTCTAAATGTATCTGATGTGGCTCTGACATTCCATTTCATCACACTGCTATGTTGTGCCATGTAATACACTGCAACAGAAGGATGTACTGGAATGACAAGCTGCCAGCTCCAATGAAAGTGTGTAGAAATAGATGTGCTTTCAGCTGAGGAGGCAAACTCTTAGTTCATCCAGAGGTGTGCAAGCAGAAGTCAGTGCTGTAAATAAATTTCAGACAAGCCTGCTTCGATCTCCCTCTTCTGGGCTGTTTTTCTTCCACTTCACCCCCAAATCAGTCACTTTGCTCATGGTTGCCACAACACCATGTAGTCAGATTGCTGTTGGTTTCAGTGTGTCCCTAGGTAATGACAGCTTCACTCTCCTGTTGGTTCTAGCAAGCTAAAAACTTGCCCTCATTGAAAATGGGCCTGCTTTCATCTTAGCTTGTATTAGTTCAGCAAAGACACTCAGGAAAGGCTGGCAGAAAAGGGATGCAGCAGGGAGATGAATACACTACATGAGGTAAAAAGAAGAACAAAAGGCATGGGAAACAGTAAAGCAGTACAGCTATTGAAGTTTCAGAGAATAATAAGTTTAAATGGCAGAGCAAACAGTAACTGGACTGAGATGGTCAAAACTTGAGTGTGTAAAGAAAATTTGCTGGTTCTTTACCTTTTCATGTAGTCCCAAAAGATAGCTATATATATATATATATATATACATATAAAGGAAGACAAGGAGAGTCAAAGCTTCTTTTCAATCAAGCAGCAAGCCTATAGCATCCATAGCTTCTGTGAGAGCTCACAATATATTTTAGAGGATTTACTTAGGAATAACCTTGTATTCCCCACTGCCAAAGACATTGGTAGTAAAATGAGTCATATTATGTTAAAAGTTTTGAGACATAACTGGCCTTTTCAGAATCCCTTTTCAATAGATATTTGGTTTTTAATGAAAGTCAGCTGGCTGAATGATGCATAATATGGCATTTTTAATAATGTCTCATTTGGTAAATGGCCTGTGGTTGTGCTGAATGTTGTTCTTGCTCAAAATTTAAAAATATCAGTGAACTTTCCCCAAGCGATGGCTCTGGAACAGCTGAACTCAAGTACTCAGATCTTAACCTCTGCCTGCATAATCATCACCTGGGCTCTTTCCAAATGCAACAGTCAGATTTAGAGCTGAACACTTGGCATTCTGCAAATAGCCCCAGACATCTTCTTTGATTTGAGAATGGTGACAGCTCATGAAAAGTTTACAAAAGATTACTGAATATACCACCTAAGGAGCTGTCCAACAGCTATCCTATTCCTTTACTGAATGTCTAATCAGAGAAATTTCTCCACATGGGTCTGAAAAATGCTGCCGATCAGTCAACCAGGCAAATAAATTTTTGAGGATGTCTTTCCAAAAATTAACTATCTCTGCATTAACTGATTTCTCAGGCACAGCAATTTTGAAAAATACAAGCTTTTTAATTTATCTCTCAGGAAGCATTTCTTGAAATGACACTAAGAATATCCTTGTTTTCCAAGTGAAACATTTTTACTCTGTAACCATAATATATATGGAGGCTGAACTGCTTGGGACTTTCTAGCTTGAAGGGGCTGCTGAAAAATCCAGAAATTCTGGAACACAAAAGGTTGAAATGGCACTGAATTAGCTGCATTTTGGTGACTACAGTTCACTGCAGACTGGAGGTGGAGAACTGTCCCCTTTGGGCCTTTCCAGAAGGTATAAATTATCTTCTATTCAGTTTTTTTTTTCCTTTGTATGATTAAGTTATAATGTCCTGTACACAATATTTTGCAGGACCTAGCAGGAGTAAAACCAAATAGAAACATTTATTTTTAATCTTGAGAGACAGGGTTTTTAAAAAAACCTGATTTCTTATTTTTAATGGGATTGCAGTATCTACTTCCTCCAGGTGTTTTTCATTGTCCCACCCAAATACATCTGGGATTTATGATAAATGGAATCGCAAAACCCACTAATCTTTCAGTTACAAAAGATGGTGTTCTTGGCACCAGAGATTTTATTTAAAGATTTGCCAGTGTTACTATTCTTGTCTTTTTTTTCCTCCTTTGAGCTTTCTGACCCTTATTATACTCTACCTGGAACTCCCCTTTCCTCCAAAGCATAAAAGCAAAATCTTTAAGTGATTATCGAAGCACCTGATATCCACACAAATACCAAGTTAAAGCCAAGTTGTTACACTCATAAGAAAGTGAGCATGAGTCTTTGAGCTAGGAAAAACATATAAAGACCCAACAGAATTTTCTCTGGCATGCTGAAGTGCAATATTAATTTCAATTTTCAAACCTCTTTGTTTTAATGACTATATGGTCCTCTGAGGATAGCTCACTTGAAAATCCTATACAGAATTAGCATGCTGTCCCTTGTTTAGCTTGTTAAAATGCTGATGTTTGCATTTTAAAGTATTCCTGATTTGTATATAGAGTACAGCCTGCTTGTTGCTATAGAATTATTGATACTAAAAATAAACAAGAAATTACAGAGGAGAAAAGACATGTTCAGAGACAGAAATTATTAAAAAAACAGACTTGCCTTTCCAACCCTCTTCAGAATACTTGAAATAAAAACTTGTGTCTGCTGACCTTCCTTTCTCCTGCAGCTTAGAAGACAGTGAGGTATGATAAGATAGTGAGCCTCCAACAGAAAGTTGGGGTTTATTGTATAAACTCAGTAAAGACAGCAAACATAAATTCTGAATTTTTTTTGTCAGAGAAGTGTACTTTGCAGCTGTATTCTATTGCTTCAGAAATGGAGAGTATTCATGTGGCCTTATGTCAAGGAATTACCTCAGCTGGCTAAGGTAGCTGGGCAGTTGTCTTAGGCTGCCTCTCTGGTGAATGAAGAGAGATGTATTTCCTGAAATGCAATTCCAATTGACCCAAAACAAACAATTGCCTCAGTCCTACCACTTCCTGAGGTGACTGTCTCTGTCTCTGCAGGAACTGGAGAGGCTTTCTGAGGGAAAGCAGTCAGATGAACCTGGGCATTGTCATTATCCTCCGGTACATAATGGAGGTAGAATAAGTTCTGAAGTTTTTGCCTTGTAACAGCCTGGTATTGCAAGCTTAATGTTGCTTAAGAACAATTTTTTTTTGTTATTTGTTCAATCGTTTGATGCAATGCTAAATAAAAAGGGCAGTAACTATGTAAGACTTTTTGCATTCTAAATAGACATTACAACCAGAGAGAGCACACATTAAATTAATATTATAGTAATCTTTAGCTTTTGGGAGGAAGTGGAATCCTGCCCAGGGACTCCTTAGTGGATGCCATTACGAAAGGCATAATGTGAGCATCAGTTTAATTTCAAATTTCCTGCTGAATGTTTACTAGAGCTCTGTCAACATATCTTTCCTGTTTCCTTGCCTATTTGTTCTGCTCCTTCTTTTTAATAATATTTCAGGCACTTGAAAATGAAATATGTTTTATTATTGAAATCGATTTTGCCTCAGATTTTTCTAAACACACGTTTTCTTGCTGCTGCAGTATTTCTTCAAGAGTGCCAAACATCTGGCTACAATTTGGCTAGGGATTTTCAGGGGGCAAGGGAAGTTATGAAAAACATGTTTGAATAAATATAAGGAAATACAGCACAAGAATTTCAATGCCTAGATCAGCTTTAAGACATAAAATAAGAAGGTGCTACTCTGACAAGATTACAGAGTGGAACCCTAATCCTATGACAGGTTTTATCAAAGATGAACTCAGTTCTGCAGCTAAGATGGTTTTGAGAAAAAGTAACAAAGTAAATATCTGCAGACAAAATCCATCTTTCTTGTTAGCTCCCTTCAGGTACTGAAAGGCTGCAATTAGGTCAGCCTTCTCTTTTCCAGGCTGAACAACCCCAATTCTCTCAGCCTTTCCTCAAAGGAGAGGTTCTCCAGCCCTCTGATCACCTGGGTGGCCTCCTCTGGACTCACTCTAACAGATCCTTGTCTTTCCTGTGCTGGGACCCCAGAATTGGATGCAGTGCTCCAGGTGGGGTCTCACCAGAGCAGAGTAGAGCAGAGCAGAGCAGAGCAGAGCAGAGGGGCAGAATCCCCTCCCTTGCCCTGCTGGCCTGGTGCTCTGGATGCAGCCCAGTACACATTTGTCTTTCTGGGCTGTGAGCACACAATGATGCCTCATGTCCAGCCTCTGATTACTGATGCTGAGTCTGGCATACCAAACCCATGCCTTGCTGTTAAGAGAAAATGAGGGGATGCATCCCCTGACTGAGTTCATGCAACATTGTCATTTATAAATGCTTCACAGTTCACTGGAGATGAAAGGACATTAGGGTAGTGATAGATGCCCTGGAACTTGACATTCAACAATTACCAATCATTTGAATGTGCTTGTTCCTGGGCCTTATAGCCTGATTTTTGGCTTTATGCTCCAGACAGACAGAACATATCTCTGACTGAGAACTCCCCAGGTATTTCCTTTATTTGTTTGGAAAAAGATACCACCTCATGCTGTGAGACAAGACATTCCATTTAACTAATAAGATGGTGTAGTTTGAGAGCTTATCCCGGTATTCCAGTGGAAGATGCCTGTATATTTTGTTGGAAAAACCCTCCTATAAGATACTAGTCCCATACAAAAATCCTTTCCCATGCGAGAGAATATTTTGCAAGGCCTTTCTCTGTGGTAGTGGCCAGAGTAGGAGCTGTTCTGGTTGTCAGGTGTTTTTTTCTATTACACCTGGAAGGAGTTGTCTTCACTGTGACCCTTGGGCAATATCCAGATGATGAGTAGAAAGCCTGTCATTAGCATCAACGAGCTAGGGAGGAAAAGGGAATTGCTCCAACAATCACCAAGGGACTGCCGGTTTGCAAGACGTATAGGGGATTCATCCAACAACTCATACAACATCTGGGGCAGTAATAGAGCACAAATTAAGATCTCCTCACTCCCAGCCAATAGGTCTGGGCCTATTGCATGGTGCTGTTCATCTTCCCACTACTAAAAGGTTTCCCCTTGGTTTGCTTCTCTCCATCATGGCACACTGTGTAATTCCTTTACTACAAGGGATTTGCAGAGTAATGATAATTTACCAGTCTTGCTCAGGCAAAAAGATTGGTTTGAGATACAAGCTTCTAAGCACTTCATAAATACACATTCCTCAAAGCCATTTCCTTCCATACACCTCTTTCCCAGGACAGCAAAGCAGGGAGCTGTGTGCTAACAGGGTGGGGAATATAGAAAACATATCCTGTGAGTTGTAACTGTTCTGTGTGCTTCTGTGTTGTAATTAAATATCCCAGATCCCCAGGGCTTTGGTACTCAAGTGTGTGAATAAAACATAACTCTTAGCAAAGTAATGTCTTTGTGAAATGGAAAGAGTATAAAGATAAATTGTGGTCCCAGGCCAATTACTTCATTCATATTATTTCACTCAATTGTGAAGCCCACTGCGTATTCCAAATTAATTGAATATTTGCATCCTTAATTAGAGTCACTATTAGGGAGATTAAATGGCTCTGTTTTTCACAAAGGACAATAACGTAGTAAACCTGCCTTTGAAACCACCTCTTATTTCTGACCTTGGGGGAAAAGACAAACACATATACCATTCACATACTGCAGCTCACCCGCAGCACATGCAGGAGACAGGATGCTGTGGTAAATGTACTGGGGCCATGAAGGGAAGGGGGAAAGTTCAGCAATGCAGAGACAAGCTCAGTGCACAGTGGATTTTTTTTCTGCTTCATTTTCTTTCTTGTTGGGTGGCCAAATAAAAACAAAAAACAAAGAAGCAAACTGCACTTTACAGTTTAAATTTCTGTGTTTGTGGATAATCTCTTGAAAATGAGAGAACCTCTTCCTGTCCTGACCTAGTCATGCATCTTAAGAGGTTTTGGCACTTTGGATGTGTCTCAAGCAAAAAGGTGATTTCTCCATGCCACACCACCTTAAAGTCCAGAATTTGGGTATCACATGATTTCTTGCAAATGTTTTTTTGTTTGTTTGTTTTGTTTTGTTTGTTTGTTGTTTTGTTGTTGTTGTTTTCTTTTTTTTACCAAGCATAATTTTAATTTTGTTGGGAAAAAAAAACTTTTAAAGCTTAGTCTAAATGCACCCTCAAGGCAAAATACTCTGAAAGAAATTATAAAGAAAACCTTTTTTCTTTTAAATGTGGAGACAAATATGTGATTTGGTAGCATTTTATTTTGTAGTCTGTGGATGCTGTAAAGTCAAGAGGTGGAGAATATAAGAGCTTTTCTTGTTCTGGGTATTCATTAGAGGAGGAATAAATTGATGGGAAATATATGAAATTGCACTTTGAAATGTTTATCCATATCTCATTTTGATGGTTTTTTTAACTGCCATTTCATTTACAAAACTGAACCACTGCAATCCACCATGAAGTGATGATTACTAAAGTCAGGCTAGTTCTGCCATAACTTCACTGTGAACACTGGGACCTAATAGAAACTCCTAGAGAAACTTACCCTGAAATAAGGTTTCTCTGCTGGAAAACATTTTCATCTTATTTTTCGTGGAACATGCTATATCTTACATCCAGCTTCAGCAAATGACATAAGCTGAGGAAGAGTGGGCAAGGGAAAATAGGCCAACCCACTGGTAGTCACAAGCACAGGGTATCTTATGGAAATTCTTTTTCTGCAGCTTATCTGCAAAACCATGGCAGAAAATGAAACACAGGAGGTTTCTCCTGGGCCCCAGGAAATACTTTTTCACTGAGAGGGTGACCAAGAACTGGCATAGGTTGACCAGAGAGGCTGTGAAATCTCCATCCTCCATGATATTCAAAAGCTGTCTGGATACAGTTCTGGCCAACTGGCCCTACTTGAGCAGGGATGTTGGACCAGATGTTCTTTCCAGCCTCAATCATTCTGTGATAATAAGGTTACAATTTTTGCCTCCCTGTACATTTCACCATTTGCCAATTCCTTTTCTTGAAGCAGTAACAACCCAACTCTATTAGATGAGGACTGATAGAGCAAAATAAGTGAGTTTCTGGCTGCTTATAATCACAGATGTCACAAGGCCAGTGACAGATGTTACATCTTAGGGATGCCAGCCTACTTCGATTTGTACTGTGATTCACACATGGGAGAAGAGCTAATGCAATGGTAGCCAGTTCTGGATTTTGGAAGGCTAGTGTCAGTCAGGCCTGGGGCACAGGTTATATCTGCCTGCCACAAAAATATATTCTTCAACTATTGTAAAAGAAAAAAAATGTTTAAAACTGCTTTCTTTCCCTTTAAAATTGTAGCAGAGCATAAAAAAAAATTTCTTACCTATGTGAAATCCAAAGGGGGAATCAGATCATCAGAGTGACACATTTCAACAAATATACTTAAATTTAGCTTAAAATAAGCTTGAGCACTTCTTTCAAAGGCAATTAGGCTCCCTTGTTTTTCAAAGTAGTAAGTGTAGAAAAAGAAGCATAGCCATTTATTGCAATGGAAACACCTCCTGTCTCCCCCCCCCCCACACCCCTTCCCCACCTGCTTTAGCTGCAATTAAATGTCAGGGATGGGGACATGTAGTGATTTGCTAGGATAAAGAGAAAAAGCAGACGTACCCTTCTGGGTAAAAATCTCTTCTCTTAAAGTGCCCCTTTTAGACTCTAGGTGATGATTTGTTTCAAAAGCTTCAAAGGTCAGAGTCTAAAATTATCCATCTCTAAAGCAGACGTCATTTGGAGGGAATTTTGATGTACAGATTCATAAGCATCTGGTTCTAAGTGCAAAACTTGTATAGCAGGTGAATAAAGATAACCACCTCTTGAAAATTTTGGTAGAGCTGACTAACTTTTCTTCCTCTTTACTTCCTAAATTTAAGAAATTAAATTTAAGAAATTATCTTTCTCCTGATCCTACATTTAAAATACATGGAGTAGATGTGTTGAACTAACAAAAATGCTGATAAAATTTTTTTTCAGGAACTTACCATAGAGCAGGTATTTTTCTTCCACTACAAATGCTGAAGAACAGAAGAGGAAAACAAAAGGGAGTTTTATTTTACAGCTTTGCTCTTCCAAATTTTAATGTAAAAAAAGATAATATTGTGCTGCTAAGGCTTAAAATGATTGTCTTCTATAAGTGGTACTTTTTAATGGATCTTGAAAGAGCTGAATGATTTTTTTTTTTAAAAAGCTTTGGTTTTGTACAAGTTTTAAACTGAAGTAAGGCACTATATTTCATTTACAGTTTTAGTTTTAAATATTGAATAACTGTATGTGTACAAGGATTATTAATAGAAAGGATGATTAAGAAATATATTGCAAGCTTAAAGAGAAACTGCTACAATGTTTGTAATGTGCTGAGGCCCATTGATTTTGTGTAAGATAAATGTAGACAAGGAAAATTAATATCAGTTGCAAATAAGAAACAAAAATATTTTAAAAAATCTAAGTAGATCCAGAGATTTCCTTGGAAAATGCTCAATGTCCAGCTGTTCCCACTGTAGCAGGTAGACGAGTAGATGTCAAAATCACTTTTTAATTTTTTTTTATATCTGTGGATAAACTTACACCCAGGAAAGCAGGTGAAGGTAACAGCCTTTCTTTGATTCACTTATGTACAATACCATTCCTTGATATTCCTGATTCTTTTGCCTCTGGACCAGGATTTGCCATAGCCCAGTGCACTCCATCTCTTTGTTTGTCAACCACCGTGCCTCTGTCACACGAGTCACCCCAGAGGATGGCTGTGCCTCCGAGCTTGTAACCTCTCTTGAATAAGGTGTGGTTTCCACACTCTTTGCACATGTCCCGTGGTCTCCTGGCTCAATTCCATCTTTAAGACAAGAAATTCACCCCTTTGCATTCTCACCTTATGTTTGAGGAGCTGGCAGAAAGAAAGTGGCCACGTTTTTCCATAAATACTCTATTGACAGATCATGCACTAGCAAAGGCAGATGCTCACTTACTTCTCTTTCTCCTTTTCTTTTACCCAGAAAATCCCAGGACTCTTATCTGTGAGGAAGAAAGTGTTTGAATTTTCTTATATCCATGTGGTGCACCCAGAAAATGTGCACAAAAGCACTTGATGTGCCCCTGTTTGGCAGAATCCTATCTCACAGCTTTGTCTGTCATACACAAATTGCTATCTGGAAATTAGAATTCAGCCAGCAGGAGGAAATTAAACATTCTCACTACAGGAAGAGGCCCCTAAAGGCGGGAAAGCTGATCTGATAGGGGAGTGGTAGCATGACAGTAAACAACAGGATTGGAAGAGCTAGGCTTGGTCAGATCTGGCTTTCTATGTTACGAACAGAAATTGAGGTTACAGCACTAATCCTAATGCTAATCCTATTTAACAAACACTCTCTGGATTTGTTTGGACCAGAATTTTATTCTGATTCTCTTTGCAGCAGGAAATTGGACCAAGAAGGCTCTTTATGTGAGCTGTCTGACTTTTTCACGGCTACACGCATTTGTTGTTATCTTTGTTTTCGAGAGGAACATTTCATCCTAAATAATAGACTGTGGTTATGAATTATGTACTCTATTGTCTAAGCTTCTGCTACTCACTTCCATGATAACACAGACTCTCATTATTTTCCTTTTCTCTGAATTCCAGGAGGTAAAACATTTCAAAAAAATCTCAGATAAATTCCTATTTGTGTGCCCCAAAAAGCAAACTGTCCAGACCGATGAGAACTATTAAAAGTAAAGTACTTGGTGAATATGAATGAGAATTGCATTATTCATTATATTTGAATGGCATTATTTAATAATTATTCAACAAATTAGAAATTTGTTCAATGTAAATTTGCCCAGAGCAATGTTTCACAAATTTCTGGCAAATATGGTTACTGTTAAATTTCTGTTACTATGACAATGTAAAACAGCTTTCTGCTCCTATGGTTCCTTGCTAGGTTTCTAGTGTTTTCAACTTGATTAAAAAATAAAAGGCATATTCCATTACAGTGAAAACATTGTGAAGGACCAGTGACATGGCTACAGAAGGCATGACACAGACCAACATCTTGAATATAGGCAGTTGTTGCTTGCTTTTTTTGTTCCAGTAGACCATTGGCCTTTCCTTCTCCTTTCATTATTTTTTTTTTAAAGAATTCTTCTTTCTCCTTTTTAAGCTTTATATTGCTATTTGAAATATGACCAAATTTTCATGCCAGTTCTGAAGAGAATAACAATTTTGCAGGCAGTGATTTCTGAATTCTCAACTTTAGATGCTGTAAAGGAGGTTTGCTTTTTCTCAAGTTGTTTTCTACAGCTCCAAGTACAAGACACCTTTGACTACACCAAGATACAGGTATTTTTTGTTGCTGTTGTATAACTCTTTTGTCTTCAGGTTTGCCACCCTCCATAGCACACTGTTCTCAAATGGAAACTACACATAAATATGTATTTCCGTTCAAGATGAAGACAGAGAATGCTACATGTCGTCTGTATTACAGGATTATGCCCATGCTCAGATTTCTGTGAGTTTTGTCAGTGATATTTAAAAAACTAAAAGATGCTTAGTTTTCTAAGTATTGTTTCTATACAAAAAACAAGCTGATGTTCTCCCTGCTGTGTAAGTTTTTCAAGTCTGTCGACTTGTGTGTCAGATTTTGCCATAGGTGGTATCTTATTCATGGCTCCAAGAGAAGCTTCCCATGTGCATTTCTCTTCATAGTTTGTATGAGACTGGAGGAACAATTGTTTCTCAAAAGGTAGAGGAAGACAAACATTTTTTAAAATAGTAATAAAATACCTGAACATTTGTTGCAATCTTTCCTGAATCATTAATAGCTGATGGAACTATGACTGCATTGCTCTGTGACAGCTACTCTGAAACCATCTGTTGGGCATTGACTGTCAGTTCAAAGAAACAATCAAAGTGCTTAAAACTTTCTAGTTCCTAAAACTGACATGCTTATAGAAGATGGACAACTAATTGTGAGACACAAAATGAAATGTTTTGCACTGGCAAATTCATTATTAAATAACCATCAGCTTTTAGCTTTAGAATGATGAAGCACTTGGTGAAATCTCCTGATGCTACAACATGTTTTTTGTCTATCCATTAAAACCATGTGGTGGCCATGTCTTCAGCTAAGTTTCCTGATTTTTGAAATGCCTTTTCTTGTAGAATTTGTAACAGAACAAAAGGTTTTCATGTAAATATTCTGTTAACTGAAAAGTCCCTCAAGTAATGTATTTAGTGTTGAAAAGTCAATATATTTAATTTCATTTTTTAGGCTTTTCTTTATATTATTTTATAAATATGAAGTAAAGAAAATACTGAAATTAGGTTAGAAAGTTTTGTTCTACAAAGATCAAAATAAAGTATTGTTACCTATCTAAACAGTATTTTCAATTTTCATTTCAGGAAACAATTTAAGAAAACACTTTACTTTTGATGAACTGTCTTCTTTTTTTTAATAAAGTATATTGCAGGAAGAAAAATCTGACTAAATATATGTTATCAGTAGGAAGAAATACAATTTTCACTGCTGTCAACATAAGGACTGACACATATGCTTAAAGGTTAAAAGAATTATACTAAAGTCAAAGAAGGGAAATGTGTGGAAGGACCATTGTACATCTCAGCAATCACATGTATGGAGAGAGGTGCAGGCATAGTGAGGAGAGAGAGGCCTTTCTGCAATGACCATCTGTAGGAGCACCATAAATTTTAACTTTTGTTTGAGGGAAACAAAACCCAGCAGACACATACAAAACAGCAATAACAAACCCTCCCACGTGCCTTTCTCTTTATAGTAATAATTTTGATCACAAAGTCCAAATACAGGCTGCCTAATGGTTGCAGAAACTTAAATTTAACAGCTCAGAAGTGAGACAGACTTTGCAGCCTGGTGTGTTTTCAGACTGCCCAGAACTAAGCGTTTCTCTCAGCATCACCAGAAGTTTTGTACCCTGTGCAGTAGAAGCTACCTATCATTGCACATAATCCCATTTAGTTGCTGATGTAGCAGCTGAAGGCTCAAAACCTCCAATGCAACAGGACAAGAGCTCCTCAACCCATTCTAGTTGAAAACAACTGGGCTAGCCAAAACTACTCTTTTAGAGTGCAAACACTGCTTTATGCCAAAACACTTTCAGGAGTAGCAGCTACACCAGATCATAATAAAGTTGATAGACTGTGCTCTTGCAAATAGGAGCACTGATCTTTTTCAGTTCACTGTCACTGAGTAAGGATGTGTGAATAAGGTCTTGTGTGGGAGAACAGTGGTTCCCTCACTCTTCCTCTCACACACAAGGCATCAAAAGAGTTGATTCATTAGCTGGGCAGCTCAGTAAGAAAAGCCTAGGCATCTGTGGAGATATTAGCCTAGAGAGCCAACTGCCAGCCTCCTGGGTTTCTGGTATCTATGGAAGTAAGAAGGTTGTGAGGTAATTTTGCATCGTTCCCAAACTTCATTAACTTCACTGGATTCTGCCAGGTTTTTCTTCCAGGTCAGCACTAAGACTTCAGTAGGTTTGGTGTATAACACATTTGCTCTCTTTGCTAGTTCAACAATTAATTTGTATTTTCTTTATAGATACTGTAAAGGAACATAATTTTTTTTGTAATGTGCTCACGATATGGGAAGCTTTAGCTTATTGGTCTATAAATATTTATTGTGCTCATTTGTTTACTGATGTATACCTTGTCTGATTTTCCAGGGAATGTTTTTGGATTAGAAAATCCCATTCTGCCCTTTCCTACAACCTCGCAGAAGAACTTCTACTGATGCTCTGTCTTGTCTTAGATCTCCAGACTATACACCAGGCCTGGACTTAAGTAAGACACCACTGAGGTGTTAAAACTCTCTGATGCATCTGCAGTGCTGCAGGAGTCACCACATCACAGCACCAACCCGGCAGCCTGCCTTTGTCATCTCCACAGGGAAAAGGGAAATGGGATGAGCTTCTGGCTGCTCTTGTTCTCAATGGCTTGACAGATATCTGCCCTTGGCTGGAGACAGGCAGTAAGAACGTGCTAAAAAACCAGTCTTGCTCATGTCTCCAATGTGGCCAGTGCTGAGATCCAGTTGCCAAACGGTATCTGGCTGCTTTCTGTTCCTTTCTCCTGCCTCTCTGTAATGTGACTGGCTTGGAATAAGCAATTTCAAGCTGTTTGCTTGAAACAGTACTTGGTGAGTACTGTGTACTGCTGATATGCTGGTTGCCAGCTTTTTTGCTTGAGGCATCCGTGGAAATATTTGGGCTGGTACAAGAACCTGAAACAATGTGCTATTTTAAAAAAAAAAAAGAAACAAAAAAAACCAACAACAAAAAAAACTCCAAAAAACCCCCACAATACCAAAACCTGAACACTCATTAGATCTACTGACCACCTAGAGTTAAATTGAGCCTTCTTGTACTGGCATGATTAATAGGATCAAATTTAACAAGTCCAAGTGCCAGGTTCTGCACCCAGGGCAAAGCAAGGCTGGGCACAAGTGTAAATGGGGAGATGAGTGGCTGGAGAGCAGCCCTGCAGAGGGGGATTTGGGAGTGGTGGTCAGCAGCAGCTCAGTGTGAGCCAGAAATGTGCACACCAGCAGCCAAAAGAGCAAACCCTATCCTGGGGTGCTTCAAACACAGCACAAGCAGCCCAAGAGTGACTACCCCACTACTCTCAGTGTTGAGACAGCCTCACCCTGAGTGCATTTCTGGGCCTCACAGTAAAAAAGGATGTGGAGGCCCTTGAATGCATCCAGAGGACAGCAAAGCTGGTGAGAGGGCTGGAAGACAGAGCAATAAAGAGAGAAATATCAAGTGTTTCACCAGTCTTTCTCTTTGCCTTCTGCCTTTACACACACTTATTTTTGTACTGACACACCTTTTTAATGAAGTGCAGTTAAGTAATATTAAATATGGTGTATGGACTATTTATAATAGTAAAACCAAGAGACAAAAATTTGGTTAGAAGGCATTCTCTGAAGAAGAATGGCTTTCTTAGTTCTATTTCCTGTCTGTAAGCCAACACACCTTGCATTAAGAGTCATGCTCAGGTAGAGCATCTCACATCTGCCTTTACTGTTGGCCCAAGATAAAACAGCAAATACATTTGTGACAATATAAGTACTCTGAGTTGCTACTGTACCCTTATTACATGCAGGTCAGAACCCACAAGTCTTCCTATCAGAGTGGTCCTTAGATAGGCAGCTTCATTAACACTTTTAGATTCATTCCTTGAATGAGTATTCATTAGGTCTCTTCCCTAAAGTATAAATAATTAATTTAGTTGTGGATGTCTTCATGTTGCTACAGGTCTTGGTTATGAAAGGAAAGTGTGTTCATCTAAACAACTTGTCTTTGTAAAGAAGCAGGACTGAGGAAGGAATACACTGACTGAAATGGAGAGGACAAACACAGATGAATGTCAACTATTTTTTTCTGCTGACAGAATTATTTTATTGACAGCTTTAACTAAATGTGCTAAATCCACATCTTCTGAGGATGCCTGTAGTCCCAGAGGAAACGATCATAATTGTATCCAGACACCATTGCTTGAATCAGCACAGGGAACATTATTCCTTGTGGAAATTTAGCAAATTATGAAAATTCATGCAAAATTTTCCATCTTTTTTCAGACAACCAATAGGCAGACAATAAAAATTAGAAACAGTGAATGAGACCAGGGGACTTGTCAATAGAAGGAGCTCTGGATCTTTCATTGCTTGGAGGCTTCCCAGCTGCAAAACATGTGAAGCAGTCTCAAAGCTTGGCTGGACATCTTAAAAGATGGAAAGTAGTAACAGAAAGGAGGGAAACACAGTTTTAAAGTTTCAGAGATGTATATAGATGCATAAGTATACAGGTATCAAATCAATGATAATATACAAAATAACATAAGTTTGGTTTTATATATTTAAAAAATAAGAAGGAAAAAGATCACAGGATTACAGAATGGGTAAGGTTGGATGGGACTGCTGGATGTCATCTGGTCAAACTTGCTGCTCCAGTAGGGTAACCTAGAGCAGGTTACTAGGGATTGTGTCAAGACAGCTTTTGAATATTTCCAGAGGAGACTCCATGAGCTCTCTGGTCAGTCTGTTTCCGTGCTTGGTCACCTGCACAGTAAAGAAGTTCTTCCTCGTGTTCAGGTGGAACTTCCTGTGCATCAGTTTCTGCCCATTGCCTCTCACTTTATTGCTCAGGACCACTGAGAAGGGCCTGGCTGCATCTTCTTGACGCTTTCCCTGCCTGCATTTATATACACACTCATAGGCTAAGCAGGCCCAGCTCCCTCAGCCTTTCCTCATAAGAGAGATGCTCCAGCCCCTTAATCATTTTTGCAGCTCTCCAGTACTCACTGCAGGAGCTCCATGTCTTGCTTGTCCTGAGGAGCCTAGAACTGGACACAGCACTCCAGCTTTGTGTCATCAGTGAACTTGCTGAGGAGGCATCTGCCCCTTCATCATTCATATTTGATGAATAAATTAATGTTGAGCCCAGTACTGAGCTGTGGGGGACACCACTACTGACAGGACTCCAACTACGTACTTTTTAAGTAAAAATGTAATTTAAAAGTTGATCTTAAAAATAATTTGGTAAGGAAAGTTATTGGTGTGACAAAAAATGCACTACAGACACACCCACTGTGGAAGTTTCAGCCCATCTACTGCAATTTGCAATTTGAGATAACAAGAAGCAAAAGAAATGTGAGAAGATAGAAAAAGCTGGAAAAGGATGATTTTGTGGCAAACCCCTAAGGGCAGCTCTAATTCAGAGCTCCAATCCTTTTTAAGTTACATCCAAATCTGAGATGTGTTGGAACATCTACCCTGCCTTTTCCAAATTTAACTCATATTCTCCCCACAAATTCAATGCCTATGAAAGGTCAAAAAAAAAGGAGTAGAATAAATGAAAGGCAAAAAAAGCTCTGCTCAGATCACTCAGTGTCCAGATGCTCCTAGGGAGCATCATATCTAAAACTATGAGAAGCAAAACAACTCAGCTGCACTTGTAAGTCTGACACAGAAAAAAGCTCCCGACTCCATCTAGAGGTATATCGCTTGTATTTAAGGAATGCATGCTGCAATCAACATCCATTTCTGGTAAGTACAGCCAGTAACCTGCAAATCTAATTATATATTGAGGAATGAAGGAGTGGGGGAACGACACTGAGTGCCAGGGTACTGAAGTTGCACATAGCATTCAGTTTAAAGTGAAACAAGAAAAAACAACCCTGACATAAGTGTATAAAGGCAGCTTCTGAGCTGACTGCTACCACTTAGGAAGGAGTCATAAGGTAAAAACTAAACTTATTTTAGTTTAAACTTATTTCATGCAGTTAACTGCATGAAAATACAAGTTCAGTGTTCAGCAATAGTCAGGAAGCAAAGAAGAATTTCAGAATTATTAGGAAAGGGGTAAAGAGCAGATTATAGCATTAAATGTGTGTAGCATCTGAATCTACAGCTCTGTAAGGAGTTCTAAGGTTTCTGAAAAGACACGAGCAACGCAAAAAGGGGTCAAGATGGTGACAAGATGAGCAACGGCTTTAGCAGCAGGAACAGCTTAAGAATGAGATTCATCAGCCTGAAAAGGAGTGCAGCAACCCACACATTCAATTTCTTTCGAGGCCTTTCAATTCTTCTCTGCCATCACTGAGAATACGTATGAGAAAGAAGAAAGGATACAGTTGTTTCAGACTTAGTAATTTTAAGAATAACAGCATCTTGGATCTTAGGGGTAGGATGTGGAAATTTTGGATTCTAAGGCTCTTGGAAGATATAGCACTCTTTGATGCTTATACTCTGTATTCTGGATCAGATCACAAGCAGTGTGAGAGTAGTGATATTTTTTAAATTGAAAAATTGAAGAGTTATAGAGTGCAAATTAATTTTCAAAGCTTCCTTATTAAAAACCTAACTTTTCATGTGTTTAAGCATGATGCCTTCTTACCCTGCTATATCAATATCTAAAAAATAATGCTTACAGTTATCCAGTTACACTTCTTTTTACAATACACACAAAGCATTTGGACCCTCAAGTTTCAAATTCTTGTAAATGTTTTGATAGTATACTTGGGGCTTTTTAAAATATGCTTCTCCCATTTTTCACTTTCAAAGAGCATCTGCAGCAAAATCTTAACAGCTGTCTGGTAAACACAAATATTCTGTCAAAATAGGCACGAGGATTGGACATTCATATGACTGCCAAGCCCTGAAATCCTTTCCTTCCCACAGAGGCTGGGGGTGTGGCATGCTCAATTGTATTGCTTTGATTTGGCTTGAGGTTTCTCAGAGCATATTTTGGTGTGGTTACATGAAAAACCATCAGGTTTGGGGGAAGAGAGGGGTTAGAGGAAGTTCTTCTACTAAAGTCAGCATGACTAAAATCTTTGTTAAGAAGCAGACCAAAATCTTGAAGTTAGAGACAAGTCTTTGTCCAGATTATATATTGATACCAAACAACGGGCTTGCCTCTGATATCTTCTCTTTTTCCATAAGAATTCTTTAAAATATACTAGTTATAGTTGCTTTAAAAAAAAAAATCAAAATTTAAATATATAAATTGCAAAATTACAACTATATTGTAGCAAGTAAAACAAAAAATCTATGAGCACTTCTTATCAGGCACAATATGTATGAAAGATGTTCAGCAATTAAGCTACTGTGAACTTAGTCTATGCATTACATAGTCATTCTCATGTATTTGAAACAATAGTTGCATTTAAAGTCTAAGTCTTTGAAAAAAAATGCTAAGTGATCATTTAGCACAAGCTTATTGGAACTTTGTGTTCTGTTTCTTCATGCTTTATGATAAAATACAAAATAGAGGCATTTGTGTAAATACACAAATAATACTTAGTTGTGTGGAGCCTTTCTCTCTTCCCAGACCACAGGGCACATTTTATTCAAAGCTCTCAGTGTCTGGAATACAATGTCTATAAGGGAAACTTGTCTGGTTTTCCTCTTTTTTCCCCCTCTTCAATTCCTGACAGTGACATCATGGAAGGTGTCACCACTAATGAATATTCAGAATCATAAGCATCATTACTTAGCTAGAGAAGACACTGGATCTTAAAACATTCTGAAGTTTTCAGGTAAACTACATAAAGTGCAGTGTTTCCAGGCTTAAAGAAGAGCCTGGAATATTCCATCAGATACCGTCTTTGTGTAATTTATTTGCCAACATCAGATTCTTTTAAGAGTCTGTTTACCACAAGGGCAATACATGGTCAGAAGTTCATAAATAGGGAGCTGTAAAGCTGATTTGTAGGAGAGACCTTCCATGCCTCCTATTTAAATCACCATGAATCTTCACACTGACTTGCTCAGGGTTAGGTGATAGAAGTCATTTCGACGAAGGGTCCATCTAAAAGGACTGCTCAGCCTCTGTGACAGCAGCCCCAAAACATCAGTGCAGCTTTTGCTTCATAATTCTAAAATGTATTGACCGAGATTTTGGATTGTGACTGGATTTAATTGCAGTCTTGGTGGTTATGCCTCAGTTGACATGAACTTTGAGACAAGCATGTTTCAAGAAATACATTGTAACTGTGAAACAGCATGCACAGCAACTTCAGAGTGTGTAACTGCAGCCCCCGCCTGTCCTTCACATATCTTTTTCTTTTTTTTAATGAAGAATAATCATAATAAGGACATATCCTAATCTCAGAGCAGAAATTCAAAGATTACAACCCATTGGAAAGTGTATTTAAAGGTAATAAAGATTTAAAAAGAAAAAAAAGGAAGGAGAAAAAGGGAAAAAAAGGAGCAAAATTCATAAAAAATTCAGATTTTAACATACAGCCTTAAACCAAACTCTTTATTGGACTCTGCTTATCACCAACTAGCTCCTGCTGTACACAGAAAAGATCTTAAATTTCCTTTTGTACTCGCAGTGTAAATGATCATGCAATCTACTTCCTTTCTGGCTCTGAGGAGCTTATGAACAATGCAGGATATACACTGAATAAATCCCAAAGCCCATGGGCAAATTTTAAAGTAACCTCCAACAGTAGTCAGGCAAATTACAATCTTGGTATCACATTTGCATCTATGCACCTTTTTGAAATCCTACTGAGATCAAGAGACACATTTGAAGGGTGTTTGCAAGCCACATTCACAGTCTCTCATGTGAATGAAACAAAATTAGGCAAAGGATACTGCTGGGAGTTGAGGCATGAAAGATTTCAGAGAGTCTGTATAAAACAGAAGCTAATCTGTACATTAACCTATAAAAAGAAGGCCCACATTTGTAGAGCAGAGGAAGGAACCACAGTATCTATACTGCATGAGTACAGAAATATTTGAGTTAAATAATGAAATCCTGATTTTTTCATGGATAAAGAGTTTTAAGTATTAGTCAAAGAACTGTCTTTGTCTGATAACAAGACGACGCAATTAAGCTAGCTCTTCATGATTCACATACTTAATGATATTCTTTAGCTATTTATAAACTTGCAGCAGTTATAATTAGTAATGCTATTAGTGATACCTCATCATAGCATTAGCCATAGTGCTTTTACTCCACAGAAATTATGACATTAACTTTGGTAATAAATCTGTCTTTCTTGTCACCCTGTAAACTTAATAAGGAATGCTTCTCACTGAGAAAAACAGATTGATTAAAAAGGTGTCCCGCACTGACACAGGGCTGGTAGTCAGGGTCTGTCGAAATGTTGAGTTAAATATTCAGCTTCCTCAAAGGGCAGAAGCAGCAGATCACCTTGATAGGTTTGAGCATTACAAAACTCAGCAGCCACAAGGCCCAGAGGGAGTGTGCCTGAAGGGATTGGGAGGATGGAACAGATGCTGTGCCCCTACACCTATCACTAGCAGTGCCTAAGTAATTTCCAGTAGCTCCAGATCTCTTTAAAACCTCAACCAACCACACCAGTTTAGTGAAGCTTTCTTTTCCTGGACTTATTTTCATAACACTTCCCTTAACTTGTTAACAGAGCTGTCTGGGCCTCAACTAGGTACAGAATAATCCTTTGACAAGAGATATCCTTTAATTTCAGAGCTTATCTGAGGAATTCATGCTAAGAAGTAAAAAAGGATAAAGAGGAGCTTGGTCACCTTTACATATGCATCACTCGACAGCCTTTAGCACACTGTGGTCTGTAGCACTGACAGACCAGAGAAAAATGCAGACCAGGAAACATCAAGCTACTTTAAAAGACAGTACATAAATTCACATGTATGTACTCATACATTCATACACACATATATAACATATATTATCATACACTCACAGTCCTATCTGATGTTTTCATCTAAAATCCATTGCTTTGCTGAAGGAGGCAATGTTTCCAAAGAATAAAAGATCGAGAGGGATAGATACAGAAAATTCTCTTCATCAGGCTTTTATGACAGGCTTATGACAGCAAAAGGCAGGCATCTCACTTCGTGTTGTGGCAACATGCCATGCCATGTTATCATGGTAACTAAGAGAGTAACGGGGGGGACCTGGTCTGACCTTCTGCAACTAAGAACTTCACATTCTGTGTCTCACTGAAGTGAACTGAGAAGGCTGGAGGCTACAGCAGAGCCATGTTGTTATTTTTAGTCTCAGGTATCTTCACTTCCGTCACAGCAAATCCAATAAATGCAGTGAGGCTCTATGACATTGCCACTCAGCATATTGTGTCAATCAAGGCTAGGCTTGGCATTTGACTCTGTGACTGTTCCCAAAGAAGACTCAAAGATATCAAAGTAACACTGCAATCTGTCATTTACTGTGATTACTTTGTCTTAGTTGCACAGAAATGTGAAAAACTGCAATGAGGACCAACTAGGTATGTTTCTTCCCCCACAGCAGTGAATATTTTTAAATGTGTTCTTCTAGACAGAACAGTAAAAGCTAACACAACTGGTGAAGAACTTTTATTCCCCACAAATTCAAATGGCAGATCAAACAACTGCTTTTGTGATCACCTGTCCATTTCCTTTCTGGAGGAATAAAACCAAATGTAACAAAACTTCAAACCACCAAACATTTTTCAGTGACATCATCTATTTTGACTCCTGCAGCATTCATTTTCCAGCCAGTGGTGTATAAAGTGTTGCCAACAACAAAAGAGATTCTGGAATGAGAGCACGGCCCCTTATTATCTTAGCAGTCCACAAAGAACAGAAAAGAATATTGGGGATTTTTTTCCTGTAATGCTTTTAGCTTTCTTTGTAGTAATGACTAGGTAAAAACTTCTTGTCAGTTAAAAGAAGGACATGTATTTGAAGAAGCAACATTTCACAAATTCTAGAACCTACACCTTCAAAAGTAAATCCAAAACCCTTCAGGCGTCAGATTCCCAAAGGTGCACTTGGGCATCTAAAACCACTGAGAGCTCTTACAAAATAACCATTCAGATATTTAGACCCAGGAGCATGCTAAGATATCCTGCTAAACTATTTTACTCATTTATCTCAATGTGGGATATTGTTGATTCTAAGATGCTATGAATAACAAGAAAAGAAGTGTAAATAGATTTAGCTGAGCCTGTGTATGTGAATATATATATTTTTATAAACACATCTAACATTTTATTCCTGTCTCTCCTGACTTTAATTCTAACAGTGGCCCCCAAACCTTCTCCACACTGACCCAAAGGCAGGTTATCACAAAATCTCAAAGCGGTTAAGGTTGGAACAGACCTCTGGATGTCCTCTGGCCCAACCCCCCTGCTCAAGGAGGACCATATAAAGCCACTTGCTCAGGGCGGTGTCCAGATGGCTTTGGACTTCATCCAAGGATGTAGACTCCACATCCATTTGCTCTGGCAATTCTAGCTCTTTTTGCACTCCTAGGCACAAGAAGGTTTGCTTCCTCATAGCTCCCTAACAGAAAGAGTTAAGTTCTGATATCAAATGATGGCATTCACAAACCAAAGTACTGTGGAGTTTTGCTTGATGAAAGCAGCAGTTGCCTCTCTGTGGGATATGCACTAACTGAAATCATTGCACAGGCATTGATATAAAGGTAGGGTGAAGGGGGGAAGGACTGGAGAAAAGATAAAAAGGAAAAAAAAGAAAAAATTAATTCCTGTAACATATCTAATGCCCCAGCGTCTTCGGAGCATTGGCTGAGCAAAACAGAGAACTGCAATGAAAATCTGAAGTAAATATAAAAAGTCCCAGCTTGTGGAAATTATTACACAAATACTCCTCCATATTGGGTAGGTCCTGATCAAATGTGTACACCAAGTTTATCCCCATCTTGGAAAATAACTTAATTCCTTAAGACAACAGATGCAATCAACATCCAGAGCCATTCTACAGAGAAGTATAACGAGGTGTTTTCAGCAGAGTCTTAAAATGTGAAACTTCTTGTGCAAATGAAGTATACAGTTGCTATTCTCATTCTGATGAAAGAAATGAGTCAACAGCCCCTTTCAGAGAAAGTTGTTTTGCTCTCAGATATATGGATACTCCCACAGCAATAAGCACTGGCTTGTAAAATGGGCTTTGAATCCTGTTTTCTTTCCATTTTTAATGAATAGAAACAGTGGCAGCCCACAGCGCAAACTACCTGAGCCAAACAGAATCGAGTATCAAGTTTACTTAGCTTTATTTGTTAACTGACTTTCTATTAATGAAGAAGCCTGTAAACCTTTTTGTTGCAACTCATCAACAAGGACTATTATCAGGGTCTCATAATGTCAGCTAGATTTATTGTTGTCTGCTAGACATTCCACCAAATTAATATCTCTGCGCACAGTTTCGCTGTAGCTATAATTTTGTATATAAGTCATATGCTGCATAAACATTTCTCAAGGAAAAAGGTCAGGTTATGCTCTGAAGGACAGTCTCTGTAACAACTTGCAAAACACATGAGAAAGCCATAACATTTTTCCCCATGCCAAGGGCCAGATTCTGATTTCAGCTGCTTTAATATCACGTCCCTTGATATACACCAACATAAATGAGACAGATACAGGTTGTTTTTCAAGGTTATTTGGGGAACATGGAGTTGAGACAATCCTAAAGCAAACTCATTTCTTGCACAAATCATCACGTCATTTGTAAGAAAAAAATGCACCTTGGTCTGCAAGAGACTGGGGGGGACATGACCGTGACAACCCAGCCTCAGGAGAAGCTCTAATGCCCATATTGCTTTCAGTGTTTAATATGACACTTTTGCCATGTGACAGTCAGAAAGAAACTCAGACACGAATAATGCAACTCCACCCAAAGCCTGAACCCCAAGCCGAGCCCCTGCCACCTGACATAATTGATAACTAATGCCACAATTTCTAATACAAACAAATTTTAATCCTCTAAGGAGCTGTCACAAGAGAAACAATATAGGCAGTAATTATGTGAGGATGAGGCGAGCAAATACTTAATCTTTTATTAATTCTATGCATTTAACAATTGAGCAAAGGATTTCAGTTTCCATTCCTTCAGTGTATTGTGTGAAGACTTTTACCTTTGAAAAAGGAGGATGCTTTAGATCTTCCTCTTGGAGAAAAGCAAAACAGCAAACTACAAAGCAAGGGACCTAAATATTAAACAATGAATTGCTGAACAATTCAGACACAGACTGAATGTTGAGGCATTCAATCTTGAAGCATTAGTTGTTAATTTTGGAGTAAATGTTTAACTATCAGAGTAAGATTTTCAAGTTTCTGATAAGGTTGATGATTCTGTGATAGATTGTATTATTTTGCTGTGATCTTTTTCAATGTCCTTCCTTCTTCTTCAGAAGTG
This sequence comes from Corvus hawaiiensis, assembly GCF_020740725.1. Classification (NCBI taxonomy): domain Eukaryota; kingdom Metazoa; phylum Chordata; class Aves; order Passeriformes; family Corvidae; genus Corvus; species Corvus hawaiiensis. The sequence goes on from NC_063217.1 coordinate 57,773,792, forward strand.
TAACATATTTGAGAATTCAAAAAGCTGCTTCAAAGGATTGTTCATTTTTGTGGAGACACATCTCTTTGAAGTAGGAAGGGAGAGAGAGCAAAAGCCATCTCTGAATTTTAGTTGAATCTCACATGCAAACTCTGGGACAAACTCAGGCATGTGGTCATTGTGGTTACTGCGTACATCTAAAAATGCATGGTCCTATTTATCTGCAATGTAAGTGTGTCAGTACACACAGCCTGGGTTTCCAGCATGCCTTCAAAGCCTGCAGTGAAGGAAGTCCTGAATCAGGAAAGTGGAAGCAAGTGAATGCCACTGCACTCATGCTCTGATATGTGATTGCAAAAAAGGAAGAGCTTGCAAATAACTGCAAACAGGCCCAAATAATAAAAGCCAAATAAAATGTGGATTTCTCTTCACTTTCACTGTAGCCACAAAAAATGTGGTCTAAACCCATTAACACGCAATGCTGTCTTTTAGCTCTTTAGTTGGAAAACCTTTTTCCTGATATGCAACCTAAACCTCTCCCAGCTCAGCTTCATGGCATTTACACAGTACTTCTCTTTTGTGGTCACTGACATTCTCACATTTGGGATGTGCTAGACACTGCAGGGTAGTTGGTTGCAAGAAAGGTGAATTTAATCATCCCTCACTGAGCTTTACTTTACATGTTGGATTTGATTAGGCATGAATATAGGAAATGCCTCTAGTAGATGGTATCTACAGGGAGTTAATAAAATCACACATGACTCTTGTTTTCCAAGTTTCATAAGCAGACAACTGAAAGCTAAATGGCCTGAGATTCTTTATGCTCTTGGATCTTTGCTGAGTCCATTTCACAGTGAAGGGAGGGTGTGAGAGGGAATCTGTATTCCATTACATTTTACTAACAGAGTGCTGTTATACTGTGCATAAGTATCTGCAAATATAATTTCATGCTCTCTAACAAGACATGACAAAGATCATAATTTCCAGATTCAGAGAAAAGAACAGATTAAATCACAGGACTTTTAGCTGACATGAAACCATAATGGTATGCATAGCTTTATCCCTGTAATACAAACCACTGAGCAAGTATAAACCTTTCCAATACTGTTGGGACTGTATCTGTTCCAATACAGTCCTTTTAGCTGTCCTGTTTTGAAAGTCATCCCAGATGAAAGTAGACAAACCTGAAGGCAAAGAAAAGGATCAAATCCATCTCCAGAAGGTCAGTGGGTTTGCATTTCCATGGACAGTATAAGCAGTCAGAACCCTTGTTTCTGCCTCAGTGCCTTTGGCAGTTATTTTTGCATGTCAGAAATGGTATCTCTTATAAAACAGCCTCTTTTCAGAAGCTTGTGTCATCCCAGTGACACTTACTGCATTGGGGCTCCTTGCAGCATTTAAAAATACTTTTGAGTCCTCTCGGTGTCTCTGAGATTCAAATTCTAAGTCCCAAACCAGTGTCTAGTGAATTGAACAACCTTAAACCACATGGATTTCTAGTTTTGTATGTCTGCACACTTCCTAAAGCAATTAAGCAGGCAGATCTATGTTGAGTCCTTAGATAGCAGAAGCTCTATCATTCTTTTCTCAATTACTTAATCCTACAAGATCAACTTTATTATCAAAGTTATTAAAATCCCTCAGATTTTAAGGCCAGACATCAATTATCCTCTCTGCACAGTGGTCATGGTTGCATTATATCATCACGAAGATCAGCATGGCCATATCCTCACTCATTGACCCTGTCAGTGGTTCCTGATTCACTCAACCTCATGTCTGAAGGTTTATACCCCAGTTGCTGATGTGAGTTCTTTAGTAAATGTAGTTTAAAATAAATCCCCTCCCTTAAGCTATTAGTTCATTTAAACAGGCAAAGCAGGACAGGGCTATGAATGGATTTAAAAGGAGGAAAAGAAGACATAAGGCTCCTTGGTGTTTCACCCTTTAAAAAAATAAAACAAAACAAAACAAAAAAAGTAGAGGAAAAAAAGGAAAAACTGAGGCTTGAAAACTAGCTTCTGCCATCTCTGGTCTTTTTCCACCTGACAAGCCTGTCAAAACATGGTTTGAAAGCAAGTTTCCTACAAGGCAAGTGGGTAACCATGCTAATCCCTGAGCTTCTGGCACTCCAGGGAGAGATCTTTCACAGTGTTTTGGCAGTTGCTGGTTCCCTCCTGCAGACATTCACTCCAGATGGGAAAGCCATTTCCTATCTCACGTCACTCCAGGTTTAATAAAACCCTCTTCCTCACCTTATTTATAATAAACCCCTTAAGTTTCATTGTAACACATACCTTAGAACCTTAGGTATTATGCTATAAAATCACCACTGACATTAAATTTACATAGCCTAATCAGAAGTTTGCATTGTATTGTAGGCTATTTTTTTCCAATAACACAGCATAAATTACTTGATTGCCTCAATATACCTTTCCACCATTTGTAGTAATGTGACATTTAATTGAAACTTTTGATAGCATTTCTTGCAGGAAACCATGATACTTCTGTAGAAGGGTAACAAGTTTCATTTCCATTTTATTGGTGTGGGAAAACAGGTCTTACACCTCCACTGTCTGTAAAGATTTACCTCTTGAAAGAAATGAAAGAGTACTGCAGGGTATTTAGAATGGACATTTACTGCAATTAGAACATACATTGTTTAAATGCTTCAAAGGAGTCTGTCTAAAATTCTCTGCCACACAGTACCTGGCCATTCCCAGAAAAACGATGGAATATCTTTAAATACATGTAACATTAGCTGCCAGCCTCAATGAGCACCACAGTATCTGTGAGTTAACAAGTCCCTAATCGCCTTCAAGCAAAATATATCAGCTCTGGCTGGCTCCAGTCCCACAAGTGCACCTCCCACCAGATTTTCTTGTTACCTGGCACCCAAATTTGTTATTATCCCAAGGTGAACCCCCAAATCTCCCCATCCCCACCAGAAGGCAACAATAAATACATGTTCTCCCTTCTCTGCATTAAGGATTCAGAATAGCAATTCATAAACTGTAGTCAGAGACAGTGGGAAAACTTTTCCTTGAAAACTACTTGAAAACTCAGAACTTGTCTATGGTCTGAAGCTCAGTGGTTCTCTGAGGAGGCAAGAAATTTGGAAAGCAATATTTATAGGACTTTCAGTATGACCATCCATTTCAAGCAATGATTGCTTTAAGAGGGTATGAGAATAACTGCATACCACTTCCTATGGGAAAGTATGCCTTTAAAGTATTCTCAGTTTCTTAGCCTCAAAAAAGCAGACCGTGGACACAGAACAACTGTCATGACAAAAGCCATGACAGCTTGTTTGTAGGATGTAACACTCTTAAGTTATATATCAGGACAATAATTAACCATTCTCAGGAGAAAAACCTCACAGTTGTGATTTATATTGTGGTCATGTCAAAAAGTTTGCTTAAATGATGAGACTTGTTCAAGTTACCTTTGAACATGGCATTACCACAGAACACAACCGAATCTCAGAAAAATGAGAATTTGGTCTCATTTGCTTTATGTCTAGAACTTGCAAGTAACTTTCTGGTGCTTCTCAGGGTGTTTTTGTTGCTGGCTTTCAATTCTACAGCATCATTTTAACAGAGGTTATTATCATCCTGTGATATTTGGTGTGTGTCTCACTCAAACAAGGACTTCATGCAAAAGCTCAAGTTCCAGCTTGTAAGTACAGCCAAAGCCTGTCCTCTGAAGACAGTGACTGGAGGTATGTCATGACTTTTTCAGATAGACTTTAATTAGGTAAGTTTCTGGATATGATTGCCACCAGCCAAAAAGATGAATAACTTATCTATTCTAGATTACAGAGGCTAATGATGAACCTGGAAAATTATTCAAAAACCATCCAAATCGGCAGTGGTTTTTTAGCTTTCTTAAGTAAAAGACACCCAGAAACTGTTTCTTTTTCTGGATTTCATTTATAACAGTTGACTTCCAAGGCTTTGGGCAGCAGAGCAGTGGAAATGTACTCTCTACAATTTAAGTAGTTTTTACCCTCAAGCTTAAGAATAGCTTTTAAATTACCAACTTTTGCCACCACCCCAATCACCCTTTTTTATCACTTACATTATTAATGACTACAGCATTCAAAGCCTTACTCTATTGTCTACTTCAGAAGAGGATGGACCCCCCCAGTAAGTCCATTTCCCCCCGAGCAGTCAGACATTTTGTAATCCTGTTTCTCCTGAAAACGAGCTATTTCCTTGCATGAGGAGTAGCTTCAGGCATCAATTCTGTTTTTGTTAGACCACTGTGTCTGTTTTTACCTCCAGTTGTTTTGTTAAACACAGCAAAAGAATGACACTAGCAGAGATGAATTCCAAGTAACATGGCTAATTAAATACAGCTGGACATGCTGTTCCTACCAATGCCTCTCAACATTTCATAGGACATAGTAACTGGCACTACCTGGCTTAAACTATGTAAATGCATACTACCTTATTCTTACACATTTCCATCTACTTTGTTGAGAGATATCAGTTATTCAGCTTAAATAAGTATGTTTTAAATAGAATGAGTTGCACAGAGTTATAATACCATGTGATTTAATATGCTGTTTGCTTTACTTTAATTGATTAGCACAACTAGCTGGATTTGCTGAAGCCCCAGGCTGCAAGCTGGGAACTTTCACCTAGATACCTATTCAGCTGGAATGGAGCTGGTTTTCTTACTATTTTCCCTGGTAGTCAGTACAGTGCTGTGTTTTGCCCTTGCTATGAGAAGAATACTGATAACACACTGATGCTTTGATTGTTGTTAAGTAATGATTATTCTCAGTCGAGGGCTTTTTTAATTTGCCAGGCTCTGCTGCCAAGCAGGTGCACCAGAAGCTCAAACCAGGAGGAGAAAACAACTGTCAGCAGAAGCTGCAGCTCGACAAGATTAGGACAGTGAAAGGCCTCCCTGCATGGACACAGGAAGTTTTCACATAGTAGAGGAAGACTGGGAGATGAGGTGATGCACAATAACGAAGCCAGAAAATCCAGTGCAAGTGACAGGAGCTGGTTGAAAGATAAGCTCAGCTTAAATCATGGCATATCAAATATGTGTTTGCCAGATCAGAAGATCAATGCAACAAAAATCAACATATGAGAGTGCTGTTTATCTAGGACAGTTGCAAATGCTGCAGATGTTGTACTTATTCTCATGGTTCAATAGCGTGAAAATTCATTATGATGGAAGCACAGGTTACAGTTCTGTAAACTCTCAAGCATAAATTTTATTTCATTAACTTCTTGCACTCCCAGTGATATCTGAGATCAATTGCACTTACAGGTAACCCTCTCCATGAACAAGGACTTCTTTTATTACCGTTTAAGAGACACTGAAAATATATAGAGAGTTTATCTTATCACTGAGTCTGATCTATGTTGTTTATACAGTAACAAAAATCTTCAACAGATAACCAAATAACTTACACATAAGCAATGAAAATGCTCACATTTTTACTTCATCTCATATTTAACATTTGATTCTCTATGTGCAATAAATGACTTATTGTGTGCGGTGATTAACTTCTATTAACAGATATTTCTGTATGAAATTAAATATTTCATATATCCATTAATTTTATAATTTTAGAAGCTAGCCACTCTTAGGTACACTAATCAGATTTTCCATTTTGTGTGAAACGTAATTTTTTAATGGGCAGTAATAATTTTCTCTGCATAATAAGTCACAAAAGTTGTTCTGAATCCTGATCTCTTTAAATATAATGCTGTCTTCATCAATTTCAGCAATATTGTCTTGCATATTCACTGAAATGTATTAGTCCCCTTCAACATCCTCCCCTTACTTCAATCTTTGCCTAGATTAATCAGACCTTGGAATGTTTTTGTCCTAATAAGTTCTTGCTTTTATTATGCATTCATCACAAAGTGCACTTGTTCATCCCCATGGCAGAGGCAAGTTTCTGAGCAATAGCCGTAGGAACCTTTCTGTCAGGACAAGATCAGCATTGTAGCCTGAAGCATGAGACATCCAGTCAGGAGGTTACAAGTGTAAAGGTGATTACTCCCTTATTCCTGGATGACCTTCACTGAGAAACCTTTGGTCTGACTTGCTTCCTCCCAGTTAATCCACCTATAAACTTGTGTAGATGGCACAGGAATTCTGTCTATTTTACTCTGCCAGCTGTGAAACACTGACTATCATAACATGTCTTTTCTTTCAAACTTTATTGATCAAACTTTCTGGAATAGAATGATTATAAATTCTTTTTTTTTTTTTTCTGTCCTGTAACACAAAATAGACAGATGTACTACAAAAATATAAAGAAAAAAAATCTTTTTGTGGCATTCCAGTATTTAGCAATCCTGAGCTTTGTAAAAAAAAAAAAACAAGGCAAAGCATTGCACTTAGCACTTGAGTAGAGAGATGCATAGGTCTGAAAATGGAAGAGTTGTTGCATTTGTGTAAAGCTAAAAGAATCTGGTGATCCTGGCTGTACCATGGTTAATTACATTGCCTCCTCAATCACACTGCATCATATTTTTCAAACAGCAAAAGTGTCAGAGAGGAGAGATCGCTCACTCAAATAAATTAAAAGTGGCTGTCATAGGGGGAAATGTATTCCAGATAACCACAGCCTGCTTGCCAGAATGATAAATAAATAAATAAATAAATAAACAATGACACAGCTGTGTCCTTCACCCTCAACAGTAAATTAAGGGCAAGATGAGGCACCCAAAGAAAGCCAGAAGAAGATTTTTCATGAAACTGTGAAGATATTTTATAGTTGCTTGCCCTGTCACTACAAGAAAGCGTCAGTCTTAGAGATGTTTCAGTACATGAGCCATTGGAAGGCCACAGTCATATGTATATAGACAGCTTGGGACACCTCTCCTCCCAGAAAGCAGTGGCAGGAGAGGAAAGTGGCTTAATCCAGTCCCAGCACGCTGGTCTTCTGGCCTTCTGCATTTCAGGTTTTAAGTGTTGATGTGATGTGCTTTGAAATCAATCCTCAGGTCCTGAGAAGCTCAAGGAGTATAGCAGTATTGCTGTAGTGTCAGGGGTGGTGTGTGAGATAGTGCCTCTGTTGTGAGATAGTTCTCTCTGCTTCATCAAAGTCAGGAAACTTCATTAATCATGTACCATTCCATTTTCCCATTGTAGTTCTTGGCTGGAGTTTCTTTTGCTGACTTGTCAATAAAGAATACGCCAAATCCCACTTTGATGAAATTTCCTCTTCCACAATAAACCAGTGTGAAGCCCTTTAAAATCTCCAGCCTTCAATGGGTCTGAGGTTTTCTTCTCAATTTGAATGCTGGTGTTTCTCATAACCCAGGAAAATAAAAACCTGATCCAATTTTCAATGTTATACACTTCGCAAAGACTTGATCCACTTACTGGTGTTCCTTGCGTGAAAATGGCTGAATAAAACTATTTCTCAATAATTAATAAAACATTACAGCTTGAGACAGAAAAGAGTATTTATTACAAACAGATACATCTGTATTTTTAGTTTTAAATACTGCTTGCAACTTCTGTCCAGGAGAAAAGTGTCTAAAACGATTTTCACATCATTTGGTGGCCTAGATAGTAGAAATGTCTTCTGGAAGAAAGAGCTGGTATTACCTCCAAGACATTATGTTCAAAGATGGCTGTTGCCATTCTGCACTCTGGCTGCCTTTCATCTTGTTAGCAACCCAGGAAAAATAACACAAATGACAGGCGTCAATTACAATTCTTCATTGCTCAATTCCTTTAAAAGCCCTGTTCAGATCTGGGTCCAAGGCCCACTCATCTGTTCACATCTTTGCACTAAACACATCAAACAGCCAAGCAGTGTGTGTTTATCTTGTGCACTACACTGGCAATCACGTAAACTTCAGTGATCTCAGAGAACTTTTACAGCTCTGGAAACCTAATGGTGAAGTGAAGAGTTTGTTGTGCTTCTTGGACTGTTCTCACTACGCATTCAAGACCAGTATCCAGCATGAGCAGGTTGCTCCACCAGGAACCAGTTAGATATGTGAGTTTCCATTTCAGCAAGCCTCCCTAAACACAAGTTCACTCAATGGAGATTGCTAGATGCTAATAAAATAATAATAAAATTATGTGTGTGTATATATATACACACATACATATGTATGGGACAGACCGCAGATCTTTTTTTGGTCTCTTGGAAACTGCACACCTTGAAGTGTCATGGTTAGACCAAGTTCTGACTGATTATGAGTCCTTAGGCAAGATTCATTAGCAGGTGGCAACTCCCATGGAAAACAGAAAGCATCGCAAATATAACTTGCTTTTGAAACCTGAACAACCTTACATAGACATCAAAGAGGAAGACACAAGCAACCATAAAAATTACAAAGTCTCTCTTCACCCAGGGAAGCAGTGTGGGCTGAAAAAATCTGTTGCATTACACTACCTGTAAACCTGTAAGGAACAGATGAACCATTTCCGAGAAAACAAACAAACAAACCAATCTGGACATAAATATGATTCCCAAATGAGGCTTCTATGTCTAGAGGAAATTGATCAGCAGGATGGCTTTTCTCTTGAGAGCAAGTTTGCTTCCACTGTCTATGTCCAAAGACACTTTTTTACCATGTACTCTCCACACAGATTGCTCAGGCCCTTTGCAATTTGCTCGCAATCACAATGTACAATCTACTTAGGTGCTTGAAGTTTCTTCCGTAAATGGAGGTAACCTACAGGAGACTCAAACAGGAATAACATTCCCATTGCAGTTTGACTCGTTCTCTTTTGAGTTGAGCTGAATTTTTATTTCATACCATTAATATCATAAAGAAGATATGGCTCAGATCTTCCATTCTAAAAGTCAAATAAATGTCAGAATGAAGCAAAATACGGAAGAAAGGAAAGCTCTTTCTTTATCAACCTGACATGCACTTCCTACCTCCATTCAGTTTCCTTCATCATCATCTGGATCCTTTTTCCCTTTTTTGGTTTCCTAATGTTCAGGTTTTTCACCTTTTGCATTCAAACTCAAAGGGACTTTACCCTATTTTTTTTTCTGAATAAAAATTCAGTCAAAATCGCTGTCTTACCAACAAAAAATTACTTGTCTTAAAGCATCTCAATTTTCTACGGAAAACTAATTTTCATAGAGAAGTATTTATGAGCTTTTTTGGCTACGAATGATGACTTGTTTATCAAATAAAAGTGAATGTTTCTAACCAAAACTTAAGCGACAGCTTACTTCTCTCCAAAAATAAACATATTGCTATGAGAACTGAATCATCTCAATCTGGTTCTTTTGGCTCTGCATCTCTTGGCTGAATTCTCTGGTAAGCTTTTCCTGTATTTAAAATATTCACTACTTCTCTGCCTGAGTTAAATCCATTGACATCCATAGCAATTGAGCACACTCTGCAATGTCTCCCTCACAGCACTAATAGGATATTTTCCCTTTTCCAGTCAATGGGACTTTCATCAGGCTGATGTGTCTTCCCAAATATGATGGATAGTGGCTTAGCCTTGTGCAGTTCTCTCAGGACTCACAGAGGTATCTCAGGAGGTCCCGTGGACTTGTGCACCTTCAGGTTCCTTCAATGGTCTTCAGCCATGAGGGACTGTTCCCTCTGTGAGGGACCCCACACTGAAGCAGAGGAACAGCATGGAGAGAAAGGAACAACAAAGACAAATTGTGGTGGGAAGATCACAACACCCATTCCTTGTCCTGCTGTGCTGCCTGCTGGATCAGGAGTGAAAATCATCCTGGAAAGAAGAGGGAGTGGTGGAAGTGCATATTTAGTTTTGGTTTTATTTCTTGCTATGCTACTACTTCGTTATTGATTGGCAGTAAATTAAATTTATTTCCCCAAATAGTCCTTTTTGCCACGTATTTTCCTCCAGAGCACTAAGAAACCCAGTATAAGGTCTTCCATCTTCCTTGCAGTTTCTTTTCAGTGCCACATTTCAGGAAGTTCACCCTGAACTTCCCACAAGATCAATACATCTGGGAATGCAGAGTTCAAACATGCCTTGTAATCTCAATTTCCTAAGCGAGACACTTTGAGCTAGCATCTTTGGAAAGACAAATCTGCAAGAGCTTGATGAAGAGGTCAGACACCCCCCCCCCCCCCCTTGTACTCAGGCCCCAGGAGATGTGGTGAGAATACCTAAAGCATGTGAGCTGACAGAGAGCAGCACTGTAGACAGCAACTTTTATGCCTGCTAGCTCCCATTACTACCCTAAAAAAAAAAAACCAAACCCAAACCCGTGGATGTATGCTCTCAAAAGAAAATGAGAAACATCTTCTCAACATACAGACTCAGCACACCTGTGCTTTGCCTCACTTGTTCTCTAGGAATCTGAGAAACAGCAAGCAATCCACTAGACACCCCAGTGAGCTATGAAGTGGGGAAGCACCTTCAGTTGCAGCAGGAGAATAGGAAAATTTTGGGGTTTGTTTTCAGCTCATCCATTATATTTTTTGCAATTGTAACCACAAAATACCAAGTTTATCTTTGTTCTCCAGCTGCTAAGTGGCTATGAAAAGGCTAACACAGTAATCAGCTATATGATTCATGGCACCACTTTCCTATCTTGTAGAACTTCCACTATGTATATATATATGCTTCAGCAGCAAATTCATAGCAAATTTGGGTCAAGAGTCAAAAAGTTTATGTACAAAACTTAATAACCCAAGTCTTTTTCGGCACCACTAGTCTAAATGACACTTCACACTTGCAAGTATATGAGCCAAAAGAAGATATACTCATCATTATTGCATAGACATGCCTAAAGCAGTGCAACAGCCAAAATGATCTAAATTAGCTATGTCAGAGCATTTACAGCCATTGGCATGTCCAGCTTAATTGACCTGCATCCTGCCTGAACCGTGTCACCCATATAAACCAAGAATTTAAATTGCTACTGTCGAAGTTAAGCATTAAATTAATTAGTTGCTGAGCTTACTGGAGTCTGACTGCTAATAAACAGGTTGTCTGGACAATATTTGTAAGTTAAATGTGCTTAACAGTGTCAGTGATAAGTTTTAGAACTGCTTTATTCAAGACTTGAGAAGAAGAAGAGAGTTACAAGTCAGAAATCACGTGAGAGCCTAGTGCACTTTCTCCTCGAGATTATGGATGAAACAATAAAGCTAAAGCTACACTTGGCCCATGCACTTCTAATAGTGGTTTGCTGCTGGAAGTGCCTCAACTGCTGACATAAATATCTTCCCTTGGGATATCCCACAACAGTTTTTCAAGAATTTCAAGCTATGGCTTATACCTGCTGCTGCCTAATGATGATCTGTATTGTTATGATACCTTACAGACAAAAGCAGAAGTAACACAGCTGTGACAGGATGGAAAGCACATAGATCTGATATCGTCTCAGTCCACACAGACCCAGTGTGCTACCTGGCACACACTAGCTAGTCAAAGAACAGGTTTAAGTTTGTTTTTTATTATGGCTCTGAAGAATTTTTGCTCTTAAAAACAGCACTGCTTCTGTTTCTTGATGGTTAAAAAATATCATTTTTAAGTATTGCAGAGACTTAGCAATGGGACACTGGGAAAACTGCCTCACGGACCTGTCCTCTCATGCACTTGCCGACTGAGAACTGGAGACCGGTATCACTGGTATGTTCATGTTGCAGCAGGGCCAAACTTCATTCCACTTGGAGATAAACCAGCATGATAAACCAGCTAGGAATGAGCCATTCAGGAATTTGCTCTTGTAGGCAAGCATATACGTTGGATATACGTTGGATATATATTGCATTTACATTGCAGCTCATGTACCGTCATCAGTAACCCATGCTTTTCAGGAAAGGGATGATTATTTTGAGGGGAAGGGGTTGTTCTTGATTCACTAGAAGGACCCCGAGCCGTAAGTGGGCTGTCTTGCTCCTTTCCTTTTGTTTGAAATCACTTCTCAGTAAGACACTTCTGCCAAAACAGCTTTGCCAATTAGTAATCAGCTATATGCCAATTAGTTGTTCTTGGCTAAAAGGAGGAAATATGAGCATGCTGCACAGTCATGTATAACATTGTAACACCTCTCTCCTGTCACCTACATGAAAGTGCATCCCATTACAACAAAAACAGACTCCAGGAAAGGAAAACAGTGCTCAGCCTGTGTATCAGCAGAGTAGATGAACAGCTTAGTCTGATTCATTCAAACCTACAGCAAAACCAATTTTGGCGGTTCCACTAAACACCAATAAATTAAAGCTCATTTTTCCTCCTGTAATGTATACTTGTGTTTTGAGTATAGAGCTCTGAGACACAATCAGGATGGTATTTAGATTATTTACCCTTAGAATTACTCAGTGCTTAAGATGGAAGTATCTCTTACATTCAAATGCATAATAGCAAAAGAATTCAACATGATTAATGTTTTTGTAATCAATACCAAATGAAGTGCAGGTAATTTGCCACTTGTTTTAAAGTGTTTAGATTATGCCTCAGTGATATTTTGATCATATATATACACTACTACTTTCTGGAATATGAGCATATATGGAGTGATAAAATCCAAGGGGTATGTATGAACAAAAAAGGCAGACAAGTCAAATGGAAACACTGGCATCTCCCTTCTTCTTTTTTCAAGAAGTACATTCATAAAAGTCAATTTTTCCAGTAATTTTCTTAATACCTTGTATCAACTAGTCCAGATGAACACTGGCTAGCAAACCATGACCACCATACTGTCTACACATGCTTGACGGGCACCTGTTACTCAACCTTTCTGCTCAAACACACCTTGATCTGAGCTGGACAAGGATTTATAGGTAAACTTGCTTATGGTACCCACAACTTGCTCCCAGGATATGCTATTACGTTATTATGTAATTCCCCATTCCCTGCTACCCAGTAGCCAAACACTTTTGATGCTTACAGACTGAAGCTAAACCCTAAACCTAATCCCTAACCCTAACCCAAAACCCTAACTCCTAACCCTAACACTAACTCAACCCTAACTCTAAACCTAATCCCTAATCTTAATATTTATCCTAACACTAACTAACCCTGACCCTAACCCCTACCACTAACCCTTAGCCCTAATCCTAGGAAGGAAATTTCAGGATATAAACATATCCAGATCCCATGGGATATCAGTGTCAGACATTCATGAGCCCTAAGCTTCTGTTCTATTCAAGACAGGTTCTGTCATGGTGTTAGTAGAAATGTCTTGAAAAGAGTCTGGATTTCCTTTTTTTTTTTCAGTCCATGAGGAAGGTACGCAGGAAGAAGCAGGTCAGAATCTGAAGTGTTAGAAATACGACTTCTGAGTGAAAGCAATAAACTGAGGTTCAATGGACAAAACATCTCTCAATTTGGGAGTCTTTGGGGGGTGGAGAAGAACACATACAGGCAAAGTCTTCAGAGCTAAATCCAAGACAGACAAGTAGCTAAAGCAGAGAGAAGAAGAAAGGTAAGAGGAGACCCTTAGCTTATCAGACTTGGTTCTGATTTTCAGAAATGAGAGATGGCAATGAGATGGTGATATTTAAAGTAGGATTATCAAGAGGCAGCAAGAATCCAGAAGGACCCCTTGACCCATCACCCTCAATTTTGAGACACCTACCTATGTAGGATTCTAAAGTTTATGGAAAGCTTTGCTCTGTACTTTCTGGTGGGATGAACCACTATTATGATAGTTTATTGCAAGCAGGACAAGTTCAAATATTACAGCCACCAAGAACAGTATTAAGAACTACAGCAGAGGAAAACATCCTTTCTGGAACAGACCAGATAAAAATCTTTGCTACATTATTCAAGGAATCTGTTAAGATGACTAGTCAAGGAAAAGGAGAAAAGGAAATGAGTGAATAATATGGGAATATTAGTGGAAAAAAATTCAGCCTAATCAACAGTCAAAACCAGTAAGAGATGTTGCAGCTGTACAAACCACCAAGCTCTTCAGAAACTCATCAGTGTTTTTGTATCTTCACTACAAGATTAAAAAATGTTTTAAGGGGAGCTGATTGCTGCCAGCACAAACACTGTTAGCTTGTCCAGCTGTATGGCCTGGCTCACATTATAACACAGACTTGCAGTTCTTTATAACTGCCTTTCAACACAGCAGGGACCAGATTCCTGAAAGGGCGCGACTCCCATGCGGGAAGCCAAAAGGAAGCAGCCAAACAGCATCACCAGATGCTTCCATTAGTCTTAAGAAGATGCATTCTGACACCTTTCAAGGATCTAGCAGGAAGATTTTGAGTCTAGGTAAGTTTCTTTCAGCCTTTGACATGAAAGCATCTTGCCAGTGGCACTCTGACCCATGGGCTGCAAGGAGTAATTCAATCACACTGCCAAACCCTGAAGAGACCAAACAGACGACTGAGTAACCAAATTGCAATGCACACATATTTTATACATTCAAGCAGAGAAAGTGACAGTCTTGAGATATTTCCATGGTATTAATAAGAGATTTTAATCATCTGAATGTACTTCAATGCCACAGATTCCATTATACACCTCAAAGGCAACATCATTGCTCATCATTTGGCTCACCATTGCTGTCAAAAAGACAACTTAAATGAAGAACTAGCTATGAAGAATACTATTCAGAGACAAAGAATATATTGAAAATATATGTTTATTATTTTTCCATGATTTTTATAAAAAAGTGCAGGCACATGCATGTGGATAATCACCTTGTGGCTTTACAATATGATTTTTCCAAGTCCTGAACAGTGTAAATCTCAGAGGCCATCAATTAACTACCTGATATCACACAGTTCCCTACTGTGAGGTTTTGGGAACAGTTCTCTGAATCCACTGCTACCAAGCACTGCCAGGAAGAGAAGCAGAGCAGGTTTGGCACTTTCTGTGCTCCCAGTAGTCACATAGATACATGAAATGGACTCTTCAAGGATGGTGGAGCAATTCCATGCATCCCTGCTATCGCAAGCAATAGCTTGTTCAGTCATTTTGTCCATGATGATTTGTTAATCCTTCAGCACAGGCGTGTTCTGCATTTTACACAATTGCCAATAAAATTGTAATGATTTCAGAACCTACGAGCAATAAATTTCAAGCAGTTATATTCAATGTCAAGTCCTTCTGTAAACAAAAATATTTTTAAAAATCCTTACCAGTGGCAAAGCATTAAAAAAGGAAACCAGGTGGTCTTTTCATCTACTTATTAAAATTAACTTTGATATTAATAAATAATTGGCATAATATATTATTCAGAACTTTACATACAGAATTAAGTAGGATGTAAAGCAAAGGTTATTTATTTAAAGCCAAGTAATAGATATGAAAAACTGCTGTCATTCAAGAATAGCAACAAAGTTGCAAATATATTGAACTTTATATAGCCCTGCTCTTGGAGGGAAGCCAGCTTTCCTGCTGTATCATCTTCCCTTTGTTAAAGACTTGACTAGGAAAAGAAAATCCTAGCTCCAACACATTGAAATACACTGATTTAACTACAGGAAATTATTTACTTGCTTAAATCCTTTCAAGAGTCACACACCATAGAGCTACTGCTCTTTTTTCTTACATCAGAGAAGACTCACAGACAGCATCAAGGACAGAGGATTCTCACAGTCCATGGGGTACAGGGTGGACCGCTCTCTCCAGTCATTCAGAACCCATGAACAGGAGTCATCAAATCATAACCCTCTTGAAAAAACAGCCAAATTCAACCTCAATCTTTCCTGAGTTTCTTACTTTCCCTCTCTCACATTTGGAGGATGCCTCAGAACCCCTTATCTGACATTCTGTACTCTTGATGCTTGTGCTAGACTTTGGGATCAAGTTCCTCACCTCTCTGCTTTTGTGTTGATGGCGAAATATGATCCTTCTGGCTTGGTGTCCAGGTTTCCTGGTCTAGAGAACCATCTTCATGAAACAAGCCAGGTCATACACCAAACAAGTCACACCAAAAATGTGGGAGTCTGGATCAATCATCCAAGATCACTAAATTACACATTTTAACAGATATAGATTTAGTCTCCTGCAGGTCAAGGTAGTCTCTCCATTCAGAAAATTACACTCAGGACTGACCTCTGTACTTGTACAATTATTTATTCCAGTGACTACTACTTGAATGGCAAGAACCTGTGGCTTAGATATAGGCCTATGAAAACATTTCATATTCCCAAAGAACTTTACGTGATTGAAACTAATATGTTTGTCTATTTGCCTCAGATTTGCCTGAGTGCACTTCATGGAGTTTGCTCTGCTCAGGAAGCTGCTGTGCTGGCCTTGAACTGTGTTTCTGTAAGGAACTTTGGATAGGTTTGTTTATCTCACACTACACATCTGAATTTTCCCTATTTCTTATCCAGCAAGACAATTCTAGGAATTTAAAGTCCTTTCCATGCACTCTCTTTCTGGAACAGATGCACGTAGTCCAGCCAGTTCTGGATCCCAGGAAATAGGGAACCTGTTTTCCATATCCTGGGTCATGTCCCCCTTTGTTTTAACTTCTTAAATTTCCAGTTACCTAAATCTCATTTAGCCATTCTCCTCCTCTGCAAGGAAGATTGAAGACCTGTTTTCTTCCGTGTCTAAGCAGCCCCCTTGGTATCTCATCTGTTAGTAGGAGTGAAATCAGTACAGTGGACATCTGTCTGTCCTCTCTCAACTCAGGGCCTTGTTATCAAGTTGTGGGTCTTCCTTTGTACAGATGCATTCAAAAAGGGACAGGAATTTTATAGTAACAACTTTACAATCAAGTGCAGCAAGATGCAGTGTGTGGATTCTGGTCAAGCAGAAGGCGTGCAGCTCCTCTTTGTCAAGAGAAAGAGGGGGAACAGGATTTCCTGGACAGCATGGTAGGTACCCAAAAAGGGGTCATGAGAGGATGATACAAGATTTGGGAGGAAGACACAAGAATTGTCACAGTCCTACTTCACAACAGGCAGTTTTTCAATGTGGTATCCTTGCCCAGCCAGGCTGCAGAGCAGGTGTCATTCGGAAATGTGCAGGGCTTCCAGCAAAGTGCTGAACAGCAAGCAGCACGCAGTGGCAGTGGCACAGAAAGGACAGAATACGACTTTCACCTGGACTTCTGTGGCTCCTGGCTATGTCATTTATCCTCCTTTCCTTCAGCAAAATAAGAATCTGCCTACGCTTCCCTACTTTCCTTTCATTGCCCCTTCATCTCATGTCTTTGTTCTCCTCAGGCTACAGATGTGGCTCAGAATCCTAATGAGGGATGGGAAGACTCTTCCCTGGATGGAGAGATTTAAGTAATTAGATTGGCTGCTCCACAACTCCCTTTTATTTGCTGGGCACTGAGTATATCGTGTTTTCTGTAGGTATTTGCTAGTTACTGAGACCTAATAAGTATTAAATTAATGATCTAGTTTAAAGTATTTCTTGTCTTATTTTGAAATTAAATTATCAGTCCAAATAGATGAGGTGGAGGAAGTCAGAATAAGTAGTGCCTATTTTTTATAGAAATTCTTTGTGTTTCTCAGGACTGAGAAAGTCTAGGGCATAGCAATAATTTTATTTACTGGTTACCATAATTTTAATTATACTGATCTATTATAAGTCCTTTAAAGGTTAATCCTGTAATGCCACTTGCATTTATTCTTGCTCTCCTTCAAAAGATTAATTTTCCCTCTAAGCAGATCCAAACCCTCTCGCTGTCAATTGACCACAAGACCAATTGTCATGATCACAGAGCTGGCTTGAATTATGAGAAAACCTGTATTTTTCTTCCACTATAACCATTTCTCACACCTTTTTCTTATCCAAATATATTACAACTAGGAAAAAGAAAGGACAATTTGCAACTATAGCTAACATGGCAGGGTACACTGACAATTGCACTGATTTTTCAAGCCATGTGGTGAACATGTTCATCTCAAGTGACAAAAAGCAGCACTGCATTTATCTACTGGGGAGGTTTAGATTAGATATTAGGGAAAATATCTTCACTGAAAGTGCAGACAGGCCTCAGAACAGGCTGCCCATGGAAGCAGTGGATCACCAGCCCTGGAACTGTTCAGAAACCTAGTGTGACTTGGGATATGATTCAGTGGTGAACAAGGTGGAGCTAGCTTAACTAAATGATCTTAGAGGTCTTTTCCAACCTTAATGATTCTATGATTCCATGGAAACTAATGAGAACTGTACCGGCAGCTCCTCTGGGCATCTTCAAACAGACAACAAATTGAGTCTTTTAGGCAGGAAAAGAGGCAGAAAAGAAGGTAACTTAAACAGAACTGCTTTGTGTCAGCTTCCACGGCAATCAGGGGCAAAAGGCCTAGCAGCAATTTACAGAAAATAGAAAAATAAATAGAATAATAAATAGAAAAAAAATAAAGTATCTGCCCCTGTTTCCCTGGTTATCCTGCATGCTCTGCACGATGAAACTCAAGATGATCTGCTCTATAACCTCCCCTGGCACCAAGGTCAGGCTGACAGGCTTCAATTCCCAGGATTCTGTTTCCAATCCTTCTTCTAGGTGGGCATTACATTTGCTAACTTCCAGCCAGCTGAGACATCTCCAGTTAACCAGGACAGCTGGTAGACTGGAAGTTAGGATGTACACCTAGTGGATCAAAACCTAGTTTTGAAATGTCTAGCCTATTAATTCACACAACATGTCTCATCTTCCAATATTTGCTAAGCTGTCCAGATTTATAGAACTTACTGACCCCAACTAAAATCAGGATATAAAGTCTTGGAAAAAAATTACCAAGTAATAACAAAAGAAAAATAATCTCATGTTTTTTTAAAGCAGCCCAGAAGATCTTCAATGTTCAGCACTGGTGCACTGATTAGGTTATATGCAGAAATTTCAAGAAATTTCACTTTATAGAGCTGCCCAACCATCCCAGAGCTCTGCTTGGTTAGGCTTGCTTTTCTGTCTAGCCATAGCAGGCCAAAGGAAATGCCAATAGCTATGTTTCAACAGTCTGTGCTTAGACACTGAAATAACTGGTCCAGTTTGAAAAAACACTAATCCTCCAGCAGCTCTTGGGGTAAGCTTTGTCTTTTTTTTTTTTTTTTTTTTTTGGTCTTCTATGGAACTTTTTCATTTAGCTTGTAGATATCTTTGCTTCTTTTAGAGGAAAAATATTTTCTCTCCACTGGAGAACAAGAGGTACAAGATTCGCCCAGGAAGTCTTTGAAAAGGTTTTCACCCCATTCACTGTGACTTAGCAACAGTCAAAGTATAGCTGAATGGAGTTCTGCTTTGTTTAAGTTGAAAGTTGCTCATTCTTTTCTCTATTACACAATTCAAGGGGCATCATAAAATAATGGAGCTATTCAAGGCCAGAAATAGTGGGGAATAATAAGAAAGAATATTGCTATTCATTAATTAAGTCCTGTCTCCTTTGTGATCTTAGCATTACAGGTCAGTCAAACTGGGTGAGGTTTGCCTTTCAGTCTCAACAACAATCTTCCTTTGCTTTCCTTTGCTTTCCTTTCCTTCCAACTGAAAAATAACTAGCATTGCCATAACCATCCCATTCTTCTCATCTCCACACTTCTCCATCCCCCCAACACCCTCACCAAATGAAATGAAAAATGTAGATACTATTACAGTTCTGAAACTAGTTTGAGCACACCCATGAAGAGGTCTACTTAACATTTAATCTATTGGTGCAACACATCCACATATGCTAATCCCCACCATGTATGGCTAGCAAATATTTGTACAAGAAAAGAATACTACATAGCTAAAGAAAGCATGAGCTAACCACCTCTGAATATATTTTAAATGCAAATATTTTTGTCCTATGTCCAGTCCTGCTGGTAGGTCATTTGCAAATCAGGTTTTAGTGATAGTTTTTTTTGCTAGATTATAGAAAGCCACTGACCCTGGGTAATGAATATTCTCTATATAATCATGAATACATCTTAATACAAATACATATAATGCTGTGTAACTGTACCTGAGCTGATTCTAAAATGCTGTTGTGGTACCTCCTGCCTGCTATAGTTCAACCACCTAATGGTCCCTGGACTGTATTTCCCACAAGGTCCTTCTTCCCAGGTCTTTGCTGGGATATGTGGTGGGTGTCTAACACACGGATAAAGAGAATAAAGATATCTTAACAGCAGGAGGAACCAAGAGCATACTTTCTATCACAGGTCCAGTTATATTAATACTGGAGACTTTATGGGTAAAGAGATCCAAGGTATTATGCATTTTCCTCCAAAGAGGAAGCTATTTATGACTTAGATAAAGTCTTGGTCTTGCAGTGTGCCAAGCAGTACTGAGATTACAAATCACAGCCAGGCTCACCAGAAAATGGTCTCCACATAACTCCTTATTTGTCTAAGGAAAGTCTTTAGGAATCAGGGAAACATTCATAGTTTAAGCAAACCTAGAGTTATAGAATCATAGAATAGTTTGAGTTAGAAGGGACCTTAAAGACCATCTAGACCAACCCCCTGGAGATGGGCAGGGACACCTTCTACCAGACATACTAGGCTCAGCCCTGTCCAACACGACATAAAGCACATCCAGCGATGGTATCATAACTTCTCTGGGCAATCTGTTTTAGTGCCACACCACCCTGATGTGAAAAATATCTAAATTAAGCCTACACCCTTTAAGTTTAAAGCCATCACCCTGTATTATATCTCTACATGCCCTCGTACAGAGATTCCAGCTTTCTTGTAGGTACTAAAGGTCTGCTGGAATGCCTACCCACAGGTTTCCTTTCTCCAGGCAAAACAACCCCATCTCTCTCAGCCTTTCTTCACAGCAGATGCTCCATCCCTCTGATCATCTTCATAGCCTTCCTTTGAACTCATTCCACCAAGTCCATGACCTCCTTCTTTCAGGGACCCCAGAGCTGAACTCCAGGTGGGGTCTTGTGAGAGCAGAGTAGAGGGGGTTAATCACCTCCCTCAACCTGTTGGTCATATGTCTCTGATGCAGCCCAGGTGCCCTGGTTTCAGCCAGGGTAAAATTAATTTCTGCTTAGGAGCTGTTGCACTGCTGTGTTTTGAATTCTGAATGAGAGTGTTGTTGATAACACACTGATGGTTTGCTGTTTGCTAAGTCATGTTTATCTTAAGTTGAAGATGTTTTTTCCCTCCCCTTGTCTCATACTCTGCCAGTGAGTAAGTTAGCAAAAGAAACTGGGATGGAGCACAGCTGAGACAGGTGACCCAAACTGACCAAGAGGATGTTCCACACCACAGAATGTCATTCCTAGTACATAAACTGGGGGGAGTTACCCAGAAGGAAGGGCTGATCTGGGTTCAGGAAGGGGGGTCTGGAATTGGTCAGTGGGTGGTGAGCAACTGTGTTGTGCATCACTTGTTTTACCCTTTTTATTATCATTATTATTACCATTATTTACCATTATTACTGTATTTTACCTTACTTTCAACTATTAAATTGTTCTTATCTAAACCTACAAGTTTTACTTCGATTCTCCTCCCCTTTCCACTGGGGTGGAGGGGGGGAAAAGGAGGGTTCAGCAAGCAGATGTGTGCTACCTAATTTCCAGCTGGGCTTAAGCCACAACACCAGGACAGGGGTGGATTTTTGGGCTGCAAGAACACAGTCCCAGCTCACACTGAGCCTCTCAACTCAGTGAGGAGTACTGCTGCAAAAAGAGATTCACTTCACAATATATAAATCCAGAGAGCACTTGCAGTTAATCTGAAATAGGGGCAGGATAAAGGCAGAAGTATTTTACTCCAGTCAAGTTTTGGGATTGCAAGTATACATGAAAAATGCTTTTTCATGGGGTTTTTTTCAGTTTGTTTGCAATATTTTTTTGCAAGCTTTCCAAATACCATGAAGGGGGAAAACTCTTTGTTGTTTCACTAGTGGGCAGGGAAAGGACCCTACCTCTTTTGACTTTCCCACCAGAAGCATTTTCCAGCTGTGTAGGTTTCAGACTGGCCTTAATTTAAGATCAAGGAATAGAACAGTATTTGAATTCCACCCATCTCTAATCAGTGCTGAAAAGCATGATTCTGAAGACTTTCAACTTTCTTTTTACTTTGAGGACTGTTTTATGGTAGGAAAATCAGAAATGTCTCCTAGTCAACACTGGGAAAAAAAAAGTGCTAAGGAATCCATACAGGTAATAAATACAGTTGTCAGCCTGCTGCAATACAAATCCAGATATGGTACATGTGCTGAAGAGGTTTCATTTACCTTCATCCTTGATGAACAAACTAATTTCTGATTTTTAATAGAGTTAAAACATTTCCCATTTGAAACAGCAGGAATGCTTTAATTAAAACCTCAGTCTCAATGGATGATATTTTTGTAGTAAATTCTTACTAAAATGCTATTCTGGTATCCTCAGAATCCTAAACTATTTAAGGCAACAATTTATTCTTTTCTCTGTATCTAGGGAAGAGAGGCCTTTTTATTTCTAGTCAGAATTATTTCTACCAATTGTTATTACTAATAGCAAGAAAATATCATGAAAAGGCCCAAAAGTGACATAATCATGACAGCTAAGTAAGAGATCATCAAAGTTCCTTTTGTGTTAAGTTTCAAGATGATGTATGATCGTTAATCAGAACATCACAGCTGTAAAAAATCCCTGTCATACATATAAAAAGCACACATTTGAAATAATTTTGACAGTTTCCCTGCGCTTTCTGTGGGCAAGAATGCCCAAATGCCCAACACAACTGATGTACTCCTGTTTGAAGTTGGGCTTAGTTTCTGAAGAAGTTTCACTTCTGAGAAAGAACTCCGGCTGGCAGCACAGACTCTGAGCATCCAGGCTGTGTTCAGACAGAACTGCCTGCTGGCTGAGGCACACAGCTAAGAACTGGAAAATGTAAAAGTGGGAACACACGGGAAATTAAAAAAGTTGAGCGGAACAGATATTTCCTCATGGAAGAGAAAAACAAATCAGTAAACCCTAAGAATTCATGCTCACAAAGAAATCATGCACATTCACTTTTTTTTTTTTTTAAAGTAATGGTTGCTAGAGAACTTTGGAGAGCCTGGAAAACCACTCTGCTTACAATCATTTGCATGTTCCATATTCTGCAAATGTTACACTGTAACATTTGTGATATGACAATGTCAGTATTTGCATGCAAGCAGTATATTTTTGAGTTGCAATTTTGTCTGCCCCTGCTGCTCATTCCTCACCTGGAGCCATAATGTACTCTCCTTAACATCATAATCACATAGCAACCCATGCTGGTGTCACAAAAAAAGGGCTATGACTTCAGCTGAGTGATTGGTAGGAACAGAAGGGTTTGTATAAAGAGAGATGATGTCTGCGTGCAAATGTGTCCATTTAAGAGGAAAAAAAAGAGCAAGTGAGAGCCATTAATTACAAAGTGATATGTTAGCTGAATTGCATTCTCATGGAATATTTTTCAGACTCTATGAAGCATTCAGCACATCTTAAAAGAAATAAAAAGGCACAAGCTGGCTCCAAATCTCTGTTGTTATCATTTGGCACAGATCACTGGATTCTGGCCCACCTGCAATCTGCAGCAAGTTGTGGTTTGCCTTTTGCTCGCTCTGGGAGGATGATGTTGATTCACTGTATCTGTTTTCATCAGCCAGTCCCAGTTTCAGTTCTTTTCTTTATATGAAACTCTCTGTGCTCAAAGGCTGAGTATGCCAGAGAGGTGCACCAGAGCTTGGCATCAGCTGTTATCAAATAAAATAGTTGAACAGCAGATGGACATTAGAGACCTTGGTTGCTTACACAGCAGGTGCCAGCTGAACCTGGATACCTCTAAACAAGCAAATAATGTGCAGTGAAGTTGGTAGTCAGGCTGTTTTCCTGTTTTCTTCCAAAGGTAGGGAGCATGAAAGCATGTCTACACACCAAGGGATGTAACCCTCCTTCCTCAGCCAGGAGACCTTCTTGCTTTTTCTCCATGCCCTCAGGTTATGCTTTAAGGCTACTTGGACAGTCTTAAAACAAATATGTGGAAGCCAAATTTAATGACAACACTGAGATAAGAAGTGGACTGTTTCAAACCCTTCTCAACACTCTCCAGCCTAGCAAATGGGTTGGACTCTGCCTGGAAGCTGTTGACAAGAGCATCTGCACCTAACCTGAAACAGAAAAGGCATTAATTCACCCACCAACTTGTTTGCTGAAACCCTGCCTCAGCAAAAACCAGAGGCTGAGAACAGAAGAAAGCAAAAGTAATAGAAATTGGGTATTCATGTGAAGGGTCTTTTGAAAAATCTAGTCCAAGACGGAGGAGGTGTCCAAGGACTTGACATATCTGTTATAGGCTTAGGCAGCACATAAAACATACCTGTCCTCAGCTCCCTGCAAACTGGGTTGAGAGAGTGTGGCACGTACAGAGGGAAAATGAAAACGAATATGTGAATGGTCCGCATGTGTCCATCTCTTGGCACTGATGGAATCAGCCTCAAATGACTAGTGCTCTGCTTTCAATATCTCAACTTGGTGCATAAACCAGGGGATGAATTCAAGCCTAATACTAACTTCAATTTTGGGCAGTTAAAGTGGGGCTTTTTACATGAATAATTATGTAGAACTCTGATAACTCGTTGTCCATTAAAGAGAATTGAAATATAAAACTCTCTTTTGTGTAGACATTCCAAAATAATTGCTTTACAGTGTGATATTAGTCTTTTATATAAACTTTTTTGTTCTCATCTTTAAAATTTCATTTCATATAGATAGTTTTACCTTGATTTTCTCTTCTGAAACAGAACTGAAACATACAGTTCTTCAAAACTGAAAAATTGCAGTATTAAATACTTTAAGTCCTACTTAAGGAATGAGAAACATTAACTATAAAATTACTTGATTTTGCTATGAACATTTTACTGAAAATGACAATGTGGAGAAGACTTCAATGGAAATGCACTAAGATCTGAGTTTGAATAAACATATTTTTCTTAGTATTAGATATGCCCTGATTAACTGCTGAATTATCTTCCCGGCTGCATAACTTCTGACAGCCTAATTAGAGTCTACATTACAGTTTCAGATCTTTTGATCTTGTTCTCAGAGATTATTTGAAAAAGTTTGTCAGCTGATGAGCTGCTGAGAATCCGATAAACCCAAAACCAAGACTGCTTAGACTGACAAGATTTTTATGTCTTTCCATTTAGAAGAAGCTCAACCTCATTTATAATGGTGCTAAAAACATTAGGGCTGATGGAGCTGGTCATAAAGCTTTCCAACGGAAAACTTTCCAATGAAAAGATGAGAATACTCTAAAACCTCAGTCTTACTGGGAAACTAAATGAAATAATTAAAAGCATTAATATTGCTCCTTGTTCCATTGCAGAGGGCAATAAAAAAATGAGTTTATACTGATTCCATTGCTGCCACTGCAGAAGCAGCATCTGGAAAAGCCTTGGGAGCTGCAATGGCACCAGCCATTTTCTCCTTCTCCTAGCAAATATCTAACAGGACATACCTTCCAGTTTTATAACAACAGACCAGGACTACACACCATCCTTTAGTGAGAGTAATGCTTGACAGAAGATGGCTTTTCCCCTTAAGTCACTGTTCATACACTTTCTTGCTTACATGGAATAACAGAGCTATGCTTGACATCATCTCCTCAGGATTCTCCTGTACTACAACGTATAACCTGTACTTTCTAGTCCTCCAGACAAAGAGGGGGATGAAATACTTTCTCAGAATTCTTCCTTTGGATGAATAGAAAAATTGGCATTTCTTAACCCACTCTGTTCTTTGCTATAGAAAACATGTAGTACAAATTTCAGCGATGAATTCAGTCAGCCAGATATATTGCTCTAGACTGTTTTTACATATTCCATGTCCAGTCCTCACATAAGTGTCCTGACTACAGCTAGGTAGGGTTCTTTTGGTTTTTTTTTAATCTGTGAAATCCTTTTTTTGTGTGTCCACACCAGTAACTGGGAGAAAAGTTGTTTCTCTGTAGAAAATGCTTTGGATTTGAATTTTCACAGTTGCAACCAAAATATAACAATGTCCTGAGATACCTTGTGTCAAAGTGAAGACTTGTTTTTGAGCCATTCAGGAGAGATTTAGCAGTAGAACAAGATGTTCTACCCCAGGGTAAGATAACATGGAGCAGAAAAACAGCACAGCTGTGTGGTGAGATAGAGTTCCTGTTCTGGAAAAATCTACCTGTTCTAGGCAAATTGGTTCAAAACAGACAGAAGACAAGCACTCATATCTCAAAGTTTCCATACAGACAGCTATTCTTATGGAATTCCATGCCCATGATGGCTGGGTGGCCAGCTGCATCTGTACTACTCTCCCTGGTTTGTGTCGCTCTTTATCTAAAAGGAAGTAAATAAGGACAAATAATTACTTTCCTTTGGTAAATATTAATATATTAATAAAATATTAATAATTAATAATTAATAAAATATTAATATATTAAATCCATCTCTCAGCCAACCAGATTAGTGGGTTATGAATACAAAGACAGCAGCATTTAGTGAGATGGAACATCAGCCCAAACACAGGGAGGTTTTTGTGCTGCAGTTCACTTTTTCAGCTTCTTTACATTAGGGTTGTAATTTCTTTTGGTCTTAAGTCCTGAAAACTATTTCTAGCACAGTACAAAACACTTGTTCTTTAACCATTACATCATGGATTGCATTTAGCTGTATTCTCACCTACCCTTTCAGTAAATTCTTGCAAAAATTGACTTACAGTGTTGGAAATATTTTTAAAAAGCAGGGCATTACAACTGGAATAAAGCTTTTTCTAAAAAAAAAAAAAAAAGTGTGCATGAACAAAGGCCAAACAGCAGTATTTAATAGTAAGACAGTGGAGAGAAAAAAGAAGATGCACTATAAAGCTGTAGTCTAAATGAAACACACTAAGAGGGATAGTAAACACTGATCTGTGTAATGGACACCAGAGATTCACTGCCCATAAAAATAAGTAATAAGGAAATGCTGTGTGAATGGAAGAAATCTTAAACACAAGGGATACTGTTAAAAATTTTATGTATCTCAGGGCTGATATACAGCATGCAAGGGATATGCCTTCGAGGGCATAAAGGGCTTCCCCCATGGTACATTATCTGGAAACCATTTGTAAAGTAGAAGCACATTATTCAAACCACCACAGGAGAACAGTTTTTTAAGGGTATATATTTTCATAGTTTCTAGAAGCAATAAAGGAGCTGTCACTGTGGGTGATTTTCAGTCCATTTAAAAGACATTGCTTAGAGAGGAAGGAGGTCTTGTCATGGCATGCACTAAGGCAAGAACCCTGGACAACTGAGAGGCTGGTATCATCCCTCAGAAGATAGAAGCAATGAAAAAACAACTGAAGGACTTCAGTACTAGCTGTCACCACTCAGAATGGCTACACAAAACATTTTAGACTGTACTCAGCTCTCTGAAAATGTTGCACTTGAACTAAACAAAAGGAAACTGGATTTTCCAACTATAAGAAGACTTCCAAAACGTGAACTGGTTTAAAATGTCTAGGGGCTGCCTTGTCAATTTTTATTTATAAGCAAAGTGATGTGATAACAGTCCAACTTTTGTCCTATTTTGGATTTCATGTTCATCATTCTACTAAATTCCTCAGACAGTGTAGGAACTAAAGGCTAAAATGAACTGTTCAGGAAGGCAGTTCACATCTGTAGTACCTTCCATAATTAAGAAGAGTGTAAGATGATGGCTTTAGAGACAAATTATATTTCAACAACTGAAAAAAAAATTGCAGAAGGAAAAATTCTTCTCTGGAAAAATGATATTAATGGGGTGTTGAAGGAGAAAAGCAACAGACTTTGCTATTTGAACAAGATGAAACCAAAATCAAATAGAAACCAAATGACTCTGAGAACAATGAAACTGTATGTGTGGTAAATAACACCTAGATACATAAATTGAAGCCCAGATGCAGCACAGAGTTAAGCCAAGGGGTTGAACTGACTCATGGCAATAGATGGAAGTATGATAAAGTCAGTGAAGGGAACCAAGTTGTTGTTAGACTACTTAAAGCAACTGACTATGGAGGTCTAGGCAAGGGAAAGCTAAAAAATCACTGCAATCTCTTCCATATATTGCCTCAAGTGTGCTGGAACCAGCAGCCTTTAGACACTCCACTTCTGCTTTGCTTTATGCTCCATAGCCCACCTCCCAGGGAAAATGACTTTGGGCAGTGCTCCTCTTCTGCAGCCGTTCTGGGATTGTAACAAGAAGCTGCTGGGCTCTGTTGTGCCACAAAGCTCTTCTGATTAGTTCACAGCCACCTTGATGACCTATAACACACTGCATTGCACTAAGGGATGGAGCTGTCACAAATCTGCTCCCCTGCCATGACCTCTTCCAGTCCCATGTGGAATTCTGTGCAGGACTCCCCTCCTCCCCAGCCTTTCAGCTGCAAAACAGACACAGAAAAGAAAGTGATTTTCTAATGACCATCGCAACCAAAGGAATTTGAATTGCTCTCCTAACACTTCATGCTATAGTTCATCCTCACATTCAGCCTCAAGGTCCCACTGCAAACCTCCAAATACGTTAGTGAGGTGGCATCTTGTGTCTCACTCCCTTCCTGTATACCATGATGAACCAGCCAACACGAGTGGAAACACTGCCACTGATGGACAAAATTTAAACTTAAGAAGACTGAAGACAGCACCAGGCTCCTGAGCCAGCTGTATGTTCCCCTACTGTATATCCACCACCATCTGTAAAAAGAACAATTGACCTTAAGATCTGTCATGCTTTGTTGACTATCAGCTGAGTGAACAGAGTTTGCCCTCTCTTAATGTAGAAAATTTGTGGGCTGCATCAAGAAGGTGAAACAGCTCTTTTTGCCTGGCTTCCTAGAGGGAAGAGGCAGCTCATCCAAAAAGGTACCCATCAAGCAGCTCGCAAGCATTGTTTGGTGAGCACCTCTGGTTCCTCAATGACCTAGGGTCTCACTGGGGACCACAACAGCCACTAATCATAGAATGGATTATGAAATGAATTTTAGAATGAATTGGGTTGGAAGGGACCTTAAAGATCACCTAGTTCCAACCCCCCTTCCCTAGGCAGGGACATCTTCCACTAGACCACGTTGCCTCAAGCTTCATCCAGCCTGGCCTTGAACACTTTCAGGGATGGCTCAGCCAGTCAGCCACAACTTCTCTTGACAATTTGCTCCACTGCCTCATCACCCTCACAGTAAAAAAATTCTCCCTAATATCTTGTCTGAACTCATGCTCTTTCAGTTTGAAGCCATTTCCCCTTGTCCTGACACTACATCCTCTTGTAAATAGTACAAATCTTGTGAACAGTAGTGTTCTCCAGCATAAGGTAGGGAAAGACATTAACTTTGGCTGACATGGCATTTCTTCATGTTGTGCTTGTGTCAACAAATTAACTGCCCTGATGGATACATTGCAGTAAATTACACAAATAGAAAACATCCCAGAAAGTTAATTAATCACTTTTCAGTGAGTAAATATTTAAGTGCTTGTGGAAGCACTTTTCTTGTTCCAGAAAGATCTAGCAACTCTTTCCCCAAGGTATTTAGTGGAGCTCAGGAATAATGCAAATGAAGCGTTTGGAGAGGCCTGTGCCTGAATTTTTAAATGCCTAATTTTACCAGATTTCTGACTGCAGAAAGAGTAAAGTTTAGTTTCTAGTGAAGTCTCGTGTCTCCAGTGGGCCTCCTCTCTGGAGTATTCTCTAAGTATCTTAAAACAGAAAAGAAAAGGCACTGCTGTGTTTCCATCTGCAGGCTTTAAGAGTCTTTTCTTGAGTGCCTAAGCCCATAATTTCATGAAAGCTGTCAAATACAACATTTTTACATCATTTATTCTGTCAATTTTGATTGAAGCATGATGGTTTGAAAGTGGTTTTGGAACACATAGATGTCAATTCACACAGCTACACCACTTCATGATTGTATTTACCATGATTTTTAAGTCAGACAAAAATCTGTTCTACAGGTACTAAGACACAGATTTTCAGAGGCACGTAGACAATACTCTTAGAGCTTGCAAGTGATTTAATCGGCTGCATTCAAATTTTAGTGGTCTGGCTAAAGTAAACATTTTGTTAAATATTTTCTGTTGTTTTTAAGAGGATTTTCTACGTCAGTAATAGAGAGGATCTGTGTACAAGTGAAGCCCAGACACTACTGAAACAAAGCAGAACTCAGGCTTAATTCTCACTTGCCTAATACTCACAAACCTCAGTGTTGAGGGCCACAGTCCCACAGACTTTCATCAAGGCTTGGTTTCCAGGTTTTGGGGTTTCTGGCTCAAGATTAAACTAAATTCACCTTTAAGTTTCTTTCTGAGTCAGCTTGCATATGGAAGCAGTATTTCTCTTGCATCATTTTAGGAGTGGGAATTAGACATTCCCTTTTTGTATCACCTGTCTATGCTAAACAGCAATTTCAAGAGTAACAATGCGAGATGCTTCTTCATGACTTGCACTCAAGAGATTTTCCAGAGGCTTTTAGGAGAGAGCTGGGAAGAAAAATTCTCAGCTGGTACTTCATCTGACATAAGCTGATGGAAATATGGTGAAAATAGGGAATTTACATGAGCCTCCAGGCTTCACATTAATGAAGAAGTGCCATTAAGCAGTTACATGTGCTCTCACCTGTATGAGCATTATTGCAGATGAAGGCAGGAAAGCTCATCTATAAAAGCCAAAGTGGATGGCAAATCAAGTTAAGTGAAGACTAGGATCGTCAGACATGCAGGAGAATGACAGCACAAACATGACTGATTTAATGGGAGGGAATACATTTAATTCAAAGTGACAGTGAGACAGGAAACCAAGCCAGGGGGCTGAATACAGAGACATATGGACAAAAAGACCAAGGGAACAAAATTATGCTAGCCAGATCAGATTACCTGAAAGATGAATAAGTTTAGACACTTACAGCTTTCCAAAGACAAGTTGTCAGTGTCTTGAGACCTCAAATGCTATCAGCACACTACTTGGGGTAGAGACACGCTGGCACATTATGGATGCAGAGGTGACTAGGTAGCACTAGGAGTGATTTCAGCAGTGAACGAGCTGATATACAGATAACAGTGCCTTCTGTGTGATTTTCCAGTGCCTTCTTTTTAGTCCATGAATAGTTTAATGTTTTTCTGCTCCTGTAATTCTTTAGAAAGAAAGGGATTCCTGCAGGTTAGCTGTAACAGAATAAAGTCAAGTCTAGCCCTGGCCTGAAATGCATCCCATTTGTCTAAAAAAATCTGACAGCATGAGGTGCCTCAGAGGCACAGAGAGGTGAAATGACTTGCCTAGGTCTCTTCCAGCATTTCAGAAAAGAGTCTAGTGCATTAAATATGTCTAAACAGTCTAATTTCAGATTCATCCCCACAGGCAACCAAGGGTATTCTCCAAGCATATGTGGCACAGTAAGATGCATGTCTTTACTACCACCACTCCTCCCATGTGGCTACACTTATCCCAGGAAGAGGAAGCAGGCAGGATGGAATTATCTCAATACTGATTCAGAATTCAGGCTCTTTGAAGGCTACAGTACCTTTGGATTCATTCAGTCTCATGGGAGGAAAGAATTTCTGTTTATTGGGAATTGGAGGTCTCACACTGATGTACTCTTTTAGCTTTCTAACAGCAAGCTAACTGAAAGCAAAGTGAGCAAAGAGCAATAATGCTCTGAAACAGACTTCAAATGTGACACCCATCAAATCCACTTTCTCCTAGGTTTAGTAGTTCAGCAGGATTAATCCAGTAAGTGGTAAGACCATGCACCTAAATGAACAAGGACCATGCTTGATTCTTATGCCCTTGAACACCCTTAGGCACAAAATGATTATTCCTTGTGATCTCTCATGACCCTTGAGACATCTGGGTGGAAGGCAGACAGAAACAGAGCAAACTGGTGGCAAAATTCAACATTGTGCCCAAGGGCATTCAGCATGGGAACTCAAGGCACTTCACTGTCCAGAATCGCCTTTCTCCTTCACTGATTTCTGTGCATGCTGTGAAGCTGGTTCCAGTCCTTCTTCAGTAGACTGAAGACTCTCCACCTCCAAAAGGCAAAAAGAGTGTCACATATAGAAAATTATCACAGTGGGGAAAATAAATGTTTTCTCATCACACATTAACACTTGCCTAAAAAACCCCAAAGCTAATATAGAAATATAAACGGTAGAGGAACCTTTTATATTCTTCTGCTGGGTAGAAGTATGCTATGGAAGCATACTAGGTGTTACTACTTATCTCATTGAAAGTGTGGGATTGACAGTTCAGAGCTTCATCAAGAAATGATAATTGAGTCAAAGCCAGAGTGTGAGACCAGTGACTTTTTATGAAGGAAAAATTTTCATTTCTTTCTTGCAGCTGACATTTCGTCTATGACTTGATTGTGTTGGGCAGTCTGAGCACTCTTGTTAACAAGCAGAAAACCCCATGTAACAGAATGCTTTACATTTTATCAGCACAGACTTAGTATGAGAGGAGGTAATTTTCCTGAAGTTTTTCCCATAACTATCTCAGTGTAGGTTTTTTTCCTTTTTTCACACACACATGTACTTTCCATTCATTATCTTCATTTACTATGGCAAGGAGGGCCGACCTCATGTGCTTTTGATACCCTGAGAAAAGCAGAAAAAACTGCAGCACTCTCACCCTCCTTCCCACATATCCTCCAAAATCCTTGAATAAAATTAAACTATAATAGGTAGGTTGCAGAGCTCTCTGGCTTACATCATCAAAGTTCCTGGATAAACCAACTATCTTTATTCCAGGCAAAGCTGAACCCTATTTTAAATCAATATTTCAGCTTTAACTGCAGGCAGGAACTTGCTCCTTGAATTGGTTATAGACATACAAAAGAGTTACTGTTTGTTTAGAGATGTGGGAAATAGGAGATCTTCATGGGCTGCACAACTTCATCTCAGGGGCAATAGGGAATTTATTAGGGTCATTTCTCAAAGGCCCCAAAAAATGAGTACCTCTATATTTCAGATGCTATAGGGAATAAAGTAAAAGTAGTTCTGATCTTGAATGCAAAGAAATCTATTAAAAGCACAGTTAATATCCTTAGGGTATCTGCAAGTTTTCTGATTGGCCTTAAAAGAAAGGTAAGATATGCCCTGTATTTGCAAGATTCAAAGACCATTCAAAAGAAGTAAATCAAAAAGCAGTACTAGTAAGAAATATATTCTGGAGTATGGGAACTCAGTTCTTCATACAAGCATTTAAATCAAGGTTGAAGAGTCCTAGACACAAGCACCAGGCATTTGGGCAGAGAACTGACAAGAGAAATATCCCAAGTATTTGAAAGGAGATGAATACAAGCAGAATGGTAGCAACAGACTTCAGGTGAGCATGCAGAAATACAATCTGCTTTTTTACTAGATGCCACACAGGCAGTGAAAATATAGGAAAACACTGCCATCCTGGGATGAAACCAAAATGCCCTCAAATTTCACAAGAGCACAAAGGGTCTTGGAGCCATTTGAAAGGACTGTGTTAGCACATACAGCATAATCCCAGGTTAAATGGCAATACATAGGTGAAGGAGGAGAGGACGTGTTTAAGAGAAGCAGATTTGTTGCCTTGTATCATGGGGTATATTTTCATTTTTAGAAGACCAGTACAGAAGACTGAGAACTCAAAGTTGCCTCGATTGTTTTCTTCTGGTTTATGCTGGCCAGAACAATTCTGGTGGAAATTTGGAGAAGATAAACACTTCTAGGATGGAAAGAGGTGGGGTGAGGGGTGGAGTGGGGAGGCGGGGTTAGTTTCCTAAACTTTACTCCAGTTTAGGATATAAGCCAGCCCTGATAGGAAAAAGCAGACAGACCCTAAATGATCTGAATCTACTGCCAACTCATTTAGTGGGTAAGTAATTAGATCTTGAGCTTGAGTCACTGCCACCACATAAATAGAGCATTTTCTGTAAAAACATTGTTATAATCTGTGTTCAGCATTTTGGTTTCTTTTTTTGTACATACAGAGTGAGAATATAGTTGTCAAAGTTCTTCTCCTAATAATAGCATTGAAATACTAGAAGCAAGAAAGTAGAAAAAAGCTTATCTTAGCAAACTCATAATTTTTGAAGCATTTGAAGTCTAAATTAGCTTCACTCTATTGATTAAAAATATTGCTTACAGTGATTTGCCAAAAAAATTTGTTCTGAAATTTAAATTAGATTAAGTATTTTGTAGCAGATTGCCATAATAATTTTCTAAAGTAATAAAATCAGTTATCAGAATTAATGATGCATAAAATTCATTTTATGATTTTACTTCCATTACCTTGCTTCCCTCCCTCATCTGTTTTCAAACCAAGTCTCATAACTTTATAATGTGCTTTTACACCATGCAGTCACCCTTCTTGAAGCTGAAAGGACAACACCATTCAGTACAATCCTTTTAAAATTGCCTTGTTGATCGGTCGGAGCAAAATCAGAAAGAAATGCAGAAAAGACATGAGGACAGCTTTGTAGCTGCTGTGACCCCTGAGATAGTGAAAGAGTAGCAAGATGTCAAATCAAGCAAGGGCTTTCAATGCCATAAAATTAATGAAGTGCAGAGTTAAGTCCTGAGTTTTGCAGAGCTTTTAAACAGAGTGAACAAAAAAAGATGTTACTCTTAAGATACCAATGACTACCTATCTAGCACAAGAAACACATTCCAGGTTATGCTGCAAGTTTTTCTTCACCAAGACACAGTTGTTGCTTTTCTAAATCTGGAGAGCTTTCTCCTTTCTAGAGAGCCCATTCAGGGAAAAAGTTCTTTGTTAATTGGAAACCTCACTCAAATATTGAGACAGAAATTCTACAAAAGTAATCTTGCATCTACAACATGAAACATGAGAGCAGAGTAGTTAATGAGTAAATCTACCACCAAACAGAAATTTTAGAAATGCTTTCAACCTGTTTCAGCTGCTAAAAGGGAGCAGGTGGTTCACAGGCTGATCCAGTGAGATTATGCTGACCTAAAATTAAACACCATTATCATTAAGAGAGCTGCTAATATGAAATACTGCAAGAACCCCCTAGCTTAAAAATACATCTTTTTGCCTTTGCCTGCTGCATTTACTAATACAAGATAACCTAGTAGCTGTCATTGGAGGTCTCTGCTTGCTCCACCAAGCAAGGCAAGCTAGGAGACCTGACATGCTGGTGTAGTTGCCTCAGTGGCAAAGACACAACAACATACTTCTATGCAGAGTCAAGGACAGTAACATGCAGTAACCTTTGGAAAAATACGAGGTGAAAAAGCTGCTCTGAAAACATCTCAGAAAGAGTAGGGAGCAAGCCATGCTTGGTAGAGAGCGAGAGCAGGCGTAGAGCCACCTACAGCAAAACTCAGACCAGGCTTAGAGTCCAGGAACTGTACTTATACAGACGTCACAGGTCTGAGGGAAGAGAGTGTCTGTGAAAGTCCCAAGTGAGGCTCTTCAGACAGGACTCAAGTCCTAACATGAGCCTTTTAAGACAGAATCAGTCTGCCCAAAACAGTTGGAGTTGGAGTTGGAGGGGATCTCTGGACATATCTGGTACAACCCCCTGCTAAAGCCAGTTCACCTAGAGTAGGTTGCACAGGATCACCCTGAAAAAGGGGTTTCAGTTTATATTTTCAGTGCTGCAGACTTGAGAAAACCAAACCCAAGGAGCTTTAATTTCTTGGTCATTATCTCATAGATGTATTGCTTCCCATAGAAAAAGTAAGTGTAGGAAGAGCATAAAGTGTGGGTCAAGAGCAGACAAGCACTTTGCAGCCAGAAAATTCAGCTTGTTTACACTAAAGGTCAAGTTAATTCCAAGGTCATATTTCAAATGCACCTTAAGAAATATATTTTTAACACTTAATACTTTTTAATACTTTTTAATATTTAATATTTTTTAATTATAAAGTAATAATTTCAAAATCTTAATACAAGCACCAGAAATTACCACTGCCATGAATTCTTTTGTAAGATCACATGACACATTACTGTAGGTAGCTAAAACTTTAAGCTGTAAAAAGTGAATCTTGGTTTCATACACCTGGAAGTATATTTCAGAGAATAATCTTCACATTTCTTACATTTTGCAGGTGTTGTGGATGACTGTCTCTGAACTAGTTTTTCCTAGTAGGTGGTAGATTGCTTCCTGTGTGTTCCATATTCAAATATGGGAAATAAAATCTCTAAGGTAAAATAAACTGCTGTTTATCCATTTAGATCAGTAGGACTGTGACCATTTGACCAGAGCAATGGACACAAATGTAACAGAAATTAAAGGGTGGGATTCTCATTCACCTGAATTCCCTACACCTGTCCACCAATATAAACACTTTAAAAAGGCTTTTCTAACAGAAGAACTAACCTAAATTTTTTGGCAGTTTTGACACACTTTGTTTAGAGTTCAGAACAAGACTGATGTCATTTTTTAGATGAGATGAGGTGCTGATATTTTGATAGAACCGCTTCTGCATAGCAACTATGGTATGACTATGGGGATACAGCTTGAAGAAGGGGAGACACTTGTTAAATCATGCTCTGAAGGTCTGGGATAAGAAAAATTTTTTTTTTTTTCTTTAAGAGAGGGCTAAAGAATTGGTCTGGGTGAGATGATAAGCAGATAGGGGATCTATAATTCTGGCTACTTAGGACTGCCTTGGGCAAGCAGGGATTTACACGTGCACTTTAAATGATCTCACAAAGGGCTCATTGAGTTTGGCTGGAGTTAAGGTACAGTAGCTCAAAGCCTGCTCGAATTTCTGATCTGGTTCTGGTTCCAATCAGGATTTTTTTGAACACTTCCAACTCTTTAAGACCTTAATGTGCTCATATTTTGGTCTAATGCAGAGCAGAAAAATACCATACATCATGCTGGAAAAAAGCACACATATCGCATGTGTATTTGTATTCATTTCTCAAACTATTTATATTTCCTTTCATCCTGTGAAGGCCTAATGGTTTCACGATGAATACTTGTCCATTCATATGTAGATGTAGGATGCAGATAAAATATGACAGAAATTTTCACAAAGAAGAGATTGTATTCTATGCTGTGACTTTTCTATTCTTTTCTTCCCGGAATGTTAGATGCTTTTTAACTGTAGAATAGATAAATTTAATGTGGAAGCTTTCGTTTCAGAGGGGAAAGGTGTCTGGTTTTCTAAAGTGATGGGAAAATATTATAATAACAAAGAAAACAAATAAGAATACTTAGCATTTATAAGCTGGCTTTTCTCCAAGTGTCTCAAAAGCATATTACAAACAGGATTGAATCTCTACCCTAAAAAAAAGGATACCTTTTTTTCCTCTGAAAGCCAAATTCTGGAAGTAAACATGAAAGAGGTGGAAGGGCACAGCAATGACCCAAGTTGTATTCTTACAAAATGTCTTTCTGCTTTCTGTGTACATCCTTAAAAATGTCTGGTTGATAACACTTGTCTGGAAATTAAAGTTGGTATATTTCCCTGCTTGCTTGTAGTTATATGTCCTTATTATGAATAGATATGGAATTGTAATGTGCCTAATTACAGCTTCATTACTGAGACAAAATGTATTTTATCCTATTGTCTTCCTGAACATTTAGTATTTTATGGGTTAGGTACTAGATTATTCCCACTTGGCAAAGGGTTCAATTAGCAAGTCAATGACAATAGAGCTAATGAATGACAGTGCAAACCTACCTATTATAACGCTGAGGAGGGAGTTCCATGCTAGAGACCAGAACTTCAATTGATCTGGCTTATTAGGGCAACAGTTCTCCACAGGTTTGACGAGATAAAGTTCCATTAGAAGTAGCTTTCCTTAATCTTAAGGAACCATGTAATGAATTTCTAATCCATCACACAGATGGTTTATTACTGGCGGTATGGTGGGGTAATTATTGACATCCTATTCTGTTGCTGACCTATGAAATGGTGCAGAAGGAACTGTGGATGCCTAAAAATCCTGGAGAACTTTAAATTGTGTTTGTATGCATCATTCTAGATGGCCAGAAAGTAAGAATGCTGGTAGAACAAGTCTAGTAAATAGCTGACATCAGTAGATATTGATGTCATGTGGTTGGGAAAGGATATGACATTTAAGTCTTGTGCATCCACAAGAAAAGAAAGTGAAAAGGAGTAGACACACTGAAAACCAACTTCAAGAACTGCACTCATTTGCTGAGAAAGACATATTCTCTGAGTACCCACTGCAAAACATCTTTGCTTCCAGTTATTGAATATTCACTAGGAAGTGCTTGGGGGTCACCTATAATAAAACCAGAATTATCCATAAAAACTGTTTATTGAATTATGCTTAATACCAAATACAGCTAGGAGAACTGAAGCTTGGTTATTGATAACACACCCAAAAAAAGTTAGATTTTTGGTGATGATGAATTGCTCAATTCATTCCAGTGATTAAGCTGTAGGTCTCAGTCCAGCTAGGTCAGGATGGACTGTCCATGAAGTCAAAATAAAAATTCAAAGAGAAATAGGAGCCACAAGTATATAAATGCTATGAAAAATCATGGGAAAAGGGTGTTTTCTTACCCGAAAAGCCCACCACCAAAACTGAAATTTGCGGGTCAGCAAAAAGAGCTATATTACATATCTTTACAGAGTAGGAAAGCTTTGGTTTTGTTTTTGGTTTTTTTTTTGCTTAGCTCTGCACACCCTTTCCCACAGCAGTCCTGCTACCTGGTGAAAATTCACAGCTTCCAACAACACCCAAATCCAAAGAGAGCTGGACTTGGTTTGGATCACCCCAAAGACCATGCAAATCAGAAGGAACATATTGAGGGGACGGTCATAGTTTGAAATTCACCTCACTTTCCAATAACCTGTTTTGGAGTAAGAAGGGAGATCAGTTTAAGCCAGCTGGTGGAAAAAGCATCAAACCCCGTGTATCTACCAGCCAGTGGCAACACTATAATCGATGAGAGACTGAGAAGTTTGACTGACGAGTCCTGTTTTGGGATATGGAAGCCCGAGGATTTATAGCCTGTGTCCTGAACTAACAACCCAGGAGAATCTGGAGGAACGCAAGCTGTCCTTATGCTTTGGGTGTGAAAGCTGAGCTCAATCACTTTTCAAATGGGCTGCGAATATCCAAAGTCTTCGTCACTTGGGGTGAGGTGTGACAGAGCCAAAGCTTTAATAAATGTACACTAGTATTACACCTAAGCTTACAAAGCCCAAGATTTCTGAGACACCCTTTCACATCATGGAAGAGGAATATTGAGCCAAGATATTAGTAAGACTCTTACAGCTTCTTTTGTTTCATTTTAATCCCAAGAAGAGATCGTGATGTAAATGCTAAAATCTCCTGTGTCCCTTTTTTTAAGTTCATTTGCCTAACAACTCACAAAATGCACGTTGGATGCCCCGGGGAATTTTCTGACCTACTTACTAAAAGCAGTGCTGAGTATTTGATTTTCTTAAATTAAACTAGACAAGTTCTCAGGTTTAATGTTGTTTGTTTTGTCTTACAGATAAATAGACAAGGCAGAAAGTAGACTATAATGACAAGCTTTGGTTTCCTTTTATTTTCTTTTAAGGCATGACCATTCACAAATGGTCAGCAACATAAAGCCCTGCTTTCACAAATGTTTAGGCAGCCTAACTCCCTTGGGCGACCATATTGGCAAGAGATGTGTGCATGGTTCTTTCTTATCACAGTCTCTCTGTGTCAGGATATATTTGCAAGTAGCTGGCAGCAGTGACAGGAATAGCCAGTGAACACTGTCCAGATGTCAGGGATGCTGTCTCAAAAACTAGAATTTTGAGGAGGCAGAGTCACCTTTCTTAACCTCTTTCATGTTCTTTTCTAGAAATCAATTTTAGTCACACCACAAAATTAATTTGGACCAACGCTAAGTCAAAGGTCTTGGCAGGATGAGGCCATGTTCCACTCTCAAAACAATACAAAAGTACTCTAGTTTCATTCTATTTAATTGTTATAAATAATCAAGTAAGCAAAAAAGCCCTGAGCAGTATATGCTGCTAGTTACAGAGGTGGTAATTTACATGAAAACTGAGTCACAGATAGCAAATCCTCTTTGATGCTCCTCTGCATTGACTTCAGTGGAATGATGCTGAGGACCTTGTTCAACTGTCTTTGAGCTTTTTTTTTAACTATTTTTTTTTAGAAGACCTACATTAGATATTGAATTAATTATCAGGCCTGTGATAAACAAATCAAGTCCAAAGTTCACAAACTCTCCCCCTCCCATACAAGAAGCTAGAACTTACTTTAATTATGCCCCGTTACTTGGCAAGAAATCAAACTAATAAACAATAACTCTAGGCCATGCAGAGACATTTTTCCCATAAATTACTTTTTTTGAAATGTGGTGGCATTTGCTTAAGAATTTGCTTCAGACCCTGAACACAAAAATTTCTGCCTAGATCTGTCGAGATTACTCTAGTTATCCAAGGAATAAAATAAACAGCTTAAATTAGCTAAATATATTTATGCCCGAAGTTACAGTGTCATCTGTTATTTAAGCAATAATACTCTGATTATATAAAAATGTAATATATTAAAATATAATAAGGTATTATATATTAATAATGCAATATAGACTATAATCATTATTAATCACATAATGTATAAAATTTAGTAGGCATAAAGGGGGTGATGAGTGCTTCTGAAAATATAATATAACTTAGAATCAATTAAAAAAGTGACATGTACTGTTGTCCAGTTTGCTTCAGATGGTGGGGGGGAATGACATGTCTGTAAGTCAACCTCCACCAGGAATAAGATTATTTCCCAGGACTATCATTCATACCTCAAAAAATTATGTTATTATTAAATTAATAATTGTGTCAATTTTTAACTTCATTACCATAAAATCTTAAACAAAGGATTTGAAAATCTGTTTCTTCAAGGCTTTAACTCCTTCGAACTGTTTTTAAACCCTTTGGGGTTTTTGTCAGCTGTTTATTCAGATTCATCTTTAGATTTCAATACCTATGACCAGCTCCTTTTAGGCATTTCATACATGGAGGGTGTAATGTTTAATACCACATTAACTTATTTCAAGTTAGAACATATTGCATAAAACAAAATTAATGTAAGTTACACTTAGAAAAATACATAGTAATCACAATACACAGTTTAATCCCAATATCATTGTGATTCCAACTGTCCATCTTTATGATGCTGTGCATATGTGGGTTGAAGCCATTGCTCTTTTCCAAGCTTTTTTTTGGTCTGATTTTATACTCGGTGTTGTGTGGAGCCACAAACTGACTCCCTGCTTGCGGCCTGGGTAAGTCAGAGCAGTCACATTCTTTCAGTGAGCTGAGTTTCACGGGCACATCTCCCTTGGCCATCTCTTCTGAACCTTCTTCCACCAGTCACAGCCGTGAAAAACAGAACATTGTTTTCAGAGTTTGGATGAAACTCAAAGTGCCACTAAATACAGGAGTGCAGGAACAGGACTTGAGAAGATTCAAACATCCAACAAATGTTCAAACATTCCAACAAATGTTCATCCAAATTTTGGAAAAAGTGCAAAATTACAGCAAGGCAAGAGCTGATAAAATGGTAAAAGACATCACAGAAAGCAAAATCCGACAAACAACAAAGTAAATATAGAACAAAGAAATAAATAACTACAATACTTTAAAAAGCACTCTTACACTCCAGGGGAATATTATTTTTAATTATTGCTTTTGAAATAGCCTGTATGCACAAGGTTTGAGCTGTAAGCCACGTGGAGTTGAGGAAAATCAATAAGAAATACAGTTTCTTTTAGCAGTTGAATATGTCAAGAGAAAGCTTTCTGTCTTGTCCTCTTTGAAGCCTCTGCTTAGAAAGGGTGTGCTCATTTCTGAAATGCCAGTGATCTCCCTGGCTCTCTTTAAGACTTGATAGATCTCAAGGATGCTCCCTCCACACATTGTAGGCCTGTTCAACTCTACACACAGCTGAGCTTTGAAGGAGCAAAACAGGCTTTAAATCACCTTCTTCTGAAGCAAGAGATGTGTTTATTTCTTTGTTACGCTCTTTCAGAGTCGCTTTAAGCCATGCATTCAGCAGAAAGATTGCTTTATGGTGGGTAATTTAATTTTTAGCTGAATCTGTCCAATCCACCACTGCTTCAAAAAGGTCATAATTCCATTTCAAGAGGGATTTTGCAGTTTTAAATATACTTCAAAATCAAATGTTTCATTGGAGATAGTGTACTTTTTACACCTCTTTTGCCACTGCAACACAGCATTTCCTTAGGGACTGGAAGTTTTTGAAGGAGGGCACAGTGGGCAAGGGAATCATATATGTGTTAAACTAAAAAAACATCTCAAGTGAGTTATTTCATTTGCACAGTTATGAAAAAGCAACAATTATCCTGAATTGCTTTATGAACAGAAAAACTGACCAACAAACAACACACCAAATATTTAAATAGATTTTCAGAGTTCTGTTTCCCCGGATGATGGCCAGCGAGTTCTCTGCAATGATGAGCTCCCTGTTATATAGAGTCAAGGACAAAGGTTGCTTGCTACTGAGCATTTCTGAAATAGTGAGTATTAATTCAATATGGTTTTTGAAAGGATAAGGAGTCTTTTGTGAAAGGGTCTCATGATCCAGTCTCCCCTAACAATGTATTCCCCACTGGTACTCTGATGACTTTTATTAGGCAGATCCTGTTTCATCAATGAAAAATCCAAATATTTTCAAGCAATTTTATGTTTCAGAGAGTATATACTGGCATCTGGTGCTGAATCCTGAGGAGGGACCATTTGATACTAATTGACTGGAGAGTTTTTATGAGGTTCTAGGGTTACAGAATTCCTGAAGCAATTACCCTAGGCGACATGGAAATGCCTCAAAATGCTACAAGCAGGGATCACAGTTTTCTGCTTTCTCTTCTGGAAAGCTCCAGTTGTAACTATCCCTATTCTGCCACAGAGCTGCTTGATCTTTGGGAAGTCACTTAAACCTGCCTGTGCTGCTAGGAGCTGTGTCCTGATCAGAGATTGTTCTTTCCTGCATCACAGAGCAGAACATGAAAGTCTGGGAGGTATGCAGATGTCACAACAGTACCAAAGTAAAACCAACTGGAGGACTGACTGATAACCTCTGGATGGCAATATTCAAAAGTATGGCAGTAGGGGACCAGACTCAAACCTGCTTGGACTCAGAACAGGTTTTTGCCCCCAGAAGCTGATCCTTCCTGCCTGCTCTCACGTTTATGCCACACGAAGAGACACTCAGTTTTGAGGCGATACCAATTTTATGGAGCAGTGAACCTTCTCCTTTCCATATTCAGATTTCAGAGAACCATAGGCCCTCAATGGAGTAACTCTCATGCAGAAATTTTGGATCCAAGCTAGCTGACCAAACTAAACACGTCTATAAATTACTGGTATGTACATCTTTCCTCTCATCTAGTTTCCAACACTCTTCTTTCCTTCCTATATCCCTTAAGTCAGTGTTTCCAAGACAGCATACTTTCAAAGAACAAAGTACAAATGTTTCAAGCTGGCTTAGCAAAATTTTGTTTTCCAGCTGGTGCTTTCTTCTTCTTTGAACATAAGCATGAAAAAAATGCACTTTCACTTTAAACAGTAGGGGTTTTTATCCTGTCCATACTCCTCTGGACATGAAGATTTGTGTTTGGTGTGGTACAAGTAGGGCAGACAGGATGTTCTAAAGATATAACTAAGACAGCATCTGAAAGGATATCTTGAGACAAATTGTGAAAAATAAAGTTGAAGATAAAATTTAAGATAAAATTTAAAGACTTTCCCTGAAAGATGATCTGTGTTTTGTGTATGTGCCAATTGGTCTGACAAATAATACCACAGCACCTTATGAACACTGCTGTCTTTATACAAGGAATCATGCACAGGTTGGGTGAACTGTGTGAGAGTGAAAAGATGGCCAAAACCCCAAGGACTGAATTGGGAATTTCCAGACAACATGGATGGTATTTAACTGCATAAATAAAAGAATTAGGATTTCCAGGTCATGGCCTGTGCAACCCAGGAAAAGGAAAATTTTAATGCATATTCACCTGTGGAATATAACAGAATATCACTCTCCCTAGTAAAAGGGGTACATACTGATAATACATTGCACTGTGCAA
The DNA here is from genome assembly GCF_020740725.1 of Corvus hawaiiensis. Lineage (NCBI taxonomy): Eukaryota > Metazoa > Chordata > Aves > Passeriformes > Corvidae > Corvus > Corvus hawaiiensis. Next base: position 57,817,612 of record NC_063217.1, read on the forward strand.
CAGAATGTATCTTAAATCCATCTTCTAAGGACAGTAAAACATAAAATACTTTTGGACAATAAAATCACTGTGCTGGAGCCTTTCCTCTTTTCCATGGAGACAGCAGTTCAAAAAATTGACACTAGCAAGCAATTTCTTCTTACCCTTCTGCCCCTTGTTTAAATGCCTTTATTAGATTCAAATGTATCAGTCATCCAACTCTATGCATATTAATTTATTTTCACAAAACAGGGATCTTAAGAGGGGAATATGCAGTTTCTGTGCATCAGAAATGGGTCAAGAAATGCAGGACATCAATGGACAAGGGAAGTAAAGATAAAAAAGAGAAAAGAAGTGGCAGAGGGGAGCCAAAGGCTGAGAAGAGAAATGCAATGGGAAGGATAATTGTGGTGCTTTTGCACAGCAAAGATTTAAGAGAGCTGTCTGAACATGGGAGCCCACTAATGATGAGCAGGGGGGAGCCTAAGCTGTAAGGAGGCATCCAGGTGCTGCAGAAGCTTGTGCCTAGGAAAGAAAAGAAGAAGAAAGAAGTGAGGTAGCAGAAATGTGGTTGAACTCTGGCAATTGATGACTGAGCTGCTAACAAGAAAGCTGTTCTTTCTCTCATCAAGCTTTAGAGGAAGACACTGGGGAAAGGCACTTTGGGGAGGTGAATACTGAAGCTCTTGCTGAAGGTTGAAGATTGGTGGGAGTACAAAGATAATGCTTAAGAAATGGCTCCCTTGTTAGTTGTGAGAGGAAAAGTTTTGGTCTAAAAGACCGTGTCCTCTAAATAGAGAAGCTTCAATAGCTAAGACACTGTTGAGGTGCGCAAATAAAAAGAAATTAAATTGTTTCTGTAAAAGGCAGATATCTGGACAATCCTGGCAATTAGCTTGTGAGTGCTTTTCCTAAAATTTTGGTCAAACCATGTCAACAGCTGTCTATCTCTAGACATAAAAAAGAATAAGCACAGAACTGAAGTTTCCTCTTGTAACTTCAGGTTCTGTGCCTGTCATTAAAACAGGATTTCTGCCCTTAAAACTGTGCAATTATACTTTCTTTTTTTACACAAAGCTTATTTCAGTTCTGAACTGTTTCATCAACCTATTTCCCACAAAGCTACAAGCAAGTTTCAAAACTTGCTGAACGCTTTCAGCTTTTTTATTTCTAGTTACATATATACATACATTTTTCTAGTTACATAAATACATACTGTGATGGACTGCTGTTACAGAGTGTGGAAAACACTTACTGCCATCAGTTCTTGTGCTGAAAAGAGGCAAGAAAATCTTCAGCAATAGAGAGGCCTGCTGATCTCAGTGTTATTCCATCAGTATGCTCACGATATTGCCTGCTTACAGAGAAAGCTGTATGCATTTATCATCTTTACTCTCCCACTTCCTGTTGTATTCAGCAGGCTGTTGATAACAGCTGATAGCAAACTGAGGATGGAAAAGGACATGTGCAGACTTAATATAGATGCTTGGAATAATATCATTATAGGGCTGTTATTGATTTTCCCCCTGCTTTGACTCTTTGAGTGTTTTGTACACTGTTGCAAAGAGATAATGGGTTTTTAAGGGGTGGATGTCAAAATTGCACTCATATGCTTGGCCAAATTATAGCTCTGAGACAATGAAGCAGACAACAGCTATTAGGCAGACTCTTACAAGATTGAAAATGCCATAGACTCCAGCGATGACAGTTGTGTCATGGTCCTTTATTCTTTAGCCTGGGATCTGGGGCTCACAGCTTACAGGCTTTGCAGGGATTGAATTGCTGCCTTCCTCAAAGACTTAAATTATTGAAGCTGCACAACAAAGGAGGTGCTAACATGGGAGATGAAACACATAAATGTCTTCACCCTCACTTCTGATTTTAAGAAATCTCTATAATAAAAGGTGTCAATATTGGTTTAGTTTCAACAAGATGTTTATAGCTAAATAAAAATCTTTACACATTTTAGTCCACAACCATAGACAGACACCAAACTGCAAGTTTTGATTGAGGTTCAAAAGATTTTTTTTTTTTTTTTTTTTGCAAGAACAACTGATCCCTGATTGTGTTTTTGCTAGCACTAAACTGCCTTAGCTGCCTTGAACAGAAGAGCAGGCCTTCTCTTTGTTTCAGACTTCTAGAACTGTTAGAAACTAACCAAAGCATTGTAATACAAAATAGGCTTGTTTAAAGCCAGGTTGGGGTAAGCTGCAAAAGAGCAGTCTCTGAGAACTTTTCTCCTACCTGACCACAGTTCTGTATGCACACATTATTGCACCAGCAAGGTTCTCTTTTTAAGAATGATTTTTGTTACCATATAGTTACAATACAGTATGTTTTGAAGGATAATTCCCATCCAGTGGTGGCACAAAGGAAAAAACGTCTGTGGTGAAGGGGCATTTTTAATTTCCCTTGCAGAATCAGTTTGCATAGGTGGGTATTCATGCATGGACCCCACAGGAAATGTGAACCCAGGCCTTTGGGTGAGAATTAAATACTGCAGAAGTTTTCTGCTTCCCCTGCTGTACAGATGACTTGGCTGTAGAACACTTTTCACCAGGTTTCTGAGAATGCCATTAGGAGATCCACAAGCTGTAAAAAAACCCAGGTTTAGTTGTGAGTTAGAGCATATCCAAATCCTTCTTTTCTCATCAACATGGCTACACAGTCAGACCCCCAGAAAGAAGAGCTCAACTAAGTTTGGGCTGTGCATTGGAAAAGGAAATAGGGAGAGGAAAAACTCTGGAAGTTTCTTAGAAGATGTGGTATCAGTGACTGCTGGCAGACACTGAGTTGGTGTTTCAATGTGCACCTGGTGTAGTGTGAGTTTAGAGCCCACTAAGCCTGGCTTGCTCAGTGGCCTAAAGGCCATCATGTTCTAGCAGGATGGCATTGCCCCCCCACCCCCACCAGAGCAGGCACTGAATGAGTTAACTTTACAGCGTTTGTGCTTCATTTTCAGGAAATTATAAATTCATTTTCTCCAAAAACCTTAAAACAGTCCTGCACTGTAGGCTTAGGGTGGAGTAACTTCTGTCCTTTTTGCTGCTTTTAGTGAACAAGTGTCCCAGAAAAGCAAAAAGAGCTTGTGCTGGTAATTACTTGAAAATGCAGAAATTTCTAGAAGGTGGAAACAATTAGTTATTAGGCTCATTGCATTTAATTGTTGACTTCTAGTACCTGAGAACATTCTCCTGCTCAACCATGTGTGCAAATGAAATTTTAATTTAATTTGTTTAATTTCATTCTGCACATAGACAGTGTTTAGTAAATTTGTTAGGATTCTTTTTACACTTTGTACTCTTTGCTAAAAATGTGATAGATTAGTTAGTCATTCTGAATAAGCAATTTGTCAAGCCTGTAAGCCATATAAAACTAAGTGCATATATAATTTATTGCCTACTCTAGTAGTAGAAATAATGTGCATTTGGCAAATTCTAATTAAAATAATCAAGAGATTAATCATTTGACAGAAATTTATTTAATTTATTAATCAGAATTAATTCTCTTAAAAATGTGTTTTAAACTCAGAGTACCACTAACCTGCAAATTAGTAAATTAGAATATTTTTTTTAATCAGCAATTTAAAAAAATGTGGCAAATCAGTAACATCTACAAAAAATGTATTTTATAATACTTCCTGATGTTACATACGAAAAATCATTAAGAAGTTATTTCTTAGTTGAAGTTATCAGAGCGATTTCTTATACTATATTTTGGATTTAATTTAAGGTATATGTCATGAAACATAAGTTTTCTTGGTAAGTATTTTCATATGGAAAACATTTGGAGCATAACTTTCAGTCCAAGCTACTTTTCATCAGATATAATTCATCTTGTTTGTCATAGCCTAACTTGCATGTATGTACAAATGCAGACAGAAAATAAATTTATATGGAAGCTTGTAGACACCAAATATTGTGAACTTTACAACATACAGGTTAAGAGGTTTTCCATCCAGTTATAGTACTTATCATTCAAAAGGCATAGCTTGAAGAATGAGCATTTTTTAACTTTAAATTTTGACTACCCAAATTACCAAGACCACAAGAAAACAGAATCTGAAATTTACATTTCCAGTAGTTGCTGAAGTAATTTTATTGTGCATTGCAGGAATGAATCACTGTTCCAAGTTACTCATGAAACCTTCCTTTTAGGAAGCTGCTAAATGACATGGATCTGAACATGCCAGAGAGTTTTGCTTTCAAGTTGTGTTCCGAGCCAGGAGAAGCTAGTATTTTGAGTAAATCTAGAAAGTTGTGATCTCATGAGGACTTCATCATCCAAAAACCTGAACTCTTGTTAGGCTGGCTTAACTGATTCTTGGTTGTTGGGGTCTCTCCCCCGCCATGTAGCCCTGGGAGAGGGGCCCTGAGGGCACAGACACGGGGTTTCCCTGCCCCTGCTCAGCCTCGTTCCCATTGGTTGGTTTGTGTTCCCTGCGCGGGCAGAAGGACCCTTGGTCCCGTGACTGGAACAGTTCCTCAGCAGAGCTCCGGCCATGCGGCTGGAGAAATAAACATCTCTGAAACAGCTAGCAAGAATCTGTCTGTCCATATATATTTCCTTTCCACGGGACTCCTGGTTTGGTATATGAATGTTGCAGGATCCCCACTGCAACAAATGGTGGGGAATTGAGAGCAGAACGATCCCCGATCCCTAAGCGACTATTTGTGTGAGTAAACCCTGGAAACTTTGGATTCCTCTTCTTGGTTTTGCTTTGCTATTCCATATCTAAACTATGGAGGAACCGTGGGATGACTCTTGGCTCTCAGAGCCGCATATGGACATTTATCTTAAACTTAAAATGATTCTTGAACAACGATTTGTAAATTTTAGCTTGATTCAAGCTCAAAAAGAACTGAAACACTTCCTGGCATGGTTGTTTAAGAACTTTTTCTATGTTTCTTGGGATTTAATTCTTACGAAGGGCTTTTGGAAAACCGTTTGGACACAGTTAATATTGGAGTCAAAATATATGCCGATGGAAGAATATTTTCGTGAATATTATTTAGTTACCGAGACTGTTGAGCAATGTCAGCTGTGTCCTGGCGAAGGGAAGCCTGGCGCAGAGACCGTGCGGCCCAGGCCACGTGCACCGAGCGCTCTGCGAGCAGCAGCGAGGCAGTTCCCGCGCGCGGGCGGAGCCACGCGAGCCGCAGTGTCGGTGGCGGAGCGAGGCGCGGTGGGAGCAGCGGGACCCGGCGGTGCCCGCCCGGCCCCATGCAGCGTGTGGTGGAGCGAGCCCTGTGAACGCCCGACCGAGAGGGGCGGCGCGCGGGCAGCGGCTGGCGGCGGTGGCGGTGGAACGGAGCCGTGCCCAGCCGAGACGCGCGCTGGAGCAGGGCACGGGGGGTCGTCGCTCGGGGGCCCGGCCAAGACGTGGGTGCAGCGCCCGGCAGCGGCAGCGAAGCTGCGACCAGAGGAGGCGACGCACGGAGAACTGAGTGGCGCGGCCCGGCCCGGCCCGCGCGGCCCCGAACGCGACCCCGGGAAGAGCGCGCAGGCACCAGCAGCCCCGACAATTCCAACACGGGAGCGACCGAAAGAGAGAGCAAAGACGCAGCGAGACAGGAAACAGCAGCTACTCGGAAAAAGGAAAAAATCATAGTAGCTAAGATCTTAGGGATAGTAAAATGGTATAATGTTAAGCAAAATAATGGTTTTATAACAAGGTGTGACAACCAGCAAGACATATTCGTGCATAGAACTGCTATTAAAAAGAATAACCCTGAAAAATGCATCCCAAGCTTGGGAGATGGAGAGGTGGTGGAATTCAAAATTATACGAGGTAGAAAAGGGTTACAAGCATCGCAGGTCACTGGGCCTGATGGTGTTCCTGTAAAAGGCAGTATATATGCAAAAAATCATAGTCATGTTAGACAATATCTCCATTGTAAGCCCCCCCTACAGTCTCCCTTTCCTAATCCCACCTTTCCCTTTTACCCTATGTCCTATTACCCCCAGTGTATTCCCAATCCATTTTTTCACCCATGGTTTCCCTCACAAAACCATGCTTTTGCCAATTGTTTCCCCAAAAATCCCTTTCCAATGCCGAGTGGGGGATGAAAAGGGGGAGGGAAGAAGTTAAACCCTCTCCTGCCTCATTTTCCCCACAAAGCATGCTCAGAGAGTTCTGTCTCCCTTCTGTCAGCCCTAAGATGTTCCAGAGAATCTGATTGGACATTTAAAGACTCAGGAGGGTGGCTTGTTTTGTTTTGAAACTGTTCTTGTTATGTTTATCCAGTTGTTTTCATTCTCCTTTTATTAAAATAAAACGGGTGAGGTGTTGGGGTCCCTCCCCTGCCGTGTAGCCCTGGGAGAGGGGCCCTGAGGGCACAGACACGGGGTTTCCCTGCCCCTGCTCAGCCTCGTTCCCATTGGTTGGTTTGTGTTCCCTGCGCGGGCAGAAGGACCCTTGGTCCCGTGACTGGAACAGTTCCTGGGCAGAGCTCCGGCCATGCGGCTGGAGAAATAAACATCTCTCTGAAACATCTAGCAAGAATCCGTCCATATATATTTCCTTTCCACGGGACTCCTGGTTTGGTATATGCATGTTGCAGGATCCCCACTGCAACACTTGGTTGCAAGATCCTTATGATTGTGGATTAAATATACCAGAGAATTTCAAGTACTGTAAATTAAGAAATGCTTTGTGATGATGCATGTCTCTGCTACACAAATAACATGTACCAGAGACTCAACTCAAGCTACCTTCTTTTTACAATTGTTCTCTCCCACTTTATCGAAAAATACACAATGAAATTGATCTAGGAAAACTTAGTGACACTGGTGTTTTTCTTTATCCAGAGCTGGGACATGAAAAGAAAAATTACTCCTTTAAATCAGCTACTGAAGAAGTTACAAGAATATCAGCTATGGTTCCTGAAGAAAACCTGCTGCAAGAAATTATAGAATAGAATTTCAACAGACATTACACAGATATTTGCAGATGCTGCTGTGGAAATAAACAATTTTCAAGGGCACAGGTTTTCCATTTAAAGGGAGGTGAAAAGAAATAATAAAAATTTGCAAGTAAATTAAACTATATCTAGGGTACTTTTAATAAATCAAATGTTGAAATGAAAATCACTGAGAGGCCTGCAACTGCCTGCCAAGTCTGAAACTTGGTGGAAAACACCCTTGAACACTAAGAGCTTTTTTAAAAAATAAAGATGCACACACTGCTTTCCAAAATTCTTACAAGGGATCTGAGTCCCATATCAAATGTAAATGAAAGCATCAACTGCAAGAATTCAATGTGACATTAATTTTGAACATGCTCAGCCAAGGCAACGTTTAAACAAAGATTTTTACTGTATTAATTATGTTCCTTGCAAATGAGTGCTAAACTCTGCATTCTGATTACTGTAGGGAGATGTACCAGCCATTCTTAGGGCAAGGTTGGCTAAACACCTGCCTATTTGAATAGATAGGTATCTAAACCTCCTTGGAATGCAAAACCAGTCAAAAAGATCTTCTCTTGTTTCCTCTTTCCTGTGCAGCCAAAAGTACCCTAAGAGAAGAGATGTCACTGCTTCTGCATCTAATAATACACAATGCATAGAGAAGTAATCCTGTAAAAGTTAACTGTGCTTGTGATTTATTCAAAGCGGAAAGGAAGCATGTGTGGAAGCTGGAAACTTCTCTGCTGTGACCAGCAGGGATCTGTACATAGACACAACACTTTGAAATAAAATGTATAATCTTTCTCATACGGAGATATCCAATGTTTTATTTGATATTAAGAAAATATCAGTGTATATCTAGATGAATCCCTATTTAGCTAAGCGCTTTTTTGTTATTGAAAAATGGATTTTATCTGGAGTGATATATTTTGGTTGATTCTTACTGTACTTTTAACTCTTCCAGCAAGAAAACTCCATCTGTGTGATGGATAACTAAGAGATTATTTTATATCTCATGCATTATGATGTGTCTTGAAATATTTGAACTATTTTAATCCTTAATTGCCTATATATTCTACTTGTCTATCTATTGACATTTGAAATTTAATTAATTCAGTGTGATTTTTCACCTAGAGGTGTGACTTGACTTCCGTATTTGTCTCTAAAGCACTTTCTTAAGTACTACAAAATACCTTCATGCATGGGGGTTTTTTATGTTTTTAACTGCATCATATGTTTGGGGACAAACTTGAGTGAGGACAACTGCACTTTCCTTTTTTCAGGAGCTTTTTTTCATTAAGGTTTTATACTGAAAATAGGTATATCACTGCATCCCACAGTGTTAGGGAGGAGGAGAGAGATCCAGCAGGCAGGAATTGTGCAGCAAGATTGATTTATTTAATTATTTTACAAACTCTTTTATAGACTCTTTTCTTCATAGACTAATTGGACAAAGGACCAGCCACCCCCTGGGTGGATTGGCTAAAATCCTAAAACATCCATTGTCAAAATATTTTCCTACTGTACCATAAACAAGGCTTTGCAAGGTCGCAGGTGTTCATAGTTTATAGAACTCTACTACTATCTTCTGTAAGAGAGAAAAGTAACTCATGGGCCTAGAAAGAAGCAGGAAAATTTCTTGCTAACAATATTTTTGTATCCACATAGGTGTGCAAATAAAAATGTTGAGATTTATAGAGGTAGTGAATCTTCTATCGGTCTCACATCAAAGGCTTTTTTTTAATAGCTGTGAGTGATGAAATAAAGCTTGGACTTGGACTTAGGTGCCAAAGTACAGATTTCTGCTGGTGACAACCTAAGGCACACAAGTGGGAACATTTTGGCCTAATTTTCAAACCCTTTTTTTCCCTTTTCTTGTAAGATGTGATGTCTTGTAATCAGAATCTGTCATTCCCATCACCTCATGGTAGTTCTGCAGTCAGGCTGCGAGAGTTCAGATTTAGTCTCAGTATGAATTCTATTACGCAGCTTAAGGAAACTTAAGTAAGTCGAGTTGCTACTTCACCAGTAACGAATACATGATCTTTTGGGGACTTGAATGCTTGTTCTTCTTGTCTATTTCTGTTTTCTCTGTCAAAATAGTCTACTGTTCATATTCTATTAGCATTGTTTGCCTGCTGTATGAAATACGCAATTTAACTCCACTGGCCCTTTTTTTCACAAACTCTATAGGGCCAATAGAAACTGGCATGCTTCAGTGAATTGTTTTTTAAACTTCAGGGTTATTATTTGAGAAAATATATCTGTATCATCTATATCTATATATTACTTTTTTCCCCACAAACTTCCTGAGGTTATTTAGCCTTCTGTGTCCATTGTGTTTAAGCTTTTAAGTGTCTACACTTAGTGGTGAATTCATAATTTTTTTCTCTTTAAATGTAGCCCCTGAACTCTTGCAAGTTCTTCTTACAAACTGTGAAATATTTCTGTGCTTTTGGCAAATTTAGTTCAAGTACAAAGGTGAGTATAACTCATAGGAAGCTGCTCCCTTGTGACCACCTTCTTTTTATACAGGTAATTGCCAGTAAGCCAGTCTGGCTCTTTAATCAGCTTTGTGTCTGCACACCAGGAGTGTTTTCCTATGTTTTGGGTTATGAATTAAAAGATATTATCACTTGCATACAGAAAAGCCTGGAGAGTCAAGTGTGGCTTGCTTTTCTATCCACCTTTGGTGTATGTTGGGTGTGCTCAAGCAAGGCCTTGTTTGTGTGTAGCAAGGAAATAAGGTGTCCATAAACAGGCCACAAACAGGGGCTGTATTTTCAGATATTTTTATGACTGTGTAAATTGGGCACACATTGAAATCTGATAGAACTCATCTTGTCAGATATTATGTAAATACTGAATGCATATGAATAGTCCCTTCATCACGCTGTGCAGTGTTTTGTCCTCCACCAGAATAAAGGTAACAATGCTTGCCTTAAAAAGGTACATTGATTTATTCTTTTTTGAAGCTTCTTGGATGGAAATCAGTGTTATTTGTAATTTTATGCAGTCTAAATAATAAAAGGTTGGTTACTGGAAGACTACTCCTTTTATTTAGAATAACACTTCTGTGTTGAACTTATTGCTTATGCTTTGTTTTGTTCCCTGTCCCTAGATTAATTTTACTTTAATAAAAACCCAAAGAAAACCAAAGAAGACACAAAATAACTTTCTACTGTATTCTGGCTGTTCATTTTTTACATCAGTCTTTGAAGTAAAACTGTCCATGTGTTGTTTTTATATTATTTTTACACATAAACACCTTCACATAAACTTTCCCAGATCTTCTTTCTCACGCACAGTTTCTGATATCTCTGCATTAGCCAAACTCAGTTTCAACATTTATTTGTCCCAACCAGTTACTGTCAAAACCATTGGTCTGAACATCTGCTCCAGCTGAAAGGTCCCCATGAGAGCTTAACCAAAAGAAACCGAGTTAAATGTCAAAACTAGGTGTGCTTATCCATAGCTTTTAGATGAAAGTTCTACTCAATGTCTCTTTTTTTGGTGATATTTTTTTACACCTATTCCTGATTCACACATTCACATGAGCACATTTCATTGTAGGTGCTTGAAAGAAATTTTTTTAAGGCATCCATCTGGCTGGGCAAAAAATTTTTAGCAAATTAATTGCTCAGGAGGTAATCTGTTGAAAATAGGCATTGTAATTGAAATATTACACCCAGATGTCATGGATGACACTGTGCCTTCTCTTGTAACAGAGACGTAGAAATTTATTAATTGATATAAAACAGTGATTCAACAAAGTTTGATAGTAAATGTGGCAGGGTTCTAACAAGATCTGATGACAACGTGCACTTGATGGTTTACTGCCTAGAGCACAGGGTCAGATAAACCTGCCAGGGTCAGATAAACCCTCCCACTGAGCCATGAGTTTCAGAGAGGACTCTCTTGCTTCCTAAACTTCCTTCTGAGGGGAGTTTGGGTGCATCTGGATCCAGACTTAGTCTGAGACTTGGCCAAAAGTTTGTGTCTAAAGGATTATATGTCTACAATCTATCCTTTATATCACCTAACTAAGACTTCAAAGTTTAATATGTTATTACTCACACTGCAAATCTGTTGCATGGAATTTCTCTGCCTCAAGGAGCAATTCTGAGAGGCTTCCCCAGCTGTGGGGAGATCCTAGTGTGCAGCCCACTGCCATGCTGGAGAGTTCAACAGGCTGTTCCCTATTTATGGAGTAAGATGACTGACTTACAGTCATATCTGGGTACCAGCTGTATCTTGGGTTGTCCCATGCTCAGCCTGGAAAGATTAGAAGAGGTCTCTGGAGAGTCCTTATCGTGGCCTTTCCATCCTCAAAGGGGGCCTATAAGAAGGATGAGGACAAACATTTTTAAATAAATAAAATTGCCCAAAATAGCTGCCAGTAAAGCAGGGAAAACGCAAAGGAAAAGCAAACTTTGACCAGTCATCATGAAAATACATTCCTGAAATGAATGACTGGCACATTATATTTTTCAAAGCACTTCTATCTATGCAAGTCCAGCAATAAACAGTGTGCTGGATCTGTTGCTGATGTGCACTCAGTTATTTCTGTTGAAGTCAATGATTTACAGAGCTGAGGATATGACCCAGTATTCTTATAGTACAGCTGTTTGAGACTTGGTATGTTAACAAGGTACTATCTTAAATGAGGTGTGTCTACATAAGAGCTAATATTTAAAATATGGAAACAGTTGCTTGTTGCCTCACATATGGAGATTTGGCTACAGGGGAAATGGTTCTCCTATTTATAAAATTGTGATTACTTAAGTAATGTTTCAGTGTTTTAATTTGGCAGATCCCAGACTCCAGTCCTGAGGATTGCAACTTCAGAGGGCAGTTCAGGATAGTTTGATTTACTAGGGATGGTTGGCTGCCTTGCATTTCCCCCATAATAAAATAGGGGATTGCTTGCTGAGTTACTTCATCTTAAGAAGAATGAAATTGTCTGTGTTTTGGCTAGAGCAGGTCAGCAGATGCTTTCTCTCCTTCTTTCTCACATGTTGATTAAACCTTATGTGCTATTGGCAGATAGGAATTCTCGGCTGCCTTGAGGGGGCATCTGTGGTGTGTTCCTTTTACCAAATACATTCTGGTTAGAGATCAAAAACCTGCCTGCTCCAGCAGACAAATGTGCAGGCCTTTTATTTCAGCCTGTGTCTCCAGTCTCTAAACTGCTGCAAAATATGCCCCAGTAAGGCAAGGACAATGCTGTGAGAGGCACGGGGCTGCCATGTGCTGCAGCATCTTCCCTTAAAGGGACAACTTGGGATTTGTAGGAGAACAGCACTGAAGATGTTCTTGCCAGTGCTCAAGTGTTCTGCTGCTCCAGGCTGGACATGGACATTCTGGTGCTGAATAGCGCTCTTCAAGGAAATGATTACTTGATATGAACCTGTCGTCTTGCTTAATCAAAGAATTTAAAGAATTAATTAAAAGAATTCATTTCATTTAATTCCTTTTTTTCCTTCTGTTGCACCCTGGAGATCTAAGTCTGCTCAGGGTTGTTTTGATTTAAGAACTTCCTCTGGAAATAAAATCTGGGATTTTCTTCCTTTACATGGTAATGGGCTTGCCAGAGTGTGAATTTAAGTATTATATTGAGAGATATTGGTGTCATAAATCTCCAGGGTAGCCTGCTGAAGTAGATACTGAAAAAGGCAATAATTTTATAAATCATAGAATATCTCAAGATGGAAGTGACCAGTAAGACTCTTTGTGTCCAGCTCCCAGATAAAACTTGTATTTCATGGGTAGCCTTGTACTGAAGACTGTCTGTGAAAAGGCTGACTGAGAAAACAGTGCCAGACGGTCTTTGAAGCTGCTTTATCTCCTCAGTTTGGTCTCAGAAATTCATAAATTGACCCCTGTGCCCCACAGCTATAGTACTTTCCTATAGGTTTATTGTTTTGATTTGTTTAACACAGAATATCTTACTGCCTGGCTGCTATTTGTATATAAAATCTGTCATTTTATCTCATGCCTCAGTTCTCCCTCCTCTGTGGTATATCCATTCTGAAGAGCGTAAACAAATCTATATTTCTTAATTTCCCTACTCCTGCTGCTTAAAAAAAAAAAAAAGGAACAAATTTAAGCTAATTTTTAATGCATCACCATATTTTGAAAATTGAGTATTCGGATTCATAAGAGATAAATTATTGTTTTCTGAGATTAAAAAAGAAGGTAATTTTTTTCTGTGTAGATACTTTTCTTACTTTTATATAGGAATTTTACATTGTACTCACAAGGAATCATTAATAAATACTATATTTTTTAACTGACAATGCACAGAAGAGTAGATTAAAGGGTGCAGAGATTTAGGGACAGATTCATGGATCTTAAAAATTTTAGTTGCCAGTCATTCTCCTGATCCAAAAATCCTGATAATATAAATTCAGGATAGTATAAAAATTTACTCAGGGAAGTTTTTCACTCTTTTTATCATTCAGGCTGTAGAGTGTCTCTTTAGTGGGACATCCCAATTTTAAAGTACTGGATTGAAGATTTTGTAAAGACTTCTTTGCCTGTTCTGATGTTTTACTTGTTCTCTACCAAAGGTGATGGAACAGCTAGAAATAATATGTAAAAGTGCTGATGGAGGAATGTGAATACCATCATCATTAATATGAATATATTCATATGAAGAAATGAGGGGAAAGTGCAGGAATTAGAATACCTGTAGATTGAAATAGAATGGATTGAAGATTTTCCCTGGCATTGGAGATTTATTCATTTTCTAGTTGGTGGAAATTTACGTTTAAAAAAAAAAGTAGTATTAGATGTTTTTTTTCATAGTGTGAATCACCAATAATGCAAGAGAAATTGCTATCCTAAATTCACACTCTTGGAATAAGTTTTTTCCACTAAAATGACAATTGCAAACACTACTGATACCTTTGTTTTTTGGTCAAAAATTATTTGATATTCAGTCGATTTCATTATATAAAAGTTCTATGTCTTTTATGTCTATTCTCTCCCATACTTGGAGCTTTTACACTTCTTTTAGATGCAAATGTTTGCTTTGGGGAGGGTTTTTTTTGGTGGTTTTTTTTTTTTTTTTTTTAATTTTTTGCTTTGTTTGTTCTTGGTTACTGCTGGCACTTCATAATACCTGGTGAATTTTTGCAATGTCTGAGAATGCATACTGGTAAAAGTAGCTAGTATTTTTTAATTAATCCCAAAGTCTTCTCACTCACTATGCATGCACAGCAGTTCCATCTCTCCAGACATTCTTCTTCTTTAACGTGTTTTTGACATGAAATTTTCTTAGGAAACATAGTTTCTTCCACCATTTTGAGTTATTCTGCAAACTAACAATCAGCAAAAAGATATCTCCTTCATTATGCTATGCCATTAGATACTCCACCTTTTGAAGTTTATTATAAAATAAACTGCAAAGATGCAGCTCTGAAAAGTACGGATTTAGGCCGGGAAAATTCTAGGTAGGGTTTTTTCTGTCTTCGGATGTAGAAAATTATTTGTTTATATATTTTGCTGTTATTTGTATATATGTTTACAGACCTCAAAAGGCATTAAGAAAAGCTCAAAAGCAAAAAACATTCAAAAACTTAGAATCAATGTTTTATTCTGCTCTGTGTACCTGGGGCTATTTCTGTATTTTACAGTAAATGATTAATCAGTGAAAAGAGTCCCTGGGCAAGGACTCTGAATGTGACTCCCTCCATCTTCCCCAGCTCTCTGGGTGTCTAGCTACCAAATTCGAGGTTTGGGATACAGTTGCAGTTTGCTCTCCAATAAACTAATTTCTTAAATCCTTTTTTATTTCTTTCCATGGTTAAGTTGCTTTGATGGTCTTGCCATAAAAGCAAAAAACCCCACCCAAAACCACCTCCTTTTGTTTAGCTTGAACTCTGAAAAAACATTTCCCTTGCTTATTGCGACAAAGGGAATTTAACGCTCTTTGTTTGACGACCTAGAAGTCTCTTTACTAGAGAGAGGGTTTGTCAGAGACACAAAAACATACAGAAGTTATTTGCACAGTCATGCCTTGGGAGTGTGACTCATGAGGTAGCACTCATGAGGTTTGAATTAAGCCCCAGGAGGTGTGAAACCTCTGTTGCTAAACTGCTTGTTATTCCTGTGCAGCAAACATCGCCATTCAGCATCTCAGTGTCCCCATCTATAAAATAGCATCTTGGTATTTATAAAGTAATTTGAGTACTCTCTGTGAAAAAAATGCAGATGCACTTAAGCAGCAAATAGTATAAGAATACCTTCCTGTAATTTCATGCTTCATTGGGTTCAGCTCTGTGCCAATATCCAACTAGAATATTCATTTCAGAACGAAAGATTAAATCTAATGGTTCTGATGATGAAAATATCTTACTACCATAAACCAGTGTCTTTCTGTATATGTTTGCTTCCAGAAATGTATCCATTTGTGTGTTTTGAGATTTTACTTCTCTGTCGTTCTGTTACCCTGTCAATGATCAGCATGTCCTAAGACTGCTCCAAGTTATTTTGAATGAATTTTTTCTTCTTAGTAGAAGACCTGTGTCATGAGAAAGGGAGGGTTTCCTCAAACCCTCTGTGTTTGATTGGTCTGTCAGAGGCTCAGGAAAGCTGAAACATCTGTGCCCATCCAGTCTGTCATCACCCCATCATGGGGACTCTGCACTGAGCAGCCTAGAGGTGTAAAATTCTCTCTCTTGGCTTTCAGATGTACAGCCAATAAAATTAAGATCACATTCCCAGTGAGGGGTGATCGTACCAGGGAAGGGGGTAGCTTTGGGATGCAGGTGTGAGTTAGTTATGACAATGACATTATAATGAGCAAAGGTCACCTGAGGAGAGGGATTTTGCCACAATTGTTCGTCCAGCAGCAGGTTGTCTCCTCCTCTCTCCCTTGGCTGACAGCTGCTATGTGGTTTATCACCTACACGAGAACATCAAGTTCCTATTCCTGCAGGGATTACAACAGAGCCTGACCACAGTGTCTTCATTCAGCTTCACCCTTTGTTTCATCTCCCTTGACATGTATTGTGTGGGGAGTGTCACAGACGTTTGGGGCATTGCATTTAACCTCTGCATTTCACTGTAGAATTCCCTGACTGTTATAACTTCTGTTGGAATGTGAATATAATTTCCCATTTTTCTCTAATTTTACCCCCTGTCACTTTCCTACACCGTCCTTGTGCCTGTTTGCTTATAGATTTAAACAACACAAAACCTTACTCAGTATAATAAAAATAGATTTTATTTGTTGTCATATAAGTTACTGCAAGACAGAGGTGTTCATAATTTTTTAGCTTATTGTTTTTTCCTGGAGAGTAATGAAAGAAGCAATTATTTTATAAAGCCAATCACTGAAGGTAGATGGTAACAGCTCCCTACTGAGCAGTTCTGTTTTTACGTTTGCCAGGTGAGTGCCTATGAATTTCAGCAGAAGTACTGGAATGAAGCACTTTTCTGAAGCAATTTTATAACAGGAAGGCTCAGAGTTACTCACTGCGATTTTTGGTACCTATTTGAACATGTACTGAGCATGTCTACCACATATGTCATTGCTGTGTCTTCTGCTAAGGGTGAAAAAGGAGCAGCCCTCAAGAGCAGCTACCTGGTGGGGCTTAAGGGCCAACTTCTGTGGTTTAATTTTTCTTTTTGCAGCATTCCTCACAGGAATGAACAAGATCCCAGTATTCTCCACAGAGAGGATAACTCACCTCTAGGACATTAAGTAGCTTTATGTAGCCCAGTGAAATTTTTACTGCTGAATATTCAGTAAGTTATTTACAACCAATGGGACACCTTAAACATAGGATATTTTTCCAGAATAAATTCCTTTACGTGTCACTTGGTGGCTATATCTATTAATGTTTTTCTTAAATAGAGATAGGTTTTATACTGGACTAACTGCTTATTACAGTCCTGCTGGGAGTGCAAAGGACAGGTCCCTTGAATGATTTCATTTTGCCAAGCAGAATTTGCTAGAAGAAAAGCAAACAAAAAGGCATAAAATATGAATCAGTTGTGCTGACGCAAAATGTTGGCAGATTGGGCATCAGGAGTGTAATAATATTAATATCCTTAGAGTTCTGTTTTATTCTGGTTTATTGCATAGGCTTTATTGTAATGATGTGCTGGTGGCATTACAGCATATTTTCTTTTTATTTCTTCCATGTGATCTGAATATACTAAAGAAGTGAAAATGGGTCTGCTTATTCCCAGAGGAGTACTTTGTATATAACATGGGAAGGAGTAGATAAGTCCAAAACTGAGATTTACTTTTTTATATTGAAACTTTCAGAAAATTATTTTGATTTTTTCCCTTATAAATCTTTGCATCCAAATCCCTTGAATTAAGTAGACAGGAAATTACCCTAGCATTATAATATGTTTAGTCTAAGAAAAAGTCATTGCTACTGGTTCTTGTTTTGTAGGCACCAAAGGGAAAGCAAGACGAAAGAAGACTATGTTGAATTTTTTTTTCTTTTGTTGAATAGAAGACTGTGTTGAACACAGTGACTTGGAATCATTTCCATCGTGCCTAAGAGGTGTTGTCTGTAACTGGCCCAGATGGCACTGTCTCTGTGAAGCAGCTCTTCATAAACTGATAGCACAGTGGGCCACAAATTCCAGCTGTGCTGCTTTGATTGTGTTTACTGAAGTGCTGTGGCCTGGTGCTACCAATACATTACACACAAGAACTGTTCTTTCACTCTATATCTTGGTTTTCCAGTTTTGCTTCTCCCAGTATGCTAGCATGGTATTTGCCACTGTAAGGGGAATGTCTCACGTGTTCTTTCTCTCTGTAAGGATCTGGTCTGTGCATAAATTTTATCATTTTCTTCTATATTTTTTTGGCAGCTAATAAGCAGAAAAAAGTCTCTGTGATACCCTGTAGTTTTAATGCAATAATATTTGGTCAATAATACAGTGACTTTGTCATAATGGCTCTCAGTGCCTCCCCATTTTCATCTATTTTCATCTATTTCAGAATCCCCTTGCTTCTTGTTTCTCTGAACCTTTGCATTGTGCTGGCTGAGCAAATCTGTTCTCTGAAAGGCCAGTTACTTATATGAAAATATGCTGCTCCTTGTTGTGATCTTTCTGTTCCAGCAGCACAGTTTTCTAGGCTGGATGCATTTACATTGTGTAATGATCCTTTATCCTTGTGTGACTTTGTGTCAGCTTGTGTGAGCATCTTTGTGCTCCTGTAACCACAAGTACATGAGGACTGGGCTGCTGAATTCTGACAGTTCCACTGTAGTCAAGCCAGCACAATTTGTGTTGGCAGGAAAGCTCTGAGGGAGTTCAATACACACTTAAATGCAAATCTTTTCAGTGCTTATAGTGTTGCTCTGTGGTAGCTGTGTTCATCTGCTCTGTCAGTGCTGAAGTGTAAACATTCTTTGCTGCCTTGTGCTTTTGTGTGGTGAAGTAATCGCTGCTCTGTCTTGGTGTTTTTACCCTTTAACAGCAGAACATGGGGGAACAGACAATCTGACTTGCTGCACACACCTTTCCTCACTCTTAGGCAGTTAATTATTTGTGGATGGCAGATGCTATGCAAGTGCTTTAGGGGATGACATGCATGGTAAGTAGAGCCACTGTGGAATTTTTTAATGAGGAGGTCTTATGAGCTCTAATTCAGTATGAATCACTTCTGCTTTGGATCCTGCACCGTGCTTTTGTGTGCCTGGCACCTAGCATGGAGCCCCAGCTGAATTCAAAGCTCTCTGCAGGAAGACTTGGAAATACACATAAGTCACTGCATTCAGGAAATTAAAATCTTAGTTGACAAGACAGAGGAATGAAGGATGTTTGCTCCAATTTATGTACTGGGGACTGGTGTGTAAAGAGAAAAATATCCAAAAATGACATTTAGGAGCACATGTTTTCTTCAACACAGGTGTAGGTTGACTTCCAAAGTGGAGCTGGTCATAAAAGGTCTGTTGGAATAAATTGACTCAACATGATATAAAAGTTGTGAGTTCACTTTTGTCTGGGTTAAACTGAAAATTTGTATAGCCTGCTGCTAGATAGGGAATTTCACTGGCTAGGAGACCCAGACAGCCCTGAGTATGACACCATGAGACCTTGATTCCTACATTACCTTTATCTGAGTGCTCAGGTGGATGTTTAGGCACAAAACTTTATTTTTGGAGGGTGAAACATTTTTTTTAAATACAACATGTACCTGTTCTGTTTCATCTGCTTTTACATGGTTTTGGATTTTGAAAAATACCTTATGAAAAGATTAGAGAATAAAGCTGACAAATTAATCTGCTTTCCAAAAGAAGCTAAATTTGACAAGTAAAGATTCTGCTTTACATGCAGAATTGACATTCTATTCAGTAAAAAGTGTTCAGTTTTTATTTTGAAATGGAATAATGTTTTTCTATGGAGAATTCATTTCAAGTGCAGGAATGCATTCTCTCTGATGCAGATCCTTAGAGGATAATTTCTGAATTTCTGCTGTATTATCATTTTGACTTAGCTGCAGAGTCTTGAAGATGTGTCAGCCAGTGAACCTTGATAGTAGGATGTGATCTTCTGTATATTGGGAACTCTGGATATATTGCTTGCAAAGTATTTGTTATTAACATTAGCGTGTTCCATCAAGTCTTCATAAATGATGTTTCAAGTGATAACTTGTTCTAGTAGACAAGCTTATAACTCCACTTATAATCAATGCCTTAGTTTAAGACTTTATTAATTAAGAAGTAATTTTTCTAGCAGTGACTTATGTTAAAGCTTTTTACATTTACAAAGAAGTAGAGAATTAGAAAGTGGTGAGAAGGTGCTGACAGTGCCATCTTGGAATATAGTTTCTCTTGATCCCTAATTTATGTAATGCTCATATATGAACTGTGTGCACTCATTTTGTACTCCTGTGATAGGTGGACTCTGTTCCTCTGAGCAGTGTTTCTGTCGCTGTTCTTAGTAAGCATAAACTTCCTCAAGGATACCTTGAAAAATGCAATCCAACCTCAGTAGAGTCACATAACTATATCTAATACTTTGGTATTTATTGCTTGGTTTGCAAGTGTCTCAAAACAGGTTATAAATGCACTACAAACATGGTTGTTCTTACTCAGGGGAATAAGGTGATCTTGTCTAATATGAGGAAAGCTCTGGGTACTTTTTACTCATGTCCAAAGTCTAGTCCTCTTTATGGCTGCCATGAAAACCGACAGAAGGTTTAGTGAGGATTAGCAAAGGAACAATGATTTCTCTGTGTGTCTATGCACTGCTTTGTGAAGTATAAACTCTGAATACTTCATAGCCATTAGGACTTTTTTATACTTTTTGGTATCTGTCTTGTAGAGCCTTAGCATAGCAAGCTGCTTGTAGAAGCTGGTCTGAAGTTCACAGTCAGGTTCCTTGGAAAACTTCCTTAGGTATCAAAGGTGTCATAGTTCCTGAACCTGGAGCATGTGTAGCATTCTAGGATTTTAGTGCCAGCAGTTGGCATGCAAGAAGACATTTTTAGAAAGTGGAGTGGTACTTTTCATACACACTTTCATTTGCAGTTATGTTACTTCACATTTGCAAAACATTTTTTGATAGAATCTGCACTAATTTCTCATCTAATCTTAATGGTTCAGGGGAAAAATCAAGTTCAGGATAGTAAGGCTGTTGTGGTTGTGGTGGTGTGGGAACATAAACAAGATGAAGCTTCATTGGAAAAGCAGTATTCAATATGATTGCAGGGAAAGCAGACAAGCTTTTGAGCATACAAATCCTTTTCAATAAGAAAGAGAAAAGCGAAACTTCAAGCAAATTATGATGGGAACCATTGCTCTGATTTTACAGTTTGTTTTTTTCTGGCCTTTGTTTGGTGCTTAGGCTTGCTTCCCTTTTTGGCTTACCAAATTATTTTCCTTTCTTTCTCTTGTTTTCATCATAGCATTGGGTAGCATCCATTCTTTTGTCCATGAGGGTTTTGGTCTTTCGATAACCTGTCTGGACTAAAGGTGAATGTTAAGTATCTTATTCCAGAACTGCGAGTTTAAAATAACAATGCTATCATTTCACTAACTCCCCAATAGTCTAAGGATATAAATCAGGAAAACTGGGGGGGGGGGGGGGGGGGGAAGGGGTGCCTGGGGGGGGGTCATATAAAATGCTTTGAAAAGCATTTTAGAATTTTAGAATATGAATTCGTAACAAAGATACTAAAATTGTGAACAAGACAGAGATATTCGTTTTATTGCTCACAAAAATTTTTATGCTGTCTCCCTTCTTTTGCACAGATGCTAACAGCTTCCCCTCCTCTCTATTGACAGAGGTTAACTACCTCTCCCTCTCTTGTGGTCCAATTGATTTATGTAATTAGATTACATTAAGAGCTATAATCATTAACCTGCATTTAAGCTGGATTGTTCTATTCTTTGCACGAATTTATGACAGAACACTAATTGCAAAATTTTGTCTGATTTTGGTTGCTGTATCAGCTGGCCTAACACAAGATAATTACATTTGAATTTTGCCTGTGCTATTTAAAATCTATAGCATAATATGAAGTAGTTTCAATATGTTATGATCAGTTTTCTATTGAAAATTGAAGTGGTATGTTATAGAACATGATAATATATTAATATATAAAGCTTTAATTTTTCCATATTAGATTATTTTTTTTCAAGCTATCTTCTGATGTTTTAAGTTTGTTGTTCACAGAATCATAGAATCATTAGGGTTGGAAGGGATCTCTGGAGATCATCTCATCCAACCCCTTGCCAAGGCAGGGTCACCTGCAGTAGGTGACACAGGAAAAACTACACATAGTAGAAAGTTATGGATATGTTTTCCGTGTCCTGAAGTGTTTGATTTTCTATGTGCCTGGAAATAATTTAAAAGTTTATGTCTGTTGAAATCAGTATTATGCATGTCCTTCTCATCTATGACTTGTGTAATGCATAATATGCAGGGCATGCTTAAAATTAAGTGTGAATATTCAGATGAAAACTCCCAGTGTGAACGAAACAAGAAATTCATTCCTATAAATGCATGATTACATTTAGTTCCAGTTCTACTTAATCATTCAGGAAAATCTCCATAACATTTCTTTTCCCTACAAATAATGCACTGTCACAATCAAAGGAGATGAGTAGATTTTATAAGGCAATCTCATGTATGCAATTATGCAATGCTGTACAGGTAAACATGTGGGGTTGTGATTCTACAGCATTGTTAAAGGTTTTGATTGGCTGCAGAGTATATAAGCTTAAGATTCAGGTGCAAGAGATTGTGTTGATCTTGCTTTACTGTTGTTATGGCATGCTTTATTTAGCATGCTTCAGTGGTATGGCCTTGGACTGAAGTTTTTAAGTGCCTGCCACCCACAACTATTCCTTCTCATACCAAAAGTGAGTATGTGAGTCAGCACTGGGACAGGGACTTATGGAAGAAGGAGCAGCATATGATAGGAAGCATGAAATAGTGTTTTAGGAGTCACTTTGCCCAAACCGGTTTGCTTTGCATCTAAAACTACTCTGAGCTGGTAATAACAAACTTAATGACAGCTTTGAAGTACATAAAATCCATTGTCACTCTAAAAAACATCATTTCTCCTTCTGTTTTTTGTTTTGACCCATATCACTGTGAAAATGTCACTCTAACATAGAGAACAATCCCTCTCCTCCTCTCAAACCTGATAACTTCTTTTTTTCTGTGCTACATGTGTGCATATCCAAGGTATGGTCATATGAAAGAGAGACTTGTCTGAACAACTCTTGGAACTGGTGCTCTTAATCATGAACAGTGTCACAGATGGTGGGAAACCTCTGTTGTGGGTAATTGCCACTCTGTGTTTGTTGCTGTACAGGCATAGGAGTAAAAAGCCTGATTGACCAGGTCAAAATCCTGCAAACATCACTTGGAATTTGTTTTAACTCATAAATCGGCATTTTAATCCATGATGCCAACCTCCCAAGGCTTCACTACCATCTGTACATATCTGCTTCTTACACGATCTTGTTATGACAATTAGAGTCAGTGGATATGCAAAGGTTGCTGATGAGAATATTTCTGTTGATGGGAATCAGCTCTAGAATTCCAATCCAGAGCCACCACTTACAGCTCTAGAATCCTTTTGAAGGATTTCCAATGGGTTTATGTCCTAATCTTCTATTTTATCACATAGAGACTGGATAGAACAAAAGCCATGCTTTCTCCAGCTTTTAAATCACAGTTTTTGAAATTCTTGCTGTTGGGTAACTTATTGTCATGGTTTGACACTGGCCCAACACCAGGCACCCATGAGAGCTGCTCACCCACCCTCCCCAGCCACAGCTGGGCAGAGGAGGGAAAAGGAAAAAAAAAATTAACGAAGGCTTCATGAATGAGATAAGGACCTTAATGAGAAGTAAAATAAGCCCTTAGAACACCTTCCACCCCCAGCCCCTCCCTCCTTCCCACTGACAGTGCAGGCAGACAGGGCCTGGGGGTTTGGTCAGTCCATCCCCGAGATTTCCTCCCGCTGCTCCGGGACAGGAGTCCTTCCCCTGTGAGGCCATGGGTCCCTCCCACAGGAGACAGTTCTCCTGAACTTCCCTGGAGTGGGTCCCTCCCACAGGAGACAGTTCTCCTGAACTTCCCTGGAGTGGGTCCCTCCCACAGGAGACAGTTCTCCTGAACTTCCCTGGAGTGGGTCCCTCCCACAGGAGACAGTTCTCCTGAACTTCCCTGGAGTGGGTCCCTCCCACAGGAGACAGTTCTCCCTGAACTTCCCCGGCGTGGGTCCGCTCTCAGGAGCAGCAGCCACACCGCCCCTGCTGCAGCCTGAGCCCCTCCCACGGGCACACAGCCCTCCCAAAACTGCTGTGGCATCGGTCACTCTTCCACGGGGTGCAGTGCTCCAAGGACAGGCTGCTCCAGCCTGGAAGCAGGGCCCTCTCTCTCCACCAGAACTCCCACTGGATCACAGCCTCCTCCAGGCATCCACTGGCTCTGGCACAGGCACCTCCCCGGTGCTGAGTGGATCTCTGCATCCCCCGTGGATCCCCATGGGCTGCGGGTGGATCTCTGCATCCCCCGTGGATCCCCATGGGCTGCGAGTGGATCTCTGCATCCCCCGTGGATCCCCATGGGCTGCGGGTGGATCTCTGCATCCCCCGTGGATCCCCATGGGCTGGGGGTGGATCTCTGCATCCCCCGTGGATCCCCATGGGCTGCGGGTGGATCTCTGCATCCCCCGTTGATCCCCATGGGCTGGGGGTGGATCTCTGCATCCCCCGTGGATCCCCATGGGCTGTGGGTGGATCTCTGCATCCCCCGTGGATCCCCATGGGCTGTGAGTGGATCTCTGCATCCCCCGTTGATCCCCACGGGCTGCGGGTGGATCTCTGCATCCCCCGTGGATCCCCATGGGCTGTGGGTGGATCTCTGCATCCCCCGTTGATCCCCATGGGCTGTGGGTGGATCTCTGCATCCCCCGTGGATCCCCATGGGCTGCGGGTGGATCTCTGCATCCCCCGTGGATCCCCATGGGCTGCGGGTGGATCTCTGCATCCCCCGTGGATCCCCACGGGCTGTGGGTGGATCTCTGCATCCCCCGTGGATCCCCATGGGCTGCAGGGGCACAGCTGCTGCACCATGGGCTGCACCACAGCCCGCAGAGGAACCTCGGCTCCGGCTCCTGGAGCACCTCCTGCCCCTCCTTCTCCCCTGACCTTGGTGTCTCCATGTTGTTTCCCTCACGCGTTCTCACCTCCTCCTCTTCTCTGACTAGAACCCCAAACCTTGTGACTTTCTTTCGATTTTCTTCTTAGATCTGTCACCACAGAGGCGTTACCAGCCTCTCTCCTTGGCCCAGTTTTGGCCAGCAGCATGTCCATCTCTGGAGCCATCAGCCACTGGCTCTGCCGGACATGGTGGGAAGCTTCCAGCGGCTTCCTCACAGGAGCCATCTCTGTGGCCCCCCTGCTACCTAAAACCAGGCTGTGCCAGACCAATATATTTATATATCTTCCCTTAAGACCTCAAAGAGCCCTTCAGACAGAGGAAGTTTTTAAGATGGGAGTGTGGTAGATAAATAATTTAAAGGGAATCTTTAAAGGTTTTAACTACTTTGAAAGAAACCAAATGTTTTCTTTGAGATTTATAGAAAAAGCCTGGGGAAAAGAAAAAGAAAGGGATTTACATGTGGAATATAATATTACCTTGCAGAACGCTCAGGGATTCTGAAACATTTTCATTTTATTTGAGACAGTAATGCCCAAATGGCGTTTTAATATGAAACATGTTGCAGCAAACATGAAAAGAGCAAGCCTACTATAGCTGGAGCTTTTAATGTTGCTTGTGGCTTCAGCGTCATCTTCAAACCAGCAGAAGTGTACTACAGCAAAACAAAATCCTAGCTCAAGAGGGATCAAAAAGAAGACATAAAGGGCTAGACTAAATTATGAATTGAATGAAATAATTAATTTATTCACTTACAGAAGCTGACAATCAGAGTGAAGGAGAGATGTGATTAATTTTTCACTATCATCATTTAAACATTGGGAAGCTGTGGACATTGGGACCCCATGTATTTTTCACTTCATTGCAGAGGGATGAAAAGGTTGTGTCAAAACTAAGGCTGCTGCCAGGCATGCATGATGTATTCTTTCAGAAAAAAAAACCCAAAGCAGAAAAAGCCACAAAGTTAATAATTTGTATCTGACTTAAGTGATGACATCTGACAGAGTGCAAAAGGGCGTTAACATTGCATGGAGAGGATCAGATTGAACTTCCTCCTCTGGGCCCTACACGCACACATCACCCTCTCTCCCTCGCCCTTCTTCTAAAAAACAGTCCTTAACTTCACGTGTTTGCCACAGCTCCTTCTGTTCCCTTGGTTTTGTACATGCAGTTTCCAGTTAGCATGGATCCATGCCTGTGAGAACTTCGGAATTCTACAGCTGAGTGCTGTTTCGGCAGTTCCAAGCTGCTGGAACTAAGTCCCATTTCTGCTGGAGTTCCTTTCATTCTTGTACTCCCTCACTCTCTGTGCAGCGAAGCCTTGAAGTTTTTTAAGTCTGTTACGTGCATTTCAATATTACTTGACTATAAAGGAGCCACAATGCAAACCAAGTTGCTTTTTATTTCAGTGGTTATGACTTTTCTGCTCTTCCAGAAGTGTCTTCAGCTAACCCAAGTAATGGGAATTGGTTTTTCTCTTCTGCCATGAGTTTTGTAGCTTGCACTGAAAGCAGTGGTTCTGATGTACTTATTTCAGGTTCTTCTGAACTCTACACTTCAGGTTCTTCTGAACTCCTTCAGGAGGCCATTTAGGCATCTTCTCACTCTGGACTTGTTATTAGAGCTAATGGAGTGGTTTTTTGCTGATCAGCCTTTAAAATCTCATCAGTCTGATGTGATTTGTAAACTTGATGCATGCATTTCATCTACATTTTTATTATCTGCCAAGATGTAAACTACATTCCAATGTACTGGAATGCTGTGTTCTGCCCTCCTAGATAAATCATCATCCTTTCACTCATCATGGTAATATTGCTAATAAGTCTGTGGCAGATTGGTTTGACTTTGGTAAAATCAGGGGGATTTGGGCTTTGGGAATTAGTGATTGACTAACCAAGTCTTTCAGTCTCACTTATTGCAGTGTGAAGAGGAAAGAGAAAACGAAATATTTTTAATTTCCATGTCTTGGAAAGACTTGCTAATTTTGGCATGAAACTGAGCAAATGGCTCTTAAATAGATGTGAATTTTGAGGAGTGGGATTTTGAAAGAGAAGGCTGACTGAAAATGAATGAGGGAAAACAATATTTGATGTTCATTGAGTGGAAGAATAAGAGACTTGAACAATTAAAAGGAGAAGAGAAGGGAAGAGACTGAGAAGGATGACAGCAACTGCAACCCAAAGTCGTTTCTCTATTTTATTTGATATTTTATTTTCTTCTATTGCATTAATTTTATTTTTATTTTTATTTTTATTTTTATTTTTATTTTTTAATTTTTATTTTCAATATTTTTATTTTTGGGGGGTGTTTTTGATTTTAGTTTTAGTTTAATTTATCTTAATTTATTCCTATTTTATTTTTATTTTTATTTTCAATATTTTATTTTATTTCTCTTTTCTTTTGCTTTTCTTTTTATTTCATTTTTTTCATTAATTTAAAATTATTTTTATTTTATGAAATTTTATAAAATATTTATTTTGTAAAAAAAGAAAAAGAAAATCAAATTAATAGAATATAAAATAAAATAAGCATAATTTCAAATAAATAAACTAAAATAAAAATAAATAAAAATAAAATACAATACAATAAAATAAAAACAAATAAAACCATTTCAAATAAAATAAAAATAAAATATAATAAAAATGCATAAAATAAATAATAAAAATTAAATTAAATTAAAAGAAATTTAGTAAAAATAAAATTAAAATAAAAATAATTAAAACAAAATTTAAATTGAAATAAAATGTTTAGCTTGGTCAGTTTGGTTTTGTTTACCCTCTTTATTTGCATCTTCCAAAGCAGACTCAAAATAATTCAAGCACTGACTTTATAATTCAACAGAAGCTCAGAAGGGACAAAACTCACTGGACTTTCAGAAATATGAGAAGGCCTTTTAAGTGACTTATCTGTTGGTATATTTACTGGGACTAAAATGTATTTTCCATTCTGAAGTGTCTGTATTGAATATTTCTTTCAGAATATCAAATTGATTCTCTTTGCGTACAGCCCCTCTTCTAGAATGAATTAATGCTAATGATTGAGTTTTGCTAAAACTTCTAAAAATAATGATTATTTTTTTCAATCCATTCTGTGCTTATTACTGAAACATAGCTGAAGGCCTACTGGACAAACCTGCTCTGTTTTATTGGTCTGAAATGTGCAGGAAAGGCACTGCCTATCTGAAGGCATGAGCAATGTCACCTTTAGTACACTGTGGTTTGCAGCGACGTTTCCTTGTTCAGTGTATGGCTTAACCCCTCATAGTGTGTATATTCATTTTCAGTGTTGTGTTTTATTTCAAATTTTCTGGTTTTGCACATTTTCTTGTGATTTTGCTCATTAATCTGTGCCTTCTACAGCTCCTTGGACTGTTTCAGAAACAGATTTAAATTAGCATCAAGTCTAATGATTACAAATGCAGTTCTAATTTTGGAATGCATAAACATTTAAGAGAACATGAGCATCTGTTGGCACAAAATAGCAGTAGGTGTTCATGTGTTTAAGTAGAGATGCAGCAGAAGTCAGAAATTAGTTTCAAATTAAATGATTCTGTGGTACTGGAGGTTAAAAAAGAGGGGGACAGCTCTCCACTTGGATACATGTATAAACTCACAGTGATACAAAATACAAAACCCTTGGGCAGGGTCCTAAATAATCACATAAATGCCTCTTATGAAGCAAATCAGTGTGTTTGTCATGCTGGGAGAGAAGTACAGGCATTGTTATACTGTTCCTCACAGTGATTAGAATAGAAAGAGCATCAGGAGCTGCCACTGTCACACATGAAGAAGTGAAGGAGACCCTTTGCAGAAAGACAGGTTTTTATTTGAATAGGAAAATGAGGGAAAGGTCATTCCTATGGCTATTGAACAGCAATTGTAACTGAATTAATGGCCACAAAAAAAAAAAAAAAAAAAAAAAAAAAAAAAAAAAAAATTCTGTACCTAAATTGGCAGCAGGGCAAGAAAATAGATGCCAATCTTGAGTTAGAGAATAAGACTTGGATGTGCTGCCTTTCAACTCATTCTACCACATTTGATCACTGACCTGAAAAAAGGAATAGCATTAGAGTGTGTCTGAAATCTAACTGTGCTTGCATACAGTTAACTAGAACACTTGCTGCCAACCTGATGCCAAGAAACTCATACAGCAAATGTTGATCCGTGCAATTCCCGAAGGAAAAGGAATCAGCTCTTTGTCAGGTGTGGAATTTGATGCTAGCCAAAAGCATGAGGTGAATTTCACAGGAAAACTCTTCTGAGTATTTTTTAGTGTGGATATGCAGGTGTTACTGTTACTGTCATTTCAGACCTTGAACCAGGGAAGCAATTGGGTACTTCATAAACCCACCTTATTGAGGAGAGCACTTAAGAACAAACTTAGTATTTAAACTTGATTACAGATTTTCCTTTCTGGAAAGGTGGCAAATATTTTAACACTTCTAAGGCAATCTTACCCCAGCAGTACCACACACACCTCATGTCTATAACAGGCTTTGTACCACAGTTTACTACTTCTGGATTTGAAATTGTTGTCAAGAAATAGGGAAAGTGATAAAAGTGAACAGAGGAAGGAAGGGGAATCAGAATAAGGTCGTGGGCCACAGATGCTTTCTGTCATAAAAATAATTCCTGTCCTTTATGCTAGATTGGGACACATGGTTTGGAAAGGCAAAATCCTGCCTCTCTTTTTTTTTCCCCTTTTTTTTCCTGTAGGGGGAGTGCTAAAAACAAAGTATTTGTCACACAGTGATACCATGGTCTAACCCAGAATGGCAGATCCTGAGTGACTGAGACCAGGATACGAAGCAAGCTGTGAAGAGATTTACAGTGTGAAAAGATTTACAACGTGAAATGTCTGGGATGTGAAAGCAAAATTTAATCTCTATGATATAAACAATGTCACAACTCCTATTATAATTATGCACTGAAGCAGACTGAGATGAAGATTTTACTAACACGTCTAAACTGTCCTTTCTTTTCTGATTTAGACCAGCAACAAGAATCCTTCACAGGTTCATGTCGTTGTGCTAAGCAGCACTAGGTTAAAAGAAAAAATAAAAGAAAACAGAAGAAAACCAAAAACCAATGAAGAATAGGTTTGTCTTTGCTTTACATGTATATTTCATTCTTCTGTCCATGGTACTGATAAAAAAAATTAATGAATATATGGTCTGCTTCTGGACAATTTACTGTTTAGTCACTGTCAAATGAGAAACCTTAGTAGGAAAAGCTTTATTTTTAAAGTTTGAGTTTTCTATGGCCATGCATTGTTTGGGGGCAGAAGTCATTTGACTGATGGAAAACTCGGGTGCCAGCCCTGATATACAGAGGTCCCTGCAGCAGGGAGATATCCTGCATGGCACCTCTTCTCCTAAAAGGGCTGAATTCTTGCACCTATTACAGGTTCCCTTCTTTATGTTTTTAGTGTAGTTTAGTTTAGTTAATTCATCTAATTTTTAAAAAATTTATTCTACTTTCATTCTTATTTTCTTATTTACTTTATTTTATTTTCATGTATTTTATTTTACTTTTATTTTATTTTTATTTATTCTATTTCTATTTTATTTTATTTTATTTTATTTTCATTAAAAATAGAAAAAATAAAATAAAAGTAAAACCAAATTAAAATAAAAAATAAACTAAAATAGAAAATAGAAAACAAAATTAAAAAAACCCATTTAAAATAGATAAGTTAATAAAATACAAAATAGAAAATAAATTAAAAAGTGAAATAGAAAATGGAAAATAAAATCAAAATAAAGTAGAAAAAATCTAAAAATAAGAAATTAAATTAATTAAAAACTACATAAAAATGAAATAAAATAAAACAATAAAATAATTTAATTAAATAATTGAAAATAAAATTTATATAAAATAGATAAAAAATTAAGACAAATTTAAAATAAAACATAATAAAATAAAAATAAATTGAAACTAAAGTAAATGAAAATAAGATAAAATAAAACAGAAATGAAGTAAATAATGAAATTTTTAAAATGCAATTAAATAAAAGTGAAGTAGATAATACAATAAAATACAGCTCTTTTTTCCATGCAGGCTCTAGTAGCAAGTCATGCTGGTGAGTGTAACTATGCCTTCTTTTTGGGACATTCCAGTTTTCACTGTGTCTGGCTCTTGAGCTGGTGTTCCCTAAAGTAGCCAGTGGGTGTTGTTTGACCTTGTGTTTGCAGTGGTGGATGGCACAGTGTGGTCACTGGAGAATAGCACTGGTGGGCTTTTCTCCTCAGCACAAAATCTGCTTTTCCTTTTCTCCTGGTTCCCGATCCAGGAGGTTCTTGCTGGTGGCCTTACGGAGAGTTCAAATCAAAATGTTCGTAGTAAGCAGAAGAATTTCCAGAACTTTTAAAATGTCTTCGCACTAAACATTCTAGAGAGGCAAACTTTCCCAAAAGGCCCTAACAGATGCTTTAGAGGGAAATACTAGAGCAGAATGTGTACCCCATATCATACTGACTCCTGGTTGCTCATGTGTGATGGGCTTTGTCCTTCCACCATAAGATTTAATTTATATCCCCAATATATATAGTTCATAGCTCTGAGAGACAGACCAGGGAGCAGCTCTGTGATGTTTCCTGCTTCAGCTAGGTCTGTGTGTGATGACCAGGTTGCTGCTGGTCGCTCTCAGTAATGAGTGTTTTCTGCTTGAAGCAAGACAATCCCACAACCAGCACCAGAACTGTGCCCTCTTGGAAGCAGGGGCCAGCAGTTTGAGCTGGGAATGGAGGGTAGGACAGCAACTTCATGTCCTAGGACAGCTCATCCACAGTGTCTTTTCTGTGGTTGAGAGACTGAGTTGCAACTGGCACCTCCTTCCGTGGTATTCATGAGCTAGAGGGATTCCCAAGAGAAAGCTTTTACTTATACCTTCACTATTTTATTAAGGTTTGGGGTTTCGTGGTGATTTCTTGGAGCAGAGTTTTGTCGGCTGGGCGTGGTGCTCAGCTGCTGACTGGGATTCAAGCCAAGTGGAAAACTAGCAGCAAGATGACCTGCTCACAGTAAGTAGAGCAAGGAGCTCTCGATCCATGTGTGAATGGCTTAATCTGTTTTATACTGCATTTTCCATCAGTAAAACGGGGATAATTGCACTCTACTGCCCTCAGGGGTGCTGTGAGGGTAAATACATTACAGGTCACAGAGTGCTCAGATGCATTGGTTGACAGAACTCTAAAAATGTTGGGAAAGAGAATAATTTGCACAACAAATAGGCAAATCTGAAGCAGAGACGGGAACGTGCTGGGCAGAGGCTTTGAAATTCACTTCTCACCCCACACTCAGATTGAGACTACAATTAACAGTAAGGCAAATATAGTGCAAAAATCAGGGTGTGCTGGTTCTGAATTGGCTTTGTATTGGCTGCTAGTGGTAGTACTGACACTTTCCTGCCATCAAAGCCATTCCAATTCTGCAGCA
This sequence comes from Corvus hawaiiensis, assembly GCF_020740725.1. Taxonomy (NCBI): domain Eukaryota; kingdom Metazoa; phylum Chordata; class Aves; order Passeriformes; family Corvidae; genus Corvus; species Corvus hawaiiensis. The sequence goes on from NC_063217.1 coordinate 57,849,596, forward strand.
GCAGGGAAGGTACCCACAGCTGGGCTCCCCTGGGCCGTGCTAACACACACAACTCTTATTTCCTATCAGTGCCTTGAAGATGCAAAAAGGCTACAAGGCATAAATGAATCTTACGCTTTTTGTGGGGTTGGAGGGCATCGTTGGCCATGTTGACCTAGCTGGGGGACACAGTGTGGGTTCCTTGAAGTCTTTTTTTCCAGGAGAAAATTCCAGCTAGTGAATGGATATTGAGATACTGCATGGAAGCATTCATGGGTTTGTTTTTGTTATTATGCAGCAGATAATTTTAAAATTGTATAGGGCAAAGAGGTTTCCACAGTTGCAGGGACTTTTAGGGAAGCTGACAAAATGTAATGTATCTTCTATGAATAGATTTCAGCTGACTGGAAGGATACATTTCAGGATACAGGAAGAAGCCTTTCCATTGATTTCAGGGAATTTTATTGCAGGATGCAAGTGAAGGAAGAACATCGCCAAATTTGTGCAGAAAGTGCTAAGTGCCTTTTGGATAGAATTTGCAACTGCTAATGTTTTCTCACCTCTAAACCTTGCTGTAATGGTAGGCTTGCTGGGGAATGCTGCTCACACTGGGTCAAGGTGAAATAAAAATAAGAAATCTTTGCTGTCCCTACTGTGAGAGGTACAACTTGCTACTATTTTTCCTTCTGGCAGGACTTTGGAACTGACTGTATCCAACAAATGCAAATTATGTTGCTAATTTAATTAAGCAAGCCATATGAAATCAGAAAAAATTACAGTCCATGGTCAAGAGTAGTTTTTTATTTATTGGCAGAACATCAATACCTAATTGAAAAAGATTACATAATTGGTTTTGATTGTGATTTAACCCCAGCAGGCAGTTTGGCCTCACACAGACACTGGTTCAGCCTCTTCTCCAAAGAGAGATAGAGGAGAGGATCAGCATGGTAAAAGTGTAAAAAATGGTTTGAGGTACAGTTTAAGAGGTAAAGCAAAATTTGTACACACAATCAAAACAAAAAAAAATCCAACACATGGCCCCATAAAAGCTACTATGAAGAAACTGTACTCTATCTCTGCTAAAAAAAAGTACAACAGAAGACAGAATATGATACGTGCAAATCTATTTTTATCTTTATTATGGTAGAATCTAAGTATTTAATGACCTTTCATATGCTTATCCTTAAAGCATGCCAGTGACATGGGACATTTTAAATCTGAAGGACAGTAAGGACAAGCAAGGGTCAGAACTTTGCTACTTTAATCGCAGGTAAATGCCACAAGTTGACTGCAGTTCAGGTTAGGACCAAAATACAAAGTTCTTGCTCTGCTATCATTTTTATTATGCAAGCCAATGTAAGGGTTAACGGAAAAAGTTGAATCTGTGAAGTCTTGTGATAGAGCAGAAAGTCTCTTTGACTCTGAGCTTGAGATTCTGAACGTGAGGCTTGTGATTTCTGAACTTCAGTCTTGTCTCTTCTTTCTTCATTCCTGACTTTCAATGGCCTGTTTTTGTGCTTCCCTTCTTCCTCTTTTCTTGGCCAACACTAAAACCTCTGAATGGTGAAGAGAGGACCAGAAAACCAGTGATGCCATTTCTCTCTATTCGGGACTAATTTTTGCCAGTTTATGCTACATTTGTGTCAATTTTCGATGCATGATAACTAATTGCCTTCCTTTCCTCCATCTTTAATATAACTGTCAGGATTCACATTAATCTGTCAAATAACACAAGCTAGAGTTTAAAGTGTATTTACTTGGGAACCAAGGCTTGGGGTTGGGGGTGGGAGGGGAATTTCTGAGCAACTTCTGGCTTGATTTATGATTCAGATATCTCAGGACTTTAGAGTACTGCTCTTTCCACATAAGAAAAGAAGTTGTGATACACTTTAAGCTGCTGTTTTCTTGGTCACCACCCTCACAGTGAAAAAGTGTTTCTTCATGTTTGGGAGTAACCTTCTGTGTTTCAGTTTGTGTCCATCACTTCTGATCCTGTCACTGGGAACCACTGAAAAGAGCCTGGCTATGTCATCCTTACACCTTGCCTTCAGGTATTATCTAGATTGAATAAGATTAATTAGATAATAAGGTTAGAAAGATTTGTTGAGATTTAATAAGATTAACTAGATGAATCATTAATAATAATCCCCCCCCAAAAGCTCCCTCCTCCACAAAGAACAGTCCTATTTCAGCCTTTCCTCACAGGAGAGATATGCCAGTCCCTTCATCATTTTTGTTTCTTCACTTCAATAAGTCCATTTCTCTCTCAGAGTTGTTCCTGTCCTAATGCTCCATACCACAACCTGTTGCACCTCCTCTTGTAGGACTTTAGGAGCTGGAGATTTTAGAAAAAAATAACAGAAATTGTTGCCGGTTGTGAGACCTTGGAGTTGGTGCTGTTATAGTGTGGAATGGAGTAACCACAGCACTACTTTTCAGCAGGACTGGAAAAAGTAGAGTGGGAATAAAGGATCTAGCTGTGACCTGACATGGGCACTATTCTTGTCTGTCTGGGCTGACTTCAGTGGCATAAGCTGGTGCTAGTGAGTTTGGAATAACACATGAGTTAAATAAAGGCAAAAAGAAATTCTATTTTATGTTAAAAAGCTGTTTTAAATGCTGTTCTTCAGTCATCCATGAATGTGTGAGCTGCCTCAGGACTGCAACAGCTTACATTTAGAGTTTGTTTGGTTGGTTTTTGTTTGCTTGTTTGTTTGTTTGTTTGGGGATTTTTTTTGTTTTACTTCTTTGAGTTTTTTTGAGGACTGAGACCATAATTACTGCAGTGCCATGCTGAAGGACAAGAGAACCTGTCAACTGTACTGCAGCTTGATTTTGATCTTTTATAGTATTAGAACATTTTGCAGGTAGATTTTTTGTGTGTTTGTTTTCAAGCATGATTTTCATACAGAAGAAGCTTTTATTTACTGTGTGGTAGAAATCCACACACGAATTAGTAGAATGTGACTTTACCATGACATATGCCAATTTACTCATAATGCATTTAAGTATTCAAATACTTAAATAAGTATTCATATACTTAAATTAGCAGGTATCAAGTAGACAGAAAACATTAAAGTCCCTGAGATGAAAAGATAGAGAGAATTTCCTGAAATGATGGAGTAGAAATTAAATTTAGTACTTAAAATGAAATACACAAACAGTACACATGATTCAGAATTTCCAAATTTCCAGCTCTGCTTTCAAAACTGCTTAAGGGAAATGAAAAAAAATTAATAAAAGGAAAATTATTAGGGAATGAAAGAAATAATTAAAACAAGAAACAAAAAAACCCCAACAAACAAGCCTGCACTTATAGCTAGACCTTTGAAAAGAAGAAAAATGTTTGTCAGCCCTGGTGTACACTGCCATTTTATCTAAATAAAACTCAGTCATGTCCATTTGTTGGGAAACAGTGTGCTTCACATGACAGCATTCCAGACATATAGTTCAGTAACTTGTGCATGTGCACATTTAGAAGATTAAAGATAGGCACTTAAAGCCTTTTAATAGTTGAAACATTAACTTAACTTTAACATCAGTCCTGCCTGCTTTTTCCTGAATCACTGCACTGTGCTGCCCATTGAAGCATCCTGCCTTCCTCTGGAATCACATTGTCTGCTACTTAAAATATTCTCACAGTTCAGAGTTAACACTTCTTAAAATATTCTCACAGCTCTGAGTTAACACTCCTGTGCAAACAGAGCTTGTTCTGGGCTGCTCTCTTTCTCCTCGCTCTTCCTGCCATTCAATATTTCTGCCTTGGGTTTCTGTGCTTTCCTGTTAAGCCCTATGGCATCCTCTCAGAAAAGACCTGTTGAAGTGATCTTTTCAAGTTTATGAAGAGTTCTTCATGAAGTTATCACCACAGACTGAAGAAAACCTGTCCTTCCATATACCAACAAGTGTTGTCCTTTCAGTGGTTTTATTTACCTGTATCACTTCTTCCTCTTTTCTTTTTTCAAACCTTCATCAATAATTTTACTATTCCTTGACAACACATCACCTCAGCCCCCTTATTTTAAATTAAAGCAATGCACCTTTGTCCCCTGTCCTTCTTATATAGATTTGCACAGCATTTCCTTCCCTTATTTTGCATGCATGTGCTTTCTCTGCTCCTTTTTCAGAGACCATGCTTTATTACCTTCACCTCCACACACAGAGGTGCTCTTGTTACCAGTGATGCCATGTATTATCATTGCTTTCTTAATCCTCTAAGGATTGATACAGGGTTAAAATGAGAGCAACATCCCCAGGAACTCAAAGATATTTTCCCCTGTATTATTTATGGTTAGATATAAATAATATTAGCTATACTGATGAGTCTGTGGAAAAGACATTCTTCCTTCTTCGAATTAATTAGCTAATGCAGAGCTGAAGGTTGTCCAGCAGACACAAAAACGAGGTGCACCATTCTTCTTGAAATTAAAGAGCTGGGGGGGGGGGGGGGATGTAAACTGAAATTTGTTTACAATAAGTGATCATTCTTATTTTAATACATCAAGCTGTCAGCTCCTTTTGAAAATAGATGAGGTAATTTCAGAGTTGGCAATTAATTTTGGTTTTATTAATTGATGAATTGGCGACTATGCACTGCTAACCAAATAGCATTTTTATTATTCATTTTCAACCTTTCTGTTCAAATTTATTTAGATTTGCTATTGCAAGCTCTGGAATGCAGGTTTACCTGTTTGCATGCTTACCTCAAAAAGGCCAGCTGTTAATTTGTCATAGGAGCATACCTGAGCAGCGACAAAGGTGTATATACAGTCACACTGGATATTGCTGCTGATCTGAAGCATTTGTGCACTTGATCCATCCACTTCTGATGAATTATGTGGCTGAATTGCTTAGACAGTCTGTAGTAGAAGTCTTAGAGGATCCAATTTTGAGTCCAGGTGTCCAAGACTGCTTATAAGGATAGTAAGGCAGAGCTTTTGGTTTTAAGTGCAGTGAGATTAATTTTCAGCCAGTCCATGGTTGGTGGTTCTGTTGAGGCCTGTTGTCACCACTCATGAATGGCATGAGAAATATCTAAACTTTCTTAGAGGATGTTAAGAGACTCTGTACAATAATTGTAAGCTTTGGATCAGAGCCTGAGAGTCTCCAGAACTGAGCCATGTCTTTGACCTTTCTTGACAGGACTCTTGGTAGTCCCTGCCAGGAGAACAATGGTGGTTTTGAAGTCCTGGGAAACTGCAGGATGTTCCCATCTTTCTGAAGCAGAGAAATCAGTCAGGGAGCAAGGAACATGTGGGGGTTTGTTAGTATCACTTAGGAGCAGAGAATGAAAAGGCAAGAGCAATTTAGTAGTTTCTCTGTCAATAGCTGCTTTATGGTGAAAAGCGAGGGGAGGACTGGAAAGCCTATAGTTCTTTAGGTCAACAGATAGTGTTCATGATATTTTTTCACAAAAGGTAAGCTTTTTAGTGTTGTTTAGGTCAGAAGAGTGAGATAAACCTGGAGATATGCCTGAAAAACCATGGAGGCAGCCCCTGCTCTAGCTACAAACACACAACTCCCTCCTTCCTTTAAAAGAAGCCCTCTTAGAAGCAGAAACCTACTCTCTCATAATACTGGCAGAACCCATTTGCAGAGGCCATACCCTCATGTCCATATTCATATAATGTGTGACACTTCAATCCCTAAGCAGTTCACTGAAGTATATGAAATTAATAAGCATCTAAACTCTCCTGTACATCATTGTCCTACCAACAGAAGCAAACCAGTGGGAAACAATGTGCAAATTCATCTCTAATGCATTTTTCCCTCTTAAAAAATAGACAGGCCAGCCTATGCACTGCACACCTTGCTGGGTCTACTGACAGACTGTAGCACTTAGATAGTGCTGCTGTGCTGGACAATATATAAAACTGTAAGACAGAAACACGGCACAATTAAGAGTGGCAGAAGTGGTCCCTTAAGAGTATGCTGTTTAATGATCGGCTTCCTATCATCATCATCATCTCATCTAATGGCTCACCAGCAGCCTTGCCTAAAGTCTTTATACTGGGTTTTGTGGTAATGTGCATGTCAGAGTGCCGGCAATGAATTTTTGTAGCTAATTTAGAAGGCTGGGTACTTTGCAGGACTTTTAGATATTCAGTTTCAGCACGTCCTTTGTAGGGAAAGCTCACTAGTCATTCACTGCTTAAAGAAAACCAAAAATCAGTAAGTACTATGAAGAGAACGAAACCTCAGAGAAAATAAAAAGAAACAAAATAAAGTAAACAGGCACTGAACCTTGATTTAGCTGCAAACATGATTGTCAGGAAATAAACAATTGTTTGGAGACTTGGCACTGATGGTTTATTGAAGAACAGGCCACTGTGGATTTTAATTTTTTTTTCATTTTCTTCTTGCCTACAGTTTAGTTTAGCTTTCATTGTGAAATTAATATGCTTTTCGTTTTTATTTCAAATATCTTACAAGCCAGTATGAAAAATCGATAATACACAAAAAAAAATTGATCAAGAAAAAATGTTTAAATAAACCACCTGTCAAAAAAGACAAATGCTAACTCATAGTTAATATGATAAAGGTAAAACTCTGTTTCTATTTTGGTAGTATTTTCCATATCAGTTTCTGTCATGCTCTTGAGCTAACTCTGGATTTACCACAAGGCTTTTGTGAGTTTAAAAATAACATTAGAAATATGAATAAATATATTTTTTCTTGCTATCTCCTGCTTATTTTAATAAATTGCCAGGATTTTCATCTTCCTATGCACTATCATCTCCAAAGAACAGTGGATATAAGTATATGGTGAGAATGACCAAATTGAATGAGCTCATGATATTACTTCTGAAGGAAAACATTTTGCCACTGTGAGTCACCACAATTCACCCACTATCCCAAGGAGTCTTCAGAGTGCATAACAAAACCAAAAAACACAAAACCATTCCTTTAGACATTTACATAAACAGTTACATTTTCAGAAGTTCTGAGTATTTCCTATGGAATTCACCCACGTGCCTAAATACATGGACTGAGCTCAGTGCCTGCAGCCTCTATGAAGAAGGCAAGAAAATGACCACTTATTTTATCAGGACATTTTGAAAACATTTCACCATTTTTTGTTGGCTAAGTAAGCTTTGGAAATGTGTCCATTGTGAGTACTGAGCACTCTGGAAAAACTGTCTCTGTTCAAAATTCTGTTTAATTTTTGTGAGTCTGGATCAATGTTTCTTTGTTCTGTGTGTCAAATTTAAGAAATAATTCTCAAACATAGATGGATGTTTTGTGTTTTGGTGTTTAGTTGTAGTAGAAAAAAATTGTGGGGGCCCTTGTTATACACATTATTAATTAAACCATTGTCAGCAAAGTGACACTATTCTCAAATTTGTATGCAAATCCCTGTTATCAATCACTGCAGAGTTTGTGTGAAACAGTGAGCTGTTGCATTTCCAAATGCTGGATGGTTTGTTTTGATGGCAAGCTATGAAAGTCTGGTAATGGTGACTGCCATCTCAGGAAAATAATGCCCTCCAGGAGGATTTGAGGTTTCATTTTCAAGGGTAAATATTCTCCTCTGCAGAGCGAGTATTTTGCCATGGCAAGGCACCTACATGTTCCAGTAAGCGGATTTTCCAAATGATGTCTTTACTACATGCCTATTGCATTAGCCCAGTCACCTTGTCATTCACATCCCTGTAATGATCACTTCTGAAACATTTACACCCCGTGTTTGGCTGGCTGGTTGCTGCTTACTCAGTAGGAAGATTATTGATTGCGGGCGCTTATTAAGAAAGTACAGAGCAATAAGCTATGAGAGCTGTTGATAATTCAAAAGGTGAAGCTGGCAATTATATAGGGATCAGGGGGATTATTATATACAGGGCCTAGGAAAATATGACTGATGGATGTGGCACTGCTGTTATGACTGCTTGAAATAAAATGTATCGTTATTGATTTCTTTTGTTGGTCTTTTTTATTGCATTTTAAATCAACATATTTTTCATGCAAACAGCCTATTCTAGACTAGAGCTAGAATATGGTACTGTAACTTACTGATTCATGAGTATATCTCTCTTTTCCAGTATTTTCACCTCTTGGTACAGATTTTTTTCCAATTTCTCACTCCATAGTCGCTATTTGAATAGGACAGAAATCAAGTGTCTGATTTTGAGTTTTGCCACTTCCTCTGTTGCTGATATTATATTGCTTTTAAGGATTTTTCTTCTAATGATGAGAAAATGAAGAGTGAAAAAATACCAACCAAACAAACATATTTTTGGCATCAAATATATAGTAAATGTATTTTTTAAAATTATTAACTCTTACTTTCACCTGTCATCAGGTGGCATGTTCAGCCTTATAACATTCTTCCTTGTTTTAATTACTTTTAGCTAGTTTCCTTAGTTTTGCATTAATGTTCCTCCTGCTCATTTCTTATGCCATTTCCAGGTCTTAAATGACTATATTAAGTAACATCATAGATTATTAACAATATTAACACAGTAACATTCCTAGTGCAAAACATGGAAAAGCCTTCCTCTTTTGAGAAAAGAAAATGTCCACTGCCACAGCTTAGTTTGTACCTTCATGAATACACACTCTGTTGGAAAGCATCTCAGTTCCTAGAGTTCGTAAACCAATGTAGAATCTAGTTCTAGAGAGTGGATTTCCTTTCTGCTCTGCAAAACCACAAACAACCTGAAGCCTTTTTTTAAAGCAGAATACCTGATACTCAGGTGTTCTCTCTGTCTGGGAAAATGTCATATACCTTTTATTCAGAATATTTTTTTTTCTGGTAGTTTTCACTCTTAACATTTGCCTAATGAACAAGGTTTTTACCTCCCATGTGGTTTGTGTCAATGGTGGGAAGAGGTGGGGAAAATAGCATGAAAATTTTATGCAGTTGCATGACTTATTATCCTGTATAAAACTAATATTCTGGGAGACTGAGCTACATAAAACATTACAGCCACCTCACTCACTGTCTACTATTTTTGCATGCAGGATTTGGTCCTCTTATCACAGCAAAAAATCTATTCAGTAATTATTTGGGTAAAGTTGACTTTTAGCCAAATCCAGAACGAGCCCCACAAGCCAGAGGCCAAATCAATACCCCACTAACTGCTCCATTAATCCTCTTTTGCTGCTATTTCCCTCTCATCTTTCCAGAAGACTGTTGTTACTTCAGAATAGATAATTGATTTTTTTCTAGGTAATAAATGCAGCAGCTTTTCAGTGATACTTCCTACATACCCTGGTACTGCAGGTCCCTATAACGATCTGACTGAGCACAGCTGCTTCCTGATTATTCCAAAGCTGGGTGTTCACCTAATGCAAAAAGCCACTGCTGATGTGACAGCCAAATAAGCAAGCCCAGCTGGCTCAGACCTTTCCACTTCAAACACTGTAGTAAGACAAGCAAACTTGTTCCCACAGGCAAGGAATTTTGCAAAAATCATCTTGTATATAAAGGGCCTAATAAAAGCAAAGGACTAGATAAATAAATTTGGGGCTGGAAGAGTCTTTGGGCTTAAGGGTTTTAATTCAAGAGATGATTGGTGTGCTGCACACAGAGGCCTGAACTGTTTGACCTGAAAAGAAAGTCCTTGTACAACTACAAAAGCTGAGCAAAAAAAGTTCAAAGCCAAAAAGATGTGCTTTTTGTCCTCAAAAAGGAGACTGTGTTCCTGAAACAGTAATACCACACTAAGCACTTCCATTACTATTAGAAACAGTGCTGATCTGCTTTCGTTTTGGACCTCATTTGAGCCTTTTCTAAATTACTTTTCTATAAGAGGTTTCTCTTTGATTAAAAAAAATCTCAGTTTATCTCCCTTTCCTGTAATTCCTAGGTATTTTCACCTAGGATGTGTGTGGATAACAACTCCAACAGAAGTAACAGGATTTTTCTATTGTTGATGTTCCACACCCTCACAAACCAGGGAAAAATTAGTTTGTGTTTCTTTATTGTGTTTAGTATTCTTCTCCAAAAGACTTGTTGGTATTACTGGTCTTTAACATTAGGAAGAATCTCTTCAAAGAAGAGGTGACTAGATACTGGAATGGGCTGCTCTGGGAGGTGGTAGAGTCAGAAGACTGAAAGTGGGATTTTTTTGGTATAGCTGGGTGCATTATTGACTTTAAAACAGACTTGTGGCCAATGGGAAGTATGAAATCCTGACCTGATGTGATTTAAATAAGCAAAACTAGCTGAAAAACAGCAAAGACATTCTAAATTCACTTAAAATATTCCCACACTGCCCCTTGGAGAATCTGTAAAATAACACAACTTTTGAGAACATGAACATTGTATATTCAAAACAATCTCTTAAAAATAATAATTCTTGTTTTAGCATCCTGCTTGCCTTAGAAAAATTTAAAAGCAAACGTAATTAATTTAATTCATAAAACACTGGGCACTGGGTCAAATGACAGAGTTATGCCAGTATTTATGTTTTGGGGCAGTATCCCCAAGCCACAGTTCTGCACCATGGCCAAAATAAATAAATAAATGTATAAATAGATGAGAGTAAACTTGAGATCAAGTGCTGATCTACATTCAGAAGATAGAAAAAAAGGGGTAAATGAGCACAATGATTGATACAAACCTTTGATATGTGCTGTTTCTGTGTGGTTATTGCTTATGCTGTGCATTTCTCCCAGCAAATAAAATTAATTGCCAAAGTGTCTGTAACAGTTTTCACTTAAATCAGAAGTCAAGGGGTGATCCAATCAGGATAGAGCAGGTCCTCGCTGTAAAGACTCACCAAAATCTGAACATCATGCAGGCAGCTTCATGCTTCTCTCTGGGGCTTGTCAGACTTTGGGAGTTTATAGAGGGATTTGGGGAAGTTTGCAAGGGTCAAGCATGCATGGTGCAGCACACTTCAACATCAACAGTGTAACTCCACGTCTCCTTTTTCCACCTGATGCTAGTATCACTCAAGAGAAAAAATTGTTCAGCTCCTCAAAACAACCCCAAAGCTGTATCACCAAAGTATTCCATGTGTTGTAAGTACTTTTCCTCATGCAGAATAAGATCCACTTGCTACAAACACTGTTTACTCAAGGCAGAATGTTCATAATCAGTATTAAAAGCTCTGGTAGCTTTCAATGACAGGTTTTGCCCCGTCCAGATTTCTATATCCTGAGATATAGAAATATCTCATAGTGGCACAATAACATTAAAAAAAGAAAATTTGAGTAACTTATGTAGGCAAGGATTTCTTTATTAATTTGTATTAAACAAGGGCTCTTTTACTGACTGATAAAATCGAGGTGGGGTTGGCCGACGCTGACTATCTGCAGAGCCATCAATTAGTTTGTGTGAAATGGAGATTTCAGAAGCACCACACTGTTAACACACTGTTCTTGCTGTTAACTTTTTTAAATTGTCCAACTTTTTTACAACAGGGGGAGCTGGATACAAACTGCTCAGCCAAAGGAAAGACGTGTCATGTTTTTGGTGTCACTTTTAGCATTTGTCCTGCTGCCTTCTCCTGTTTTTGGTGTCACTTTTAGCATTTGTCCTGCTGCCTTTTCCTCAGTAGTGGAGATCTTCCATGTTGTAGTCAACGGCAATAATGAAGTTTCTTTATAGCCAACAGGTCTTGTCAGATGGCCCCCAGAATAATAACTGCCTTTGTCTTGAACTTCAACAAGCATAGCAGCCCTTTGGAAACAGATCCTCCTTGGTGTCTTATGAACCTAGAAATTATCTTCATGACACCAAACCAGTGGAATTAGAATTTCAGATTTTTCCTTCTGCCACTTTTAGTAATTACTAGAGTAAGTGCATAGATGTATATATGGAGCAAGGAAATGTTAAATTCATGTCATCTTTAGCTGAGAAGAATATATTGAAGATAAAAGAAATATAAAGATTGCAAATTAATTTGAAAGTATTCTAAAAGGACAAGTAAGGCTAGTTGTCAAATAGGATAAATTAAATAAAAATAAAATAAATTAAAAAATTAAAAATAAAGTGGAATTTAATAAAATAAATTTAAATTAAATTAAAATGAAATTAAATCAATTTAATTAAAATATTTTATTTATATTTTATTTTCATTTTATGTGACTTTTATTTTTATTTATTTTTATTTTACTTTTTATTTTTATTTTTATTTATTATTTTTATTTTATTTTATTTTATTTTATTTCATTTTAATTATTTTATTTTATTTTATTTATTTTTAGTTTAGTTTAGTTAACCTGACATTGGTTAAATCTACTTTTCCCTCAAGTGGGAAGTAGCAATCACAGTGCTCTCAAATGCTAGAATGGGATTGGCACTGAGCTGTTCTGAGCAGCTGATCCTCTCTCTCATTGCTCACCTTCATTTCATCTTCTTGGTATTTTTTCCATGTTTCCATGCAGTAACACTGAGAACAGGCATTTTTACAACCTAACAGGAGAAAACTGGACCGTATTAGCATGAAATACTACAGAGATTTCTTTATGCACACCACACCTTGCCCCCGCTGGTTTGGTTCATATTTGGAGCTTGTAAGCAGCAAGACCAAAGTTATCAATCTGTCAAGAGGAAAATATATAGCTGATCATAAAATATAGGGGAGAGCTCAAGGCAGCCAATGCTGTAATAAGGCTTATGATACTATATTTTGGAAGTTCTTTAATTTCTTCTAGAATAAAGAAGTATTGAGAATTTTTAACCTTTTAAGTAGAATTTCTGCTAAGTATAAATTTACTCTTGTTTCACAAAACAACTCCTACCAATAAAATACATTTAAATTTTGGCATGCTAAATGCATCGAGTGTTCTTTATTCTGCTTTTTCTTCAGTAAATGCATTTATATCCTTACATTAGTCTGAGAAATTTTTTTGCATGTTTTCATTATGGACAAACAGCAAAAAACCTTAAATGCACTGCCATAAGTAGTCAGATCTGGGTTTAATGGGTTTAACAGAAGAAACTAACTTTTGGATTACTTGGTATTATTCTAGCCAACACAAAGCTTTTCTGCAGGAGAAAAGTCAGGTTTAACTGTAAAGTATGAGAAAAAACCTTTATTAATTTTGCCTCAGGAAATCAATGATTTGAGTTTCAATCTTTTTTAGGTGCATCTTTATTCTTTATCTCCCTGTCTGGCCTCAGAAATAAACTCTCCATATACTTTGTGATATGATTTACAGGTTGTTGGTTTGACACACAAGGACAGTAAGTCAATAGTCTCTCTCTGAAAATCCTACTGAGAGTTAGGGGCTGTCTGATATTAGATGTGCAATTGGAGCCAATCTGCTTCTGAGGAGTTGTATCCTCTACTTTGTATAGAAGCACCAAATGGAATAATTTCCCCCGAGTGTGCTGAAGGCTTGTCACTGAGAGATGCAAGGAAATTTGGATGCAGTTCTGGAAAGTTCTGGATGACTTCATCAAGAGCATAGGAGTATGACCTTCGTAAATCTTCATTTTTGGTTTCATTACAGAGGCTGGTTGAGTTCCTCTTAAAAAAAAGAGCATTAAAAAACCCCATTATATCCTTGTATGCTCAGTGTTTGTATGACAATATCCACTGTAAATTACTCCTTTTAAAAATACTTTGTTCCAGTTGAGAACAGAATTTTGATACTGACTTCATGATTAAGGTTTTGGTCTGCTTTTGGTGAGAGAAGATACAGAATTTCTTGCCCTACTTCCACCTAGTTAACCATGTTGTTGCCTACAGCAAATTCTTTTCCAGGTAAAACCCTATTGAGCACTAGCTGTGCTGTATCTTTTGCTTCTTGCCAAAGAGAGTGAATAGTTTTAAGAGTCTTATTCCAGTAGAAAATTATCAATAACAAAGACTAACCACACAAGTTGCAGATGTGAGAGAAGTCTTGTGTCAGATGAAAAATGCATCTTGGTGTGCAGAATATATTGCAAGGCTCTTCAGCTAACAGCTGCTCTGTGATTGACTACCTCTCACAGCAACTGAATTGGGATAAACAAGGATTGAAAAGTACTTTGTATTCCTAAAAGCATTTAAAAGTTTGATGGAATTAGTAGGATAGTTGAAGGGGTTTTAGTAAAACTGCAGTGGACATAGCTGTGTCCAGGCTGTTCTGTGAACCTTATCACAGGGATCTGCCAAAGGCAAACCTAACCTGCATAGATCAAAAGCAGTGATGGGTCGTGCAACAGTTTCCTCTGAATTGCAGTCCATGATTAATCTCTCTGCTTTGATATTAGTGAGCTAGCAAAGAGTTTGATCCCTCATAATCAATGATTCTTTGGCAGCTATTGAAGTGAGTTGTGCTGGCTTTGCTTCCTGAGCCAAATGGGAATTCATGCTGTCATTTATTTACTGTTTGCTGAAGGGAACATTTTAATCAATGACCTCATCACATTTTTGGTATTTCATTGTCTCAAGATGGTTGCTCTGGTTTTGGATTTAAATTTTTTTGTTTGCTTTAAACACTGTACAATTTAAACAAATAAATAAGGTATGAGTAATTTAAATAGTATGAAAGCAAGGGCAAAAAAAGAGATAACTTTTAACTCTTGATTTTCAAAAAAAGAGCACTTTTATTCAGAATCAAGGTTCAGGTTTGTTTAGATGTAAGGAAAGAGACAATTCTGAGCACTGATGTAGAGTTAGGAGTAAGATTGATGCAACTAAATCATCTTTGGAATGGCAATCTGGTTGAGAAGTTTATCCATGGCTCTTGGCCTTTGCGACCTTGTCAACCAAACCAGAACTGGTAGCTACTGGTAAAGCTGAGCCTCAGTGAAGATCTTACCTAAACTCACAATCCAGGTCAGCTACAGAGGATTAATCTCCCTGTTCCGAGTCCAGTGCCTTGTGAGGACACTCCTCCTCTTGTTCCTGCTCCTGACCTTCAAGCTGTGAGTGTAGCCCAAAGCCAAGAGCTGTGTGGGAAAGTCAGTTTGTCCATATCTCCAGAAACGTCTCACCTCCCAAAGTCAACTGCATTGTCATAACACATTGGCCACGTATAATGTGCTTCGAGATGAGAAGTCTCCTCTCTGCTTTGTGATACCATCTGATGTTATATTTTAACAGAATAAATCCTTAATTTATGACTCCTTTGCAGCTTTGCCTTTTAAATTAATTGCCCTGTGGAATTCACTACATATTAATGCTGAGTAGAGCTTCTTGTCTTATGAATTATCAGAATACTGATCAGAAGGAAATTAATGATATGAAGTGTGGAACAGTACTCAACAAATTGTCTTCATAGCCCGTTGAAATCTTGCTCTGTGTGCTTCATTTCAATCTGTTCATTGGTTTGTGACCTTTAGCCCCCACTGGGAAGAAGCACATGGAACCTTCCTGAGCTGCTCACTTGACATTGGGAACTCCAGTTTTGCTAAAAGATGTGTAAAATCCCTCGTGAACACACAGCTGATAACACTGGAAAGCTGATGCTATTCAAGCAAGTGTGGGCATTTATTTATGCTTGCAGCCTTCCTGCTGGATGCAGCTTTTTGTGATGTGGCAACTTCTTTTAGGTTTGTGCCCATGGAGATTTGACTTGCCTTTCTTGAAAACATACCTTCTACATAACGTGAATTTTTCAAGCAGTTACAATGGAAGAAGAAAACCAAACATTTCCTGGGTATCTTTATTAGCAAACGATATAATTCAGGGCAGAGATTAATCAGAATACGTGACTTTTACCCTGCATATGTTTAAAACAAAGCAAATGTGCTGTGTTTTGCTTTGTTTTGGTTTTTTCATTCCCTTGTCTTGCATTTCTCATCTCCTGGATATAACTGGATATACAGACTTCCATCTGTAGATTACTTGAGAATAGCCAGTGGGACCAAGAATAGTTTGCTCTTAACTCATGTCCTCCTTTCTTCTCTCTTTCCCTGTCTCAGCACCCTTTGCCAAGGCAGAGAAAGTTCAATTTTCTATTCTTGTAATCTGTTTTCAGATTTCTGGAAATTCTTCTCCAACCCCTAGAAAAAAAAAACAAACATCCTATCACCATGAATCAACTCAAAACATGGATGGAAATAAAATAAGGGACTGAGGAATGTAGTTTTTATATGACATTAGGAAAGAAATGATAAAGGAAAGAAATCTGTAATGCCTTTTCTTCAGAGTGAATGGAAATAAGGACTTTTATCAGTTGCATATACAACTCTTCAGGGAATTTTAAACTTTGGAGAACTTTATTAGTGATAAATGTGCTATGTATGCATGCTGGTGCTTTAGCTAAGCCTGTGCCTGGGGTCTGGAGGAGTTTTATGTCTGTGGTTCACGTGTTTTATTTGTGCTTCAGTACCTGGGGTAGAGGAAGACATGACACATACTCTAGAGATAACAGCTTGTTTTACTTAGACCATGCTTAGTGAAAACAGCTGTTTCTCCCAGGCTCTTCCTGCCTGACAGATCACAGAGCAGATTTCCTTTTGCTTCCTAAAAAAAGCTTTCTAGCAGCTATACTTAGAGAAGCTTAACTTTTCTTATCATTTGTGAAAATTTCAGTACACTGAATCCTTTCTCTGGCACACCTAAACCCCTCCATTATATTGTCCATTATAGATTGCAGAGATTTCCTTGTAAATAGAGTGGAAATTGGTCTCTTTATGTGTCTCTTGCTCATGGAATCATACTGTATTTTGAGGCACCCAAAACATTCATGATACCTGTGTGAAGATGCACATTACCTGGTTGGTTCCATGCTTGAAGGAAATTAGAGACGGTTATTTATGTGCTGTTATGGAAGTAACATCACTGTGTCTGTCTTATTCTGTCTTTTTTTGGTCATGGGATTTTCTGGGTCTGATTTAATTTGCATGGAGTTGCTGAAGCGTTGTCATGGGATTGCAGCAGTAACTACTGAATGGTATTTTCAGTGTGAATATGGTTTGGAGCCTTCCCCTAGAGTTTGTTCTTTGTTCTGTGATTTATAAAGGTGAAATAGTGACTGCACAGATCAAAAGTTGACTTATTTTCAATAAGGATCTAGCTTAGTCAATCAATAGGCTACCACCTTTTAGACTGCAGTCCCAAAAGCCTTTTGAAAAGACTTTTTCCATTGCCATCTCAAACCCCTATTTGAGAACAGCTAAAAAACATGTCATAGTACTTCATTTGCTGTAACAAGAAATATTTATAAGTATTTCTATTGTGGAATAGGTTAGATTATAACTCCAAATATGAAGGCCATTTTTATTAACTGGTTTTGTTAGAGTTGTCTAGAAAATCCTACAAGTTAATGCATGACATAATACTTGCTGAAGTACAACCTGTGACCATAAACCAGTCACAGAATAATCCATTCCTTTCAAGTCTTATTCCAAGCAATTTTTTCAGCTTGGTAACCTCAAAGTGCTCTTGTCCTCTGTTCCCGGTTTTACAACTAAACAAAATAATCATCTGGTCATGCAATGTCATCTGTCACTAATGCATTTGGAATAAAGTCATACGACTTCAGAAAAATAGTAATTCCCAGTTTCAAATGAAAGTTTTAGGGATGGGTAAGAGTCTATTCTCCTGAATTAAAATAAAAGAAAAATTCAGGGTATAAAAATATAGGAAGCTTTTATTTTCTCCTCTTTATTCACTCAGTTATTCTGCTAAATAAGCTTGCCCTTTTTACAGCAATCTGTACCGAGAAGGAAACAATACAATCTGAATTACTTTTAACATAGTTTCAGATCATGAACACATCTTACTAATCTTCTTCTTACTTTTTCCTTACCTATATAATAGATTTTATTGGTGAAATTATCTGACTTTTGTCAAAAGCTGTATTGAACCCAGAAAACAGTGCTTCACAGCATAAGATATCCTCGTCAAGACTATGACCTCACTATCTTTAACATTACATAAATAAATATCAGACACAACCCCATATATATATAGAGATAGATTTTATTTTTTTTTTTTTTTTTTTTTTTTTTTTTTTTTTTTGGAATCCAAGATATTTGTTATTAAGAACAGACTTTGGGTACTGTTCATGGTAGGCATTTGCATCCTCAGTTTTGGCTATAATTGGGATGTGGGAGACAAGCCCACCTTACTGGCAAATTCATAGACTGAAATGGACTGCACAGAGATTGAGGTATTTGAAAGGAGAACTGAGACCTTCAGTGCGACTTTAACCTGTGTTGTTGCTGCACAGCTTTTGAAATTTCAAACTCTGGAGTACAGTTTACAAGTGATAAAAGTCAGTTCTCTAAATCTCAGAGGTGCTCTTTGAGAATGACCTAGAGGATTAGGGCTCCCTTCAAATGTGTTGTTTTGTAAAGACCTGGCACCGAGGGGGGTACTTTAACAAACACTGCTCAGCAAGGTTGCACAGAATGCTGGTCTGACAGGCATGGTGCTGGGGAAACAAGGATTCATGGTGCAGGAGTGCCAGGTGCTAGGTGGAAAAATAGGAGACCTGACTTTTCTTTAGTTCCTCCCTCTTTTTCCCTAGGAAATCTCTGGCTGATCATGATTTCATTCGCTTCCACCTCCATCTGAAATGCGCAGTCTATTAGTTGATTTTGCACTGGTGTGCCTTTAAAATTAGTTATTTGAATATTGGCTGCCAAGTAACCTATGTGATAATGATGAGTTAGAATTAATTTCTGACTGTTGCTAGTGCATTTACTTTAAAAAAAGTTTTTTAAACTCAGTGACACTAACATTAATGAATGCAGTACTTACCTCAACATTCATATATGTCTTTCTTTTTCTAAAGAATCCCATTTCAATCAGTTACTTTAAAGGTCATGTTTAATGTCACATCAAAACTCCTACTGAGAGATTTATTTTTGTTCTGATGCTGGTAATGTTAAGCAAATACCCAAGGTTCTGGTCACTTTTCAGTTCATTCTCTGTTTAAACATTGCATTCAAGCTTACTATGATATCTCAACAGTGTTTGACAGTTTTAAGTTTTAAGGGATGGTTCCAGCTATCTTATCACTGAAAAACCCAGTATAATGATATAAAGGTACTTCTGACATCCGGATGAAATGTGAATGGATCAGTAGTAGCGCAGCAGTTGTGACAAACACTGAGGAGAGATGGCAAGATTTCCACAGGTGTGTTGTTAAATCCATCATTCAGTTATTCATGGCTTTCAGTGAGAATTATTAATTATGTTTTTGAGATCTTTCTCAAAATACTAGATGTGGGTGATTTTGCATAACTATTCCTCCCCTAGAAACCAGAGCTAACTTCCTTTTCAAATCTTTTGGCTTTGACTTTTTCATGCAGCACTGTTGCTCTTTTTATTATTCCATTGATGTAAAAGATAAATGAAAGGCAGTAGTTGATATGTTAAAATCTCTAAACACTGAAATCCCAAAGAATAGCATTTGTTCTTTTCCTGGATGAAGGTAGGAAATCTTGTGTAAATGAATAACCAAAGGAAATCAAAGCAGAGAAGAAAAAGCAGTATATTGTAATACTATTCTCCTAGGCAGTGAAACCAGACTAACAAATGAAGTTTTAAAGCATAGAAAATATAAGCAAAATGAAAACTAGGCCAAAGAAGATGCAAGCAAGATAACTTCTGCACTGAACTTCACTTTAAATAAATTGCAAAAGAACGTGAATTTTATCAAGTGAAATGCAAGCAGGTCCTGACAGGTGGCATAAAACAGAGTGGGAGAGCTATAGAGAAGATGAGGGTGAGGGCAGCACAGTGATGTTGCCTCACTTTTGAAACAAGCAGTGTAGAGTTCTTCTGATTTTCCCTGCGCAGACTGAGGGACAAGCAGGTGAGTGAAAGCACTTCTATTTACTGCTAATCCAAAATTTTAAATAGGCTCTGCTCATTTACCAACGAACTCTGTTCCATCATCCTTTTCAGAGGGAAGAGCAGCACTAGCACGTCATTATTGTTTCTATTGTGTAGAATAAAAGAGGCCTTTTGAGATTCAAGACCCAGTCTGCAGCGTAACAATAAAATCTGGGGGTTTAATTAATACTTTCCTTTTTGGGGTTGTTTTGCTTGTTTGTTTGTTTGGTTGGTTTGTTTTGTTTAGCTTTTATTTAACACTAAGTGATGATGAGGAATTCTCAGAATGTTAAGAATGTCATTCTTACCCTGAGATTTTCCAGTTTACTAAGAAATTCTGTTTTGTAATCTTTGCCACTACACTTTGGTATGACATAACTGAAATATTTAGCAAGATGTCAATTCAAGCTACTTCTAATTAGTTTGCAAATAAATACAGCTAGAAAGCTTCCTGTTAGCTATTACTTACAGCAACATCCTCTGCTAAAGTTGCCTGACATTTTTCTTTTTGAGGCCCAGTTTTCACTCACTTGATCCTGGAAAAGGCTTTAACTCTGTGGTCTGAAATTTCCCAAACTGGGTATCTGCCTGAAGCCTAGATGCTTTAATTACTGGGAATATTGTTGAGACAAGATTCATCATGTTGCTCAAGTTAAAAAGCATATAAGCAAGTTTGCAGACTTGTCAGTGTGAAAAGGTAGGTTTAAGAAACCAGTTTTCGGTATTATATTTTCATGGCATTATTCCCATTATGTTTCTTCCTGTAGTTATCATGCTATAAGAGAACACACAATAAAAATTATGTAATTAGAGATGCATAAGGGACTTGAAGAAAAGTTTCCTGGACTTCCTTATTTTGGCCTTTTCCCACCTGTGAAGTTACTCAGACACAGTAATTTCAAAAAAATGAGGACTTTCAAAAACTGAGGACTTCTTTCCAAAAAAATGAGGACTTACAAAAAACCACTTTTGTGCAAAGGTGAAAAAAACACTCTGTCCTGGGCTTTTTGTTCAAAATACAGAGCAGAAAGCCTGCAAGTGAAATACTAACTCTGTAGGCAGCTAATTTGCTGTGATCTGACCCCAGAGTCATTGCATCGTTAAACTCAGTTGAATTTTCATCTTCTAAAATTGTTCTTTCTTTTTATGTAAAGTTAATAAGAAATCAGCAGCTGTCTTTTTTTTTCACTAGAGAAATTGCATATTTAGGACCAGATTGTTCTGTTTTCATGCACCATAACATGTTTTCATAGTTTGAGGATCAGACCATAGGTGTGTTGCCCCAGGAAAGCACCAAGAGCAAGAACAAAATCAGGCCCCCAGATAAGATGTGTTCAGTAAATCAGTCTCCATGAAGGAGTCCATCAACAATGCCCCCACAGACGTGTTAGGATGTATTTTTTTCAGTCAGGGTAGTAAAGCATCTGGAGAAAGCACATGGCAGCCCAGACAAGTACTTTTTCAATTCAAAAGTAGTAAATATTTGTGATTGTCTCCATGGCAGGATTTCTGAGGCCAAAGCACCACAGTTATTTTAACAGCAAGTTGATAGTATCCTGGGAAAATAAGATATTGCAGGAGGTTACCTGCTATGTATGAAACAGACCTCATTATACCCGAATTTCTTGTCTTTTATCATTCTCGACAAAAGCACCATTCAGCCATATCTTGTCTGACAGTTAAGTTACATACAGTGCCCATTTTATTCAAATGAATGGCAATAACCTTTATTCTGAACAAATAGCTACCCTGCCAGGGGAAGTGCTGCTTTGTCCCTGCAGTCACTCTGCGTTAACTCCTCATCGGTTATGGCTGAGCAACAACCATATTTTCCCCTTTCTCCATTCTGCCAACTGCAGTTCCAGCCTCTGTAAATGATCACTGTATGGTTCATTAAGTTTTTGTACATATAAACTGGTATTTTGAGAGCTGTTATTAAGATCTACAAGTAAAGGGATCTGGCCAAATTTTTGCACTGTTTTACTCAAATTATGTTTTCCCATGATAACATTATGTGAAATAACAATATATTGGATGGTAATTCCACATGTAGAAATAGAACTTCTTTTTCTGAATTCTCGCTACTATGCTGAATTTTTGCAGGAAGCATTGGAAATTGAGAAGGGCAGGATTTTCCAGAGAATTTGATGTTGATTAATGACTGCCATCTCGAAACTGCATTTATTATGTGTATACCATAGCATATAGGAATAGAGTGGGATATAAATGATTTTATTTCTTTCTGCATGTTTTATCATTTTCAGTTGAACTATAGGTAAAATTAAGTGACTTTATAGGTAGAAACATATATATGGCAATAGGGAATATGGTAATCTAGGAATCATAACAAATATATATATTTAAATATTTCCACCATGTGCTTAAGTTGAAACATACCAATAGACTGTTTTGATGGGTGAATTTCTGCATAAATATTTATAGGTTAAAACCCTAAGACTGCTCTGTTGAAAAATATTATTTCCCATCAGCACAAGGAAGTAGGGCAGGAGAAGGGTTTATTTCTGCATCTGTCAGATCTGCTCACCAGCCCAGCTGGGAGGGTGCTTGAATTCACTCCTTCCTCAGCTTTTCACCTGTGTGTCAGGCCAGATTCCTTTCTAGGTCATACAGACACTCATTAGTCTTACTCATTTCCCTCTGATGACGTTTGACAGAACCTGAGGAACAGCATGAAGCTCTGTTGGGAGAGTTTAGGTTGGGTATTGGAAAAAGATCCTTTACTCACAGTGCGGATGGGCACTGGAACACGCTGCCCAGGGAAGTGGTCGCAGAACCAAGACTTCCAGAGTACAAGAATGCTTTGGAAAATGGACACTTCTTTAAGAGCAAGAGCCAGAATCTTGTATAAGTTCTTTCATTTTGGTTAGTCAAAGTCCGTATCATTTCAGGGAAAAAAAAAAGCAAGCAACTTAAACTATGACACTCATGCATTTAAAAATTGTAACTAGTCTGATGAAAACTTTAATGGATGGGAATCAAGACCTTGTCTTCCCATATTCAGTAAATCATAAGCTAACACTTTCCTTGCTTTTTAAGTTATTGTGTATGAAACACTAATTCCTTCTGTCATGGATTAGCATTTCAGGGTTTTATGCTACTAAAAATGCATCATCTTAATAGTTACTTGAAGTCTTTTGTTCAGAGTATGGGAAATGCACAGAGAGAGCTCACTCTCAATTTGGCAGATGGAGTTCATGATGCTAATTAACAGAAGATCTTTTATTGAAATAAAGACCCACTTAGGATGAAGCTTTGCACAAAAGGAATAGACTGAATTTCCATGGTCTAAGACCATGGACCTTCTAATTATGTTTAATTTTTGCTTTAAACTCGATTAACTTCTAAGTAGCCAAAGTACTGCTTTTATAACTTTAGCATGATGATAAGTGTTCCTGAAGTGACAAAAAAAAATTTAAGAAAATAATGTTAATGTTTCACAGAACTGTGAGCTGTTCCTTTTGCTTGAAGCCCTAATTTCTGGTAATACATTTTCCTTAGTATATTTTATTCCTTCCAAAAGTGGGGATTCTTTTTGAGTCTGTAGCCACCTAAGAGACCTCTAATAATACACTTAAGAGATGTTCATATTGCTCCAGTAAATGCATTACATGCATTTTGTGTGATGCCCTGTTAGTAGACATAAACTGATTAATTTTCACATATGTTAATGTCTCCCAAATCTGAATCAGGATCTTGAAATTCCTGAGCAGGGCTCTCTGGGAACAAGGCATTTTGAAATGTATCTATCATGCTTGTCCTGAGATCTGCAATACCATGAAGCTGGCAATACTGTCTGTAAGCAGGTGTCTATTGCTGTGGCAAAGGGGAAACCTGCAGTCAAGTATTATATAGGATGGTAAAGCCAGTTGGGATTTTGGCACCTGTTTGAACAACCTCATGGCTATGACAGTTTCTCCCCCAGAAGCACGTAAGCACACGTGGCACCCTCTGCCAAAGACCATCCTCTGACTCTGGGGAAGGAAGCTTTTTTTGGCATTTTCAGTAACAAGGATATATGTTTGACATATATACAGTTTGGATTCTGGGGCCTATTTCCCACCAGAAACCTCAGCATGGAAGGTTAACTGTGTACCTCTTTTAAACCACAAAGCCCTTGTGCAGCAAAGAACAGGTCAGATACAAGGCAGTGATTATTTGATTTTGTGGGTTGAGGACCAAATGAACTATCTGACTATACTGTCCTTTCTTTGTCACATTCAGTTAGGTAGTCTGATTGAAAAAATAATCTAAATCTTTTGCTGTTTGTTTTGGTTATTTTTACCCTTTCTTTTGACCCCTTTATTACTCCAAGGCTTGAATAAACAAGGTATCTTCAGCCAAAGAGGTGGCAAGAGACAGTTGTCTGCAAAGGGAGATGATGAAATTTACACTTTTGAATATTCAGGTCTAAGGAATAGCCTAACTTCCTAATAAACAGTTTCACTTTTGCATGCCTCATCAGCATCATAAATATAGAGCACTTCTCTGCATCTTAACTTGCATCTGGGACTGAATTACTCTAACAACCCACCATAAGGTGCAAGTAATGAGTAAATATAAGTCAGCTCTGTTCTTAAGATATATAGCTTTGCAAGTTTCTGCCGTAAATTTTTAAAGAATTTTTCCTCTCTTCTGAATTAGACATCTGCTAAATTATCATGAACCCATTTGGATAGTCTGCAAACAGAGCTGTTTTCTGGACAGTGTATTGAAATTTCTAATAATTGAAAGCGCTTCTGTCTGCAGAAATTTCTGTGTGTTTGTCTACTTTAATAACTTGGGTGGGAGGAGATAAGAGCACAAGCTGTCATTAGAATTCTGCAGATACCAAAATGGCTTCTAGCTGCAGAAGACTGGCATGGAAAAGTACTTCCATAACCATCACAGCAAAAATACATTGCTCTTACCAAGGCACTTCTCAACTGCAGAAGACTACATAGCACCAAACACTTGTGTGTGTTTCCAAATCCCAGACATGAGTACAGACTGGGAGAGGAACTCGTTGCGAGCAGCTCTGCAGATAAGGACAGAGAAGGATGGGGGGATTCTCACGGATGGAAATTTGGGTATGAGCTGGCAATGTGCACTTGCAGCCCAGAAAGCCAGTTGTACCCTGGGGAGTGTAGTTGCCAGTTGTATCCTGGACTGCATCAAAAGAAAAGACCAGCAGGTAAAGGGCAATGATTCTTCCCCTCTACTTCACTCTTATGAGACCCCACCTGGAGTACTGCACCCAGGTCCAGAGCCCTGATCACAAGAAAAATGTGGACTTGTTGGAACAGGCCAGAGTTCAACATCACTCTGAGCATCAAAGTAATTCCGGCCCCTTGAAATGAATCATTCTGTTCCATACAACCAGAGAGAACAGTCCTGCAATCCTGGAAAAGAAAATCTCATGCCCCCACCCAGAGAAATGCTATTAAAATTAATATTCCTTGAATATTAAAGGACTAGACCCTAAAACTACTTGTCATCAGAATATTTTTAAGAATATGTCCCAAAGTTATTTTATTATAGCAAAGAAATATTGAAATAAATTATATTTCAAGGTGATTTATGGAAGTTATTTGTTCCTCTGAAAAGCCTAACTTTGTTTTTATTTTCTTAATTAACCACAATAATGCCCACAAATAGCCCTTTATAAACGTTTATTTGACATCACTTTCAGTAAGATTTGTCAAATAATCTCAAATGGCTACAGAGCAGATGTCTGTCTCTGAGACAGTTTTCAAGTCATGCTTAATATTCCCTGAAACAAGCACTTTTAAAAAGCAGTCCAGCTGGCCTGTTTTGGATTTCTTTCTGCGAATGGAGGAATTGAGAAATATTTCTCCCTATTGACTAAGAAGATATTGCCAGCTGTGTGTATTGTACCAGTCTGCACTGGGTCAGATAAATAACTGCATTTGAAGGACCTCTGTGAACTCTTGAGTTTGCTCTTTAGCCTTCAGCAAAGCCAAGGGTTCTCAAGTTTTTCCTGTAGATATCTTTGACTGTTAATGGAAAGGTTAATTATTCAATGCATTCCCAACAATAGTGATGTTGTTCAGGAGCACTGTCTCTCCTTCGATGAAGCACTAGATGAGACTTTTTTTCCAGATCTCTCCTTGGCTCACTGGGGACCTCTGTCTTCCAATGTTTATATTTTGTAAAGAAAGAGCTAAAAAATCATACCTGCCTCCATTGGGACTAACTGGACTGTATAATTGTTATCAGATTTTTTGTTATTTTTTTGAATCAGATTTCTACAGTATTTGTATTCTTAATTTTTGAATTATTAATATATTTATTTGGGATATTTGTGCTTGTCAGCATAGCAGAGAAGTAAATATGCTAATTGTCTTTTTTCCACTCTCTGGTGTAGTGTTTGTGTTTTGCATTATCTTCATCATTCTTCCTTGGGGTCCTCCAGACATCAGAATGAGCAGAGATCAGCAGGAGGCTGGTATGACGTGTGTGCAGGAAATGTGAATTTGGCTGATTCCTGTCAGCCCAGACCTCTCACAGTAAGCTCAATCACATAAACCTATGGCCATTTATTGAGGGGAAAAAAGAAAGTTCTATCTTTTCCCCATTATCATCAAGGTTCACAAGGAGCAAGGGAGTAGGGAGAAAATTTTTCTCCATGCATGTTTTACATTACTTTTGAGAAGTAAAGGCTTTCAAGTGGTGCCCTTGTGCAATTCCATTGAATACTGTGTAGTTGTTTTGCAAGATCTATGGAAATTTTCCTGGACTTTGCGAGTCCCAGAGTATCATTAAGCCCATTTACAACTGTCTCGGTCAGCAGAAAACATGGAGAAGATTGCAGAATTTTTTTTTTCTCTTGTCTAGATTAGACAAGAAGGATGAGGTGCAATGTCTGGATCCTCTAGGCAACAATGATCCTCCATCAAAAATTGCAGTTTCATCAAAATCGAGATACTTCACAGAAAGGAGGTTTTGATGACAAAAAGTTTCAAAGAAATTACTCAGATATTTATTTTACTAATAGCAAGCAGTTGGTTTTCTAAGAGAAGCGTAGGTCATTTTGATAAGGTGAGCCACTTACTTGTTATCATTCCAAATAATTTAATTTGGATTGTAATGCTAACATTTCTTTTCGCAGCATATTATATTTCATGGATTGTATTTAATATTTGAATATGAGTTCAAATCTAAGCTAACCGAGGCTAGAAACCAAATCCTGAACATCCCTGGGTTACATTCCCTGTTGTAGAGGGCAATAGGTCCTTTGAGTGATTTATGGGTAGGAAAAGAAGGATGGATCAAGGAAGTACTTTTACCCTGAGGCTGCAGAATTGATGCCCAAAAGGAGTAACAGACTTACCAAAACCATATCCAGTCTGTGGCAAAGTCAGAAACTGAGTTTAGACCCTCAAACTCTCACCATTGATCACACCATCTAGGGAAAAGAGATTTGGTACTTTTCTGGTTTTCACCTAAAAGTTGAATCAGTGAGTGGAAATATCTAACAAATTTATGTAAAAATTAATAATTTCATATTTTTGTGTTTGAGTTTCTTTATATATGCTGCAACCTGAATTTTCAGTCAATTCCTAACCTCATCCAATCCTGAGCTCTGCAATGTCCGACCCGTTCTCAACTGTCCTCAAATAGGCTTTTTTTACACTAACTCTGCTGAAAACCAGATTCAGAACAACCAAACAAGGTTGGTTTTCCTCAAAGAACCACTTTGAGGCTAGAATCAGACAACCTAATGTTTTGCCAATGTGTTTTTACGATCCCATACCTCAGATGGACGTTATTGGTGGAACAGACAAGAAAATATAATCACTAGTGGACTGTTGCATTTGTAAGGCTTCATACAAAATTGCTAATAAAAACTAGAACTTAAGAGTGGAAAAAACACCTTGAGAATGTTATTTTCCCTTTAATCATAAGACTTTTTCTCTTTTGTTTCTTTATTCACAATCCCACTCTTTTGTAGTTACATTGTCATACTTGCAAAGAACCAAGTCTCTTAAGTTCAGAATGAGAACTTTCGATTCCAATTTATTCAGTAATTTACTCACATCTTCAGCCATATTTGTCATTTACCTCCCTGCCTTCCAGTATAATGTGTGACAAACACAGTACATACTAGCTGACACACACCTGCATGATAATGAATGCTTTTTTGGCACTCCAGAAATGCAGGGTGTTTACCGTATCCCACAGAGAGAAGTGTCATTTGCAGTTATTTAGTGAAAAGAATCAGAGGTTTAAGTACTTTAAATTTTAAAATATTCATTAAAAAGAGTGGCTACAGTGACTCAAACCACCTCTCTACCCATCTCTGTCAGTGGCCAAACATTTAGGAGCACACAGAATAGGGTTAGGCTTTTCCCTTTACTTCCTCCATCTTCCCACAGTCTGTGGCTAAGGAAAATCATATAGCTTTTTTGTTACAGCTTTTTATTTTTATTAGCCCTCAGTAATACTTAATTTTTCATTAATTTTTCTTGAATTCTGTTCAGTCTCAACAACTACCCATCATAGGGAGTCTCCTGCTGTAACTATATGATGTGTGAAACAGTATCCCCCAAAAATTTCATTTGCTTCCCATAGCTGTTGTGCTGCAAAACACAATGAATATTTATTCCTAATTCACATAACTCATATGCTAATAATTTTAGGTACCTCTGTCATGCAGCTGTTTGATTGCTTTCCAAACTGTGCTGTTGTATCTATTTAAATTTTCCTCAGAGAGGAGACGTTCCATGCATTAGGTGATAATTTATTTCTGTGTATTTTCTACCATGTAAGAGTTAGGGAAACAAATATTAATTACACTAGATATAAGACAAGATGACTGAAGCAGAAGCAAAATGTTGCTGCATATATAGCATGGGGTTTGAAAGTAACTGAGGGGTAGCTAAAAATAACAGGTCAGCAAAGTAATGCAGAGATGCAATTTCAAGGAGGATTAATGAAATGTTCATGAATTACACTACTGAAAACAACACGTTAGTATTTAAAAAGTGATTTGGTCTTGATTTAGTTCTGAAGTCAATAGGAACAGTGGTTGGCCAATGTTACTTGTGCATATGAAAACACCATTCCTAATGACACTGTTACATTTTGAGCTCCCCTGGATGGCTTGTTCTGGGTGTGGAACACAACAAATAAAATGGAAAACATTCACTGGGCAAACTTAGGCTTTGCTATATTGTGCAGACATAGGAGAAAAATATATCTTTTCAGAAAGGTCCAATACATCTTATGAAGTGATGTCTTGGATGTAGAAAGAGAATTCTGTGATAAAGATTTAATTTAACTAATTTAGAATCATAGAAACATAGAATATCCTGAGATGGAAGGGACCCTCTGGGATCATTGAGTCCAGCTTCTGACTCTGCACAGGAGCATCCCAAAGATCACACCATATATTTGAAAGCATTTTCCAAATGGTTCTCAAACTCTGTCAGGCTTGGTGCTGTGACCGCTTCCCTGGGGATCCTGGTCCAGTGTCCAACCACCCTTCGGGTGAAGAACCTTGTCCTAATATCCAACCTAATCCTCCCCTGGCACAACTTCAGGCTGTTCCCTCCAGTCCTGTCACTGCTCACCACAGAGGAGAGATCAGAGTCTGCCCCTCCTCTTCCCCTCACAAGGAAGAAGTGCATTGTCTTTGCCTGAAGTAAGAAAGATCAAATCCTTCAGACAGTTCCTCAATTTTCCTTTCTCTGTGGTCAGTTTTGAACAGCTGGTTTCATGTCTTGTTTTTTCCAAATAAAGGGTAAAGCTGTAGCTCTGGAAGTTTTCCAGGTCTGAAATTATTTTATGGAAGTGACTGCTAAAGTAGCCTGTGCAAAGAAATATTTGCCAAATAGAAGCTCTAACCTTACTAGGAGATATATGGCTGGGTTTCCTACTGCAAAACTTGGTATACAATGCCAGCTGGCATTTCAGGATGGACAAGGGGTGCTATTTGCCCTTTTATTGCAGATTTGCTCTCAATCTGCCATGGGATTGTACCAGGACCTGTGCTCTGACCCTTATCCTTGGAGCAGGGAAGCAAGCAGTGGTTCCCAGGATAAACTCCCCTCACAGACATCTTGGGCTGGTCCTTAGTGCTAGTTGTCACTAAGTGTCACCACAGGACACGTAATAACAGAAACTCCTCAAAGGCATTGGTTAACTCTAGACCTGAGACAATCATGTAGAAAACACTATTTGGTTTCAGTGTGATGCACATTCGGATCACTGAAAATCTTAGAAATGAAGCCATAAAAATATACCTCAGGAAAGGGTTCTTGTGCTTCCAGAGAGGTTGGAAGTCAGTTGCTTGTCTTGGGATTTCAATTTGGCTTTTGTAACATAAGGAGAGCTATTTGTAATGCAAATCACCCACAAAGGAAAGGGAATGATCCACTTTCCTCGAGCAACAAATCCTGCCATAATCTTGCTAACACCATAAAACCCAGTTTACTCAGGCATCTGATGCATTTTTGTCCCCATGTGTTAAGCTGACAAGGCAGGATTTACAAAATATTCCCAGCGGGATGCGACAAAAAGCAAAGAAAATGTGTAAAAGCCTGTGGGATTTTAATTAGGCCTTCGTGGAGCACTTTGTAATGAGGTCATTGCCTCATTTTCTACTGCCCAGTACTGCTTTCAGTGCTTTTCCACTGTCCTTTTAACTGTGGCTGGAATCACTGGTGTTCTCGTATGAAAAATTAGCAGCTCCTCCCCACCATGCAGTCTGTGGAAAAAATTACTTAGAAATTTAGTGACCATTTATTCCTCAGGAGCCATCCCAAAGATAAGAATTTGCTTGTCTACCTTGATCTCTCCCACTGTAGCCCTATTATTCCCTTGGAGCCCATCACCTCTTTCTATCTTCTTGCTCTTAGGTGGGCCTGTTAAAACTGGCAAGGTTATATCCTGGCAAGGGAAGTTTTTTCCAGCTCCTTGTAAAGACTTGGGATTAAAAATAAAATCACATTGCAAATCAGGATAAAAGGCTGAAATCTTGTAGGCTTCTGTGACTTGAACAGTTGAAGGGGAGAAAACAAAACAGCTGAAAAAAAAAATTAGCCCTAGCAATCATGGTAACTTTTTATCATCTTACTATGCATTCATTTAAATTTCTAAACAAAATGCTTACAGCTGAAAAGTTTTACTTATTTTAGGAATGAAAATACGGTACTGCTGAGCATTTGTTTCAAAATTAAACATTCAGAGAAAAATTCATGGAAATTTCGAAGAATTGGCAGCATTCAATATATACATCTAAATATAGATAAAGGGAAGGATGTGTAGGGCTGGGGTTTTTTTGGTAAAGATTCCCCATTAAATGTGTGTGCAGGCATTTCAGAAAAATAGCAATCTCTTATGGTCCTTATGGGTGATGGAACTTCTGCATTAAAGTTCAAATGAAATACTGCTACATCAATATCCCTTCAAAAACAACAACCCCTATACCTCATACTCAAAATATGGCATTCCATATATCTCTCTCATTAAAAAAAACACTTCTAATATACAAACAAACTAAATAATAAACAGTCAGAATTCTAACGAAAGAGCAAGTTTTTACCCATTTTACAGAGTATTGATAATTTTACCAGCTCTATAAGGCAAAAATAACTTCTCTGGAAACGAATAGCATGCTAACTAAGAAAGGTTTTGTTTCTAGCATGGATGCACAACAAGCCACAGGAACATGCAGCATCTTCCTGAGCATGTGGATAATAATTACCTAAGAAGAGAGGACATGCCTAAAGGCAACAGAAGGATGATTAATTATTATTGAAGAAAACCCAACAGGTATCTAGGAATAAAATTTGTGATTTGTCACAAGCTGGGACCAGAAAAAAGTAAAAACTGGAACAAAGAGGAATACTCCGTGTAATATAGTGGATACAAGATGTATCTTTTTTATACAACGTCTTTTTCTAGGCATATAAAGGCCAGCATAGATAGGAAAACAAGTAGGGTTTTATTATCTTGAGATCCTGGTATAAAATTGATAATTCTTCCTATGGCATTAAAGAATTATGTAAAAAAACAAACAGTGGTAGTCCATTATTTTTAATAGTTTTACTCTGAGGATTTTTAGCAGCAAGTATATTCAGAAAAAAATAAGCAGTTGTTTACAGGAATATCTTGACATGATGAGAGTGTTCCTCTTTTTTTGCTATGCTGTATATGTTATGAAAGGTAAAAACTTCCAAACATCTCCCACTCCAGTCATATTCTGTCTGGAGAAAGAATTAACTAGAGATTCATTTATGCACTATTTGAAATCTTTCTCAGAAAGGTCAGCGCCCTGGAGAATTGATAATAGCAGTTTGTTCAGAAGCATAAGTAGCTGTTTGCATCACTTCTTTTTACTAGTTGTGCAAGTTCTTGGACTAAATTAGCCTGAAATAGAAGTGTTTGTGCTGATGTCTCCATTAAAAATGTTTCCTTTTAGTAAGGTCTGGGGGACATTTGTTCTTACTTTGCTCCCTACACCAATCTAGAAAGTTTTGTTTGCGTGTGAAAGGAAGTGTTTCATGCTTTTGCATGAACTATGAATTTTGTTTTTGTAGTTCAAGTTAAAATTAGCATATTTTAAATAGCTTGTTAGTTAGTCCCCTCTGGCAGCTGCCATCTTCTGAGTATAGTTGCAGTTACTTTCAATTCTAACAGTGAGAGTAAGTGCTGGCTATGTGATGACTTAATATTAATTAATTAATTAATTAATGAGGCTCATAATGCTTTATAGAACATTGCGAAAACACGTGCATAGTCCTTACATCTAGTGTGATGTGAAGGCTTCAGAATAGGCCACAGGTAAGTAAAAAAAATAAATAAAAAAGACTTTTTGAATGCAAGGCTGTTAACTCTCTGCCAGAGCTACGTGGTTGGATTAGCATAGGCAGGACTAAGCTCAAGGAGGTTCCGATGTTAAATTTGATAGGATTCTAACAGTGTTGCTACAGTTTCGTCTGATATTATGGGCTAGATGCAATGTGTTTCAGGGTCAGCTGCTCCAGCCTTTGCTATGCACACAGGATAATTTGAAATCTGTGAACCTTTGTGAGGGACAGGTATCATTAATTCATTGCTATAATCTCCCTTCCCTACTTTGCCATCTTCTGTTCTTAAATAGCGATGGATGCCAGGCTTTCCCAGCCTCCTCGTTCATGCTGAGGAGTGCAGCTTGTTCTATATTTCATCCAAAATATCCTGGAGGTTAGACAAAGCAGGCCAGGCTGGATGGGGCTCTGAGCAACCTGTTCCAGTGGAAGGTTCTGCCCATGGAATTAGACGATCTTTAGAGTGCATTCCAGCCCAAACCACTCTATGATTCTATGAAAACTGTGGAGCTGCACTTGATGAGCAGTCGGTATCCTTCTGATAGAAAGTTTCAAATATATGTATAATTAGTGCCTGTGATACCTATATCCTTATTTTTACATATTGAGCAGTTAATCCACTTGTATTGATCGATTCTGCTTTAATCAAGATGCAAGAAACAGAGTATATTAATAGTACTTTTTAAATGGGTCATTCACAGACACAAAAGATATTACACTCCTCAAATTTACTTCTCCTTGGTGGAAAACTTTACTGCTATGGAGGAGAGCTGTTTATAGCTATGTTGTTTTGGTAACAAAAGAAGTGGATCTGGTTGAATAATTTATTACAAGGAGTATTAGCTGTGAATTTAGTTCTATTTTTTCTTCAAAAGTCATTCATGAAATAACCTGATTCTTTTTGTGAATGAAGAATGTCAGCGTATGGGTTATTCTATTGAGCAATTTGCAGGGTTCCTCCTGGGTATGAGAAATTTTCCATTTGCATGTAGTTTCCTCTAGAATTCCTTGTTTTTCATGGGATTTATTCAGCTTCCAGAAGCAAACTTCTTTCTTTTCCTTCAGTGGAACACAGAAGTTTGAACATCACGCACGTATATATTTCTGCAACAACAGTAGTACTCACCTGTGGATAAAGGTCAACAGATCAACCTGAAGAATAACATTTCCCCTGTCTACAGTGCAAACAAAGTTCCTTCCCTGAAAATTGTCAAAAAGAGGTGGCAATACTCAGTAGAAACCTTGTAACTATAGTCCAGTTTTCACATACATGTTTAATTTTGATGGAATGCACTACATCCATTTTCCACCTATGTCTAACAGGATGTCTTCAGTGGTATGCAAATGACATTAAATGAGGACTTCTGAAATACTGTCACAAAGAGTCCAGTCATGCCACCTGCACTCATCTAAGAGTTTTTATGAAAAACTCCTATGTATAGCAGTGAAGGTTCAAAGCAATGGGAAGGAAAATTGAAAGTGCCAATTTTATCTGGGCACAGGAATCTCATTACTATGTAACACAGATGCTTAAGACTTAAATCCTCAAAGATATTTTGGTGCTGACTTCAGAAGTAAGGACATAATGCCTTCAAGGAGCTGAGCCTTACTTAACCTAAGTCTCTACAAAAGGAAAAGATAATCAGATTCCTTAGTATTAGGCTTCAGTTGGAGGTTTCCATATTATGAATTAGCTGAGAGCCAAAAATAACACAAAAATGCACACAAGAAGGAATGTTTCCCCTCTTTAAAAATTTTCATGTAGGAAAAGTAATCAAGCAAAAATCTGGTTTGAAATGTTGCCCTTTACTGAGGATTGAGTGGTGATGACACAGAATGGGGTTTCTTTGTTTCCTTAAATTCCATGAAAAATTATTTGGTCTAATTATTTTGTTTTGTTAATGTTATTTCTTAGAATCTAGTTATTTGCAGCAATGGTAACAGCAGGTTCATTCCTCTCCAAACTATGCTGAGATGATTACATTTGAAAAGCAATATAAATAGTTCTGAAGGTAATAGAACTGCTACATTGTGGTTTATTTGGTGCTCTATGTTCCCAAGGTCTTACTAAGATATCTTCAGATATTCTGCCCTAAACTAGCTATAAAGCAAATGTTTTCCTGCTAGTAATTAAGTCCTTTTCCATGGACTTAACTTGGTTCCCAGAAGTTGCATTTGCCTGTCTGAAATTACTCATCAGAAAACTGGTAATAAACCCATAATGCATGGTGAATCTCAGTGCTGTGCAATTAACATTGCAGTTTAAACCTTGATTAGATTTTGCCTTTGAAGACAGAGTATTTCAATGTAATTTAATCGTTTGTTTGTTCAGTGACTCTCTGCTTCTGTTTAATTATGGCGCTTTTAAAAATAATTTTCTTCCTAAAACAACTAGAAGAGGTTGCAAGAGGTATTATTACTGCTTGATATTGGAAAAGATAGGTGGGAAGATTCATAAAAAGGGTGGAACTGTGTGGATAGATGCAATCCTAGAGTGCAGCACTACTTTTAATCCAGGAGGCATCCTTTTGACTGCTGTGTGAAAAGACTGGAAAGCATTAGCTTTTGTAGTCCCTTAAACTCTTGTCAATTAAACAAGTTCTGGTTCCTCTCTAAGCAGATTTAGCTGATCCCACTACAATTGTACATTAATCTTGCATGTGTTAGATAAGAAATGCATTAGCAGCATCATCTGTTGAAGCCTTCCTTTTGTAAGTGGTGGTAATCATACTGTCCCTGGCAAGAGGCTGTCCAAATGGCCTGCTAATTGTGAACTCCTAATAAAAGGTGGCATGCTGAAGTAATATTTCCTCATTTAGCTTGTCACTGGCTCACACACACAAGGGAATTTTCATGGCTTAGCAAATTGCTCTTTGAGCAGGAGGAACTGGTGAAGAAACTGTCTATGTGCATGCCCACAAATTAATCCAACTAAATGTTGAATTCACTCTGCAGTGAAAGAAGGAGAAGCGCAGCTGCACTACTTCGCGTTAGTCTAAAGTAAAAGGTGTGAACATGGCTGGTTGCTACTGTCCATCAGGTGTCTTGTAACTTGAGAGATAATAATTGGCCACATGCCTCCTCTTCAGGTAAGAGTTTTCAGCTGCTTTTTTAAACAGAGAAAGGTATTGCTCTTTGCTTCTTTTTATATGTCTGTGTGCCAGACCTTATGAGAATTGTTTTAGATACTCATGTTTTTCAGTTTGAAGCAACCACATTTTTCTAGGTAATTAGCCCAGACATGTAAAAGAGAAGATATTGCAGATAAGCCATATAATCTTTATGCCTTGCAGTCATAGGAAAAACACATATATATTGCAAATATTGAAAAATTTCTTTTAGTCTACCTTGTTACTTCATTTTAAATCTGGTCAATTTAACTATCCCATCACAAAGACATTTCTTTGAATGCAACTTTCTGCATTTTCCAAACTTTGGATCTTCTTCTTCATTTCTAGCCAGTGAACAGACCTAAAAGGATTACCTGTATTTAAGGGTGCACCTGGACTACATTTCAGAAGGGCCACAAAAGCCTGCACCAGTTTTGTCTTTGGCAGTAACGGGTACCAAGTGTCTGATAGCAAAGTCTGTGAAAAGGTAAAAAGAAATAGCATGAGGTGCTTTCCCTCTGTCAAACAGAAAAAATGCTACTGAATTTATAAACATATATGTCCAAAGCCAGTCTTTTTCTTCGGATGTTTCTTTCTTCGCACCTTTTTCAGTTTCAATGCACATTGTGATCAGCATTTTTCAAAGGAACTCTCTTCACACAGAGGCATCAGAGAGTGGTCAGATTTTTGGTGTAACTTACGGTAATCAGCTCCTGTTTAAAGGCAGAGGGATAGGAGTGTGTATTCTGCAGTGGGATGTACATGTGAACATACTATTACTGGCAATAAGCAAGCTAGATCTAAACTAGCATTACATTGCATATGTTGTAGAAATCATAGGTTCATAGAATGCATTTGGTTGAAAGGGACCTAAAGTTCAACTAGTTACAATCCCAACAACAGCTTAGAGTAAGGAGAAGTGGATTATTTTTTCTAGATATGTTATGGAAAAATACAACTTACTCTGTTTAAAAAAGAAAAAAGAAAGCACTAATCAGATTTGTAAAGATATGACATCTGTGCCTGTTCTACAAGTGAAGGCCCTTCAGGGTTTGAAGTTCCATTAGCATTTATAGCCAACACCAAGGAAACTTCAAAATAATAAAAAGAAGGTTTCACTTTGCACTTTTGACTTGTGCTTTGCTTTGTGTTCAATATAGACCTTAACTTCATTGAACTGACAGTGGCCTAAAAGTTTCTCCGTAAATTGCCAAATTTTGCTGCCAATTTGTTGAGACTGCTATACCACATTTGGTAGGAAGACAGATCTAGTATTAAATTTAAAACTGCCGTCTGAACAGGCTTAAATCATTACATACTGCAAATAACAGAAGAAACAATAAAATGATAAATAAAAGAGGTGAAAGACTGATATATCAAATGGTGAAAATATGCTTCAGTAAAGAGAAATCTTTTTAAAACAGGCATTGATTACTGTAAAATTACTACAAATGGCAAATTCAATTAAGATGAAGTGACGCTCTTGCAGCAAGAAGATAGGACACAAAGATGTGATAGAAAACATAATGAAACCGAGACAGCAACACAATGCAGAAGAAAATTAAAATGCATCAGATATAGCTGGTAATTAAGGCTTTTTGCTCCTACTAACAAGTATATGTGTATTTAGCTTTATCAATGGTTTCAGTGAGACTTTTCACATCCTTTCAGTGAGCACATACAAAAATCAGAGAACATAAAAGGAGTTTGAAATTCTGGCCCAAAAAGAAATCTAGAGGTGTTGATGAGAATTTGCACCCAGAAATTTTTTTCTTATTCAGCTCTCTGGGAATAATGAATTAATCAAAACAACACAGTGGATATTTGAAATCTGGAGCACTGAGCATTATTAATTTTCTTTAATCTTCAACTAAAGTTTTAGACACAGACCTGAATGTGTCAGTAAAATTCTTGGACTTGTGTTTAATCCATTGAACAAAAATAATTCTTATGGAAGGTTACAAGTTCAAACCAAGGAGGATGCCAATAATCATTCAGGGCTTAAAACTAAGCAGGAATTTAGCTACATGTTACAGGGAGTTCCTTGCACTGAATGTTTTCTGAGAGCCTCACAGACTGGAGGGAGCAAAAACAAATGTTATGGGGGAGGAAGTTTTCAAAAGTCTTGTTCAAAAGTTTTTAGCTAGTACAGCAAAATCCTAAAGGTGACTGCTATTTTCTAATCTTAGTTTGGGAAATACGTTCCTCTCTAGTGAAAATCCTGGTGCAGTCAGCCTTGTGCTCAGCTTTAAGTCAGTGAGTTTAGTCTTTAGTTAATGTCTGCATAGTGTATGCTTAGCATAATGTGTCTGCTTTTTCTTATCTTCTGTCTTTCTATATGTTACACTATCAGGGATTTCTAAAATGGTATTGAAAATTAGAGATTTAAAATGAAAAGGGGAAAAAGAAAGTTTCACTTCAGGATTTATGTCATAACCAACTTGACATCAAGATTAATGTCTCAGAGCTCCTGCTTTCTCTAAGGATAATAAAGCTATCTCTAATTTTCTTATAAATTGTTTTAGTTTATATATCCAAGTCCTTCCTGGATTTCCCTTTTTCATCAAAAATAAGCACAAAATCCCGTGGACAAAATCATCCCCCTCAGTGGCCTCAGATGAAAGAACCCACAAATCTACTCCTGTTCTTTGAGGGAACACTTTTTATACCCCTACTAACTTGCATAAAGACCCATAGTTTGGCCATCCTGAAAACCATCTTGGCAGATTGCTGGATCTGATCATACATCCTTTCCCAGAGTGTCAGAGTTCTTTTCCCTTACTCATAGAAAATAGGTGATTTAGATCTTCTCCACCTGGCTTCTATGACCCACTATGGTGGATCCATAGCTTCAGACTTGTTGGAGAATTGAAAGGATTGCTATCAGAGTGCTTCTTTCTAGTTTTAAGAAATCAAGCTCTCGTGAAGTTCTGGGATGAATAGTGAGCAATGTGATTATTGAAATCCTAGCATTTTCTACCACGGGTTCAAAACAATTGTCGAATACACGTAGATGAAGGTAAAGAGATCTACTGGGTAGAGAGACAACAAATCACAAAAGACACGTTGGCACAATCTATGTTGGTGCTGCAAGTCCTACAGGAAGACAGACACATAGCAAGTGTCAACCGTCAACAGATGTTTTCTCTTAAGTACAGGAAAAGCAGTGCAAGCAGTCATGGCAACCTGCAAGAAAACAGCTTGCAGATTTTAAAACTGTCTCCCAGAAAAGGTAGATAAACTGCAAGGAAGCATTGATGTTTAAAAAAATGCTAGCAATAAGAAATGTACAGAGGATGACATCTTTCCTGCACTAGACATAGGAGCCAGGATAGGCACTAGAATAAAATATCATAGTAAATCAGAACCTGACAGCTGTAAGGGAGAAAGTTGTTTGTTGCAGGAATTATGAGACCTTAAAAGATTTGATATCACTAGTGAGAGAGCTTATTTCTTTCTGCAGCAAGGACTATTCAGTTCCCCCACGGTATGGTTAATACTTGATAAATATTTCACTTTTAAAGGCAAGCAAAGAAAAGCAGCAGAGTTTTACTTCTTAATTAGCTTCTTGCTTT
Source organism: Corvus hawaiiensis (assembly GCF_020740725.1). Classification (NCBI taxonomy): domain Eukaryota; kingdom Metazoa; phylum Chordata; class Aves; order Passeriformes; family Corvidae; genus Corvus; species Corvus hawaiiensis. The sequence goes on from NC_063217.1 coordinate 57,888,769, forward strand.
CTGTTTGCAAAGATAGTATATCATCTAATCTGCTGGGGTTTTTCTCACCAGAGAAACTGAACACTTATAAGTAGAATATGCATTCAAGACGTCTGTAGCTGGAATAATTGATTCTAAGGGAACTTTCACCGTAACAGAGAAAAAGGTCATTTAAAAAACAAACCCAAAACTGATTTAAAGCCATAAGAAAGAGTTATATTCACCACAAAGAAATTATGTGAAATACGGAACCTCATATATAAGCTTTAATATAGGAAGGACGTCAATAGTAGAAAGGGTTGGAATACTTGGTGAGAAGAAAGTTTCCAAAGGAAGTGAAGTAGTGCCACAAGAGCTGGCACAAGGTTTTTCACCAAGAACAAAAATTAAGATAAATGAAGATACAAACTACAGAGTTTACTACATGGGAATATAATAGGAATAATGTAATCTAATTTAAACTTGTCCCTCATCCCACATTAAACTCTACTGGAAACTCACAACCTTTTATTGTCTGACTAACTGTACACACAGATCTGCTTCTGAATTTGGCTCAACTGGCCTGTATGGAAAAGAATCTAAGCTGGGGTCATTTGTATGCTTAAAAGAGGAATGAAGAATGGTTAGAAAGCATGCGAGGAAATAAAGAGTATATAAAAGAAAGATACCTTATACTGTTATTTGGGTGTTGGCTAGACCAGACTGTAGCTATGAAGGTCATTGAAGATGTGGAAGTGTCCATTAAGAAGTCTCTCCACTACTACTTTTTAATTTAGTTGAGCCTGGTAGTCATGTTGGACATATGAAAATGGACACCCAAGCTGTTTCAAATTATGTTCTGATAAATTCCAGAAATAGCTTATTTCTAAGTTTTCTTTGTTTCTCTCCCATTTAAAGTTTATTTGGGGAAAAAAAATTCCAACCATCTGTCATCTTGGCAAAGTTCACTCCAGTCATTTTGCAATACTGTAGGAGTACTGAATGGCAGCTGTTTCTCTTCAATTGCCATTTCAGAGGATTTTAATATTTTATCTGGGATAGAATTGTGCTGCTGGGGACCTCACAGACATCAAGGAAAAAAGAATTCAAGAAGGTGTCCTCTCAGATAAAGAGTTCAAAAAAATAATATTGTATGCATACTCAATGCTGCAAAATATTCTGAGAAATCATTCTGCCAAGAATAATTCTGTATTTTTAAAACAGAATCCAATACTTGGATCTCAGAATGTAGAAATGTCTAAAAGATTTAAAATGTGTTAATAGATGTTTGAGAAAATATTAAAAGCTTTTTCTGTCTCCCACCTGGAAATCTTTGACTGAAAAATATTCCAGACTTAAGAATATCCATTCTAGATAAATTTCTTGAAAAAAAACCAAACAAAACAAACCAACCAACCAAACAACAGGAAAAAAACCCCAGCCAACCTCCTGGAAGTGAAACACATTTGTTCAGAAGGAAATGAATGTTTTAGGGTGGTGTTTTCACATTCTTTTGTTTGAATATCTAGCTCAATGGCTGCAGTACATCATTCTGCACTATCAGTCACATTTGCATAATGTTAGGATAATGTGTACATTATTTACCACCAAGCCACAAAGAGATAGTAATGTATTTTTTCTTTCCTTTCTTTTTTCTTTTTTTCTTTTTTCTTTTTTTCTCTTTTCTTTTCTCTTCTCTTCTTTTCTCTTCTCTTCTCTTCTCTTCTCTTCTTTTCTTTTTTCTTTTCTTTTCTCTTTTCTTTTCTTTTTTCTTTTCTTTTTTCTTTTCTTTTTTCTTTTATCTTTTCCTTTTTCTTTTTCTTTTATCTTTTCCTTTTTCTTTTTCTTTTTCTTTTCTTTAAATAAAATCACAATTCATATTATAGGTGGCTACAAGAATCAAGAAAAACAGACCTCCCCCTTCTTCCAGAAATAATTATCTTTGAAGTGCTTGGGAGTACAGCACTTGAAAAAGTCACCAAAGCCAAAGTATTTTCTGTCAAACAGGGAGTGACAATTAAATGTCTGATCATTGAATGGCACATCTATGCACATTACAGATAATGTATGAGAACTGTTTTTGTCTTTCAAAGGTTTAGTATCCCCCTGTAAAAAGCAGCCTGGGGGGCACTGGTGACCAGGAGTTCAGGGATCAGAGCAGGCAAACAGAGCTGCCCACAGCGATCACAAGGCTGTGGAGTTCAGTATTGTGAGAAAGCAGAGCAATAAGATAGCAACCAAGGACTTCAGGAGAGCTAAATTTGGCCTCCTCAGGGATCTTCTTGGAAGAATCACATGGGAACAGGCTGTGAAGGGAAGAGGGGTCTTAAGAGAGTTGATTAATACTCAGGGATCACTTCTTCCAGGCACAGAAATGGTGCATCCCAATGAGCAAGAAATTGGGCAAAAGGAGTAAGAGACCTTCATGAATGTACAAGGAAGTCAGACATAAGCAGGATATGTGCATGAGGTAGAAGCAGGGATGAATGTAAGAATATAGTCAGATTGTACAGATAGGCCATGAGGAAGCCAAGGCCAATTTGTAATTAAATCTGGCCAAGGATGTCAAGGATTACAAGAAGGGTTTCTTCAAGTACATCAGTAACAGAAGGGAAAATGTGTGTCTGCTAGGAATGGAAGGGGCACCCTGCAACAGAGGTTGCAGATAAGGCTGCGATAGTTAAGGCCTTCTTTGCTTCAGTCTTAACTACCAAGGCCAGCCCTCAGGAATCCCTGAGCCAGGAGACCAGGGAGAAGGTCTGGGGAAGGAAGATTTTCCCTTGGTCAGGGAGAATTGGGTTAGAGAATACCTAGAGAAACCTGATGTCCATAAATCCATTAGTCCTGATGGGATGCAGTTCCTTTTGATAAAGTATCTTGATGGGAAGACCATCAGAGGAATGTGCTTTTAATAATTTCTGCTCTGGTTTTAGTGATGAATAGGGGAAAAAAATGTAGGTTCCTGAAGAATATTCTTCCCAGAGCTGCAATATACGGTTTTATATGGGCTCCAGGAAATTGAATTAAGGAAAGTCAGCAACACATTGTTCAAAATTGGGTCTGGATGACTCTCTTACTCATATGGTTTAGTTTTAGGCAGTCCTGTGAGGAGCAGGGAGTTGGACTTGGTGATCCTTATGAGTGCCTTCTAACTTGAGATAGTCTACAAAATTCTAACAAATTCTCAAGTATCACATCAATGCATTGCTCTCAAACTCTGGCCTTCCTATTTGATCTCATATGTCAGGATTTCTTTTTCGTTTGCGAAGCTGCCAGGAGGTAAATTGAGCTAATTGAGAGAGCTGAGAAAGATTTGGAAAGGGAATAGACAGAAGCTGCTTTTCCATCAACTGCAATATAAAGTCTTACATAAACATGTAGTCAAAGGGCTGTAGACAGTAGGAATGGTAGCCAAATGTTCCTTGACCTCTGCATCTTTTACATCACTACTTGAAAATTATATTGGGATTTAATTAGCACTGAAACCCAGCATTAATAAACTGTGATACTCAAAGCTTTAAGAAGATTTATACTCTTTGATAAAAATGCATTGCATGTGATTGTCCTGAAAATAGGAGATCCACAAAGATAAAGTATCAAATAAGTATCCTCTAAAAGACATTAATTGCTTTCATGGTTTAAGTCTGTCTGATATAGCCAGTGTCAGAGTTCACTTTTCACTTTGACATGGAAGCTGCTGCTGCCATGAATATCAAGACATTGCTCCATTCTGTTTAAAAAACATTGAGCATGTATTTCTCATGTTTCATTGAACACAGCGAAGCAAACTTTTTTATCTCATCTACTTCTTTATTTCAGTACCATTGCCTGCCATGAAATAAAAACAAAAACTAACGGATCTACTAAATAGAATTGTGAACTCAATTGCAAGTGCAACAGACAATAATAAAAATAATCAACTGCTGTGTTTATTTGCAGTCTATTGTTTACAGTGAATATTCAAGAAGTAAAGACATTTGTTCAACATACATTTGGTACAAATTTTGGTGTAAATGCCATTAAAGAACATATATTAGGCACTTCAGGCTTGGCAGTTTGCCTGAGAAAGCATAGAGAATGGATTTCCTAAAATAAATTAGTAACTGAAGCCTGTACATATTTGCATATAATTTCTAGTCCTATATTTTTACGAGTATGCCTTCAAACCATGATCAGAAATGTATGTCTTAAGGTACTGAGGGGAATGAAAGGCCAAATGCAATTAATGATGTTCCGAGTTCCTTCTGCAGTAGGCACCACCCCTTGCCAAGAGGAAAATTGTAATCTCTACAGTAATTCCTTGTTAGAAAAGATCCTAATGCATACTATGGTGTCATGGTTTAGCATAGTTTGGGTTTTTAGTTAAAGAGGGCTCCATCAGCCACAGAAGTGATTCTTTGTAAAGAAGTGCTTACACTTTCTTCTAGACACAACAGAACCAATCAACTGGCTAGTTTGAATATTGGCAACTTTTTTAAGCCGCTTAAGAAGCTTGACACGCCTCTGTGATCCACATTTAAGAACGAACAAACCCCGGGAAAGCTCTCTTGCTTCTGGCTTTTGCACAGGTAACTCGGGGCCGGCAGTGGGGCACAGCCTGGCCGGGTCGGCCGTGGCGCAGCTTGGCTGAGATCTCAGCCGCTTCTGCTCGCTGGACACCTGGCACAGCCCCCTCCGTGCGGGCCGGGCCGGCCGGGAGACAGCCACCCCGGAGCCTCGGAGCCCTGTTCCATCCACGGCCCCGCTCCGTGCGGGCCGGGCCGGCCGGGACACAGCCACCCCGGAGCCGTGCGGCCCTGTTCCACCCGCGGCCCTGTTCCAGCCGCGGCCCCGCTCGGCGCAGGCGGCCCCGCAGCGCGGCCAGGCCAGGCCGGCCTTCACCCAGTGCGGCTGAAACTAATCTGAAACCGGCAAAGATCATATGACCAACAGCGATAAACGAATTCCAGCTGCTGGGCTGGGTGAGATGAACCCTTTTAGTGCTGTGAGATTCTCCAGAACAGACGAAGCCTGCAGACACCAATCCTCTCCCGAGTCAGAAGAAAGGTGAAAGCACGTGAAGGAAACACCAAAAAAGACACCAAAGTCAGTGAAGAAAGAAGAGCTGAAACCCTGAGAGACGAGAAAGAGGAGATGCTTCAAGCCTAGAAGCTGAAATTCTGTTGTAAAGCTATGGTGGTGATGGACTATGATACATCAAAGTACCCGTTGTAATTTCATGAAAGCATGGGGGGTGGGAGCGTTCAAACTGCAATTGTGAGCAAAAGTACCTGTGCTGAAACCAGCAAATGTTGAAGTTGCTGTGATTTGATGAGAAGCTTGAACAGAGAGAGTTAAAAGTGATGAAGACCCTTGCTCCCAGGGAAGAGGAAGACCTCTGTTCCTAGAGATAAAGATGCTCCCAGAGATAAGTGAAGAGAACCTTTGTTTCTGAACAGCTCAACCTTAACATGGTACCCCATTAGCTAAAGATTGAACCCTTGAAGACAGTTGTGGGGAAAGCTGTAATTTGAGAGAAGAGACTTTTATATGCGAGCAGAAAACCATCCCAGGCGGCTGTCTTGCTGTGACATTGAAGCCATGAGAGAACTGTTTCTTGTGGAGAAGTCTCCATAGCATGAGCAAGAGAGACTCCTCTCCCTAAGTGAACTGAGAAGGATTATAGAAGTGATAAACTGACTGAAAATCTCAAGGGTTGTCTTTTTTACGTTGTCAGTGAGAGAAAGGAGAAAGGTGGAGAGAAGAAAAGTGTTCTGAAGGTTTAGTCTGACTTTTTTCCTTCTTTTAAGTCTGTTAATAAACTTCTTTATATTCTTTTAAGTTTTGTGCCTGCTTTGCTTTCTCCTAATTCTCTAATCTCACAGAAAGAAAATAAATGATGAATATTTTGAACCAGACCACTACATATGGGGAGGGGGGGGAGTGAAGAAACAAGGGAAGACAAAACTTCCATTAAATATAGTGGTTAAAAGAAAAAAATTAACCTCAGGATGAATGAAAAGGTTTACCCTCAGTTACAGCCCTCCACCAATAAACTCTCCATGAAATGAGCAAGGCTGAAAAAATTCTGCTTCATTCTTATCTCTTTTTTGGTTTTGAGCAATATAATCCATCTGTTCAAGCTAGCAATATAAGGATACCCTCCTGCTCTGATTAAATAGAATTCCAGATGTCTAATATACGAAGTGTATTTTATCAGCTCACCTTTTATAAAAACATAAGATTTGTCAATTAAATAGGCAAGAATGAGCTCCAGTGAAAAAAGTACTTATAACAAATTTGGATCTTAAGAAAATGCATAAGTATTTCAACTCTACAAGCCAATTAAATTGGTACAAAATAATTCTGTTCCTTCCCACAAATTGTATATTTGTTTTCTGTCTTGCTTTTTCAAAAAATCTTGTCTTTAAAGTTGGGGTTTGGTACAATGAACACATTATGTATTTCTTAACAATGGTAGTTATATAGACCTAAAATTTTCAAAAATATAAATCCTGTATCAGTGACAATGAAGTGTTCAGTCAAAGAAAATTGCAGCAATGTATAATTTTGATGAGCCTTAACAGTGAAAAAGTGGACAGTAAGTTCCATAGTTGTACCAGTTTAAACATCAGAATAAAAAAAGCTTAATTGCATTCATTCATGCAACAAGAGCACGACAATGCCTAGCTTTCCTTAGAAGACATTGATTTTATTTTTAAGTTGAAAGAAGAAGTAGGAACAACCTCATGATGGTCTAGCTCCTGAAATGAGGTTAAAGAAGGAATGTAGGAAGCTGCTTTGAGCTGTATGCTGTGGACAACTTCTGCTACCTCTGTGGAGATTTCTAAGCAAAGATCTTTTAAATACCTCCCTAAATCCCCAAAGTCTTCAGAAATAAAGTCATTTAAATTTGTTTATCTTTTTGTGTCTGGAGGATACTCCTGAGGCAATTACTGTGAGAAGTCAGTAGGAGTAAGAAATAGCCAGTGCATCATTATACATTAATCAAAACACAGAGGTGCCTTCACTGTGTCACTTGCCACCTTCTTTGGCTCATTGTGGAGAGAGATACTGGAGCTAAACACAGGTCACAGCCTACTTACAAAACAATGCAAAAAGGTTTTCCCTACATGGATACAAAGAGTGTTGTGAAAAAGTTATTTTTATTTCACTGTTATCATTACTATTTAAAAGCCATCAGTACAATGTCCTGTTGTAGTAAGTCGAAACCACTTTGACAAGATGAAATACATTAAATCCACACCGTTTCTTGACCCTGTTCTGTGCTGTCTGCATGGCAAGTTTTGCCAGCCCAGATGGCCCACAATCCAGGGACTGTTAGATTTGTTAATTACTGTTAATGATTGGTACAGGTTTTCTTTCTCCATGCTTGGCATACCTACTGATTGGCAGCACAATGAAAGTATATACAAGGACTGAAATATAGCCAGAATAAATAATGGTGTGATGCAGTTTCTTGTTAGGGTACAGCTGACAATTGTCCTGGTTTTAACTCAGCAGTGTAATATAACCACCTCCAATTTTCTTTGACTTCAAAGCAGTTGGTTTTGGATGTATTTGTATGATACATTTGTATGTAATTGGATGTATTTTGGATGTATTGAGGACATTGTTCTTTTCTTGTCTTATGATCTTGTCTCAGTTTGACCCTGTGCAGAGTTTGTTGCATTCTTTATTTACCTTTCCTTCTAAGAATCCCTTTTTATCTTTCTAGGTCAAGGGGATTTAATTAAAAAAAAAAAGAAACAAAACATGATCAAATAAAATCTATGGAAACCTGATGTATTTTTCCAAAGAATTCTTTAAGATTAAGAGGTTAAAATATTAAAATATGTTTTCAGTTAGCCTAAAAGAGAGATCACATTCTAAAAATATTCCTTTGGTCTTCCAATGCAAACATATGACTCAGTTATTCACATAGGTGTTTATCTTAAAATAATAGCACTGGGAATATTAAAACAGCAACCTATCTGGCATGACGATCTTTCAGTGGTTCTATCCACCTAAAAATCCCTGTTGTTTCTGAGGTTTTTCCTGTTGTTTCTGAGGTTTCTGTATTTATCAAAAAAATACCTTCAGACAGCTGTCCACAGCTTGGTGTTAGGAATTATGAGTAATGCATACATCAGCTTCTGCTGAACCTTTATCCTGAGATTGGCTCCTCCAGCTCAGAGGTTAGCTTGCTCTGCTCTGCTTATTTGTCTAGGAAGGTTTTATTTCCCCTGGTCCGGCTGCTGAGGTTGAGGTGGAGTGACACCTGAGCCCTCACTTGTGCTCTGCGGGTGGCTTCCCTTCACACACTCCACCCTCTCCTTAGTCCCTCAGGGTAACCTCTTTGTGCTATATGGAATGAATATATTTGTATTTAGTGCTCAGCATAAAACACTCAAGACATGTCTTCTAAAGCAGGATGTGGATGCACGTGCATTTGTTCTCACCTAATTATGTGCTATAACAGCAAATTATTTTGATAGGCAGAACAGAGTCAGCTAGCATTTCCCAGAAGCTCTTGGGTGTTGAAAGCTTCTTGATTTGTTTTTCTGTCCTGTCCCTGTACAAGTCAGTAGAGTTGCTCCACGAGAGAGCAAGCTGGGATGATGGCATTCCTTAAATGTGAACATTTTTATAGTTGCTGGAAAAGACTTCTCCCCTCTGTTTTTGGCTGCTATACTTCCTTTCCTATCCAAACAATTCCACTGGGTTAAATATTGCACTGTACTGATACTAAGCTGAGAGCTCAGCTTGTGTTTTTTCTCCACCAAAAATTTCCCAAATGGAAATGGATTTCTAACTTATAAAGGAAATTATGTAATTTGCACCAGTTCAAATATACCATCCATCTGTCACACTGTTTATACTGAATTATCTCGTGTCAGAATACAGCCTGTCTGTTTTATGGTAAGACATATTTTGACACTACATAGACACTGGGGTTTTGATTCCTGTGCAATCTGTGATGTGCTCTGGGACAGGAAACTTGATTATAATTTCTATGAAATAGTAAAATATGGCAAAATATAATAATAGCTTTAATGTGAAGATAACTTCTAGTGGAATTTACAAACGTGGCTGGAGGGTGGAAAAAGTTTTTGAAGGCAACTATTCAATAAACAGCGAAACACAAAGCTGTGTAGTAAACCAGGCATTCTATCTTGGGACATGTAAAAACAAAACACATTAGTTTCACTTGGCCCTAAGCACTGAGCATGATTTTCCTTCAAATTATTTGTAATATTCAGGAAGACTCAGCCACTAATTTATCAGCAGTCCTGGCTAACTGGGGAGGAGGTCCCAGGTGACTGGCAGTTAGTAAATGTGACACCCAGCTACAAGAAGGGCCAGAAGGAGGATCAAGGAACTACAGGCCTGTCATCCTGATCTTAGAGCTGGGATCTTGAGTGCTGTCACAGGATGTACAGGACAGCCAGGGGATCAGGCCCAGACAGTGTGGGTTTATGAAAGGCAGGTCGTCCTTGACCAACCTGATGTCCTTCTATGACAAGGTGACCCACTAAAGAAATGAGGCTGTGGATATTGTCTACCTGGACTTCAGACACTGCCCCTGATGCTGTCTCCCAGTGCATTCTCCTGGACAAACTGGTTCCTCATGTCTTGGATGGGTGGGCTCTTTGCCGAGTTAAAAAACTGGCTGGATGCTGGGCCCAGAGTGGTGGTGAGTCGAGTTAAATCCACCTGGTAGCTGGTCACTAGTGAGGATCCCCAGGGCTCAGTTTGGAGCCAAGTCTGTTTAATATCCTTCTTCTTATCAATAATAAATAATCATAAATAAATAATAATCTATAAGGTCCTTATCAATGATCCGGATGAGGGGATCAAGTGCCCCCTCAGTAAGTGTGCAGATGACACCAAGTCTTTACGGCCATAGAGCTCCAAGACAACATAATCCATAATAGTGAGAGACTATTTCTGGCAGACTTGAATCTGGGGGCAAGGGTGTGGAGAGGACTCTTTTTTCTTGGAGAAAATTATTTCCCAAGTAATACTGAATTATAAAATGTTTGCATCAATCATAAGCTGTTCAACCAGAATCCCCTCTGTAGTGACAGAATGGTTTTCGTGAAGATGTGGGGTGGTGTTTCCAACATGTTTTTGACATGTTTCTGAATTCCATTTCATAATGGTAGGATACATTCCCAGTATGTATTTATTACGTATTTAATAGTAACACATACTTGGAAGGTCAAAGGCAAAGAGGATAAATGATAATTAACAGAGGGTACCAGTACACCATTCTAAATTGATTAGGAAGACAAAGGAATTTAACACATTATAGATAAACTCTGTAACGAGAAATAGTAGCTATAAGAAAAGTTCAAAACAGCAACAGATAGAGTCAGCAAACAGACTGGAAGATAAGATGGTTTCTGTGATACAGTGATAATAGAACACATATTGTGTAATGCTCAGGGCTGTTTGATAGAAATCATCCTTCACCTTTATATACCCGCCCCGCTTTAGAAGAGTGTAGTTAGAGATTGATAGATAAGTACGAGCATATGGACACACATGGAAAAGCACAATTTTATTTCTTTCATATATATGAAATACAAACATATCACCCATTGTTGAGCTCCAACAATAACAAACATTTTCTTTCCTGTCAGTGTTGATCTGCTTGAGGGTAGGCACTACTGAGAGACCTAGACAGGCTGGATTGATGCACTGAAGCCAATTGTATGAGATTCAGTTGGGTGAAATGCTGTGTCCTGCACTTGTGTCACAACAACCTCATGCAATTCTACAGGCTGGGGGAAGAGTGGCTGGACAGCTGCCTGGTAGAAAGGGACCTCAGGCTGTTTGTCATCACACTGATGAGGCTTCACTGCGAATACTCTGTTCAGTTTTGAGCCTCCCCACTGCAAGAAGAACATTGAGGTCCTGGAGCATGTCCAGAGAAGGACAACAGAGCTGGTGAAGGGTCACAAGCACAAGTCTTATCCTTATGAGGACCAGCTCAGGGAGCTGGAGTTGTTTAGCCTGAACACTGAGAGGTGACCTAATTGTTCTCTACGACTACCTGACAGGAGGCTGCAGTGGGGTGGGAATTGATCTCTTTTCCTATATAACAAGTGATAGGACAAGAGGAAATGGCCTCAAGTTCACCACTGGAGGTTTAGATTGGATTTTAAGAAAAATTTCTTCACTAAAAGATCAGGCCCTGGAACCACCTGCCCAGGGAAGTGTTTGGATCGCCATCCCTGGAAATGTTCAAAAAATATCTAGATATATCACTTGGAGATATGGTTTAGTGGTGAACATGGTGGTGGTGTTACGTTAATGGTTGGACTTGATGATCTTAGAGATCTTTCCCAACTTTAGCAATTGTGCGATTCTATGATTAAGCAAAAGTCTGTGGTCTGTGCAGTTTAATTTGCTCCTGATAAGACTTTGCCATTTAAGAGCAAAATAGCCCAATTTACATGGAAGTCTGTATCTGTGTTCTACATTGATTTATGCCAGTTGAGGACCTGGCTCTGTCTTGATGAATCTGGGAAGGAAAACACTTTTTACAAATATATTTTGAATTCAGGGATTTATTCATTTTCAACCAGATACACATCTTTTGGTGGATGCCTCAGCATGGATGAATATCTCATGGAATAACATCAGAGGTAGCAGTGTTACAGGAACATACACCTGTGTAATCCCATGGAGTTCCCAGCTGCTTCATCTTGAGGCTGGGAGGTGATGTCTTCCGTACCAACCTGCAGGATCAAGGAGCATGCAGGTCCATGAAGACCATCATGGTTGATGCAATGTGTGCACCACTGCAGGTCACAGCTGCATGCCAACCCCACCTGTCTCAGAGGAAGAGTGTGTGAAAGTCCCCTATGCCAACAGACATTGTTAAACAATGAAGGTAGATATGTAGATATGTAGTTTTACACTGTAAAGAAAGTGGAAAGCAATTACAGCCTGTTAGGTGGAAAGAAGTTATATTTAAATGATTAAATTATTGGGTTTTATATCTCTGTGTATAAGGAAGAGAATGACATGTTACTTTAGGTCATTGTGAGTATATATTTGTAGTTGTTTGAGTGCAGAAATAGACACTTTGATGAGGTAAATAATGTCATCATTTGTCTCTATTTTGAATATTAGGGTACACTTGCAATTATAGAGCTGGAATGTTTGGAGGAAATTTGAAGGAAAAGTTGACTGAACCATTTTCATGGGGTCTCTCTGCTGTATCTGGAAAAACACAATGATTTTTCTAAACACATTGCAGTGCTGACTGTCAAAGCAGTATTTATCTTACAGTCCTGCCTCAGCAAATTCTGCTGCAAGTCCTGACAGTTTGAGCAGGTTAGTTATTTGTAGATCCTTCACTCAAGGATTACAGCCTGTGTCGACTATGAGATTGAACTCCAAAACATCCCCTGGGTCTTAAAGATTTAGGTAAGTGCTGAGAATATCTAAACCACAAAAACTTTGTTATCTATTTGCAAACTGCAATTTCTGTTTAAGAGCTGAACTTTTAACCTAGCGCTCTCTGAATGTTCCCTCTCTCACTATCCTTCAACCCCTCTTAATCATAGTCTTAATCACTTAGCTCTCTTATGCACCCTTTCACCTGTATTTGTACAAAAGAACTTGTGTATGCTGTCTCCTTTCACAGGGCAGAGTCTTTCTTGTGTAGCCTCTTCATGTGGGCTCGGGTTTTGTTCTAAGGTATGGGAAGAGTAGCAAGGCAGCTCAGGAATTGCACTTTGCAGGGATCAAATTGCAAACTCTTACAAGTGAGCTATGAGAGCAGCTGATAGTAGGGCATGTGGTTGGTAATACTGCAGGAAGTTTCAGGTGAGGGTCGTTTTATGAATGTATACTATGACTTCAAAGTGCTACACAGAGAAGCTGAGAGAAAGGAGAGTAAAATGTTGGAAAAATGGGTGTTTCTTGCAGCCACTCGTGTATCAGGAAAGGGTGATGAACTTCTGGAAAGAGTTGTGCTTTCTATCAAGGGAACAAAGAAATGAACTCTCTCCTCCTTGCCCCATAAAATGAATAAAAACCAGGGGAGGCGAAATCACTTTGCATTTTGTACCTTTCTAGAGCTTATAGGAAGGCAATGAGAAATATTGTGCATGAATTCGCTAGGCAAGATCCTCTTTAGATGGAAACTAATGTAGGTCATTGAAGTTAAACTGATGCTTCCTGCTAAGGAATCTGGTGTGGAGTGATAATGTGCTAGAATGCACACTTCAGTGATAATGCACGCTTCAGACAGTGTGACTCTATCTGAAGACTACTGGGGAAATCCATGCATTGACTCAGTAGAACTGATTTTCAAACACAAGAATTTATGCTGCCCTCGGACTGTTTTTTTCAAAATCCTCAAACAGTACCACAGAAATTATTTGAAGAATTGAAATGTTGAATTATATTATATCTGAATATTAAATAGATAGTTAGCTTTGTTGCTTGATAGCATTGATGAAGATTCAAAGATGGAAGAGAAGGCGACAGTAACTGGAGAAGAGTTGGGAGCTGGAATAACTTTTTTATTAGTAAGAAACATTTTTAAAAAGCCTGAGATATACAGTACATCACAAACTACATAGTGAGAAGAAGGCTGTAAAGGCAAAATCAAACAGAGTTCACATTTAGAGATCTTATTTAAGAGCTTATTTCCATTTTATTTAGAATCTGTTTGAACAGAAGAAAGATTTGTATTTGTTGTAAAAGAGAGCAGGAAGAATTTCCAAGATTTTTAGCCATAAAAGATCTTCACAGGGTGTATGTAAGATATTGACACAGGAGAATGATAGTATGCCTTTGGGCATGGCAACTAAAACAGCCATGAAAATTGAATCTCTTGTAGTCTTGGAAAAGATAACTTCACTGTGTTAAAGGATTAATTTCCAGCTCATAAGTAAGAATATCAGCTCCAGTTTTGATAAAGTAGCAAATCTAAAAGATAACAAACTCCCAGATATCTCCAAATCATCTTCAAACTGGTGATCCCAAAGAGCTTTTCTATGCTCACTATGTTCATATGAAGAGCAAGGAATTCCTTCTGCAGCAATACCTCGAACTTGAGGCCAGACATCTAAACATATAAAAGCCCTAAACAGTCTCCTTTTTCACATTAAGTCAATCAAAATCTTAAGTGTTCTAAATACAGCCACTTTGAATGGAGAACTCAATGATCGATTTAGCAACTTTTAGACAAATGCCTTAAAATTTGACCTATTACTTAGGCATAAATTTCAGTTAGCTGAAAATTCTTATGTGATTTTCAAGGACTTCTGCTCTACTTAAATTTGTAGCCCTGCAACTTTTCCTAGTGGTCAGGGGAAAATATAGAAGATCCCCACAAATTGTTAACCCAAAGAAGGCATTGAATTACAGCACTTTAACATAGAAACATCTTTGAACACTCTCTCCCAGTCACTGAATCATAGTGAAATATTTCCTTTCTGGTTGGATCCTCACAAGACAAAATATTTCAGAGTGTGGTCAGTGCCAGTACATGCTAGGTGGTGCAGATCCAAATTACTGGAGGGCATCATGGACATGTGGTGAAGTTCTTCTGTCTCTCAACTTCTAACGTGTCTTTTTGTTTATTGTCTGATATGTTCAACACTTGACCAAGTTAGGATCCATTTCCCCTCCATAATCACATGGGAGTGTCAGGAATGAGGTCTCTGTCCTTGTGGAAGAGGACGAAGCAGCAGCTGATTTTCCACTCATGCCTTTCATTAAATGGGTAGCAAGCACAAGTGAATAGCTTTTCCAGTCCTTCCTCTCTTCCTACTATGTCTGGTTTTTTCCTGTGTATCTCCTGGGAAGGCAGAGTCTGTGAAAGTGAATGAACTGAACTCAGAACACTCTGAGCTCTTCATTTTCCCATAGCAATGCTTGTTACTACAGTATTTTATGTGATGGGGGACTCTTTAATATAAAGAAAAGGATATTTTCTCACTCCATTAATATTCAGTATGTTTTCTGAATATTTTTAGCCCAAAAAGTTTGTAAAAAAGAAACTGTTGTGTTTCTAACATTGCCCCATCTTACTGATGTTTCAAGAACATGGAAAAAATTCTTTGTCTCTGATTTTGAAAAAGCTGGAATCAGTCTTCTTTCAAAAATCACAACCCCTAAATTAGTTGTCTGAAGATTTGAAGGACATGTGGGTTCTGGTAATACCCTGAGAGCTTAATATCTAATCGCTGAAACAGTGGGAAAGGTGAAGGATCCACTAATGACAGCTTCTATTTTGCATTGATTTAATCAAACCAAACCATTTAAACTGACAGCTGTTGTTTCTCAAAGTGGACTGGGGGCTTCGCTGTTACAGCATAAAATACGAGTTGCTTGTACTTGGAGATCAGTGAGAAATCTCTGCTTGTATGGACAGGGAGCAGCTCAGCCCAGGATGTGGGAGAACTGAGTTTGCCAGTGTGCTTGCAGCAAGTGGCTGGGATTTGGCTTTAGGAGAGCTTCACATCCATTATGGAAAGTAGATTTAGGTGGTGCCATTTACAGGGATGCAAAGATACTTTCTGAGAAGGTGACATCGTGATGTGCTAAAACTGAGACACACCTATTGTGCTGGTTCTGAAAGAAAGTGGGATTTATTGTGGCATAAGAGCAAAGGGTAAGCTCCTTTGCTCCGTCTCTTCATGTTTATCAAGTAGCAGATGTGATAAAAGAGGGATTCAACATCCAGTCAATATCATAGCTGTATCCAGGCAAGCAGCTGACCTATGGGATTTTGAGAAGTGTCTTGTTCTGCATGTATAAATATACCTCTCTTGCATATGTGTTGCTTACTTTTTATATTATAATACACTTTTCTTTAAAAAAAAAAAATATTGTGCTTTTTCTTTTGCAACAGATTGCAAGTTTTCATCCTACCAGCTGCTGAGCACTTCCAGCAATGCTCTGGCTGCTTCCAGTTTGGCTGTATGGCCATGGCATCTGAGGACTAAGTACCTTGGAGAAAAGAGTCCCATTCATCTTGACACAGATTTTTTCACTTTGTTCTTGACAATGCTGTACCTATCTACCTGCTTGCACTAATTAAGGAATATAGAAACAGCAGCAAAACGCAGTAAAAAAACAAACTAAATCTACAAAGGTGGAACTGGACAATTTCTCAACGCAGCTTTGTGGCAGCACAGTTTAATGTTAGCTGTGAGCTTGTCCTAGATATAAAGCCACTGTGGAGTGCAGCAGGCAAATGCCAGGCCACTAGATTGCACCTAATTAATTTATGAGATTGCAATACTTCTGTCAAGTGCCAAGCTAAGTTTTCTGCTTGCACTGACTGTTGCCAGAGTTGCAGTACAGAGCAGGGTTAGGCAGCTGCTAAATAATTCATGGTGTGTAGTGTGTTTAAAAAGTGCTTTCTGATAAATTTCCATTTTTATTGACAATGCAAGGAGTCAATATACCTGTCTGACTTTGTATCAATAGCTGTAAGCTCCTGGCTGATGCCATGCCTTCCTGAGCAGCCTGGAGTACAGGGAACAAGAACACACTTGGCTGTCTCCCAATATTCTTCTGTATCATGCAGGCAATAAACTTGCTGGGAGGCTGACTGTTGCCTAAATTTTTTTCTGTATTGAAAATATTTATTTTAGCTTCTTTTTTTCATGTTTGTTAATAGTTTTCATTTGAACTCTTTTCCACAAAAACAAAAAATCCACACCTCTATACTTGTGCATTTATGCTTTGGCTAGATAGTATTTCTGTGTATTCTTTTTGGTTTTATGCCTGCAAAGGTGAATACCACTGCTATGCAGTGCAATCTGGTGATGGCAGTGAGAGCTGCAGACACTCACAGAGTTTGCAGGAATTAAAGGATCCCCCAGCTGCTGGATGATACTGGCAGGGATTCATGCAGCAGTAGCTGATGTCTGGGCTAACAGGAGCCTTTGCTATCTACTCCTGGATGCTCTGAACCCTGGATGTTCTCTTGCCAGCCTGGGCTGGCCAGTAGATAAAATGCAATTGGTTGGATGTTTCCTTTGCTTAATGGATGCTGAAGTGATTTCTACAAACTCAGTCTGATTTAATTTATAGCAGAGAATCATTATGTGTTTTTTAATGGGAGTTTCTGTGTACAGATTTTTTCCAAGAGCCCGGACTGAATAAAAAGTATATTTCTCTGTATTGTGCACTCTTCTGGTTATATGTGAGTGCTTCCATTGGCTGTACTGGATTTCTAAAAAAATTATCTCCCAACCCTAAATGACAAGTGCAAAAAATTAGGGGTCATTTTTCCAAAGGAGTTGCAATCTGGACTTCATTCTTCACAATTTCAGATAAAGTACATTCAGTAGGGATATGCATGCCGAGGAGCAGCCGTTGCCTCCTGCATATTCAGAGTGAGTGCTTACTATTCTGGAGTCACAAAAGAAACAAAGCTATTTGTCAGATATGAATCATGCAAACTTTCTTGTCTCCATAGTCTTCTAAACACCTCTAAAAAATGCACTTTGGATTAACTTTGCCAAGACATAAAGCATGCACTGAAAGGTATTAAGAATTTGATACACAGGTATTTCCAAACACTTCCAAAGTCCATCCATTTTTCTTGCCACACTTTAGTCCCAAGTGACCACTGGTTTAGATGAATGGTCATTCTGAAAAGTGATGCAGGAATGTGGGAATGAGTACCTAGCAGCAGGGGTCTAAAAGAGACAAATTAAACAGGTGCCTTACTAGGTTAATAAATTCGGTATATATGGAAAAAAAAGGTGGGTACTTTGAGGAGAAGATGCTTTTTAACAGGCACTAACAAGGAAAAAAGAATCTGTTGTCTTCTCTGCTGTTCTCAGTGTGCTTCTGTGCCATTCTCCCCAAATTTCAGGTAATCATGTAGAAGCAGACACTTACAACTAGTAATAAGGTTGAATCAAAAGAAGCTGTAGAGTACGCTTTTGTTACTCACACTCAAATATGTAATACTAATGATGAGGCAGATAAAAAGACTTTTTTTATCTTTTTAAAAGACTAGGTCAGGCCCTACAGCTGGGTTTTATTTTCTTTCCTTTGGGCTGTATTTTGTGCATCATGTATTACTTTCATCCTAGCACATAATATTTATACACCTTTCATTCCTGCAAAATGCAAGTCTTTATGACCTGTGGGGCTTTATTTGTTCCTGTATTGTTTTACATATGATAAGGTTTAGAGGGTAATACTCTGTGTAATATATTTCTTAGATGATAGTGCTTGTTAAACAGTATTGAGTGCAGCATTTACTGGCCAAAGACTCCACACAGTCAGTCTGGATGGCTCAGGGTTCACTGTTAATGTACTGCCTCAGTCCAGTTGAAAAAAAATATGAAAATAAATGAAGGATAGTTTGTGTTAAGTTCTTTAGACAGTGTAATACGGGACTACAGGTTAAATAATCCACTGAAATTTAACATCTTTCTGTCTAATAAGTCCAGGCTGATGAAAAAATGCAAAAGAAGTCTTTCCTCTCAATATTTTTTTGATAGCCTGAATAATTTTACAGATAGATTTCTGAAAGACATCAGCGTCTTAGCTGGGGTACTCATGCAGCATAGAGCAGATGGTCATAATTCCGAAACTCATAATGAGCAGAGAACCAAATTAGCTGGAATCAAATGCTGTTTGCAAGTAGGAAACCAAGGCATGGAAAGAACAGTACACTATAGTAGCATATAAAATACTGTACTATACTGCTACAGTACTATTCTGCACTACAAAGCTAGAACTATACACTGTAGCTCACAGTTTAAAATTAGATTATTCCAATTTCTGTTTCTCCAAACAAAGGAATTCTGTCAAATAATGCAGGAAAGTTCATCTTGCAGTTTTTGCTCTTATTAAAAACAGATTGTGCAGTTGTCAGTGCTGATACACTCTAGGTCTGCTGTGGTCCAATTGCTTCGGTACATTATCATAATAAGGACAGAACAAAAGATAGAGATGATAATTGTTGTGCTTTTTCTTCTCTGTTCTCCTTTCTTGTTGTTTTTTAAGTCTTGGAATATTTAGAAGACATAGAAAATGCAAACCATTACAGTAATTGCAACTGTAATTTAAAAAAGGAATTTGGTTGTGAATTCGTGGATATATTACCACATATAAGAGAATGACAGAGCTGTTTCAACCTGAGTTGTAGGGACAAATAGCTTAAGACCCTTCTTTGATAGTTCTTTACCTCTGCCTTTTTTTCCCTTTTTTTTTTTTTTTTTTTGGCTAAAGAATCCCTCATTTTCTACTGGGCTTTAAAAACTTGCTCAATGCCTCATAAACTCTGTACAGGCTTGTATTTGAAGGGAAAGTTAACGACTTGAAACACAATGACAAATGTATCAGTCACACTTTTCCATTCTGTATACTAGCAGGGAGAAAAAGAGATTATTTCCTAGGCTTACAATTAAAATTAATGAGGTGCTATAAACCGAAATATGCGCTTCAGGATGAGAAGTGGTAGATTATAATCAATTTTTATGTGTGTATGAAGATTATAATGAATCCATTAGATTGCTTTTATATTCATGTTATTAATGGTTTCTCTGCTTTGCTTGGCATTTTAAACTCACATAAGAGATTCAGTACCTTGAACAGCACAAACATTAATTCCTGAGGAAGGAGGAATCAATATTTTACCTTCTATTTAATTGAAATTAAAGCAAAAGCTTCCCGGTCATAATTTTGAGGATACCTTTGAGAAATCCTGAAACAGATTTGTCTTAATTTAGGGGGTTTATGTCCAGGAAGCTACCATGCAAGGAATTCAGTGAATTTGCAGCATCTATGGTTCATCCTGCTAACTTCCTCTGGAAACAGCCTTGGACTAAGGTAAGTCTTAAGTTGGTGCCTATTTCCAAGCCAAAGTTGATTGCATACACATGGTGAGTGCAAGGCAGGTAGAGTGCTCTAATCCTTTTCCTATTTCACTGTGGGTTGATTGATCACTGCCTGTGAATATCTTTTAGCAAAGTTTCTATAAATTAATGTGTGGATTAGTTCATGGGTGATTTTGTGTGGTTTAGCCTCGTTTTCATAGAAAAAAAATAACAACAATTGAAATAATCTTTGAAGGTCCACAAACAATAAATGGTCTCTCCTCAGCTTTCTTGGACAATATTACGGAATCACAGAAAAACAGAGTCCAAAGGGACCTCTGGAGATCACCTTCATTCTGGTTCTTGATTTAATTGTTAAGGTGGAACACTTATCCTCTATCAAATTTAGTCCCATTGGAGCCCATACAAAGCAAATGTGTGCTTATGAGTGCTCTTCTGACAAAACCCTTCCTAAATGAAGGACTTGCAGGACTTTTCAGTACCTTGGCACACTATGATAATGGCCTGCTTTAATCTACACCACTTGTCATTGAGTTTATTTGGGTTCTTAAAGAAAATTGTGCATTATCTCCTTTCTCAACATGTTTAATTTTATTTTAGTACACCAAATAGCCTGGACAACCACAGAAGTCACACAAAGTAATAGAAAACTGTGGTATGATCTATCCATAATACACACACTAAACTTGTATAAGACAGATACCAGAGAATAGTAATTTCTCATTTATAGCTCATCCCTGTAAAATATTTGTTATCTATTACTTCAGTGGGATTAAGGCTGCTTTTCTGCAACAGGAGTTCATGTATTAAGTAAAACAAAAAAACACAGAACCTCTTCAGGTGTAAAACACTTTAAAATCAATGAAAATCAGGTAATGCAGTGTCATACAGGGCAAAGGGGAGGAAGCTCTGTGTTAGTAGCATCCTAAATTATAAGTACTCCCAAAATTGAATTACAGAAGGCTAACTGGCATTTCTATGTAATTGCTATTGTAAATTATATCTAAAAGATAAATGGATCCTCCTAAAAATTCTTAATACACATAGTGCTAGCAAGTTTAAGCATTAGTGTATGCGTATTAAAAGCAATAATAATTTTGTTCTAATTAGTCTTATTCCATATTAATTCTTATCATCTGTCTCCTGCTCTTGATCATATGAGTAGAATGATATGGAAAAGCACATGATCTTAAATAATATTTTTTTTCATCTTCTGCAACTCTTTCCTTCTGTACAAAACACTTACATTTTCTATTAGCAGACACAGGAATTGTGTTTATTTTTGTAAAGGGAAAGCTAAAATTCTGACAAGATTTATAAATATCTGGGCTGATTGACACAAAATATGTGGGGTGACTGGGCAAACTGACCAATTATAACATAGCTTATACAGTAGCTATGTCTACAAATTGTTGTTTTGTTTTACACACTGAAGGACGCAAACAAGATTAATTTTTCAAAAGTTTCCTTCTAATATTTTACTGTGATAGTTTTTGCCTTTTTGC
Organism: Corvus hawaiiensis; assembly: GCF_020740725.1. Taxonomy (NCBI): domain Eukaryota; kingdom Metazoa; phylum Chordata; class Aves; order Passeriformes; family Corvidae; genus Corvus; species Corvus hawaiiensis. The sequence continues at coordinate 57,910,055 of NC_063217.1, forward strand.
CTTTGTGAGTCTTTTACCACTGTGAGTCCTTTACTATCATAAATTGCTGCCTTCAAACTCTTCTGTTGTTTGTCCAGGTTCACTCTAATTTCCTTTCCCTTGGTATCTGCTAAATGTTTTAATGGGGCTTTTTATTCTTTTCTGTAACAGGTAGACAGGATGCTTATGGCAATGAGGAGGAACTTTGTTACATCAGGCACATGGGATTAGATATCGATCATATTTACAGAGATGTGAAAAGTGGAGCTATGCCTATCAGTGGATGGGAATCAGCCTCTCACCTGTAAGTGTAGGTCAGGAACAGAATATAAAAAATACTGATATTTAACGTTAGCAAAAACAACTGCTAGGTATATGACCACCAGATTATGTTTCTACTGTGTAGATAGAAAAGTTAAAGTTCTTAGCTTGAAGTAAAGGTTTGCAAAGCCCTGGGAAATTAAGCTCAGTCCCCTGCAGTGCTTTTAAAAAAATCACTGTTAATATTTAATTATGTCTACTCTCTAACCTTTGAGCATTAGGTAGTGAACAGGGTTAGCAGTATGGAAAACAGTCATTTTAGGCTGGGAATTAATTTTGAAACTGTAAATTAAGATTCAGTCTAATATTTCCAGTCATCTGACCTGCAAACTAATTAGAAGAGTCAAAATATAAAGCAAAAGAGACTTTTAAAGGATATATCAGCTGTTCCTTGGCATATGGTGTAAGAGAATTACCATACAAGAATGTGAACAGTACTCAAAAGGTTAATGGAAGTGGGATTTGTACAGCCATAACTGATTCTTCTACAACAGGTGAGAAAAAAAGGCTATTTGGACAAAGACTTTAAAAGTCCTTTTGCATTTGTATCTTTCCATCTGAATGGAAAGAAAACACTAGTATCTCTTTTGATTTAAATTACTAATTTCTTGGAAGGGTCCAAAACTTATCAAAGAAAAAAGAATTCTGACTAAGAATGAGCTATCAGAATGAGTGAAATAAGGACAAATTCAGGCTGAAAGGAGAGAGCAGCCCTATGGAGCAAGAAGTGACATTGTTGGTGGATGAGAAGGTTGGGTTTGTCCAGCCTGGAGAAGAGAATAGTCCAGGGAGACCTTATAGCAGTATTGAAAATGTGTATGAAGGTATGTAAAAATGTATCTCTCATGGCATAGCAAAGTGCTTTATATTAGCAACAAACTTGAGGTTAAATGTTTTGGGTTTACTGCTTTTTGCCCTTCTTTACACACATATTCACATGCCTGCAAATGCACATATTGCTGGCTCACCTTTCTTGTATCTAGTTGAGCTGTAGGTCCTTTTTTTTCTTTTAAAAATTACTAGGATTAATTAAATACCTTTAAACAAGGAAAGCAACTCACAAAAGAGAATCATTCTGTTATCAAGGCACCTGTGATTTACATTTATCACATTAAAAGAAAAATAATAAATAGTGGTCATGTTACATGTTAAATATAAGACAATTCTCCTTACACTATATGAATTCACACTGAGCCAAAAATTAAATTAAAAAACAATAATAGGATTGCTATTCTTGTTGGCTGTCAGCAAGACTTGGGGAACCTAGAAAATAAATATTTTTTCCAAGAAAATAACCTCAAATAAAGCCCTATAACAATAGCTGTATAAGCAGTAGTCTTCCTACTCATTTTAATTCCCAATTTAATTTATCTAGACTCTGATATCCCAGTATCAGTGAGCAGGTTGCAGTTGTCTCTGCTGAGTAGTGTTGGCCAGGACTCTGCATGCATGAAAAAGCTTTTTGGTTTGGTGGGGCAGAACCAAACCCTTATAAAGACAGGGACTTGATGACCAAAACTGAAAACTGCTCTAAGATCTTTAATGGACACTACCCAGCTTAGAAGATAACTTCCTTAATATTTCCAGTGTCTCAGTTTAGTAGGATGTGGCCCTGAGGACTTGGTTTGTGATTTTGACTATAACTGCTTGAATATGGCCTAGCTCTAAAAGACAATGAATGTCAAGTTGCAGGGAATAGGAATAAGCTTTTGCTGTAAAGAAGGTATTCCACAACTATTCCCTTTTCTATGTTTGTGTCTTCCTGAAGTACACATGAAATCAGGAGTTGGCAGGCAATCTACTCAGTATCTTAAAGCTGTTTGGCAGAGTCTACCTAGACACTGGAATGGTGTATTTGGAGCTGTGGTGCTTTTCTTCAGCAATGTTTTCAGTTTCAACAAAACTGGTTTGCATTTTTTGGAACACAGCAAGGGACAGAATATTCCTTCTAGCCCTTGCAATGTATGAATAGAATTCTCTTTTCTTTGTAGTCCATGACTTTCTATCAAAAAATATGACATCTCTTATCTCTGTGATGGTCTACACAATGTCATTTGTGGAACACTGCTCTCCTCTAAAGCTTAAACATTGCTGGGACCTTTATCCCATTTATGTCCAGGTTTATGTATCATATAGTAAAATGGATAAAATTAAATTAACCATAACTCAGTAGGTGGTGGCAATTCTAAACCAGTCCCTTTGTCTTTCTGTCATGATTTAACCCCAGCCAGCAACCAAGCACCACACAGCTGCTTGTTTACTCTCCCAGCAGCAAGACCAGAGAGAGAATTAGAAGGGTGAAAGCTAAAACACTTGTGGGTTGATATAAAGACAATTTAACAGGTAGAGAAAAAGCCACAAATGGAAGCAAACCAAAACAAGGAATTCATTCACTTCTTCCCATGGGCAGGCAGGTGTTCAGCCACCTCCAGGACATGTCACATGTAATGGTTACTTGAGAAGACAAACACCATAACTCCAAATGTCCTCCCCTTCCTCCTTCTTCCCCTCAGTTTATATACTGAGCATGATGTCAGATGGTCCAGGATATCCCTTGGGTCACTTGGGGACAGCTGTCCAGGCTGTGTCCCCTCCCAGTGTCCCACGCATCTTCAAATTCCTTGTCAGCATGACAGTACAAGGTGCAGAAAAAGCCTTGTCTCTGTGTAAGTCCTGCTCAGCAATAACAAAAACATCTCTGTATTATCATCACTGTGTTCAGCACAAATCCAAAACACAGCCCCATAATAGCCTTGTGAAGAAAACTAACTCTACCTCAGCCAAACCCATCATGCTTTCACATATGTAGCTTCATTCACTTACCTGTGACTTACCTGTGAGGTGCAGCCATCAGCACCTCAACATTGCCAAGTTAAAAGTAGCTTGGTGTCTGTTGCTGTTATCTTCAACATCATCTGCCAAAGGAGGACAGCATCACATAACCTGGTTTGGTGCCCAGCAAAATAATGCAATTTGACAGAATGCACCTTTGAGGGGGTTGATTGACTGATTTCTGTTGATGTAGCTGTTGGGCAGGTAGCCTGAATTCTGATGGATTATTTGATGAGATAAAGGACTGACTAAAAGAGGGTAAGTATAACTGCATGAGTCACATCTCTCGATTATCCAGTAATCTCCCAGCCCTAAACATAGACTGGAGGGTTCATATGGTTTCATGTGCCTTTCTGATATTTTTTTGGCTCTGTTTTTTAGCACATTTTGTGCCTGTTTTGTCTCTTTGGTGTAGGGATGGGTACCCCCTAAAGTAGTGTCTATATGCTTTATCTGGTATTTAGGGCTTACAAAACTCATGCTGATGCCTCAGGAGTTTAACCTCATACAGTTTCCTGTTTCTCCTACTTCTTCCCACTGCTGTAGCTATATGCCAGACAGACAGAATTCTGGGCTTATGATGATGAAAACTATTTGCATGGTAAAAGTAGGAGTGTTATTGATGACACATAAACACATGCATGCATTCCTGTCTAAAAGGAATACAGCTTTCTCCTCCATGATACTCTTCTCAACCCCTGGGCAAAATATTTTAATTACATTGATTTCACAGCATTTTAGTTCCTGTTCCTAATTCACACTAGCATGCACTACTAAAAAATGAAGCCCTTGTCCCCTAGGGAGGCTTTTCTTCCAGATTTTTCTTGATAGAATATGTCAACTTATGCTTTTCTTAGGTTTTCCCTCTCTGTGTTCCTGGTGCTGTTCCTTCATATATTCTCTTTCAGGCCTAAAACAAACAATAAGTTTTGGGATTCTTTACAGGCTAGAATTGTGTGCTATACTTGAAACTAAACTGCATTATTTATTAAGGGTTTGGTTTTTTAATTTGCTTTGATTTGGGTTTTAGCACTTCTTTTGAGGAACTTTAAAATTCTTTGAAATATGGTATCCACATGTTTACTTACCAGCCGCTATTTATTAATTTTCTGTCTTCCTAACTGTGAATATGCATGTTTTTCTTCATTTTTTACTGCTGGTAGATGACCCATGTATTTATCCATTTTAAGTCCAAGTACACCTTCCTGTCAGTTCCACAGTCCCAAGTCTTTATTAGCAATGGAGCATGTGGGTCCCACTGACGGGATCTTTGCTGCCAATGTAAGTAGACAAATATTTTTCATACCAATTGCAAAAAGAGAAAACAATCTTTATAGCATAAAGTTTAGGAGGGTTTTCAGTCTCAAAATGAGCCTGAATTTTTGCAGGCATTTGCAAATGCCTGTGGGTCAAGGAAACATAATGAAACATTAAGAAATTGCCATCATAAGGTGTAACTAATATTGCATCCATAAGGTTCTTACATGTTTTTATTTTAAATGCAGATTCTGTCAATGAAATTGTATTTTCATTACTTTATTATGCCATAGTTATTGCTTTCCATCTTTCCAGACTTGGCACATGGTAAGGACAGGGGTCATTTTAGTCCCCTGAAAGTGCGACTGAAATCAAGTACCCATCTTCTACTGAATTTGTGAGTGACACACGTGTTTTAGGGAAGATCTGCAGAGTGAATACAGCAAATGGTCAAAAACATATTATGTCACTGTTATAGAAACCTTTCCGTTGAAAAATCAAGACCCATCAAGAAGTCATCTCATCTAAATGTAACTAAATATCACTGTAGCCTGGGGTAGTTATTGAGACTTTCTGCACTGTCCGTGGAGGAATCTTTGAACTGGTTTGGGTCATCTTTCCACTACTGAGAGAAGAGTCCAAGACCAGGGGAAAAGTGTTTCTCTAGCATAAATGACAATCTCTAGCACTCAGATTTTAGGTAATATGGATCCCACCTTTATTTTCTCTTCCTTCCTGCTGTCTCTCAGGGTCAGGCCTATTTTTTTTCTGGCCAAGATACAAATGCAAAGACATATTTAGTGTGTCTCAAGGATGGCGAGGGACTTTCAGATCTATCATTCTGTGTTAAGCTAGAAGTCATGGGAGGATACTTTTGCAAAGGAATATTTATGTGAAAATCCTTGCATAGATTTTCTTCTGTTGTCTGAGAGGTGATTCTCTTCCCAGTCCCTTGTCTGTGTCTGTCCTGTACCCAGGGAGCTGTCAGTGTGAAGCATGGCTGTTATCATCCCTTTTCTGACTCTGTGCCCTTCTAAAGAAAACAACAGCCACGAGATCCAACTCTCCAGGCTTCTGTCACCCACAGTGCTTGTAGCCCACACAGGAGAGCAAGGAGTATATTTATTCCTTTTCAGGACCTTGCAGATACACAAGGTTTTCTACAAACTTATCCATGTATGATATAGCCTGTTCCTTCTAAAAGGTAGCTGCTCACAGTGCTCTTTATTTTGTCTACTGCTCACCATCAGCAGGAATATAAAATTTCCTGGGCTAACCAGAAAGGGCTTTAATTATTTCTGGTTTTCTGTGGTTAACCTCATTGCCATTGGATTCAGATAAACTTTACCACTGTGACTTAAAAAATTGTTTAAAGGCCATTTGGCTGATCTGAATAACTAGCTACATACATTACATACATTATATTATTATTAATAATAATAATACTACACCTATAATAAAAATGATAGTATATAAAATTAAAAAATAAATAAAAACAATGTTGGGAATCACTAGGAAAGAAATAGAGAAGAAAAATGAATAACACCTTTATGCTGTTATAAATTATGAACTTACATTGTCAATATGATGTGTTGTTCCTTCCTCTGCTTTTTTTCCCCCCAGTTGATACAGTAAAAGGTGATCAGAAGTCTGGAAGCATCACAGTAGTTTTCTGGATGAATAAGCTTTGACTCCTCAGCTTTGAAAAGACATGACTCTGGGTGACATGACTGGAGTCTCTAAAATCAGGCATGCCAGGTGAATACAAAGTGCCTCTGCACTGTTGCTTCTGTCAAAAGAACACAGTCGCAACAAGTTTAATTTGGGGAGAATTATGAGAACAAACAGAAAGAGATGCTTCTTCACCCAACAACTAGTTAAGTTTTGTACAATTGTCATTGTTTGAGGATGTTAAAATTTTATATGGTTGCTAAAAGCAGCTCATGATTTTTGCAGAAGAAAAATACATCAGTGGTTCTTAGGTGCAAAGTCAACAGGTTTATGTCCAGAAGTCATTTAATTACAAGTCGTTGAAGACTGGGAAGGTTTTCTGGGAAAATATTGCTGTATATTTGCTTAGTTCTTGGATTCTTCCCTACTAGCTGTTATCAGAAATTGATTACAGAACAAGAAAGCTGTTTGACTTGACCCATTATAATTAAATTTTTCCATTGCTTCTCTCTGCCCAAAGAAATTTAATTTAGCTGTGATCACTGATTGTAGTCACAGTAGTGACTGTGTTCTGGCTGTCATTAAGTTAGAATAACTATCAGCCCTGACATCCTGCCCTAGTTGTTCACTGCCATCCTTTCACCAGTGTTTATGGTGCCCCTTACCCTGGGATAACTGAGGACAAATGCAGGTGTAGCCATTGCCCATCCTTTTTCTGTCAAAAAATCCAGATTTAGAAGAAACAATTTTTTTGTTATCTTGCATCACTTGTGCTGGACTGAGTCAGGAGAGGGAGTAAAATAGCAGGTTTGCTGCCTGGTTCTGAGTAAGCAGTGCAGTTGTCAAGCATGCTAATTATGCAGACTAATGCAAATTAAGCTCTCTGAGTTGAACATCCTTTTGCTCCCCACTGTCTACTCTGCCTCTGCCATGAAGATCAGGTCCCCTGTGGCAGGACTGACTAATGCACATGCAGAACAGCTCCTGCAGCACCACATTCCAGACATTAGAATTGACTGGGATCCATTATGGGTTACCTCTGAGTTGAACTGAGTTGACTTGGAATATGCTGCAGAAATAGACCCATATACAGCTTTAACCATGGCTGAGTTGAGAATATTTTGCTTGATGGAACAACAGCCTTTGTTCAGATAGCCTTGGACAGAAAACCACACTGTGTAAGAGACAGAATCAAGCTTGGAAATATGTGACTCACCTTTAGCTCATCTAGGGTGGGAGTTGGGATCCCAGATTAATGCATTGTAGGACTGTGAAAAAAGGTGCTTTGCTAACAGTAAGTCTCTTTGCTAACTGCTAGTGCTTGCATGGGAGAAATGAAAATAAATGTTAATGGTCTTGAAAGAGATTATCTTTTGTGCCAAAAAAATTCCTTTAAAGAGTTAAAGGTTTAAAACCACAGGTCAGATTGTTTTATAAAATGAAAAATAAAAAATCTGCCCTGGAAAAGAACTGATTTTTAAAATTTGTTTCTAAACTAAAACCTTAATTGTATTTTTTTTTAATTATTATAAGCTCAAGATTTAAGAATTCCAATTAGGAAGTAATTAGGATGTAATTTCCCATTTTAAATAAGTCTTATTTTTTTTAAGAGGCACTCCACCCCGTATTTTCCACTAGAAATAATTTAGAAGTTTATCTCTTGAAGTCAATTTTATTCTAATTTTATCCTTTGGTACTCAATTCTAATTAAATTTTCATACCAGTTTTACTGCTCCATGTCAGAATCTGAGTGCTTTGGAAAAAAAGCATTTTCAACCCCAAACTCATAATTTCTGATCAGATTTTCTTTTCTGCTGCTGTTTTGTTACCTTTCTAGCAATGTAACTGTAATTTATATGGTAAGAGATATTGATTTTTTTTGAATTTTCCACGTTTTATGTCTTGGTAATAAAATGCAAGCACTTTTATTCTAATAAATGTGTTTTAAAGAGTTTCCCATACCTTTAACAAACACTGGGATAATACCCCAGAGTTCCTGATTGGGAAAACATGAAACATGTGCTAATGAAATGCCAAAAATGAGACACTTGATCAGAGTGGAATTCATAGCTGCTCAGGGAACTCATAGCTGATATAATTTTCCCACAGGTCATGTGTAAGTGCTTTTTTGTCTGCAACAGTGCCACCTATGGGAGTGGATGTCATCTGTTTGCATTTCTTAAATCTGCCCTCAGTGTCCTTTAGTCCTTTAAAAGTCACCTTAACACAGCGGCTGGACCACATAGTGGTTGATTTATATGCTGTCACCTCTCCATTCTTCTGGGAATCCCTCAGGTCTACCAGGATCCCCATGGTTTTACATACAGACATCTAAAGGACTCTGCAAAACCAGAGAGTTCCTGTCACAGAGCAAGCAGCACTGTGTTGTCTATACAAAATCCAGGACGTGTTTATGTTGTCTTTTTCAGAAAAGTTCTTGGTGCAAAAAAAGGCATCCCCTGAGGTAAGCTGCTCTTCTGTAAAGCACAGTCTTTGCTGTTAGGGGTTAGAGAATAAAGACTTAGAATGGCCAACTCCTTATCTCCTCTATAATTTCTAAAAAACAGATTGGTTTTTTTGAATGCATATTGTGGGATGAATTAAGACAATGCGAAATTCAAAGTGCGGGGCTGCTTCTTTTAGTTGTATTTGCATTTTTATCTCACATTCTTGTTTCATGGTTTGCATTCTTTTTTGAAAGAAATGTTGAATTTCAAAAGAAATTAGATTATTCCCCCCTAAAAATACTCATCCTCTGCAAATTGCAGTTGACCCTTATATTTTCAGCATTCTTAGTGTCCCATCTGAATGATGCATAAGGTGATGCTCAGTACTTGCTTCAGTTAGATACAATATTCCTGAGGAAAGAAACATCTTGAAGAAGATGTATTTATATTTTCTTTTCCACATACCTTTTCAGAATCTCAACATATTATAGAAGAAAATTTATTAATGGTGAAATCAGGAGTAGTCTTTTCATACAGCTTTATTTTCGTATTCAAAATGCTAAAGACTCTGCAGAAATGCCTTAATCTCATCCTGGCTTTCTGGCAGTAAAATCCTTGTTTCTTTTAAATCTCTTCAATGTCAGTCAGGTTTCACAGAACTGTAAAACAGTCCAGCTGAAAATGGACCTTGAAAGATCATCAGGTCCAACGTTTTTTGGGAAAGGGAATGTCCTTGACATTATCTAGCACACTGTACCATTGCATCCTGAAAAACTCCAAATTTGCCTTTAAAAAACAACAAAACAAATAAATTTTTTTTAAAAATCTCCAGTTTGTACATTGCTGCAAGACCCAGCTGCAGAGGTTTTGGGTAAGTCTAATGGATGGACTATCATGGATATGTGCTAAGCATTTTAGAAGATAGAAAAGACTGACTGTATTTTCATTGCTTGGATAGCACTGATCAGGTGGGAGGATATCCTGGAGGGCGGACCCCTGTGAACACCCTTTTTAAATGCACAACAAGGAAAATTAGTAACAATATCTGCAAAAAATATATCAGTAAACTATATTAGTAGTTTTACTGACTTTAAAGTGGCTGATGTCAGTGGCATTTAAGGAATTATTATGTAAGCAAATAGCCATGCATAACTGAAATCATCAAAGGATTGGTTGTGTTTGGTGACAAAATGATAAAAATTAAGCGCAGTAAACATATACCTTAAATCAAGCAACGGTTTCTCAGTGCACAGCATGAGGTGAAGTCTCTTAGACTGGCTTGTGGAGGAAGTAATTAGGTAATGTATTTAATGAATCTAGAGTGCTTTGAGGAATATGAAGTGCTTTATAACTGCTAGGAATTTTATTTCTTAATTTCTTAATTGTGTATTTATTTACTTTTAACTGATGTAAATTCCAAAGCACATATAAAAAACATCAATAGCTTACTTCTTCAGGATCTCAGTCTCAGAACTTCTTGTGAGGTAGTGGGGGGGGAGGGTATTTCAATACTTTTAATTTTAATAGATTTGTACAAATTGAAGCACCTTATTTCTATCCTTAAATGATTTCTGCTTGTGTTGTAATGAGTCACTAGGAAAGTCTGATGCAAAAAATATAGAACACTCTTAGGGACAGAACCCCATAGACACTCACACACTAACCAAGAGAACTTCTCTTGCATTTTGCTTTTCTGTATTACTCAGTAAGGATCCATACAGACCACACAGAAATTATCTGAGGGAATACAAGAACCCAGGATCTCCTTCTCTCTAGAAAGTAATTGCTCTGCCTATCAGTCTTACAGACCCATCAATCAAGTAATTTTCTTTGATTCTCTCATTTTCTTTCTTCTATAAGCATTCGCTATGGGCACAAGATGTGCAGAGAAAGGGAACACCTTAGACTTGTAGATTACTACAACTCTGCAGGACATATGTGTGTTCTAGGAGTTTTTACTCATTATGGCTAGTGCCATCTCTGAGATCATAGTGCTGAGGTTGTGGAAAATTGAACGCTCATGGAATTTTGTTGCCTCTTGGGTGATTTCAATTAGCAGAACAATTTAATTATCAAGGGACTAAATGTAATTTGTATCCTCAAACTCTTGCTTTGAACCTCCTTGTTAACTTCACTAATTAGAGTATCAGCTGTTTATAGTAAACTCTGAAAATTACCCCAGACTAATATGAACTGTAACAAAAAAGCTGCTCCTAAATATTTTCTGGACTTAGCAATGATCTCTAAATTCATGGTTTCTGAATTCCAATGGAAAGCTCCAATCTTTCAATAGGAGTGACTTTTGCAGTGTACTTTGCTTCTGTAATAATACTTTCCCTTTTGTTCTTCTTTCTCCCAGTTGCATATTAATTTGCTTCTTCTCCCATTACCCTGCTGACTTTTCCATTCCTCCTTATGTGTTTCAATCACTATTATAAAGCCCAGCTGTCTGGCAAGCTCCTTCAAGCCTGTTTTCTTGTGCACCACTGAACTGATTTTGACAATAAATTGCTCATGGCTGGGCATGCATTCTGTGTGAATTAATTCATGAACTGCTCAGATAATGCATAAAGTGTTCAGTTATCTTAAATTTTCTCACAATAATAAAGTACAGAACATGCAAATTTTTTGTGCATGTAGCCCTGTGTTCTCCTTGGGGCATTTGTTTTTACCCTCTGTTCTGCTGGCTGAATCTTCCGTCACATTTGTGTGCATCTAGACTATGGGAACTTTTCCTTGGTCAGTGAAGATTTGGTTAGAGCATACCTAGGCAAACTCAGCATTCACACATACCTAGGCACACTCACATTCACTGGGCCCTGATGGGATGCATTCACAAGTGCCGAGAGCTGACAGACACCATTGCAAGGCAGCTCATGATCATCTTGAAAGGCTGTGGCAATCACGAGACATTCCCAAGGGCTGGAAGAAAGCAAACATCACCCCAGTCTTCAAAAAAGTCAAGGAGGACCCAGGGAACTACTGACCAATCAACCACCTCAATCCCTGGAAAGGTAAGGAAGCACCTTATTCTGGAGGATGTCGCTGTCCACATGGATGACAAGAATGTGATCAGGGCAGTCAGCATGAGTTCATTAAAAGTAAATCTTGCCTGACCAATCTGGTTGCCTTCCATGATGAAAAAACTACCTGCATGGATGAGGGCAGAGCAGTGGATACTGTCCACCTCGACTTCAGCAAGGCTTTCTCTCACGACATCCTCACAGGCAAACTCAGGAAGTGTGGGCTGGGTAAGTGGGCAGTGAGGTGGTTGGAGAACTGGCTGACCAGCAGATCCCAGAGGGTGGCAATCAGTGGCACAGGGTCCAGTTAGAGGTAATTGCACAAGCTTTGGATCCTATTATCAACCTGTATCACCTTGCTTAAGGATTCTTTTCTTGAGAGACAGAAGTTCACCTTTGGCTCCTTCAGTTATTGTATGTACAATACTTGTAAAACATGAAAAATGAAAATAAAATTAGTTCACTTGTAAACCACACATTTACTGACAAGCAGCTGATCTCAACTAATCCATTGCTTTATATTAATACTTAAATTACGATCTCATAGTCTCTGATTTATTGGTTTTTATAGCCTGTTTCATTTTCAGCTGCTGACTGGGAATTTCTTTTTATAATAAGCTTTTTTTTTCTTATTGAGTAATTATGATGTGTTGCATGGGAATGGGCCAGGCTTTTTGAAAAAGTCTTCATTTTTCAAAAGATTGGAAAGCATTTAGAAATTGACTAAAGATCCCCTGACATTTTCAGAATGAAAACAGAATTTTTGTTTTTATGTTTGCACTTATTTTCTTCCTATGATCCTCAATCATTTTTGTTTCAAAGAATAAAAAGGTCAAACCAAAATGCTGTGGTTTCAAACTAAATGTTTGAAATTATTAGGTTGTGACCTAACAAAGAGTTTATGAAAAAAAATTATAGTTCTTACATTTCATCCCAAGGAAAACAATCGTAGCCTGACTAATGTTTCTTATTTGGGAAAATCCATTTTTTCACCATGTTTTTTAACTTTCATATTCACTTTTGTCCAAATCTATTATATTTGCCTTCTTTTCAAAGAAGAGAAAGAAAATGTCTTGAAATTGCCTGGTAGCAAAAGTTATTTCATGACAAAATATAAATTTTCCTTTTTCCCCTTAACTATATAATTACTAAACACCCTGCTTTGAAAAATTAAAACAAATACTTCCATTTTGAGATATTTTCTCATGCAGACAGGAAAATGGCTATGGATCACGGACTTTATTCAGCCTCCTCTTTATTCTGGTCGGTTTTGATTAAGAAACTCTTCACTTCTAATAACTAAGTAACACTAATATGCTCTAATGCTTTAGTTAAGTAGACTTTATTGCATCCTGGAGGGAATGCTGTACTCTGGGTTATTGGTTTGCCTCTCACAGGAATAGCAGGTCATACAAGTGTGCTGACTATTACACAATACACAGGCCCAGTTCTGCTTTTGGATATTACAGCAGGTTTGCAAGGCTGAGTACCAAATGAAGCAATAGAGTACCAAGGGGAAATCAAATCAAGCGGTTTTACACTTCCAGTGACATGAAGAAAGGATTACTCTTGTTCTGTTCATACTGAAAAGCAATTATTTTGTAATGATGATCACAAATTATCCTCGTAATAATGAATCTTTGCTATGGTTTTAAATAGTTCTAATTTATTGCCCATATTTGGCATATTATTGACAAACATTACCTAGAATAGTATTACTAACCATCCCTGTAGTTTTGTCAAATTGGGAACTGTTTTATAACCACAACAGTTACACAATCACGTAGATGCCTTTATAGAACAAACAGATAAAAAGCAAAAAAAAATATTTCCCTAAAGCTATTAGGAGGGAATGGACGTCCTTGAGGACAGGTAAACCTGAGCTAATGCTGGGAAAAAGGGAAGATGGGTCATCCTTAAGGTACTAAGGTACATCCTGCAGCACAGCAGAGAATTGTGGTGTACAGGGATGTTTCCTGAGCCGAGAAAAACCCTGAGTAAAGACAGATTCTTTAAGAGGGCCTGTAGGGATAGGACAAGGAAGAATGGTTTTAAACTAGAAGAGAGTTAATTCAGACTATATGCAAGGAAGAATTTTTTACAATGAGAGCGTTGCAAAACTGGAACAGGTTGCCCTGAGTGGTTATAGATGACTCATCCCTGGAAACATCCAACATTATGTTGGACAGCACTCTGAGCAACCAGATTATTTAACCATGTCCCTGCTCATTGCAGGACTAGATGATCTTTGAAGGTCCCTTCCAACCCAAACATACCATGATTTTGTGATTCTATGTGTTTTGCAGCCACAGGTGGTTGTCCCATGTCCCAAAGGTGTCCCTGCTTCTTTGGCTTACCAGATGGTCAGTAAGGTCAGCCAGGGCTCACTATTGAATGGGTGACCCTGTACAGGCAATGAGGGCAGCAGCTGCAATGGCCAGTATGGTATTTGCAAGAGTGGCCTGCAGATCAGTTGTGGTCTGCTACTGAAGCACAGGAGATGCTACCAGTTCCCGTTCTCAGCACTCAGGAGACTAACTTAAAGGTAAACCAAAAACACTTTTTAAGGGGAATTCTCATTTCACTGCTGCAAGCATCTTTCTGTGTTGCAAGAGTGAGTCATCTGGGGAGATCATGACAGGCAGAGGTAGGAGCAGGACAACAACTGAGATGACAAACTATGCACTGTGGCACTCTGAAATGGCCTCTGAGTGGCTCTCTGAGGGAACTGACAGGCTTTGTGCTACTGTCAGCTCCCTTCGCCTCCTGTTCACAGATGGCAAGCCGACGAGAAGGGAAATAGCTGCACTTATCAAGTCAGTAAAAGATTTATATCAGGAGGTGGGATGCCTGCATTGTGTGGGAAGTCATGGTGTAGAAGCACTAAGTAGTTTTAAGCAGCTGCAATTACATGATCTCAGCTAATTACTGCTGTTATAAATAAAACAGCTGAACAGTAATAAAATACAAAGAGCTAGGCTCATGTCAAACCCTGCATCAGTGAACACAGTGAAGAAAAGCCATTTTCACTGTCCTTCACAGAGTCTGGAAAGAATAATGTCCCTGTTTTGAGTGGGAATAATGAGTAGAAGTCAGCTCACATGGAGCAGGGACCCTGCTGCTGCCTCTTCATGGTTGGTGGAACCATCATGGGGACAAATGTCCCAAGCCTTCAGAGAATGCAGGCCTGACAAGGAGCTTATTTCTTGCTGGAGACAGACCTTGCTGCATGTCTTGGCTGTTTTCAGGTTTTGGAATCTGAAACAATCCATATGGGCCTTAGGTTTTCTGAGTTCTTATTTTTGATGAAAATCTACTTCATTGACATAACTGACATAACTGAGAACTCAGTGTCATCCCGACTTTGAAATAATTCTTCTCCTGCTCTGAACATCACCATCCTGATCTCAGTTCCATCACTGAATTCAATCATTGAAAGGATTCAAATCCAGATCCTTTTCATGCCTACAAGCACGTCCTTATACATCAAAGCTATCCTTCAGAGACACAATACAATAAAAATTTAGAAAAATAAATTAATAAAACTGCTTGTTCTTTAGACTCTGGCCTGAAGTGTCAAATTTCCTGTCTATGCCAAACATATCTCCAAACTACTTTTTTTTGCCAAACCTCAATGTCCTACGGAGTTTTGTAATTTACCCAGAGTAGGTATTTGGTATATATTCTAATATGAACAAGTAATGGGAAAATGTACCAGGAGCAAAATATAGATAACATAAGGACATTTTACTTACTCCCTACACAACAACACCTTTCAGGATCAGCAAACCTGGCCCCTTTGCCTGTTATCACCTGCTGCTGTTTTGCTGATGTGAAGATTTTCTCATTTCTCAGCAACTTTCTCAATGAAAATAGAGCAAGACCTCAGACGCACCTCAGGATCATACTCATCCCGCTTTCTTTCTCCACCTTTTCCACTGGCAGTAGGTATGCCATGGGCAGCAGTCCTCCCTTACTCTAATTCAGAGAAAACACCACTGCAAAGACACCACAGCAGTATGAAGAGAGCAAATGATACATTTTACAAGCTGGTTGCACAGAGTGTTAAGTGCAGACAAACTATTTAATAAAATAAATGCATAATGGCTGTAAAGCAGTTTCTGAAGATACTTAGAAATGTGCTCTCTGAAAATGTTAGTGTAATCCTAAGGGTGCTTAAAATAATACTCTTATAAAAATAGCAAAAGTGCTGTTTATAAATTGATTTGTAGAGTATTAGCTGTACTTTGTCACGCTATTGGAAGATGATCAGCTTTAAGGCACAGATAAAACCCTCACTGATCTTTCTGAGAGTTTACTCAATATTACGTCACGTTTACAGCTCAATTATTTGGATGAAGAAACTTTTAAGTACTCCTCATATGAACTCTCATGCTGGAAATATGGGATGGTAGCATACTTATAATTCCTTTACCACAATCAATATTAGCATGGCCATGTCCCAGTATTAAGATAGGGGCTCACTGCTTTGTAGACAGCATAGGAACTGTGCCCTACGGACTCCTCCAATTTCAAGCATTTTGCTGTTGTGAAGGTACATGGAGACGTGTCATGACGCATGAAAGACATGATGTGTTTATGAAGTTATGCAAAACAAAACAACAACAACCATTGTGGGAGGCAATAGCTTCTTGTGTATCTCCATGGCTGGCTTTCATCTTCCTTTTGCTGTCCTGCTTTCCTCTTGGTTCTGCTCTTTTCAGCAGGAAGCTATCACTTATCAGGAAATCATAGGATGTTTTGGGTTGGAAGAGACACTTAAAGGTCATCTAGTCCAACCTCCTGCAGTGGGCAGGGGCATCATCGACTGGATCTGGTTGATCAGAGCCCTGTCCAACATAACACTGAATATTTCCAGGGATGAGTCACCTACAATCTTTCTGAGCAACCTGTTCCAGTCTTTCAACACCCTTATTGTATAAAATTTCCTCCTTATATATAGCCTGAATGTATTTTCTTCTAGCTTAAAACCATTCTTCCCTGTCCTACCCCTACAGGGCCTCTTAAAAAATCTGCCCCTATATTTCTTGTAAGTTCCTTTAGGCTGCAACAAGGTATTCCTGGAGCCTTCTCTTCCCCAGGCTGAACTTGAGCTCTCTCACTGCCTTTCCTTAGAGGAGAGTGTTGGGGTTTTAGTTTAGTCTTAGGTTTTCCTGTTAAAGGAATTTTCTCCCATATGCATGTTGCTAGGGGACAAATAGCTGTACTTAAGAAAGACAAAAAGGGGAGTGGGGCGGGCCTGGCTACTCTTTTGTCTACACCTGGGTGTGGGGTCAGTTCGCTCTGAGCGTCCGGAGAGAGAAGCTGCAAAGAAAGGAGCTGCTGCTGCTTTCTTTTTGGCTGTTCTTTCTTCCTGCTGGAAGCAACGCCGGGACCCTAAAAGCCGCTTTTCCCTGCCCTGCTGGAGACCGAGCTGTGGCTGTCCTGCCCCGCTGCTGTTTCGAGCTTTCGCTACGCTGTAGCCCTGCTCGCCCTGCCTGCCTGGGCCTCCGTGGTTTTTCCCATCTGGATACATCTCGCCTGCCACCCGGGATTTGCGTCCGTCCCTGCCGTTCCAGCCTGCTGTTCCTGAGAGCCCGGGATCGGCTGCCCAGGGGTTTGTGAAGCTCCTTTGTTCCATCCCTCCCCGGGATCCCAGGGCACCAGAGCCGCGGGTTTCCCGAGCTCGCCCCGGAGCGCCCCCTGCAGCCGCGGGGGAACCATCGCACCTGCCCTGCTCACCGGGAGCCGCCAGCGCCCCTGCCGGCTGCGAGCGGAACTGCACCCGAGGGGAAAGGGCCTGACAGCCGAGAAGGCTGGCACTGGGTTTGTGATTGCTGTTACTGCCATAGTTGTTGTTGTTTTGTTTGACTGGTTATATACATATATATATATAGTAAAGAACTGTTATTCCTATTTCCCACATCTTCGCCTAAAGGCCCTTGATTTCAAAATATAATAACTTGGAGGGAAAAGGGGTTATATCTGCCACTTCAAGGGGGGCCTCTGCCTTCCTTAGCAGACACCTGTCTTTCAAAACTGAGACA
This sequence comes from Corvus hawaiiensis, assembly GCF_020740725.1. Lineage (NCBI taxonomy): Eukaryota > Metazoa > Chordata > Aves > Passeriformes > Corvidae > Corvus > Corvus hawaiiensis. The sequence continues at coordinate 57,927,632 of NC_063217.1, forward strand.
GAGAGGTGTTCCATTCCTCTTGCATGGGCCTCTCATCCCTGTCACGATGGGAGAGTTTTGGGATGGAGATGGATGTTTATGAGGGAGCGAGACAGACCCTTGCTTTCAGCCATAACTCTTCAAAACCTGAAATATGCGCCAAAGTTTAAGAATATCACAGCACATGGTGATACTGTGAAAGTATTTCCAGAGTTGGTTTCCTTGGAAACTTTGTATAAACCTGGGAAGGGCAGGAAATGGCTTTTACCTGCCTTTAAAGGGAAATTAATAATTTCTCTTAGGAGAGATTTTTCTATTGATGGCTGGACACACTTTCATGCTTTGTTGCTTTAACTCCTGCATTGTTGCTTAGACCAATGCAAGAGGAAGCACAAACAGCATCAAATTCAGGTAGGGTTGAAAGTCTGCTTGGTGTTGATAGAAATTACTATACAGACTGCTGGTTGTTTTGCACAGGTCTTTAACCCTGAATGAAAACAAACCAAGCAAAAAAACACCCCCAAAACCAGTCTAGTCTGTTCACCTTGCCACTCAGCTGTGTGTCAGACTTCATCTACTGACTCCTATAACAAAATTATGACTTCAGTTAAATTAATGGGAAAGTTCCATGTACCCATTAAAATGTAAGATTTGCTCCTGGAAGTTTCCTGACCTAAGTGCTGGTTTCAAAGTCTGTTAAATAAAGTGCTGATTTGTCATTGCTTCAGATGTTTTAATGCCCAGAGAGACCATGCTTCAACTTCTATCGGATCTCCAAAGCCAAAACCCCATAATTTCTTTCTGGAATCCTTTTAAATTTTGGAACTGGGAACTATTTTTAGGCTGGTTTTACAAGCTTCAGTGAATGCACCAGTTTGTGGCTTGTTGCAAGAATTAACCAGTCATCTTTACAAAGAGTTGCCCAGATGGAATGAAAACCTCTAGAGATACTGATTTAGCTTACTGAAATGGTGCTGGATGAAAAGACTGATAGATACATGGTGTTTTCCTGGATCCAAGTTATTACTTGGATATAGTCAGTGTGTTTGACTGAAGTAGTTAACTACAGCATTTTCAGACATGATGGCAACCCATCAGCTCTGCCACTGCTAGTTAGCTCCATTCCAGCATCAGTAGTGATTTTGTTAACAGAGGACTTCTCAAAAGCTTTGCCAAATGGCTTGCTTTGGATGCCTAAACCTTAGAAGCAGTTTAATGTCAATACAAGTGGGCATAATAAGTTAGGTAAAAAAAATCAAATAAAATTAATTGCTCAAGTGATGTATGAAAATAATGTGGCAGAAAATCAAACTTTCTTCTCTTTGCCTTTATATTGATTTTAAGGAAAAGCAGCAGTTTGTTTTCCTGGCTTTCTTGCTCATAACTTCTCAATCATACTCAATGATTATAACTTTGTTCCATTGCAAACATAGTTATTTTATATATGGAAAATCTAAACACATACAGATTTCTCCCAACACTTAACTTTTATTTGAGAACCCACTTTTTCTGTGCTAACACATCCAAAGTATTTTTTACCAATCACTAGCTCTGATGCACAAAAGAGCACATAATCTTTACCTGTAGTGCATACATCAAAGAAAATATTTACTTGGCATCTCACAAAAACCTAAATGACTCACCAGCAAATGTCCTACCCTTGTGTCAGTCTGCCATCAGGAGTTGCACTGATCCTGAAATAGGAGGGACATGTTCTTGCTGGTAGGATGAAAGAGAGCATTCAAAGGACTCACATGGAAAGGAACATGTTCAAATAGCCTTCGTTCTCTAAAGAACTGGAACTGAACCCAGAAATACATGCAAAATTATGCCCTCTTCTCTTCTGTCTAGTTGCTTCATCTCTGAATGCTTTGTTGGACCATTTACAATAGTGGCAGGCAGCTTTAATTAAGATATTAAATTTACTTGTTCTAATTACTGGGGTTTTTTCCCTGATTCCATTTGTTCTTGTATTTGATTGTTTCCTGCAATGTAGTCAAACAATAAATCCCTCCTACAAAAGCAGCTTTGGCTGGCTGAGTAAATTCTCTGTTTTTCTGTACCAGGTTGATATCCTACAGGCTCAATCCTTCTTTAACAATCATGTCAACTGTTTGCCAGCAGTACCTTAATTAAGGGAAGAGAGTTCTCCCTCATGAATTGGAAAGACTTTAGGATACCTCTCTGGGAACATGTTCAGAGAGGTTTTTAATATCTCGAAGGATGGTGACTCAAAAACTTCCCTGGACATCCTGTCCCAATGCTTGGTCACCCCCACAGTGAAAAAATTAATGTTTCCCCCGAATCTTCTCTTCTCGAGGCTGAACAGTCACAGCTGCCTCAGTCTTTTTTCATAGGAGATATACTCCAGTCCCTTAATCATTTGAGAGGCCCTTTGCTGGACTCTCCCCAGTATGCCCATGTCTCTCCCGTACTGGGGAGCCCAGAACTGGACACAGAACTTCAGGTGTGTGGGGAAGGACCAGCCCATGCGACATGCTGGCAGCACTCCTCCTAACTGAGCCCAGAGGATTGCTGGTGTGCTTTGCCTGCTGGTTCCCATCAACACAGAGTCCACCTGTACCTCAAGGACCTTTTCTGCCAAGATGCTTTCCAGCTCATCAGCCGCCACAGTCTTTGTGTATCTCCCGGGACTGGAGATCCTTCTGACTCTACTCATTTTGCAACTATTTAAATAAATCATTGGTCTTGCATTGGGAATTATCTCTTCCACCAAAATTTTCCAACCTACTCACTTGCATTGCCTGCATTACTGTTCTTATTAGATAAGAACAATCATCTGAATAAGTTTCTCCCTCTCCTAAAAGCATATCTGTTCTACCACCCTTTTTGAAATTTTTTTTCTGGAATAATTATCTTTGATTTATGTTATTCAGTGAGGAATGGTTGGTGTGATGATGATGATGATGATGATGATGGACAGTTTGTATTTCTGAAGAGGCTGGATGTACTCTTAAAATATTTATATCTTCATCATATAACCCTAAAAAGCAAATAAGCAAGCCAAAACCTGGAGAACATAGAAGAATTTTCTGTAAAGCAAGTTCTAAAGAAGTTTTCCAGGAACAAAACTGAATTTGTGAAAGGCCATTATTTGGTGGTTCACAAGTAAAATTTTATGTCCAACTGTATATTTAACAGCTTCCTCTTTTTAAAATGTCTTTAAGTAATGCTAACATGCACTTAATGCAAAAAATTATGATGAAGACTTTAAACCACAGGATCATATAAATGCACATTGAAGCGCAAACCTGGTGTTCAAAATTACTGTGTTCAAGAGCTCCTCTGCTAGCAATCCTCATATTTACCCACTGAGCAAGTACTTTGTCACTAATGTTTTATCCCATGCATTCACTAATGCACAGCTGAAGTGTTCTCTAACCTGTATAGATTTACTCCAACGATTGCTTGAAATCTGGAGCAATGTGCACAATGTGCGTTTATGTCACACTCTTTACTTGAAACATTTTTACCTTATCACCCAGGAAACGCATTTGGGAATTTTTGATAAAAGGCTGTGTTGCAGCTGAAGGATTTTTCATAGTTAATCTCTGGTGAATTGTAATGAGATTTTAAACAAGGAGTTTAATCCATGCTAATTCAGCATGGTGTTTGTCATGATGTTGTGATAGGTCTGTATAACAGACTTATAGCTAATCTATAACTACTTGTCTCAGTCTTGAAAGTAGATGTTACCCCTTTATCACTGATGGTCAGACAGGATCTTAATATAATCTTAAGAAAACATTTTAAGAATTTTTAATTTCTCATACTTCAAAACAAGGCTACAGAACCAGTACTGCACAAGTATTCATGTTTTTAGACACCATTCTCATCATCCTTGCACAGCACTCATTTCCTCCACATAGACTGAAGACTGTGTAGCTGTGCTGGCTTTGGCTGGGGTAGAGTTAACTTTCTTCACAGTGGCTGGCATGGGGCTTTGTTTGGATTTGTGCTGAACACTGGGTTGTTAACATAGAGATGTTCTTGTTATTGACGAGCAGAGCTTGCATGGAGCTAAGGCCATTTCCATGGCAGGGAATTTGGGGGTGCATGGGATGCTGACAGGAGGCACAGCCAAGACAGGTGACCCCAAGTGACTAAAGAGATATTCCAGACCATGTGACATCATGCTTAGTATTTAAAGTGGGGGTAAGAAGGAGGAAGAGGGGGAACATTTGGAGTGGTGGTGTTTGTCTTCCCAAGTAACTGCCAGACGTGATGGGACCCTGCTCTCCGGAAGACAGCTGAATATTGCTTCCAGAGAGCCGGGGGTGGACAACCCGGTGTGCCGTGACCTTCCTAGAGAGAGCGTCCTGCAAAGAACAACTCTTCCAGGGGTGATGGCAGCAGGCCTCCCTGGGCAGCAGGGGATTCCAGCAAGTGTAGCAACTTCTCTGCTACAAGTGACTCCAGCTCTTGTGATTCAGCTCTTGGTGGAATCACCCAAGGTGAACTCGGGGATAGAGAGACAGGAGCCTTGTTTGGCAATTCCACAGAGGCAGCTTTTATTGTCCAGCAGCCCCAGTAAAGGGAAGGCCAAGGACAAACACTCCCCAGTCATGGGCAGAAACAGAGGCATTTTATGGGAAAGGCAGGGGGTGGGGTAGAAACCAACCAGCCAACTGGGTACAGGCTATCACCATATAGAAACAAGGCATGGTGGGGGTGGTTCACTTTGTCACCATGACCCTGAGGAAGGTTGCTTATCTCTGGGGAAAGTTGTCTTGGCCTCAGGCCTTTGTTCTCTAAGGGAGTGCAGAGGTTTCTGTGCCAAGGGCTCACAGCCCTCCACAGCTGAACACCTTCCTGCCCATGGAAAGAGTGGATGAATTCCTTGTTTTGTTTTACTTGTGTGCACAGCCTTTCGTTTTCCTATTAAACTGCCTTTTTCTCAACCCACAAGTTTCCCAGGTGATTTTAGCCCCCATCCCACTGCTGGGGGAGTGAGCAACTGGCTGTGTGGGGCTTAGCTGCCGGATGGGGTTAAACCACAACAGTAGCAAATTTAAATTACAAACAAAACAAATTGTTCATGAAAATTGCATTAACTGCATAAGCTCAAAATACAGAAATTGAAAATATGATTTATGGAAAATGTGGAATTGCAAGTGCTTTTCAAATAAGCCCACTAACTGTAATATAAACACTGTTTCCAAAGAAACATTCTTTCATTGTAGCATAAAAAACGTTGTATAGCTACTGTATAAAAGGTTTTATTTCTCCTTAAAACAGGAAATAGAGTTGATATGGCTGGAGAACCCTCAGCAAGGAATCAGCCACCTGACATTCAACGCGTTTCATGGCTTGTGATTTCTTCTCTTTGGGATGTCAATCTTTCCATGTTGTACTTTAACCCATTTTGTTAGTTTGGTAAACATCAAATTAATTTCAAGGGGGTTTTTTTAAAGATTTTTCTAAAGAAATCTCTTCATAACCACTGAAGGACCTCTCCTCTAGAAGTGGTTGTGACCTGTTATGTACTGAGGTGTAGACTTGCTGCTGGGCCTCTGCCCACAGAGATTTTGACACTGTACAGAAAAATGCCATCTTCTTGGACTTCACCCTGTGAGGACAAGACCCCCTAGAATCCCAAATAGTGGGCCATGTGTAGTTGTCAAGTTAAGCAATTATGGTAGTTCCCCAAATTGGCCTCGGTCACCAGTTTTAATAAACATTTCAGCTCCTACTCTTGCTGGAAAGGAAGAATTCTTTCTGATGAATTCTCCTGTCTAGACAAGAAAAGTTCTAAGCTGTTTTCTACTGAAGTTCAATAATTGTCTTAATTAATATTCATATCAAAATGTATGTCAAAAAGATTCGGACAGTATGGAACTCCCTTGTGCTGGAATGGTTTGAATATGAAGGAAGACAAGACACACACTTGTATGTATAATGTATGTTTTGGAAGATTAGTCCACAAAAACTCTACAAAAAATGCATGCCTGAGTAAAGAGATGAATTGATATGCATGATGTGGCAACTAGAGATATCTGTGAGTAAGGCTAGATGATGGATGACACTCCTGGGGAAGCAGGGCTGAGGGAGCAGAACACAAACTCTTAAATTGCAATGAGACCTGCACTGCGAAATCACAAAAGATCGATATGTTTGCACAATTACAGATAGCTGCTTTTCAATATCTTTTTCCAACTTTTTCTTGGCAATTATAAAGCTTCTTGGATGTGGAGATTAAGTGTGATGATCATCTTATAGTAATCAATTTGCTTTTAATATCTGAACAGGATTTACAGACTGAATGTAATCTGAGCATTTTAAAGCTTTTCCCTTGGAACATGCTGTCATTACATTCATTAAAATATCTCCTGTGGAGTCAGCTTTTATCAAGTAAATTATAGGCCTTGTCATCCGTTTGGCATTTTACAACTTTTGATCATACATTTCTTCATGTCAGAAAAAATTTATAGGTATTATATATGATTGTGCTTCCCCTATCTGCTGTTTGATAAAATAGATTGAGTGTAGCACCAGGGAAAAATAAATTGTGCTCAAGCTAAAGAAAAGATAGATGTAGATTTTAAAAATTCCATAAATGATCCTAGAAAACAGTACACACTGTCTGCTTTCTAGTTGCCCAAGAGCAACAGAATAGAGGATTGTGAAGAGCTTGTATAGGTGTGCGATGAGAAAAACTACTCGAGATTTTGCTCATCTTTGAAAGTCTTCATTGCTTATGATAAATTCATCTGTGCTGAAGACAAAGTGAACTCCTCCACCCTTTCCTGCAAGCTGGTGATATCATTGTAGCTGAGTTCACAGACCTGTCTCAACAGTCTTTCACTAGATAATCTTTTCCCCTCAGATTGTTTTTACCAGCCATCAACTGAGACCTTCGTGATATTTGACTTTATATGAACACATGCAGGAATGCCTTCCTTTTGATAACTTGAAACTCAGACGGAATCCTGAATATTTCCTTATAATTTTTTCCATCATCAAATTTAGATTGGTTGACACTACATCCTACTAAAGCCTGAGAATATACCATATGTAACAGTACCACTCACACCTGAGTAGCAGTTTGCATTTATGGATGCATAAAATGTAGGATTTAGCCTCTGCACTAAGAAAGGAAAAAATTCTTAGGTCTCTTTCTTTTGCTACATGAATGTATATGTTCACTATTTACAAGAGTCAGGATTACAACTGAGAATGATTGCTTGTTAAGTGACCAAAACACATTGTGTACAGGTGAAGCATAAGCTTACTGAATCACATAACCTCTGGCAATTCTATTTCACAAATAAGCATTTAATAGGGAGTGAGAGAAAATGATGTATTACACTATGATGTGAAGTCTAACCTCACAACCCTGACTTCTGCATACAGTGAAACATGAGTTGTAGTGCCATTTCATTTCTCACTATCAGATTGCCAAGAGATGGAATATTGTCACTAAAACCTATTTGGAGTTAGCTGCTGGATTATGTGAAACTGAAAACCAGTGTTCTGGGAGAATGCAGCATAGAGATGTTATTTTCTATCTTTCCTCTCTGACTTTTCTCAGACAACGTTAGGACAATTGTAGCACTCCTGTTTCCCCCATAGTCCATCCACTCCCACAATAGGAAATATTTTTGTGTTAGCCTCCAAGTTAAATATACAGCACCAAGTGAGAGGTAGAAAGCAGGTGAAGAGAAGGCAGCTGCAGAAGCAGAAAATTAACTCCAAAGAGTATGGATCCTATTTTCCTGCAAATTTTTCTATTAATAATGAATGAAGAAGAAAATCATAATTTATATAAAGGATCTCTAAAATATTTTTCTTCCTTGAGATGCCAGAAACTCTTCAGTGCTTAATGCCTCCAAATCTGGGTATGAGAGTATTACATATATCCACATGTATTTATAATACCCATAACACAGGAATTGATCCTTCTGATGGCAGTGTGCTTTCATATAATTTGCTGAGACAGGCACAAAAACATGCTTGATTGCAAACAATGCTTTGAAGACTCAATAATTGACTATTAAGTCTAGGATTAACTAAAGGAGATCATAACACAGCATGAAAAAATACTCTGAGGGATTGCAAAGATATATGAAGAGGTAATTTTTAAACAACTTTGACAATCCTCTGGACCAGTTCTGCCATCCTTAGGCATGACAAAGTAGTATTTGATTCCACTAATAGCCTTGATCTGACAAGTGGGGCTCTTTGCCAATTAAGGTACAACTCAGTATGAGGCAATATGGCAAAACTGCTTTGCAGTGTTTATATGTTTGCATGCTTATCTGTAGTTACATGGGGAAATGGTCTGCTGCTACTGATTTCATGATACAAAAATACAATGTAAGTGTATTTTTTGGAGTGTATTTTTCAAGAACTTGTGTTTTCCACTAGGATGTCTCTGCATCATAAGCAAAAGATTGCAGTCTGATAAGGTATTCATGTGATCTTTTTCAGTTTGGTGTTTAAGGACAGAATAAGTATAAATTCTTTGGAAAGAAAGGGGTACTGTGCACACACGATAGCCAAGCATCTGAGGCACATACTCGATGGATGATTTAAAGAATAAAAAAAGTTTTGGTAAGGGGTGAGGCTAGTGCCCTAGAATACAAGTGGAGGCAATTTTCTTTTCATCTAGAGTCAGTTTTTATTGTCTTTCCCCATACTCAGGAGGACTTCAATGTCTTTCTGGTAATTACAGCTTTGCTGTGAAATCCATGAATTTGTAAATTACCTTGATTTCTCTTTTGTAGTTTATTCTGAAAACTAATTATGACAATCTAATACTCTCCCCGTTGAGCTTTCACTCTAGGCCATCTATCAGGCAGATTTTCTTAATAAATATGTTTATTCATAGGTTTTGATCAAATAGTTCTTTTGAAGAGGCAAGAAAGATTTTTAAGTGGGAGAGGACATAAAGTGAGCAAAGAAGTGTCACACCTGAGGAAGGTGCACAAGTGTGTTACTTTGGCTATTTTTATTAGTGTACATGGTTTTTCACTTAGAAGACCACTTAAAATGAATACAGTGCAACATGCCATGAAAAGAAAGAAAGGCACTTTGACAAATATTCTGTGTATAGTTGCATGAAAATATGGGAAAAAAAATTTTAAAAGATTGGATTATTTAGGCAACCTGACATTGTCTAATTTTAATGAATAATTGTTAATTTTAATAAATATTAGTGTGAAATACATGCCACATAGTTCTGTTAAACACAACCAGGTGATTATTAATTCTGCCATTCACACTCTGGAGGACTGCAAACAGCCTCTTCTTAGAGTCTGAAGGTCTTCTTGAAATCCATCTGCAGCCTTCTGAAGACATCTGGATACTTAAAAAATATCAAAACCATGTTACACACTTGTTTAGTCACTCCCAAAATATTCTGGCTGTGCTGTACATGCCTCAGATTCTTTTCCTCCATCAAATACCTCTCTGTCCTCCAAAACTCATGCAAGTTCAAACTGCTGCTTGGACTCCTTATGAAAAACATTTGAGTCATCCTGTCAGGAGCCAGGACCAGCACAGCATGATTTCACATCATCCGAGTGGCTCTGCAGCTGGTGAGCAAACACCTTGTCAAAGAGGACAGTCTGCAGGTTGTTTACAAGCCAGTGTTTATCAGCCAGATCAGACCACTGTGCAACTCCAGGCAAGTCCTGATTTGTTTCTAAATAATTTACCCTGAAAATAGATGCTATGGTTAATGAAATAGAAAGAGGATGGATTCCATGCTAAGCATGGTAGCGTGGCTAATTCACTCTCAATGTTTTGACAGATGCTGTTGTAAAGTATCACGGAGGTTTCCTCTGGGCTAATACATACCCACTGGAGGCATGCCACGTAGATAATTCAAATTACCTCCTTCTATTGCAGAATGTCTTGAACAGGGCTTCCTAACACTGCCCTGCCAGACATTTAATCAAGGTGTGCTGACCAGAGTTAGGTGTTTAAAATGGTCAGTCCTGAAAAGGCATAATTATCCCGCTGAGCTATAAGCATGTCATCATGGCACACACCCTCTCTCTTCTGGGTAGAGAAATGAGACCTCCAAAGGATCTTTAAGCATCATTAAGTCCAATTACATTCTTAATAGCACAGACTGTTAAAAGACTCTCTTATTAAGCTTTTCCCCGTTTACTCATCCACGCAAGGATGTGTTATGTCCCAGTTCTCCAGGTCCAAAACAGGTTGTTTTTATACATGGGTGGAGAAGTAAAGGGTTTTTTGCATAATACATGGTTATGTCAGTTTATTAATTTTTAAAGTGTATTAATACTTAAAATGGCATTTACATGAGTAAGCAAGCTGAATAATTAAAAAAATTTAAACTTAGACTCCTAAGAAGCAGTAACTTTGACAATAAGTTATATGATAAGCATTTTTATTTTTTATTTGTAAAGTGGTGACAATTAAAATGAGCAAATTTTAGTGGCAAGGTGTAAGACATGGCCAACAGTAATTTTTTTTCTAAGTAAATTTGAATGTGATGACAGCATTTGTAAAGTAGTAAAATTGCATTAGGTCTCTTTGTCATTAATAACCCACACAGATGTAGGTTGAATTTTTATCAGTGGCAGACTGAAATTTGAATTACTTCCATAGCCACAGAGTCTAGATGATAATAGTACTGTAAACAGGCCCTTACATTTATAAGATGTCTTCTGCATGGCACAGTGATACAGAAGTGGCACAATTACCTTGTCATGAATCCAAAGCCAGGCTAAGCTGGTTTTGCAAACTTCAGCTAGTTGCATTCTGGGCTTTAGAGAAAGTCCAAGATGGGATGAATAAGCATGGGAAGAAGAGCAAGAAATTATGTAAAGGCCTGAGGAGAAGATGCCACATTGAATATTTTTTCTTTAGCAATAGAAGAGAAACTTGTATAGGACACTTACTGGAACATTTGGTGTGCTCAATGGAATTTGTATCAATACTCCTCTCTCTCTCTAGAGAGGGCTCACTTTTATTCCCTTGTACTTGGGAGTTGCAGGATGGTTGCCAGTACCACTGCAGTGACCTGAAAGGTGAAGAGTTCCTCTGCTCTGTGCCATTACGGAGGGGGCTGATGTTGGTCTGAACATGATGGCTTCGTGCTGTGGATGTTTGCTGGGAACCTGCCAGATTCTCCACTGGCTTTTTCTCTGTCACACTGGCTTTGTGTTGACAGAGAAGTTCCAGGCCAACAACCTGATATTTACTTCAACTTCCATGTCAGATGTCAAATGTCACCTTCAGTGGAATCTGCTCTAGAGGTCCTCATGGTATTGATAATGTTCTTTCTGCCCCTCTGCTCCTCTCTGGTGAGACCCCACCTGCAGTGCTGCATCCAGGTCTGGGGTCCCCAGCACAGGAAGGACATGGACCTGTTGGAGCAAGTCCACAGGATGGCCACCAACATGATTTGAGGAATGGAGCGCCTCTCCTACAAGGAAAGGCTGAGAGAATTGAGTTTGTTCATTCTGGAGAAGGGAAGGATTTGAGGTGACCTAATTGTGATCTTCCAGTACCTCAGGGAGCCTGCAGGGAAGAAGGAGAAAGACTTGTTACAAGGGCATGCAGTGATAAGACAAGGGGGAAGGTCTTCAGACTGAAAGAAAGCTTAGGTTAGATATTAGGAAAAAATGCTTTGCTGTGAGGGTGATGAAGGACTGCAACAGGTTGCCCAGAGAATCTGTGGATGCCCCATCCTTGGAAGAGTTTAAGGCCAGGTTGGGTAGTATCCTGAGCAACCTGGTCTGGTGGGAGGTGTCCCTGCCCATGGCATGGGGGGGCATGGAACAGGATGATCTTTAAGGTCCTTTCCCTTATGGAAATGACCCAGGCCATTCTGTGATTCTGTGTTCTACACCTGGATCCCAATGGGAACTCAGCCTGATGGGAGAAAGGTTGTACCTCTTTTCTTCCAAACCAAACAGGCAAACCCAGCTAGTTTCCACTTGGAGCTGGGCTCCTCTGGGACAGGGAGTCACTACCTGGTAGTGCAGCTCTGACAAAAGTGGGCTCCGCTGTTGCTTCCAGCCTTTGGTTTGCATTTTGTTCTCTTGGAGTTTAGGATTTTAACTCAATGTGTGATAGACTGAAATTTCCAGCAGTTAAAGGCATTCCTGAACACACAAAGCTACCCCCATAAGGGGGTGAGACAACTCGAGGAAGACTAAATTATTGTCACCATTCCTAGCAGGCAAGATGCTTTAATGGGGGTGAGGGGAGGGGGAAAATACTGTACAATATTCTCCCAGAAAGAAAAAAAGTAATACTCTGCACAGTTTTTATGGCTTTTCCAAAGTGTATATAGATGACATATTACCTGGATGATCTTTCAAGAATACTAAAAGATTATGTGCAGAATTATGAGTTTTCAGGTTCTTTTGGCTTCACATTATCAAAGACACATCAATTGCATGACAGCCAGGGTGAAAATTACTGTTTTATTACCACCTTTAAATCTCTCATCTTTCTCATGGAGGCATTTGATCATTTGAGGCCAACTGTATGCAGTATGTTTGAAAAATATATTCCTTTACATGTGGTAACGAAGATCACAAGATCACACTGACTGTGTTTAACTGTCCTTGTGTACATATTAAAATCTGAGAAATATTTCTATTTATCAAAAGAGACATAATTCTTAAAACATGTATGCACAGTAAGATGCCATTAGATACAAGCTACAATTAACAAAACAAAAAAGAGAGAGAATTATTATTAAAGTTTTTTTGGAGACATTTCTGGAGGAAATCTTTCACGTAAATGAAAAATAAAAGGAAAAATGACTTGCATAAAGGGTAAGGGAGCAATCCCTATGTATTGGATGAAGCAAAGAATAGAAACAAATGAAGGTGAAAGAAGAATAAATATTATTTCTATTTTAAGAAGGGACATAATTTTGTGTGGATTTTTACATGGTGTTTCTGAGTTCTCCAGTACAGTCATACCAATGCACTCAAAGTAAGATTCTTTCTCACTATACCAGTATATGTTGAAGCCAAGTTAATTTTATATATTAATTTTTCCTAATTAACTTGAGCTGATATCAAAATACATTCTCTTTTTCTATGCTGATGGTATTCATGCTATCTGCTCTGAAGGCATCTGAGATACCTGCATCACAATTTGAGTTGCTTAAGAAAAAGTGGTGTAGGCATTTATGAAATTCAGGATACCTGAATCTGAAATCTGTGCCACACTGTGACGCTGGTGTCTTCATTCTGAGTCCTTTTATTTCTTGGGTATTGTCAAACCTACGTGGAGAGTGTCAATTACCAGTCTTGGCTCCAGAAGGTGCTTCCTCAGGAGGAGAATAAGGTAGTAACTTTGAGGAAAACCTCAGACAGGTAAAGGAATGCTTTGCACCTGGATACCTCAGCTTGTTGTCTAACCCACATGTGAGCAGTGTTTCAGAAAGGACAATAATGACCAGTAGGGTGGTCACAGCTGGGATTGTGTGACGATTAGCTTTAGCAGAGGTCTCATTATTTGAATTTCTTGCTTTACATGTGCTTGCCACATTTTGAACTCAGGCAGCTTTGCAATTGGAGAAGAAATACCTGTTAGAGAGTTCAAAGAAAGTTATTTTATGTTTCTCAGAGATGATATCAAATTGTTTCTAACTATGGCCTTGAGCTGTTCTTTGTGTGATTTTCCCTAAAACGACTCTTAGACATTTTGAACCTAGCATTGGTTACTACTATCAAGACTTGCCTGAGGAGCTCTACCCAAAATAAAACGTTGTTACCTCGTAGCAGGGATATGCAAATTAGTGTTCAGAAAATGCTTGCAGTGCTCTCTGTGAGGGGACTGGTATGAGCCTGAGGTATTATTGATATTGTCTCTACAGAGGGCTTTGCACCCTTGACAATTATTAATTACTGATGTCTGGTTTGGCTCTTCCAGTTTTTCATTTTTGTCTCTCACTCTTCTTTTCATAGCATCCTATTTAGAATGCCATTAGCCCAGACTCTGAATGACTAATCATTTACATGCATTTCAAAGCACAGGCTTTGTTTCATACCTGGCAACGGGGTGCATATCATTGGATACCTTCTGTAACACATCAGCACTGTATTACACCATCTTTTGTTTGAATAAATCAGCCCTCAGATCACCCAGGAGCAAAGCTGGCATCTGGAATTTATCTTCTGTGAGCCCTCTTAAGAGAGGAAAGGAAATGGCAGGAACATGTAGGAGGCTAAGTGGGGGAAGAAACAGTATGAACAAGTGAATCCAACAACTCACTTGTTTCTCACTCTGAACAACAGTCCTAAATATAGGTTTTTAAAAGAAATTTGACCTATTAAAAGAATCCTTTGCCCATTAAAGCCTTCCCACTAATAAATAATGCCTGAGCACACACCACTTGCGGGTCCCTGTTACCTGCTTGCTGTTACTTATATAATGGCCCTGTTTGCTGAAGTTTTAGCACATATCTCAACTGCCATCCTAAATAGTGGACATTGGACTCCATTAAAGTCCTGCCAAAATCAGTAGGTACTGGCGGAGTTAAGATACCTTTGTTATACTTCAGCACATGCATAGTTTTAACCATGTGAATTAAACCATCGATCTTAAAGGGATCAAAAACGGCAGAGAAAGTTTTCTAGCTGATAAGTAGGTTACAAAGGAAAGGCTAATTTTAAAGTTCAAGAAAACAAGTATTCTGAGGTATGGGTATGACAAATTCTAATTAGCATCTGTGAGGAATTAGAGAAGATTTGTAGAATAACAGTTCATGCACTGTTCATACTTTAAATAGCAATTTGGTCTGAGTATAATTATAAATAAGCTTTTTCTTCTCATTAATTTTCTACTTGATTACTTAAGCTATTGTTCAAGTGCAGAGCAGAAAGAAAGAATTAGAAGCTGTTTACACCCTGCAAATGATAGCAGAAATTATAAAGGAAATGTATAGTAATGAATAAAAGGACATCGACTCATGTATAAAAAGTGTTGTGCCACAATGAGATTAAATTGTGCTGATTATTTTAATGCATCACCAGGAATAAATAAGTAAACCACTGAGCTGAGTTGCACAACTTCTTACTGATGTTTTTGCAAGTATTTTTTTTCTGTCTGCCTTGTCTTTTTCATCTATAATACTTGCTAAAATGCCTCTTTTGCAAATCTCTCCCTTAGCCTTGGTAATAACGAATTATGTAAAACTGCTAAATATATAATTATTGAACCTCTTATGTGAAAGTATTTAAACATACTTTAAATTCAAAGATTTTTTTTTCTTGCAAACTTTGAAGATAAACCTTTGAAATAGTTCACAAATTATGAGATTTCTCATTAGTCCTTACTATTGCCTCAGTACATGGAGAAGGACCAAAGTGTTTATTCTACCTCTTTTGTCAGCTACAAATTCTGACCCAAAGTAGCAGAGACTCTCATTGAGCCCCATTAACATATTAATTTGCACACCCCTTGGGATGCAAATGAAGAAAAACTTGTGTGATATAATGCATGCATGACCAAAGTCACCAAACCCCACATTTCCAATGACAGAGCATCCAGAACTTCCCTGGGCAACCTCTTCCAGTCTCTCACCACATTGTAGAGAATTTCCATGTTATAGCCAACATAAACCTGCCCTCTTTCAGTTTAAACCCATCAGTCCTTGTTCTGTCATTACAGGCCCTGGGAACTGTGTTTCTTGTAAGCTCCCTTTAAGTATTGAATGGACACAATAAGGAGTCCTTAGAGCCTTCTCTTCTGCAGGCTGAACAACCCCAACTCTCTCAGCCTTTCTTCACAGGAGTTGTTGGTTTTGACTTCAGGTCTTATGTTTTCTAGATATTTCTGGGTTGTGTGATTTTTTTTGATGGCCAGGTGGAGATTTTGAAAATCAGAGGGCTTTTAAGGAAATAAAAGAAGTTTGTCGCCAAAATTATAAGGGCACTCCATTATTCTGAAATATTGTGGCTCAGTTGGGTCCTCTGCAGGATGTACAGATAGCATATATTTCCATCTCCTGTTTATCAAAAGCCATTGAAATAATGCCTGTGAAATATGCCTAGATCAACTAAGAAAATGAAGCCAGTCATGACTCATGATAGCATCACTGGCATGATGGTTCTCAGAGTTCAATCTTATCACACCTAGAGTTTTAAAATGGCTAAAAAATGATTGAGCACAAAGCCATATCCTCTTAGATATAAAATGTATGAGTGCATTTTAGCATGTAAGACTTTTTAAGTAGTTATTTATTTTTAACTCAACACAAAAGCCTGACAGCCCACCTCTTTTATGTAGCATATCTCCTGTTATATTTCAGAGATAACTGCATATGAGATGCAGCAACTGTCTGTAATGCCTGATAAGGAAGTCGGTGTCAGCACTGGAGGAGCCATCTTTCATGGCATTTGGGGACAGAAAGAAGATATGTTAGCTGTACCACTGATGTAGGCTTGCATGAATGGAAATTATTTCTTTCTCTTGGGCCAAGGGGCAAGTGAGCAGTGACTTAACCCAGTCTTGCAATAATTCACAGCTAAAAGAAAAATGAGAGAAGATGATGAGAAGAGTTTGATTTATATACTCTGTGTGCTGTTTGCAGAGATGGGCAACACAGTCAAATATCAGGCAGAAAAAGTGTCTGTGCAGTCAAACCTAACAGTGTTGGCACGAGTACTGATTTGACTGGCCTGTCAGAAAAAGTGAAAGTTCTGACAAGCTGCTTTTGGCTATATATTACATACTGAAATACCATTCATTACACTACAGACTAAAATACTATGCTCAATATATTTTATACAGTATGTTCTTTGAGAAGCCTAGAACAATGAGTCTTGAATATCTTAACTTATATCCCTGAAGTGGGATTTAACAAAGGTTCCAAGCTCACCCCTAATTACAGTACTTCTAATTCAGCTTTCAAAATTAAGATAGCATAACTTTTTGCAGTTCCTGAAGTTCCAGAATCTGAAGTTAAACTAATTTTGTGAGGCATGTTAATACCTAAATACCAGTCTCACTTTTGGAAAAATAACTTCTGCTCATGTTGGAAATTTGGTCCTTGGACACAACAGATGACTGGGATGCGAAGTGAACATTTTCTTTCTCCATGATTAGTGTGTTCTGCACAGTGCATTAACTGGCAACATCAGTTTGAAGTATTGCTCTTATGTTCTTCTTTGTCTAGTCATTTGTTCCCCTGGATTTTAAGCAGGTGCAATGTATAATTACAAACAGAAGAAAAAATTGCTTAAAATGTGCTAAGAAACTTTGAATTCTTCCTGCTCATAAAAGGAGCAGGTGAAATATCAAATCAGTTGTACCAGAAGAATACAGTTGTCTATATGCACAAATTATCTAGGGGGGAAAATTTGAGGGGTTTAATTACAGCAAAATTATAGCAACCTGAAATGTCACTGCAAACAGATTGTCTAAGGGCTACATTGGGAAACATCAATATTTAATGATATTCTTTAGGACTTTTCCAGCAGCTCAATATGAAACATCATTGTCTACTTAACACGTAAGTATTATAAGATGTTGATATTTTGCAAACATAGAAAAACACCTTGATTCACTGCAGGGAAGTCAAGTGTAAATGTCTTTCCATGCTTACAACACCACCAAACTATTGGAATTTTAGGACATATTTCAGGCATAGAAAAACGCACTGTTGAGTTTAATAGAATTTCAGGTTGTAATGTAGATTTGACTTCCAACAAAATCACTTTAGGAAGTCAGCAGCTGCAATTCTGTAGCAAAATTAACAATCTTAATAGCATGAAGCTAAATAAAATTAAATAGGAAAAAATCTTTTGAACAATGAGATCCAGACATTTTGTTTCTTTGACCATTTATTCATTTATTTTCAAGAGTAATGATGGACTTTGCTAGGGCAGAGAGTTTGTGGCAACTTGGGACACAAAACATCAGTCCCAAAGCTTCTTTGTGTCCTAAGCTGCCCTTCATGCCTCTCTGTTACCCAGGAGGAAAAGGACAGTTGTGCCATCTATTCAACAATCTGGTTCTGTGTGCTTACTAAATAGATTTCTTCCTATCAGTTTCTTTGCAACATTAATACAAACAATTGAGATAGCCTTGGACAAAAGGATGATTTAGGTAACATCTGGACAGATCATCCAGTCTTTTTTTCATATGGTTTTCATGGCCTGGAAATTCATAAACCCGAAGTCTGTTCTTTTTACTTGTCTGCACTATTAATGCACTGTGGGGGCTGCCTTCCACAGCTGGAAGTGTCCTGAGCTTGGTCAGAGTAAGCCCTTAATATTGCATAGTTTCCATTTGATCAGTATCAGCAAGGAAATTTCTGCAAGTAGTGGGTTAAGTTATCAATATTTAGTTCAATGGAATGCCTGGAGGATTTCCTCAGGGCAGAAATAACATTCTGCAGATTTAGCGGCATTTCCCTGGGATACGGGTGGATATTTGACCTCTCCCCATAGGTAATGGAACTAATCGCGACAAGATGTTTACCAGCAGTTCTCCAGATAATTGCTTCAGCTCAGCATAGAAGTTCAGAAGAAATAAATTTTACCCCTCTTTCAAAAAAACCCTCCTTTAAATTTATCTATTCCGGTTTGAGCCTGCTTTCTCTATGTTATCACCTGAAAGACAAGTGTCTACATCACTTTTATCCCATCCATGTGGGTTATTATGAGATAATATACCAGTGGAGGGCTCTATAAATAATTAACTACAGCTGTGCCATCACATCTTAGGGTGGATGCTCATTCTTGGCAACTCAGGAGACATGCCAAAGCTATGGAAAGTGATGCAGACACCTGCTTGAAAATACTGCAGAAAGGAAGAGTAAGATTATATCTCGGTAGGAAAATTCAGTCCAGGTTAAAATCTTTTTCGATGTCAGTTCAGCTGTTTCAGTATCACTCTAACTGAGATAAGTAATTGTGGTCACTGTCGAGTGTGACAGTCATGAATCCCATCTCAGGACAGCAGAAATACAAATTGCCAAACTATCCACTGGGGTGAGTGGAGTGTCTCTGGACAGTCTAGTCAGAGATTCTTACCCCATTTGAAGTTCTGGCTGTTAGCAGCAGTTGAAATGGAGCTTGAAAAATCCTGAAATATTAAGAGATTACTATTTTCCAGATGTCATTGCACCTCTTTCTCATGTATCTAACGTATTTTGAAAGTTTCACCCTGAGGAGGGGAAAAGGACTAACCTTCTGGTGGTCATGGATGTTATCAGACATCTTCAGCAGCATGAATTGTGCATACTGGTTCTTTCACCCTTACTTGAATCTTCAAAATTTGGGTTTGATTTAGTTCAGCTCATGTTATGTGCGGAGATGGTAAAACTCCTAAGGGATGTTCTTTTAAAACCCCATTCTTCTGTAGTGGCCAGAGTTTGTCTCACTGAAGATCACTAAAGGATGCAATTTTGAGCACTTGTATTTAGTCTTTATTCAGTTGCTGTAACAGAGCCAATGTTGTTGATATTGTTTGTATTATGCTGTGGACACTAATTTGATTTAATACCACCAAAATCAATTAAAAGCAATTAATTCTCACTATTATTTGCATAATGGAAGTATATGAGTGTAATGAGAATATACTGAGAAGCTCTGGAAACCTGGCTAACCATTATCAGTAAAGTGCATGTTAGTGTGGCAGTAACCATCTGGATTTCCCCAGTTACTCCTGTATGATTTGCCTAAGCATTCTGGAAAACTAATATCCTTGATTAGTTTGGAATCACAGATGATTAATTACCCTCCAGCAGCCAGAAAATATTTCAAAGCTTTTAATAGCTCTCATAAAAAGAAGAATAAATTTAGAGGCCACCATGAAAACATTGAATATGTGACCAGCATACTCCTGAAAGAGGAGTTTCCAGAATTATATACTGTCAGGGAATGTTAACAACAACTGGAGTAAGTTTCCTTTTCATGCAATGCATAATGTATTCTATGAAAAATGCCACTGATCATGCTTGAAGGATACAAGGTGAAGCTGCTTTCCACCAAAATTGCCAAGTCACATACAAATATTAAAAAGGATTATCTAGAAGGTTATTTACATTTTGTTTATACACATGATCAGTGTCTCCAATGTCTAATTTAGATAGGATATTTGATTTTGTTTTGTTCTACTTAAGCTGGGATTTGCTCAGTCTTTCACTGTGGCCATGCTGTTTCTCCCTAAGCTAGGCTACAGCACCTTGAAGATAATAAATCCCAAAAAATTACATTTTCTTCAGACTTCATGAATTTTCCTAGTAATGAGATGCAGAAAGAACTTGCTCCAGGTTTTGAGAACTGTGTGCAGGACAGATATGTGGTAATGTCAGGCAGCCTTTTGTGACCTTCCTGGTTCTTTATTTCCTATAAAGAAGCGTGAAGGGGAAAATCAAAGAGGAGTGTGAGATTTTGTTGCATAGGGAAAAAGCAGGTAGGGTTGGTTGCCCAAATGAATCTGTAGGAGAATGAGGAAGGACTCTCCTGGTTGGTCAATCCATGAGGATCTGAAATAGCTTCTGACAAAGGTGCTGGATTGGTAGGATCTCTGTTTGGAGATGGACGTACAGAGCTACACATTAAAGCCTTCCCTAATGATCAACAGAAGGGAGTTTTTAGAAACTGGACCAGTGAAGATGCTGTATCATTTCTGCCAGCCTCCTTCTATAAGGCTGCTCTGCCATCTCACTCTTTTTCCTTAAGTCCCTTTTTTGATCCTTTCTCATGCAATGTATTGGAGAAAATGGGGACCTAGGAAACAGGGAAAAGATGTTCTCAGGATGCTAAAGTTGCCTAAAGGTGCACTGTGGATGAGCTGGATGAGGAGAAAAAAAGTGTCCTCACAATTTTAGAAAGTTCTTTTCAGGTTTTGGCATGCCCAGTGCATGATGCTAGAAGGCATCTCTTGGTTCTTCTCTGTGTTGTCAAAAAATCTTGACTGCTCCCAACATACCCCACTGGTGCTTCATGCTGCTGTACAAAATAGCCAAAGAACTGGCAGGAAATTGTAATGAAATGGCTCTGGGCAAACCCAAAAGGATCCAGGATATTTCAGAAGATAAGTGAAAGCAGGTCTCTCTTCACTGAATTCAGAGACCCCCTAGGTTACCACCGTGGAATTCCTCATTTTTGATTAGAGCAAAATTTTCTTTATTTTATATGTGATGCCATATTGGATCCCACCTTCCTAACTGTAATATATGTCCTTGTCCTTAATGCTGAAAGAGGAGAGACTGGGTGAACCCACTGCGGGCTCTTGAATATTGTGCAGCGTGCTGGATACACAGAACAACAGAGTGTTTTAAATAAATTACAGCTCCAGGCTTATAAATGGATGCGTAAATTCCCCCAGGGCTTCTTAGAGGTTGCATTTGTGTACTTTGCCATCAACACACTACAGTTGTACCATTTTTTGGAACAAAAGTATGGATGCATGATGGGCTTGCACTGCAGCTAAAAGACAGAAAAACAGAAGATGCATTGGTTGCTCCTAGGTTTTTAGTCCCAGGATTGTTCAGCTTTTAGACTACATTGATGTTCAGGCTGCTATAAGGTGCTGCCTACAAAATAAAGTCTTCTTACATGAAGGGCCGTGTTTATGATGCCCAATTCATTGCTAACTGGAATTCCTCCTGTTGACTTGAGTGACATTATGTACATGGGCCAAAATGCAGAGTCCAGGAGCAGTGATACCATGGAGAAGGAGGGAAGTAGGTGAAATTCCTGAGGTGTTTTCCAGTGAAGTAAACTATAGCCAAAGGGTAAGGAACACAGAAGGAGTTGCTGTCATGAATTCTGTGGATTATGAATTATGAGTTACAAATAAGAATGCAATTTATATAAAAAGCCTAAAAGAGGACATTTCCACTGCATAGTTAACCAATGTGCATAAAACCTTAACTGAGGACAGATATCCACTCCAGTAATGGGTAGTCACAAATCACTTTTCAAAGAAAACAATGTAACCTCAGAGATCTTTTTTCCTGTCTTCTGATAGTGAGTGCTACTGTGGGAATGGCAGGCAAGCAGTCTTTCAAAGTCATTTATATGTCAGCTATGAATTGAATGAGACAAACCTGTGAAATGAATTGAAACTTGTTTTGCAGCTGATCAGCCTTTCATTCATCATCTTCCCTTTGGGATAAAAGGCATGGAGTGAAACAGCAAAGGAGGGAGACAATTAAAAAAGTCTAAGAGAGTCTGCCCTGCCTTGTGACATCTATCAGCCCTCATCTCCTGGGACCACTCGTAGTCCAGGAATGCTGTAGGAACACAATTTTGGAAATGGGGTGCTTGCAATTGTTTTATAGATTAAGAAGAAAAGTTGTCCCTGTGGCTTAAAGTAAATGCGAATTAGCATAGGGCTGACATTCTAAGAGTGAATGAGCATTGTACTTTAGATGTGAAACTAAAGTGGGCAAGACCTTGTGTTACACTCTTAGGCCTGAGATTACCTGATATCATAAAACATGATGACACAAATATTGCTCATTTATGTCACTATAAAGATAAGTTTATAGTGGTACGATCAGTACTACCATTTATGCTATCTAAGCTCACCATTACTAATTGTATCACTATAAAGCTATTTTATAGTCATATAAACAGTACAGATAATGCTGTCAGGCATCAGCATTAATGTTTCAAATAAACCTACAAACACTTCATCCAGATATTTTTTATGGTGCTAATATGCAAGCATTAGGGGCAAGCTCAACATTGTAGTCTGTGATACTGTGGCCAGTTATGAGCGAAGAATGAGACAAGGGAATGCCCTTGCACTTTTCTCTACCTGAAATATTTATTACCACATTTGCTTTTCATAAATGGCTGACTATTACATCTCCAACTGGAGATGTGCAGCAAGTACAACTTTAAGTGCAGGTCACACTCTGGGGACCTGCAAGCAGAAGTTCAGTTTCTGGGTGAGGGTTTGGTATAATTCTGTAACTCCTCTTGTTGCTGGAAGAGATAGTGGAAGTCTAGATGGGAAAGCAGTATTTTTTACTAGATAGTACATTGTTATTTTCCTTGCTTCTTGAGCACAGCAGAAAGAAAAAAAATGAAAGATCGTCTCTGTGAGAATTAGTATTGTGTCTTGTTGCCAGATTCATGTTTCATCTATTTCTTCCACTGAGTTTCTTGGGTGGGAGAACACCTCAGACCTGTAAGAGAAAAATAAAAGGGAAAAATCTCATGTCTCACACACTTTTACTGCTAATTTGCAACTCTTAATCATAAAGTTGAAAGCTTTCAAAGACCGTGATAGTTTTTATGTGTCCAGCAGCAAAAGCGGTGACAGAATGCAGGAGTGCGCATGATTATTTCATGGTTAAAGGGCTATTAAGCTCAAAAATGGATGATACAGTTCCTCATGCAATGTGATCTCAGAAATGTTTTTTCTGTGGAATGTCAGGTTTAATGAGGTTACAGGAAAACAAGCAAGCAAACAAACAAAGACTAATACAGGGAAGTCTGCTACAGTAGTTGATCAGCCTTTCAGGTTGCAGGGAGACATTGGCTTGGAGCAGTGAGGATGGATTGACACAGATGTTATGAAACTTCGTTGCTGTTGGTTCTGGCTGGCAGCAGGAAGGGCAGGTTGAAGCCAGGAAAGACGTGCTCCAAGACACCAAAACAGGTGGGGAAGCTCAGCAGAGGTGATTGTCTCTTGTCATGGACTGTGTGGAGAAGTTAGAGTAGAAGCTTAGATGAGATGCTTCATTTTTCACATGGCTAAAAAGAAGGAGAATAAAGTTTCTCTGGTATATGAATGGTTCAAAAAATTGCACAAGTAGAGCCTAGAAGGGACTTGCAGCATTGGCCCTCATTCAGCCCATCACAGTGGTGCACACCAGCCCGGGGAACAGGAATTTCCCAGCACTCCCAGGACACAAGGATAGCAAGGAAAAAAGCCATTCCAACTCCAAATTTTTCAAGTGACAGTACAGCCTCCATTCACTTCAGTAATGTAATGGAACTCTCAAACTTCATTTTAAAAGACTCTTAGAAATTCAAGCATTTCTGCAGTTTTTCCTGTCTGCTGTTCTGTCCCAGTCTGCTAGGTCATTTTTGAAACTCTCTCCTATGAAAGATTGTAAAGGGCTTTTCAAATGGATGCCTAAGAGGCACTGCAGATGAAAAAGATCTCTGCATTCAGTATCACTCCGGTTTGATTTTTTTCATAAAAAGTGAAATGACAAGATGGCTTTTTCAAACTCTCTCCAGTATACAGGTTTTGTGTTCTGCTTTATACCAGAAATGCTGGGTGGTGTTCAAATTAGAGGATTTAGAATTTTATAAAACAGGCCCTGCATAAAAGCAGAAGTCTTAGAGTCAAACCTCCAAATGGTAAGGGCAGAAAGCTTAAGAACTCCAGACCCAAAATTCTGAAGCAGTGAAATGCTATGTATTAACCTCCTACTCAAATTTTAACCAAAAGGGGAAATGTCCTACTTAGGCTGGCCTTGGAGTGCATGGTCAAAATGTGGTTCAGTTAAAACATTACACAGGCTGCAAGACGAAAGCAGGAAAACTTGCTCAAGTCCCCCAGGTGCATGCTACCACGTGTGCAGCCCTGCTGAAAATTCAGGGTGTTTATTCCAACATTCTAAATAGGATGCTTCAGAGACACAGTAGTGTGCTTCCCACAGTGCTCCTTCCAGGGCTGTGACCCTCGAGATAGGTAAAGAAAAAGTGAGAATCTGTAATGTCATTTGGGATTCTTTATGAAGCCTGTTCTAAAGGGGATGCATTTTATGATTATAAGCATGAAAAAGGAGCCTCTCACTGGAAAACAAAGTAGACTTTTAGTCTAGACCTATTTACCACATTTTTATGTGGTATGATTTCTAAATTTGATGAATATAAAAAAGAAAAAGCAATATCTTTAAATACTTCATATCAAGTCAATTTATTTTTTATAATTGACTTTCTTTAAAGTAAGACCTCACACAGAGAAGGAATTCATGTAATCTCTTGATTTAAAAACAAGCTGACAGACACAACATAAAACTTGCCTTAGGATTTTTTTTTTTACTTTAGCCACCTTGATTATTCTTTCTAACCAAGTAAAGTTAATTAAAAGAAGCTCTCTGTGTGGACTTTAGTCACTTACAAGATCATGAAGTACTTTTACTTCACTTTCTGCATCTGAAATGAGTAGTGATGCTTTAATGCGACTTATCATTGTTGTGCCTTGACTCTGTGTCAAAGAGTTTTCTTATGGTTTCAATGAAAGGAGTTCTCCAGACTGAGACCTTCCCAAAACAGATCAGGAGAGAATGCTAATGAACTATCCCATAAAACTAAAAGTTTTGTATCTCATTAGGAAAAAGAAAAAAAAAATAAATACAAAAAAAACCAAAAAAAAAAAAGATAATATAAACATAACGAACATCTATAATGAAAATATCTATGCATGGTTGAGTGGTTCTCATACTTGAGTTTTGCTGGGAACTGCCTTTTATATGGCTTGTAAAGGGAACATGTATGTTAAAAGAGTCAGTCTCTTAGTTTTCCAAATATTTAGTTGTGTTATATTTGTTTGTTTGACATGAAGTCTCTCTAGCTGCTGTAACTGTAAACAAATCCTTGGAAATATGATCTGAAAGTATGCAGTGCAGTTATATATGCTCGAGTATGCCAAGAGCTTGAAGCACTAACAGCAGCTCCTTTCAGCTTTAACTCAGACACCACTGATGACTTCCAAATGTCAGCATTACCTGCTTACCTGTTCATTGAAGCATGGAAAGGAGACAGTGGAAGTAAAGTTCTGTGTGATCTACTCCAGGTGAAAAATCTCACTGGGATGCAGCAGTTCTTAATGCAAAATTAATATCTGCCTTGTCAGGAGAAGGTAGGACTTAAATGCTCAGCAAGATGTGAGATCTACTGAAGGAAAGGCAAAACCAAGGATCACCCAGAGATATTTTCTTACATCTTGAATATTCAAGCAATCTATGCAGAACATCTTCATTCAATTGATTTCTAAGCATCCCATTTACTTACTTTGAATAAGTAGTCGAAGATAAAGCTGTACACTATTTCATAATTCATCCCCTTATCAACTGTCACTGATATCTCAATTTATGATTTCCACAGATTGAGACATAAGAGGGCACTTATGAGCAAGATCGTTGTTACAGAGGCCAATCAAATGGTTACTCAGAACTCGATATTTTCTCTCATTCATTGTCAGATTTTTTTGTGTGTCAGAGATGTGAATAAGGGTCCCAGGATGAGGCTAATTAAGGAGTAGGCAGGATTAGCAGACATGACAGTTGGCTAAGGGCATGCATCCATTTTTAGTGGAGTGTTCTGAGGGAGGCAGATCAGGAGCTGAAGTAACACAAGGTTGGGAAGTTGTGTAAAATTTTAGCTGGCTCTCCATGCTGTTTGGTCTGTATTCGTGAAACACATTGGGGTTTGTATTATTGTATAAAAATATTCAAGTCTTTCTTCTTTGCTAAAGAGGGTACATTTCAGTTTTCAGAGAAAAGATGCTGAACTTCATTGATTGAAGGCATTGTTTTTAATGTTGTATGTGCTTCTGAGAGTAACGTTTAAAAAAAGGAAAAAAGAAAAAGAGATTAATTAGAAATCCCACAAACTGTAGCAACCTCTGCAAACAAAACCTTTGGTTTTCCCTCAGCTCTGTGGTATATTTTCCTGAAAGCAGTGGACAAACCCCTCACACCAGCAAGGAAAGGGGAGTAGAAAATACTTCATCAGCTTGACATTCCTTTCTCTGTCTCAGTTGAATTCTTTTTCCAAAGTGCCCGGAAATGCAAGGCAGGTGGCCCTGACCCCCCACTGTCACACTGAAAAGTCAGGTCCTTTCTTTTGCGTGGTCAGCTCTAGGCTGGCTGTTACCTTTCTGCCTTGGGGATCAGCTGTGGCACAGGCACTGGAGATGTTCAGCACAGCATAATTAATCCTTCGTGCTGACTCAACTGCCTTGGTTTCCTCCTGCTGTTCCATTAGTCTCCTGCTCTGTGTAGCTATTGATTAGAGTGATACTTGACCCTCTTCCCAGCACTCTCTTAAAAGTCTACATCTTCACTTTTCTCTTGTTCACTCACTGTCTCGGTTGTTTTACTCTGTCCTTTAAGCAGCATTGCTGGGGGATATTTTGCCAGTGCAGCTGCTCCCCAGAGCCAAGTATTGGGTTGTGTCTAATTACTCCTCTAATGCACTGTGGTGAATCAGTCCTTTTTCCCAGGCACTCCGGGCAGTAAGAAATAATTCATGACGGCAGCGGAGCTGCTTCACAGAAAGCTGGAAAGGGGAAGCCAGGAGCTGATGTTACTCAACAAAACTGAAGAAAAAAGATGGGCAGATTAGGACAGAGGGGTTTGGAGCCCTGCAGCACATGGTCTAAAGTCACATATTTTGTACATGGGGTTGAAAAGTCTGATTTCAAGAGAGAGCTCCATCTCAGTTTTTCATTACAGCTCTTTCATATTAGGGTTGGTATTTGCCATTCATATTAACTCGGCACTTCCTACATCTACAGAGTGAAGGAATTAAGTAAGAAAAAAATTGAAAGCAATCAAAAAGCAAAAGTAAAGGACTAAGTTAGTGAACTACTGAGACAAATGAGCCTATAGTCTATTCTTAAGAATAACAAAGTTTAGGTACTGGGCAACTTATATATGAGACATGCATCCTGAAAGACCTACAGTGACATCTAAAGAAAGTTCTTCATTGCAACTTACTTGTGTTTTCTTTTGAAACTTATGATAAACCCACAGGTGATATTTAAAGCTTATGATGCCTTTTCCTGATCTTAAAATGAAGAGTCAAACATGGTTAGAAGGGGAAAAGAGATTTTACTTTGGTATTTATTTTAAGGATCCTTAGGTGCACACGTCCAGCTGGAATGCACCTCAATGCACACCGCAATGCCCCCCCCCAAAGGATCTGGTATAACATTATAGGTTTTACTAATTAGCATATCTATCAAAAATTCCCCACTGAGAGGCTTGAATGAGCCCCCCTCCTCAAGGAACCTTCCCCTGGATGGTTCTATCTTAGTTTACAGAATGTGTTCTGGAGAGGACCTTGGGGTCTGGGGCACACTGATCCCTACCTACGAAGCTTCTAAGATGTTCAGTCTCTTAGCCTGACAAACAAGTCCAAGAATGTAGGCAAAAAGCACTATGAATACAGAAGTTGTAAAAAGGTATAACTGGGGTATAAAAGAAAAAGCAAAAAATCTTCATGGCATCACTTATATAGTCAGATTCAAATACATATATTCATTTTCTTTAAAATTATTCCCTCAGACATAGTGGTGAAGTTGCTATTGGGGGGAAAGAAAAGTACCTGTTCAAGTTGTGATGTCGGGATTTCTGTGGTCCTCCCCACTGTAACATGGATAGTACGAGGGGAGTGATTTAAAACCAGAAGACTGGTGACAAGGACTGTACATTACTCAGGTGACCTTGCCCCTAAGAGTAATTCTTGATAAGCCTGTATGAAGAGCAGGCTGGTGATCCTCTAGCATGGACCGAGTTTAATCTCTGATTTTGTACCTCTGCCCAGGTATTCTTGGGGGATCCCCCAGTTAGCAAGGCAATGGAAATAAATTTCCTCCTTGCATTCTAACCACGAGTTTGTGGTTGTTCCAGCTGCCTGCCAGTGTTGACTCACACAGCCAGAGAGACTATTCAGGAGTGGACACTCTCTGCAAAATGGACAAAATACCCATTTCCCTGTGTTGTGCATATCTGGCTTTCCGAATACTAACCACCGACTGCAACACACACAGTGGGTGAGCCAAAGGAATCAATAGCAATGCTTTCCAGGGCTAGAAATATAGATTTCACTGGTGAAATACAGGGCATTTACCAGTCTGTTCAATACAGCAGGTTTGCTTCTGTAACTTTATCTGAATTTTCCCTTTGTTATGTTTAGAACAATGCAACAGCAATATGAGGTAGTAGACTTTAGAAAGGTGATGCTGCCTTTTACATCCTGGAATTGGAATCTTTCCTTTCCGTGCCAAATCTTCAAGGTCAGAGCATTTGATCACTGCTGAGAAGAGTATTCTCAAACTCCAGTAGCATCAGTCATCGTGCTGCTCTACTTTTCTATTTCTGTGATTCCATTGATTTCCACTGATTTGAGTTACAGCCCTACAAAACTGTACTAAAGCAGCAGGTAATGGAGCTGCTTGAGAGGATATTTCCTTAATTACAGAAAACAATATTTGCCTGATCTTAAGGTAAACTTTCTGCTTTTTTTTTTTTTTGATTCTTCTATCCAAGACACCTTGCTTCCTCACCTTTTAGAGCATTTGACCTTTTTTTGGTTATTTTTCTTTTCTGCAAACTTACAGGAGAGATGTTATTGCTCTTTACAACTATCCAAAAGGAGGTTGTACAGAGGTGGTCATCACCACCATTTTCCCATGTAATATGCAATGGAATGAGGAGGAAAGGTCTCAAATTGTGTCGGAGAGGTTTAAATTAGATTAGATTAGATTAGATTAGATTAGGTTAAGCATTTTTTCATTGAAAAGGCTGTCAAGTGCAAAAACAGGCTGCCCAGGGAAGTGGTTGAGTCACTAGTCCTGGAGATATTTAAATAAATGTAGACATGACATTTAGGGACATGATTTTCAGTGGACTTGGCAGTGTTCAGTTTGCAGTTGGACTTGGTGATCTTAAGGGCCTTTTCCAGCCTAAGTGTCTCTATGCTTCTATGGTAGCTGTACAGAAGTGATTATTTGGATCTTTAGAGCAGCCACACTTCCAGTTCATCACAGACAAACAGTGGGAAATGGGGAGTACTGGCATTTCCTTGGTAACCAACATATTTCGGTCTGATTCCTTTGCAAACATTCCTAGTTCAGTGGTTATGTCAATGACATCTGAGATAGAAAGTCCTTTGCTGGCAAGGTCATTAAAATTTCAATGTATTGTTTAAGAATCAATAGAGGAGTATTTAGAGCAGCTTTCTGAGGTTGAATGCTCAGCAGGCTTAAGAATGGGACTGCATCCTTAAATATTTTTGAGCTCAAGGCCCTTTCCTTCTCCTTGAATAAATCTATTCAATTAGTTTATGAGATTTTGATTTCTTTCTTCTGCACTTTTCTTTAATAACAGTTTACTATAGGACTATTCAAACAGTAACTAGCATCCTGTCTGCTCCCATCAAATAAATCTGTAGTGATTTATCCAACGAATACTAAGGAATAAACTGTAAGATTGCGCATGTGATTTTTTTTAAGAGCATTAACATAACTGTGTTTTTCTCTTGGATTTTGCTTCCTCTGGCTTTACTGTCGTGCTAACAAAGCCGAGCCACATATGAGAAAATAGCTTTATCTTCCTCAAATACCAATCTCTTACAAGTGTTCCTGCAAAAGAATGGCTTTTGGAACATCTCCCAAACCAACAGATTTCAACTCTGTCAGCTTTCAATGGAAAGTAATTTTAGATTTAAATTCCTTTCACTGCAAGCATCCTTTCTGTGTACCCCAGGACAGTCTCAAGCACTATTGGAATAGAATCCCTGAAGATCATTACAAAAGATAAAACCCAAAAAAAAGGATTATGGACATGATTTTGTCCTTGAGCCCATGTAGCTCGAGTCAGGTTGCTAGGACCTGCTGAGTTAGAGGACTTTTGCAAAATGTAGAGAACCCAGTGCACGGCCTTAAGTCATGACAATGTGGTAATTTTTGCAGTCATACATTGGATCTCCATTCAGGATTGGAGACCCATTCCTTCCTTGGTCCAGACAGAGCATGAGATACAGATGAATGGTTATTCTAAAGAACAGAATCTGTCTCAAGGATTCTAGCATAGGGACAATGGAAACTTTTTATTCCCGTTTTTCAGCAATTTAATCTGCCCTTCTCCTAGCATGTTGTCTTGAATGAGACCCTTCTGTCTCCTCCAGGCTATGTCAAATTAGAGGATCCCACGCCACCCAGTAGTGAGCTTGGGAAGCAGGGGCAGCAGTCTGTTACAGCATATCTTTTTCATTTATTTAGGTATGCTCTCTCTCCCTTTGGCTTGCTGTTTTTCTCATTCCTCTGTCCTTTTCATCCACCAATGGAAAGATCTCCCATACTTGATACTCTCAGAAGTTAGGAAGAAAGAGCTCAACTGAAAAATGCTACTTCCTGTATACAAACATAACACTTTTGAGTATTTCAGGTGAATTTGACACAGCCACAGAGGTCATGGGGAAGTAAACAACACCAAGCAGGTCAAAGTTAGTGTTTTGCTGAAATAAGGGGGGAAGATCCAATTTTCCATACCCCAAAAGCCCAAGCTTTCTTTAAGAAGCGGAGAGGTTAGTATTTACTGAGAAATAATGAAAGCAGAGCCTGTATGAAAGCCTGGTTGAAGAGACTCAGGAAGAGCTAAGCTCAGTGGAACAGCTCTTGCTTTCATTTGACACCAATTTCAGCAAAATGGAGATTTCACCCCTCAGAGATGGAAGGTCATGGAGTCTGTGCCACATCCTGTGGCAGAATCAGCTCAGTTTTAATGGCTTCATGGAAAGTTCATACCAAAAGCATGCAGAGTGACTGCCAACTTTACAAAAGAATTTTCATCCACCTAAGAATATATAAATCAATGACTGTCCACAGCTAAAATTAATTTAAATCAAAGCTGCATGGAGGTGGGCACATAAACCAGATTGGGGAGGGATGACGTATATTCCTAAACCACCACAGCAGAATGACAGGAAGAAATACTACTGTAACTCAATTTTGTATATTATGGAGACAAAGAAGGAAAAAAACCCAATCCTTTTGTTCAATAACTCTGCAGGTTATATATATATGAAGGCAATATAGTAAAAAGTTTACCCCTGAGCCTTCACCCACCATTTACTTATGCTGACTCAAATTTCCTTCTTCATCTGCCGCTGCCATTTCCCTTTCCGGACTTTGTGTGGAGCATCTGAGGTGGTGATTATACTTGAGAAACTATGAGTATGTTGGTGATTCCATACGCACATGACAGCTTTGTCCTTTCCTGATCATGTGCTGTAACAGGTAGATTTGAAGTAAATAAATACAGACGAAATACAGATTAAATACAAACGTTACTTCCCTTTGAAACTGATGAACCAAGTTGACTTGGTATCTGGAAAATGTACAGGTGAAAAAGTACTGGGAATGCAAATGGAAATCAAGATATTTCAGTTGGAGATAAATTAGAAAAGGCGTATGAGAAATTTATAAAATACGGTCTTAGAGAAAGGGACCAGACACTTAAACATGCCCTTTTTAAGCAACCAGAAAAAACAAATTGTAAACCCACCTATTTAGAGCTAATTGAATTATTTGAACTTTACAAAGGCAACTAGAGGAACAAAAAAATTATTGAACCAATAACATCAGCGTTTGATATTTTGTGAGAGTTTAATATGTTCACAAGGATTGCAGATAGGGTACAAAAATAACAAGTAGACTTAAATATACTTAAAAGAGTTTAAATCATCTGTAAGTAACCTGGAGACAGAAGGAAACATCACATTATAGGCAAATTACTTCATGAATTTCTGGAGGACTTTTCCCTCCTGTCTTTATAGCAGCCAGCACCAGCTTTTTTAAAAGGCAATGTAGTTCATTAAATATCTCTCAGCACTGACCAAAAATTGTATTATCTCTGTTCTTCACTTCTTGTCAAACATTCATGAAGGGCCATATTGGCCAGCTGCTGGAGCACTTCAAGGAAAATTTGCACCAGAAGGCTCCGCATCCTCATAAAAACTGCCAGCAAAATGCTCTTTATCCCTCAGAAAAGAAAGTTTCTGAAAAGGTGTAGGAAAAGCCAGTGGCTTGTGGAACTGGATGAATCCTTGGGCTGTGCTGTGGCAAAAATATAAAAACTAGCATGTAACCCAGCTGGGATTACTATATAGTCTTCTATTTTTAGAGGCTCTTTTTATAAATTTTATTAATAGTGTTATTAATTTAATTTAAGTTCATTAATAGAGATATTGACATTACAGCTTGGATGGCCTCAGCACCATTTGTGCTCAGTATTGTGCAAAATTATTGTGAAAAGTAACAACTTTTCCAGCCAATCTACAAGATGAGACCCACTAGACTCATTTCACATTTTACCAACGTTTCCCTTTCTCTCTCCACATTTATGCCCTCATTTATCTATTGTGCCTGTCTTTTCTCATTTTTTTCTCTTTTCTGAAGCTGCATGTTCTTTGGGGTGAAAAAGGCTCACACTGCTTTCCCTACAGTTCCTAACAAAAAGGGCCAAATCTGCAACAGAGCTAAGTATCAGGGGGATTTTGTGGTGAAAATGGGACTGGAAGATAATTTAAAGGTTGTGTGCTGCTGAAATATCCCTGTGTCGTTCCTTGTAGGACCTTTTTATACCAGGAGGTGGAGAGAATTGCAGTTCCAGAGGCACTCTTTCCATGTCAGAGGCAGGCCATAACTTGTATCTGATACCCACAGCTGTGCACCCCTCCTTAGACTGATCACCCCTCTCTGCTGAGAAGGATCAATTTCTCTGTTTTCCCTCTTGTCTGAGTTTAGCAGCAGAGCATTGCAAGTGCCTTCTGCTGGATTTAGCTCTGTGCTTCCAACTGAAGACGTAGAAGTCCTCTTTAATGCCTATTTACCACAGAAAATGTCTTTCTGTGAGAGAAGTGACAGAAATTGGCAGGGAATTTGTAACAGCGATTACCTTTTGTCTAATTGGAATCACCATCATTATAGCTAATAATTTGGCAAGTTGTTCAGCTTGTTTGTCCATAATGAACAGTGGTCAATAGCTTCTATATCTTCAGAGGCTTTGCTGTCAAATGCGAGTTCTCCAGTAAGTCTGGAGAGCTGTGGAGATCAAGGAACAATGAAATGTTAATGGATGGTTCTCTCTGTGAAAAATAGAGTTTGTTTCCATTGTTTCAAAGTGAGAGGACAAGTCTGCACAGTCTGTCAGCAGAAGATTTTCAGTGGGAGTTACATCTCTAGGCTGGCAGGTGCAGAGGCTGGATTTGCATCAGGTGGGAGCCAGCCAGGCTTTGCTGAGGCAGGTGCAGCGCAGAGAAGTTGTGGATGCCTCATCCCTGGAAGTGTTCAAGGCCAGGTTGGATGGGACTTTGAGCAATCTGCAGCCATGGGGAGGTGTCCCTGCCCATGGTGGTGGGGGCTGGAACTAGCTGGTCTTTAAGATCCCTTCCAACCCAAACCACTCTATGATTCTATGATTTGCAGCCTGACTTTGCCATGCTTTGCTTAAGCCAGGTATCCCACCACGGGCTTTCCTCTGGTCAGCACTACCCTTGCTTGGCTCCTAATTCTGTGCTGAGCTAAACAGGAATCTCAGGCCAGATCTCCTTGGTTTTGACAAGTCACAGTGATCTCATTGTTAAATCAGGAGAGTGAGCATGGCTGCTGCCATCAGGACAAAAGCCATCAGGCTAAAAGGCTCTGCATGTGTGCAGAGCATCTCAGCAAAGCCAATCCCAGCTAGTGTCTGCTTTGTTTCTACTGGAGAAAAGTTGCAGCTCTTCAAATAGACTGATTTGGGAATTTGGGAAGCAGCCAAGGTTGAGCATAAATGGAGATTCAGGAAGCCTGACAGCCTTTTGTGCCCACCTCTGTACGAGTTGACAGGAAATCTTAGAGAATTGTTTTCCTCTTCCTGTGTCTCAGTATCCCCATTTGAAAATAATATCAGTGTTCCTGATAGTATTTGAAATGCATGAGGAGCTGAATATCATTACACACACTGGCTTTTACACCAGAACTTCACATGGAGGCAAACAGGCACAAAAACCCATCAATAATGTTGCAATTCTGCCACCACACACTTGACCTGTGTTTTAAAATTCCAGCTTTCCTGAGTTCACACAGTGAATAGCATTTGAATATTTTTGGAGGAAACCCTCTAAAATCAAAGCACCCAATAATAAAGAGAAACAAAGACAGAGTATTACTGTTTTTTCAACAACCACATTTACATCCAAGTATTTTATGCATGCAAAAATATGCATCCTTGCCTATTTTTTTAGATTTGTTTAAAATGCAGATAGCTAGAAAAGCAGTTGCTTATTACAGTTTCTCAAATACACTTTCAAGGGTGAGTTACAGTAACTCCTTTTCTCCCAGATGGTAACTAAGATCTTTTTCTCTTTTGTTTTTTTTTTTTTTATTGTGTAACTTATGACCAGAGGTTTACAAATCCCTGACTACCTATTATGTTGAAATTATCTATTATTCTTTCCTATTAAATGTCTGCCTTTAATACTCATTTCCTCCATCAGTTAGGTATCAATATTAGATTCTGTGATTAAATTTATGGCTTACAGAATTTCCTTTTGGCTCTGGGAAAATACTATTTTATATTTTTTGGTTAATCTATTTTTCTAGCCTACCTTTTTTTGTCTCTTCTGGTTCCTGTTTCTTATGATGTTCTATTTAAAGATTACTAAAAATCGTAATCTGTTGCAAATGGCAAATATGACCAGATATATTTCCTAATTGTTGTATAACCAGGATAAAAATTACAGGCAAAAGTAAACCCCTTAGGAAGTGCTGTGCTCTGGTCTTTCTAAATGATAAAGTCTGTATTTCCAAAAAGTGAAAATGGCTGGGTAGCACTGTGAGTTGGTGTTTAATGGGTAGATAAACTTCTGCCATTCCTAATGTATTGGTTTTGTCCGAGACCTTATATTACAGACTTTTCATCCAGAAATAGCTTGTGTTGGATTAGTATGCTGAAAGATAGCTGTTCTATCCCACCAACCCACCTAATTACCTGTGCTGGAGGTATTGATGAGAGTTTGGTCACTTAGTTTCAGTGTCATGCCCAGTGCTGTCTCTGGAGTTAATTCTAAGGGGAATGCTCTTCATTTTTGTTATCATTAATGAGAACTAGGAGAGAAGGCTCTGCATTTACTTAATGAGAATGTCACGGTTTGAGCAGAGCTGGAGAAGTGAATTTGAAAGGCTGATCTTTATAATGAACCAGAACATTGTCAAATCACATCAGCCATGATATGGAATTGGGTTTAACAGCTCAGTGTCTTACGTGAGGTCGAATAACCATGTGCACATGAATTTTGCATGC
This sequence comes from Corvus hawaiiensis, assembly GCF_020740725.1. Lineage (NCBI taxonomy): Eukaryota > Metazoa > Chordata > Aves > Passeriformes > Corvidae > Corvus > Corvus hawaiiensis. Next base: position 57,963,633 of record NC_063217.1, read on the forward strand.
TTAAACATATAACCTTTTGTCTCTTATGGAAAAATTTATTCATTATATAACTTTACACATGATGTTGATCAAGCAAAGTATGTAGTCATAGTAGAACTATGGCAAATTCTGGTCAGGGAGAATGAGAAAAAGAGAAAACACTGGCATATACTTTATGCTTTCACTGGGAACTAACTCTTAGACACAAAAGAGAGTAAGAACTGATGGGGCTTTGTCAGTAGTGTACTAAAGTAATTTTGTGAGACCTTCCTGATGAAGGTTATATTACTTCTAGGCATGATGGAAATCCACAGGGTCGACACTGTAAGTGAGGCAGGATCCCTCTGAAAGAGAGAACAGTTCTTGGTTTGTACCTCACGTTCAGCTGAGAGAGGAGAGGAAGCACGGTGCACAGATGGATCAGAAGCCCAAGACAATAAACTGTTTCCTCTGTCGTGCCTCTCGGTTTTTCACCAATTCTAGATCTACTGCTGAGTGGTGAGAATATCTGCAGTTTTTCTTATACAGCAAGGTTATGGGAAGATATTTAAAAATGTGTTCTTTATCATTATTCATAGATATGATGGGAGCGGGAACCAAAAAATGCCTGGAAATTGCAGAATACTCAAATAATTATCTTATGACTAAACACTCCCTCTCTCCAGTTCTCTCCAGAAAGTTTGCTCCTAAGTGTGGTCTAACCCATGTGGAAGAATGAATTAGCATATCCAGCTAGCATTTTCTTTGTTGTTAACCTCTTGGAGGATCTTCTCAGGAATTAAGTCGGATTGTTTCAGCTCAGGTGAGATACGGAGACTACTTAACTCTACTCAAAACATAACCACAAAGGTAGTAACTAGGCCTGACCCTCCTCTCCTGAAATTGGTGGCTGCTCTTAAAGACAACAGTAATATGCCCCTTATTTGCTACTGCACAAAAATTCTGTGGTAGATAATAATATTGTTTCTCAGTTGAAGTAATTTTTCAGGCCTGCACCCAACAGATGCAGAGAATCTACAATGCCCTTGCTGCTTCAGTCCCTATTTTTGGTTTTACAGTTCACACAGAGCCGAAGGAAATTACTGAATTCATCCCCACTGATTCAGCTAATACTGAAACTGCTGGAACGCTGGTATAGACAATGCTCAGGCAGTGTGGACTGGGTTTAGCTGCGCCATACGACCCTCTTGAGCATTCCAGCTTCCTTTCTGGTTCATTTAACCAAGTGAAAGCAGCTGAACTGATCAGCCCAGGCCTCCCAGGAGAGCTGGAACTTGCAGAAGAAAGTTGTATCGTTCTCCAGAATGGAAACAACCATTGACTGCTAACAAAGCAGGGGGATGTTGCCAGCAATTCATGGTGCCTGTTAGTCTGTGAGCAGTCTGGTTGTGTGTATTTGGCATTCAGGTGAAACCTCAGGTGACTTTCATCTGCTCGGTGCTGCCCTGACTTATGCACATTCAGGTAAAGTCAGATACAATGGCAGGCAACTGCTGGTACTGAGGCGAAACTTCTGGGATTATTTGAAAAAATTTGTTGTTCAATGGAGTTAAATAAGTGAGGTGATGACGGTTTATCCAAACTATAAAAATAGTAGCAACTACTACTTATGAAGGCATCTTATCTCAATGTTTACCCATATGCTTTACATAAAGCACAGATTATCACTCCAAACGACACAAACTCTGCTGAAAATGCAGCTATTGTTGGGGGTCTGGTATTTCACCATGTTTTTCCAAGAAGTAACCTGTTACAATGGATAGAGCAGCTCCTATTAATTCTCCTTATCCTTCCTGATTACAAAGATGGTCCAGAGCCAAAGATCTGGGTTGCTATTTTCAGTCTACTTTTTTTACTGCTCACATCTTTGTTTTAGATTGGAATTTGAAATCCAAGTGCCTAACTAACATATTGCCATATGCCAAATTGTCCACATATTGTATGCGGACATATTGTCCAGCTAGGACAATGTCTTACCTGGGTCTTGAATTTGATCCAGGCCAAGCAAAGAGCAGCACTTTAAAATGGAATGGAATGGAATGGAATGGAATGGAATGGAATGGAATAGAATAGAATAGAATAGAATAGAATAGAATAGAATAGTTGGAAGGGACCTATGACAATGTTCAAGTGCTTTGGAGGTTTGAATTTCATCCACTTCAGAGGTTATTTAAAGAAACCCTGCCTATATTCTCAAGGAATTCACATCAATACCATGCCGAGGAAATAGTTTATGCCTTAAACCAGATTTTCCTGCTCCTTCCCAAACTCTGAGTAGTATCAAAGGCTCTAACTCAGGTTCCTTTTTAAGTTCTATCTTCTCTTTGAATCTGGAACTCAGTATGTCCCTGAACCAGAGACTTGCCTGTCTCACTGCATGGTGAGATGCTTCTGCTCCACAACTGGACTTTAGACAAATTTCTGAGAGCTCCAGGGATATGAGTGGAGTTGGACTGGGAAGTCAAAGCTGGGTTAGTGGGACCCACAGATAGACTTGAGGCCAAAGCAGAAGCAATCACAATTTGAGAACAAATTCCAGGAACAAGGCTGTGGTCTCACTCCAAGTCCTCTCAGGAACGGCAACCCATCACCCATTACCCACGTCCTTCTGCATTGCCTGTTCCTGTCTGGACATTGCCCAAGGGCTGAATTCATGAAACGGTGACCAAATCCCATGTGCTCCCTATAAGACCTTCTCTTCCTTTGGAAGAGCTGAAGCATTTACCATCCCATAAATATAAACTTATGGGAATAAGGGAGAGGTGTCACCTCTGGCAGAGATGTCACCATCTTAGTCTCAGGGTCCTCTGTCCCTCTCAGCTTTTCCTTGCTTCCTTATGCAAAGCTTCAAGGGCCCTGAGTTTCACTAGACTCAGCTCTGAACCTTGATCCCTGCTGCTTTGCTGGCACTGAGAATCCACCCTCACTTTCCTTTGTAAAGGTCAGGATTCCATGCCCCTGACCTTAGTATGTCAAGAGACAGTGCGGGCAAGTTTCCCCGTTTCTCTGCATCTGAACATGACTCATGCTGCCTTTCAGAGGAGCAGACCTGTGTGAGATTGTTCCTGCTTAAGGCAGTGAGGAGAGCACCTGCAAATGCAGCTGCTTCAGCCAGAGGTGACAAGCAATAACAAGGCCTGTGAGGAGATAGGTTCTGAGCAGGGAAGGCCAAAATAAATGCGACATAGGAGGGAATTTTTGCCCTGCACCTCAAAACCTACTGCTGCATGTATCCCATGGATCTTGTCTCTGTGTGTACATTGGTACAGAGCTGGGTGCTGGTATAGAGGAGAAGGGTGCATAAAACTTCATCTCTCCAAGGCCTTTAAATCCTGCCAGGCTGCCTGCATGATTTGGGGCCATATGCAGATCAGCAGCCCGGGTATACAGTCCTGGCACGGAGCTTTTAGCCAAGTCCTTGCAGAGGGCTGTGACATATTTGCTGCTGCGAAATACTCAGCCTGTTTCCTGCAGAAATACGCTTCTGCCGCAGTTAAATACAGCGGCAGCGATAATGGGGAGATATGATTGAAAGTTCTGCAGGAAAAGACAGGTGGGTTTTGTCCAGCTGAAAAATACGCGCATGATGGAGACACCTTCATCACTCAGAACAAGTGCTAATTTTAGTGTATAGGAAGCAGATTTGGCTCCACCTGCTGGTTCCAGGCTGGTTGCAGGCCAAGCTGTTGTTTTCCTGGGAAAATTCCGAAACGCTCTGTTTAAATTTAAATAAAAACGTGAACAGGTAAAAATTCTGTTCTTTGGGGAGAGACAGCAGGCTTTCTAGACATAAAATTTAAATTAAAATAAATAAATTTTTAAAAGGAAAGAAAGATAAGTGGGTTTTTTCCCATAATATTGAGTGCAATTCTTCCAGAGGCATTACAAACTTCAGGGACATTTGGAAGGAATGCAACAGGAATTTTCTCTGAATGAGTGTTTGTTTTGAATGGTCTGTTTATCTGTAGTCAAACTCCCTGTTAAAGATTCAGTGACATTCTAGCTTTTGGGTGAATGAGATAAAGATACCCATTCTCAGTTATTTTGTAAAGTCAACTGCTCTCTAAAAGCTTATTATGATTTCTAGGGCTTATAAAAATTATGATTATGGTGATTGCTACACAAATGCTTTTCAATTTAATAATAAAAAAGTGTGATGAGTTTCTTGTGCTGTAGCCATCTGCTCAACACTGAGATGTTTGGCACTGACAGATGAGAGTTCTATTTGGTTTGGATTTTTTTTTATAACAACTTTCAAGATCTGTGTAAATTTTAATGGTGTATTTTCCATCCTTTTTTTTCCTTGCTTCTATGGGATAAAGGAAGTTATGCAAAGAAGATACATCTTACACATAAAAAAGACTGTAGATTCAGATCCTTGGTCTGTCACAGATTTCTTATGGTATTTAATTGAGGAATAGAGGACTGACATATTTGCTGAAGTTAGTGACCCATGTTCACTTTAGAAGGAAGTTTCTGGGAAGCATTTCCTGTTACTGTGTATGTCTCCACTAGCTTTTGCAGAGATTTTGGTATTAGTGAATGCTGCAAGGAGCAGGGTAGGATTGACAGCAGCAACAGCACACTCCTATTCTTTGCATAATGATGAAGTAACTTCAGGCAGTAATTTCAGAAAAAGACCAACAGCTTTGCAGGAATGGACACTTCTCTATTGGCAAACCTGGATATGACCTTGCTGCTACTGCCTGGAGAAAAGGCTCTGTCTCTCTGAGGAGTCCCTTCCTTTCATTTCTGCTTTTATACCTTCTTTTAAACAAGAACTGCCAAACCATTCCTGTGTGTGTCCTCAGCATGACACCTGACTATACCTTCAGTACCATTTATATTTTATTTGGACAAATTTAATTGAGTGCAATCCTTGTGATCCATAATCCTATATAGATAGCAGAGTATTTAGCTTATTTACTTTAAAGGCCTGTGGTAGGAACTGCAAGTGGTAGCTGGATCATTTTATTCTTTTGATATACTGTCTTGGAAATAAAAATACAGATTAACCAGGTACCTGTAAGGCCTCTGACTCTCTTATCCCAGTGCTTTGGCTGTGTGCTTTTGAGGCTTATATTTGTGTTGGCCCTATTATTTTATGGCCCTCCTGTTTTGACTGTGCCTGCATCTGACTGGAGAGAACTTGAACAAAGCTGTGCCCATATGATGGTACTGGTGATTTTGAAGGACATTTTTTGTTAGGTCCCAGACTTGCCAGAATTAAAAGCTAGAGTCTCCTACAAATAATCTGTGGGCAGACCTCACCCTAGCCCTGCAATCTCTGGTTGCCAGAGATCCCTTAACCCCTTCCCAATATCTATTCTGTGGAGCAGGTGTGGTGCATCTGCAGTAGTCCCCCTCTCTAACAGCAGGCTTGCCCCTGCTTCCAAATCCCAGCTGCCCCAGACCTGCGTGGTTTGGTGTCCTTCCTTCTCAAAAGGACTTCAAGATGATTTCTCTCCCTGGCAGCACTTAACACTGCAGCCCCAAATAATTCTGGGGACGTCTAAGGCACTGCCATAAATACAGGTTACAGGCTGGATGAAAACATGACATTATACTATCCATGAAATAGAGTAGTCTTTAGGGCAGGCTCTCCAGCAAGAAAAGATTCACATGCTGCCATAGCACAGCACAGTACAGAAGTGCTCTGTGTCCCTGCGCTGTTCTGAAGCCTCCAGTCACCTCTACTGCAGCTGACTCCAGACTCAAGTCAGCACCAGGCAAAGACATGACCAGCACCAGCACAAGACTAATGGCAATTTAAGGGAGAAGCAGGGAATAAATAATTTGTTCATATGTTTTGGCTGAAGTAACAGGTCTTAGAGGCAAAATAGTAGATGATCATATTGGAAGTTGCTAACTGGTGACCAGCAATATCAGGGAAAGGAGAGGACAAAGGTGTGAAATGTCATATGTCCCCAAAATTCTCTCCTGCATCCTTGTCAATGTCTGAGGTGCATTCTGGAGGAAACAGTGTGTTTGTATTTCATGGCTTTTATGGGCTTTGCTTGCTTGGATATATATGATTGCTTCTTGAATACACACAAATTTTCATCTTCTGCAACACCCTCTGGCAAGCTGTGTTTCACAGCTCAACCCTTAGAGCCACAGGACCACAGAATGGTTTGTGTTGGAAGGGATCTTAGAGATCATCTAGTTCCAAATCCCCTGCCATAGGAGGGAACATCTTCTGCTAGACCAGGTTGCTCAGAGCCCCATCCAACCTGGCCTTGAGCACCTCCAGGCATGGAGCATCCACAACTTCTGCGGGTAGCCTGTTCCAGTGTCTCACCCTGCTCACAGTAAAAAAATTCTTCCTAATATCCAATCTAAATCTACCCTTTTTTCAGTTTAAATCTGTTACTCCTCATGACTATATTCCCTGACAGAACTGTCCTCCCCATCTTTCCTGTAAGGTCCCCTTTAAGGCTGGAAGGCTGCTATGAGCTCCCACCCACAACCTTCTTTTCTCTAGGCTGAAGATCTTGATTTTTTTTCCTTTGCTATCTACAAATGATGTCAGTATAATTGTCTTTACTTCTAGAAAAGCACCACGTAATATTTATATACAGTGTATGTGTTATTAATAACAATAATAGTTTTAGAGCACTGGGTTGAGTATTCTCTTGGCCTCTTACTTCATTTCCTATATATAAACAATTAATAAAAGAGTAAGTGATGGCGACAGGTGGAAGACAGGTTTTGGAAGGTTTACTTGCCATGACTTGGAGCTGCAGAACTGTGTGAATTCTGTGAATTTCCCAGGGCTATGTCAGTGAAATAACTTGTATTGACTTTCCCTTTAACACAAAACAGCACTTTTTAAGCAACACCCACAAATTCTCTGTAGCATTCCCTGTATTTTGTTTTTATCACATGATATATGCCAGACATTGAGTCATCATTTGCTAAAGCACATAAAATGGTATTCAATCTTTATGCTTCCGTAGCTGTACAGCTTTGCAGATTATTGTTTTACAGGTTCTTAGGTGATTATCTTACCCATACAATATTACACTGCATAAAACTGTTTCTCTTCATAGGAAATTGAGTTGTGATTCTTCATAGGAATTGCATTGTGATTCATATTTGCAATTATTGTCTAAATCCTTTCAATGACTCAAAATGACACAGTTAGTAAAAAAAGGCAAACCAATCTCCATGGGTAACATATCTGCCCCTTGCCTTGAATCTTTGATAACCTACACTAGCATGGTAGTCTTGTGAGTGTAATCTCTCTGGAACTTGTTCATACTTCTCTTCTCCATGGTCATATAGATAGTGACCATAAATTCAGATGGGAAAGTTGTCTACAAAGTACCAACTGACACAAGGATGGCTGTAGCATTCAACATAGCTGGGATTTTAGTGCACTAACATTTCACCTCAAGGACTTTTGTCATATCCCTTTAGTGTCTCAGTCTAGTTTCTCAGTAGGCAGATTTCTGGAGACTGGAGGCACTCCTCTGTCACACAGTTTGAGTCACAGTCTGGTACTTCTGTTACACAAAGGCCTTGTTCTGTAGCTTTGCTGATCAGTCTGGCACTTTTCCAGCTTTTGTGTTAGCACAAACATTTCTGAGAGTTTGAATACTGCCCTATCAGAGAACCTGTCCCAGCTGGAGCCTTAAAAGAGGGTTTTCCCTCCAGGAAAAGAATAATGGTGTCACTTCTGCTGGCCTTATTGACCTCACAAGACAAGAACACCCTTGATCACTAACTGCTTCTCCATGGGAAACCATCTCATTTCATCATAGAGAGAAAATTAAAAGCCTGGGCACTGATTTGTTTTGGTCTGCTGTTCTTCTCCCTTTGCACGGATCAGCATAGCACAGCTGCAGCATGGCTCTGATAAGCTTCAAAGAGTGAGCTTGGTTTAGTGTTTAAAAGCATTTGGAGCTCTGTACTTGCAGTGAATGAAGTGTAAATGGAGAATGGTGTTTTCCTTTGGCAGGAAAGATGACATAGGAGGACTGTGCTAGATCCTGAGAACTTGATCAAACTGCTTTTGAGTATAGGCCCATGACTTATTGGAACATCTTCAAAAAGGGAACACAGTCCTGAACGGAAGGTCTCAGTGGTTTAAACGATCATCTCTCCTCTTCATAATCTGTTCCAGTGCAGTGAAATTGTTCTTGGGGAGAAAAAAGTGTCATAAATCTCACTGGGATAGAATGACCTTGGGCTTGTAGTGGTGATCTTTTTCAGTGGGAGGATTTGGAAGCAATTTTTCTAGATAGTGTGTATATATTAAAAAAATACTATGTCTTACTGGATATAAAATTTCTAATGACTGTGACTTGGTTGAAAATCTATCTCAGTTTCAAATGAAACTGTGGAATTAAAATCGCACATCCATTTGATTCTTATTTATTTCCATACGTGTCCTTTGCTTCCACTCCCACAGTGTGAAGATGTAAAACTTTTGCTGGTTACAGATCAACCTCACTAAGCCTTTCTCCAATGCTGTGGCTGTTTCTATGTAGAAATAGGCTCTGACCACTGAAAAATACTCACATTTAAGCTTGGAGGAACACATCACAGTTCTAGCAATAATGTGACTGTTAAAACATTTGATCATTTTATGGTGCAGATGACATTGAATATACAAAGCCAATATTTTGAAAGACGCACAACAATCAATACTTGAGCTCCAAAGGGGTTTATAAAATAAGTCAATATCATGGATCTGCCCAAGAGGTTTTAATTTGGTTGCATGGAATGCTACTCTTTAAGAAAAAAAGAAACACAAAAGCAAGGTTTAAAGTGCACAGCAACTAATTGAGAAAATAGCAAGTGTAATCAATTTTTTTAATAAAGTTCATTGACCTCAATACATATTTAGCATGATGTATTTAATTATAGATTTTGTGCTTTGATAGCAGCTCTTTGTAATGTGAAACAATGGCTCTACTGGGTCATGCAGTAGTGGGGTCCCACACTTGCCACTCCTTTCTTCTACTCACTCTGCCATGCTTAGCATATGTATGACTCGGTGTATGGACTGTCTAAAGCATGCTGTCTTTTATACTTGTGATTTAGCAGGATGAGTGACAGCTTTCCTGAATTCAACCTGCCTGAGTGACAGCTTTACTTCACAAGGTGGCACTTACCTGATCTGATTTCTTTTGTAGCTGGGTGTTTGTAGCTATTTTCCCCTCTTTTTTTTTCACCTTCCCATAAAATAACTTTTACACATGCTGTCTAGCTGTAATGGAGGTGTGTGAAGGGATAACAGTGTTGAGAGAAGCCTCCATCATTCACTCCATGCTCTGAGCAGATGCAGGGTAACCAGCTGTGTGAATCCACCCCTAGGCTATTGATTACTCTGTCACCACTACAAACTGTTTACACATTATCTCAAGCGGCTCTGTCCTCAGTCTCAGGTTGTTCCTGCTACCCAACCAAACACAAAGACTCTTCTGCCAAGTGCCCTTTCATTCCATGATGGATTTCAGAAATCCATCAACAGCTAGAGCACCTGCTGCTTCTTGGGCTTGGCCCACTGCTCTGGGCTGTCCTACAAGTTTCATAAGTAGAAGTGTTTATATCTGTAAAAAATGTGCATGACTTGTGCATGGCTTATAATAAATAAGGCAGGGCAAGCAACGCATTGTAGTGCAATAGCAGCTGGTTTCACTGCTGTGCATCGTCAAGATGAAAAACTGCAAGTTATCTGACACACAAGCTCATCTGTCAATCTCTTAGTCCTCGTTATCATGACTGGATGCAAGTCAAACACAACATGAAATACAGTCAGAGGTGGGGGAGTTCTCAGTGCTTGATCTGATGTCAGTTGTTGGGTTTATGTGCATTTTAGGTCTCAGTATCTTTTCTTTAACACAGAAGAATTTTTCCACAGGAAAGACTGTAAGAATGCAGAAATTCATATATTGGATCTCTGGAGAAGGGATGGTACAGGGGAGTCCCTTTTTCAATTTTCAGATATTATAAACTTATTTTAAATTAATAAATCACAACATCTCATGTAAATATATAGCCTATATTTTTTCCCTTGCTTATCTCAAAACTCATAATGAGGAATAGGTGAGTATTTTCACTACGACAGACACTATCACTGGTGATCTGTACCCATTGTGTGCGCATTTTTTGATGTATACATGAAAGAATTAGACCCTTACTCAAGGATATAGGGACACAGGTTGAGTGCCTGAAAGTTTATATACCAGTTAGGTAAAAAATTTCTGTTCCTTTAGTTTATCAGTGGCATGTGAAAATTTCCATGCATCCATTTGAAGATTAGACAGAACAGGACATGCAACAAAGTTTTGGCCTTCCCTCAACATTATCCTGTTGCCTTGAACTAGGAAAGCATAGACTGTCTGATGCTGAGAACTGAGTTAACTCTGGGAGTTGAAAATTTTTGGCATCTGTAACAATTCAGGAATGTTTTATCAGATGCACATAATGATTTAGGCATTTCTGACCCATTGCAATGTAGACTTCTGTAATTGCTAACACTATAAGGCTCTTCTTCTGATGAGTAATGAGGACTTTATCTCTTCCCAGAGGGAAAAAAAAGAAAAGAGAAATTGTACTATTTGTCAATTAAATAGTGCCATATTGGTCATAAAACGAATCATTACCATTTAATTAAAAGAAAAAGGAATGACACTGCAAATTTTGGAGCTAAAATAGGATTTCTTCTGCCTGACATTGTTCATAAATCAGTCTACTATAACTAATTGTAAAATCAACTTGTCACTAAAATCCAGAAAAGCTGCTTCCACCACCTTCCCTTCATCTACTAGGTGGGTGCCTCCCTCAGCATCATCGTTAGTACTCATGTGAAAGAGCAGAAATAAATAATAGTCTGAAGGTTGTGATAGGCTCTTCAGTCTTGTGATAAAACAACTAGATGGTGCCCCAGGGAGGCAGCAAACCTCCCTGAAAAGAGGGTCCTGTCTGCAAATGGGTGCTTCTGTTCCGCATGAGAGAAAACCACCAATGACCATAACTCACAGTTGTCTCTTCTGGGAGCTGGTTTGCAGGTTTTGTTGCAAGTGGTTGGTCTCTCTGGCCCTGGCAAAATTTCTTGCATAGGTTCCTCCTCTATCTCATCATGTGCTTTGTCTAAGATACCCAGAGCCCCACATCTACTCTGTAACAGCATCTTAGTGGGTAAGGAGGGCTTTTCCTTTCTGCTCTCTGCTGTAGCCTTCTTCCACCTCTCTTGAGCCATTGTAAAGCTGCCTTTCTCCTGGCACAAAGCAGATCCTGGACCTTTTACATAGCAGACATGCTGAGTTGGCTTCCATGCATCAGAAATGGGAGAGTACAACTCCATTGACCAATCTTTCTCTCGCAGATTCTGCAATTCTCCTCAGTTTGCCACCTCCTCCTGCAGCTCGGCGACCAAAGAGAGCAGGTCATCAATCCGGTCACACTTTCCCACATGCTTGCTTGGAATCACTTGCCACCTCTCAGAATATCACTTTCCTCCTCTCAGAATATCCCTTCATACATCCCACAATCAGAAACCTGGGTGGTAACATGCTTGAGCAGCAGCTCTGTCTGTGTAGCTGCATTGGTTCTACTGGGTGCTAAAAGCTCAGGAGAAGCAGAGGACATTGACTTTTCCTGGGTGGTCACGATGCTGCCAGCAACTACTTTCCACTGCTGGGCACCTGCCCACTGCAAAAGGTAAATGATTGCCTGTTGCAGTCTCCAGGACTGATTTAGCAGGTTTAGCCTGCTTAAATATCCTGCACTGCCAGTGCAGGCTCTGTCTCTTGCTGTTTCTTCCAATCCATGGGTCTAAGTTGCTCAGGGAATGCCCCCTGTTTGCTCAATTCTCTCCTTGTCCATGAGTTTCCTCATTGTGTTCTCTTGCTGCTTTTTGCTTCTGCTGCTCTGACTGCTTTGGTGTCTCTTGCAATCTGCTCAGCTGACAGCTTTAAGGAACTGTATTCTTTCCTTGCAGGTATATTCAACTCCTCAGTTCCACAGATTTTCTTGCTGTTTGAGACCAGAAATTCAAAGCAAACATAGAACCAAGTCCATTGTTCCTTCCCAAATGACTCAAAAGATTCTGTACACGTATGTGGCACAATCTGAATTTCCTTTGATGATAATCCTTTCTGAAAACTGTACCTGAAGATTGACTTCAGGAACATCAACAGTTTTGTTCCAGCCTGCAGTTTGCTCAGAGCTCTATCACTTTCCCAGGTAGAAAAAGCGTAATTCCAAACACAATCTGTTTCACCCAGGTTAGCATGTTCTAAATAGTCCAAGTAATGACGACAATAGTGTGATTGTAATCACCAAGTGAATATGCTGGGTGAGGATTGTATAAGGCTCAAATGAATTTAATGCACTTCTAAAACTAACAAAGACAACAAAGCCATCTTGTTAAGATTCTTGTATCTTTGCAGTGGATGTGTGTTTGTTCTGATGAGATATCTAAGTCTATGTACATGCACAAAAGGGATAACTCAGCAATAATTGCATCTTATGTAGAGTATATAGTGGGAGGTGGGGGATAAACAGTTTGTGAATCAATAAACCATGAGGCTGCAGGCTGAGTTATTTATTGATTTATGACCCCCAGCTCCCAGTTTACTTCACATCTAATGCAATTATACCTTCTGGATTATGCTTCATTTAAGAGGGAAGGAAAATATATCATTTCATACAAGGAAACATGCTGTCTGCATGTTAATAATACTTCTAAGAGTTAGATACTATTTTGCAGCTGGATACATTTTGGTGCAGTGTGACATTCAAAGTCTAATGTGCTGCCTGCTTTGACTTCATCTCAAAAAGCCCCAACAAGACACACTGCAAAAGAATTGCAGAGCAAACCTATTAGGTCCCATCAAATCATGCTACCAACCTTGATCTGTGCTGATTTAAAACACTGTGGAACAGCATTACATCTTCAAACAACCACTGTGAATTCTGCAAGAGTTGGCGGCCTGTTCTATGAGACATATGAGGGACAAAGGGCAGGACTTCCATACAGGACTCTAGAGAAGTATGTGGCAAGCATCCTGTTTTCTGGGAATGTATCTGAAGCAGATGTGCTCTAGAGCATTTCTCAGATGACTTGGATCCCACAGTTTCTGGTGGATTCTTTAGGTCTGGCAAGACCATACTGGATGAGGAAATGGTTGCGTGTGAAGGGGAAATCTTCCAACCAGATCCGCTGTGCAGTAAATTGTTAGGGTTGTTGGTTTGTTGGGGTTTTTTTCTTTTTATTCATTTTTTTCCCCATAATAGATGTCCAAAAGCACACAGAGGACAATCCTTTTGTGCACACTGGTGGCTTGTTTTGGGATTTACTGTTCTGCAGGAAGAACATGTCTCTGTTACAGGAAGTGTAAAGAGTGGTGGTATACAAGCTCATGTCCACCCTGTGACAAAGCCTCATAGTGGCACCTGCTCACGTTCCTTCTCTGTGTTGCCATGTGCAGCTTCTGTGTCACAGTCATCTCATCTGGAGCCAGAGGCCATGGAACATTTATTCTTAATGCTGTAAGAAAAGATCATTAGTAGGGTACTCAAATTCTTAGCTAAATCACTCTGATTCTCATGACAGCAATTCATTTCAGTGAAAATGTTTCCTCGAAGCAATAAAAAAATTATTCCCCTTCCTTCACAAGTACAACCCTTCAGCCATGTCTCTATAAATCTTTCAATTGTTTTGTGACCTGTCAGAAGTATAATTTCCCTCACCAATAGCCTGAACCTACCAGGTGCTAAGTCTCCTTACAAAGTTCTAAAAGCCACACACAGCTTCATTGTGAATGCCTTCTCCTGACCATGTAGAGTCCCCAAGTTGTCCAAAAGAATCATAAACTCTTTAGAGTACATGAAGATATTAATTGTCCAGTGGAAATCATGCCAGCATGTGCCAGTGTTTTGGCCACACACTATGAGGCAGACCCAGTATTCTTCTGTTCATAAAAGAGAGAACGAAAGACTTAGCAATGGGCTCTGGGACCCAAGTATGATCTGTGTGAATTGGCATAGCTGCCTTAAATGTTTCGCCTTGTTTTGGGGCCACGGCACCAGTCAGTGTAGCCTGGCTTCACCAAGGGACTTTAAAGTCCTGTTCACCTCATCAGTGTCTCTTAATCTTGTCTTTCTATCAGAGAAAACATATTTGTTCCCTTTTCCTCGGATTTTAAATTGTGTTATAAACACACAATAGGAACACAGTAGTCACACTTTAAGCAAATATGCAGGAGGATGTACCAGGATTTTGCTTCTATATCTTTCTTTACATATTAATTACAGTCAACTATCACATTTGAAATATAAAGATAAGATGCTGTCATGCCGTACTGAGGAATGGCAAACATTTGGTTAATGTGGAAGGCAGTTCTTGTGCCTCTCTCCAAGTAATGTCACCAATGTTACCCTCCAACCAGCAGTAAGGTGCTTTTTTTCTTAAATATTTGGACTGCAAATACTGGGGAGGCATTTAAAACGGACAGCTTCACTCCCTCACCTGAGTCACCTGTTATGTATCTTGCTAGACTCCCAAGCAAGGAAGACAACTGGTGAGAATGGATCCATCTAGATCACTTTTTGTGAATCAGGTAAAAGGAATTTATCCTTGGGGCTGCAGAGGAAGATACAAAGCATTTTGTGTCCCCTGACATGCAGTGTACGAGACTGCCTGTGTTGCCACTGAAGCCATGCACTTCTCCATTGCTGCCTTGTTGCTGTAGCAATGCCTGTAGTCCTGCTGCAGATTCTCATTTTAAACTCTCATTTTGAAAAGATATAAAATCAGGGCTGTTAGGGATGTGCCCTTGTTGCTATGAAGATTTTGTATTTTTTATTTTATTTTATTTTTATTTTGCTATTACTCTGTTCAGGGCAGAGGAGTCCTTACAGACTTAATTACACTATAATGACAGCAGGCTATGACCCTGCATTTTTAACATGACATAATTATATTAAGTTTAGTGCTGCTTTATGGCTAAATTATTTAGTTCAATGCCTGAAGTCAACAGTGTCTACTCACTGCCATTAAAAATGGAGAATAGCTCAAGAACAGCTTCATGGTGCCACAATTAAATAAAGTCATTTGCTACAAGTTATTTTTCATCTCAGCAGAGACAATAGTCTGAGAGCAGAAGATTTCTAAGGGCAGAGGGCAATATGAAAAATATAGGGATGAAGATAAGTTCTATCAGGCTTAAAGAATGATTTGCTACAAATAAAATACAATCCCTTTCCCCCAGTACGTTCAACCTCTCTCACTCCAGCTCACTGGGTTCAAAGTAACTGTGTTCAAATGCAAGTATTTACCTCATGTAGCATAATTCAGGGTGCTAGCTGTAGCATGTATTTGTTTCTCCTTTTGATCAGTGTTTTGAGGGTATGGAAATGACTGTGTTACAGCTACATCTGAAGAAGCACACAATTCTCTGATTTACATCACCTGGTGTGAAGTTGCAGGCAACAGCTGAGTGACTATCATTAGTATTTCAAAAGCGCCAAAACAGCTCAGAAATAAACTTTAGTTTGTGGACAGGGTACAAGTTCATACATTGTGTTGGCACTTTAAACCATTTTATCCATTGGTTAATGGTTACTTGCAGCAGCATTCCAAGCTGACTCAGTGCTCTGATAGGTGAAATACATGGAGTCTCTATTAATTAATTACAATAACTTGGAAATAAAGCCAGCAGATCTGAAATGATCAGGTATAATCTGGGAGTTCTGGCATTAAACACAGGCTGTTAAATATTTTGTGGAATTCAGGAAAAGGAAAGAAAATGAAGGTAATCTTCAAAAGTTGTGCAAACAAAAACCTGAACATTTGTTTTTCTGGGAAGGTACCAGGATAAAAGACTGCAGGGAGACCATACAATCTACATGGCTTTTTAAAAATTCATAGGAGCTATTTCTTTATAATTCACATCTCAAAATCAATTCCTGTAATAAAACTCAAAGTTGGACTGGAAAAAAATCTGATTAATTGTAACATGGAGGTAAAATAAAGAAATTGTAATATAACCTCTGGTGAGGTAGTTTTTGGTGAGAGATTTACAGTTTTCCAGTGAGAGGTCCAGTCTTTTTTAAGTTCTGGTTTTTATTCACTTTTTTATCTTAAAATAAACTTAGTATTCATAGGACTGATCATGTTAGAAGGAGAGTTTTTTCAAAAAAAAAAGAGAACAGAACAACAAGGCAAAATTAATTAAACAATCAAAGGAAGTGTCAGCACAAACTGAGGGAAAGCTGGGGAAGGTGCATATTTCTATTTGAGAAAATAAACAAGCTGTGTCATATGCATTCTGAGTAGTAACCATTTCTGGATGAAATGGACTATTTCTGTAAAGAAATGAGGCTGTGGATCACTTCTTGTATCATCCATGACCCCTTCAGGGTTTACAGAGCTGAGATTTGGCCTCAGCTTACCAAATCAAAAGGTGATTTAAAAAATATGTGGTAATTATCTAGCATTTTCATCTCTCTTCAGTGCCTACAAGAAGGTGTCTGAAGGACTGAGCTCCCCTTCAAGAATCTTTGGGATGTGCCTAAAAATCACTGGGTCAAGTATGGGCCTTCAGATTTTGCACTGTTATGCCTGATTTAATATATTACAGGATCAAATAAGGTTGTGGAGGCCACACTACAGCTCTTTGCTAAACATTTACATTATGTTGCAAAGATACAGCAAACACAGGGGGCTTTCAGTAGTGTGATACCTTACATTGATGTTTAACACATTCTCACCCCAAATAAACTCTTTAGTCAGGAGTTGCTTTTTGCCTTGATGATGTTGTGTTGTCTTGGTGGTCAAGTCTTTTTTAGCAGATATTTTTACAGACTAAACTAGACTAGACTAGACTACAATATCTTGAGTTGGAAGGGACCCACAAAGATCATCGAGTCCAACTCCTGACCCTGAGATATAGTCCAGGGATCTTGACAAACCTGACTTGTTTCCTTCAATGATCCTGGGGGCTTTAGTCTCCATACTGCACAGTCATAAATTTGCTGTTTTCATGGAGAGATGAGCATTAATCTCTAAGTATAACCATTATTTTGACTGTACCTGACCAGAATCTGTAGTATTTTCCATAAAGTTGTGCTTGACAGTATTGGCCAAGATGGCAGTGTTCTAAAATTAAAGAAATTCAAAGCAATTCAGCTCCAGCCCTGCCTCCTCCCAGGCACCTTGACCCCCAGAATTATACAAAGCCTCAATTTGTGGGGGGTTTTTTCTGTACAATGCAGGCATAGCCATTATGGAGCCTGGTTGTTCTTATGTCCACAGTCACAAGCTGTGGCACCACACAGATGGTATCCAAAACTAGTGAATTCAGAGCATCAAAGTACAGGAGTTGAAAATATACAAGGAAAGTCACAGTCTTGCCCCAAAGTTCTGCCGCTTGGAAAGGCGACACACAACAGCAAGGTGGAGAATAACCACACTTTGGAATGGTTCAACAGGTAAGTGGCAAAATATCTGTAGGGTTTAAGGAAGCCACCATCAACAGGAAGAAAGAATCATGCCTTTCCTGTTATGTAGCCATTGTCACTGCCAATATAAGGTACCTAGTAGGGAGAGAAGTGACTGCTTTGTAATTTGCCCTTGGTTTGGACAAGTTTCTGAAATGCTGGTAGCCTGATTTATGACTCTGTTCTCAACTGGAAGCAATCAGATCATCCGATGTGCATCTGGCAACTTGCTCAGTGAGTTCATTTTTCTGACCCATCTCTTAGCTGCAGGAAGTACTGCAGATAGCTTGGGAGAAAGACATAGCTATGATATGAGATACTTAAAAAAATGGTTGAGACCCCAGACCTGGAAATTTTTAAAAAAATCAACCAACTAAACAAAAACCTAATAAACCCCAAGCCATCCTAGATATAAGGTACACTTCATAGACTTCATTATCAATAATGAAACATACAGCCTAACTAACACAGAGCATAAGAAAACATTGCTCATAACATTTTGTCTCCAGGAAAAAGGGAGAGAAAGAGAACACACAGAATAGATATGTAGAGCAGAAGGATCCTCTGAAGGCTTTCATGTCTCTGCTCTGTGCCCAGGTCAACACACCTCACTGTTATTCTTTTCTGTTGTGTTTGTGATCCAATATCCTGTTTCTTCTCTATATCCCAAGCCACTACAGATGTGAGCAGTATGTTTAATCTGCTTGTAGGTTTGCACTTTTTGCTGCTTAAGTGTGTCTCTTATCCATTATGATCACATTTTTGCTTTGGTAAGAGAGGTAGGTCATACCCAGCCCTGCTGAATTCCCATCTGCAAATGGACCCAAGTTTGTAATCTGCATGGATTAGACCAGGGTGTAAGTCATAGAATCATAGAATCATAGAATCATAGAATGGCTTGGGTTGGAAAAGATCTTAAATATCATCTACCTCCAAGCCCCCTGCTGTGGGCAGGGACACTTTTCACAAGACCAGGTTGCTCAGATCTCCATCACAAAAAAAAATAGTATTAATTACTCTGAAAAATCAAGGTTCCTATTATGTGCTGACTGGCAATATCTCCAATGAGCAAATAAATTCCCAACATTGCCATCCATGCAGTTTGGGTGAAAGTTCAAGCAGAAAAAGCACATTCCTTTGCAAAGTGTTCTGTGAGGGAGGATTAATGAATATTCATTGTGTGCACAGGCCCAATTTGGTAGCGATACATTGCAGAATTACTACTGCTGTCCTGAGGGGAGGATTTGGAAGCATAGCAGTAAATAAGAGTTGGTATGCATTAAATCCGGCCTCACCAGAAATTAAAAGGAAAGAAAAATGAAGAACTAGACATTCAGTGAGTGAAACAGAGATCCAGGAGGAGCCAAATAGTATAGCACCATATTAATAGGTAATGTCCTAAAGCTTGTGCAATGGGAAGGCAAACTAAGGTATCACAGATAAATGTTAATTCTGGAATCCTCAGACTTTGAAGTCCTGAGCTGTATAATGAAACATCCTTTCAACGGAAAATTACAATACATTATGGCAAGATATTCAATACCCCTTTGTATAGAAATGAAGCAGGTTCAACCTTGGAGTTAACATCTTTGGGGAAAATTATGGGATTAAAAAAAATGAAAGTGCTCTAGCTGCTAATCACAAACAGCCAGCAATGAACCTTCCCTCAGGAAACTTGCTGAACTATCATTGTTAAGACCTAGAGGAAAAAAAGATGGTCACAATTTCTGACACCTGTAAGAGCCATCAGGAGACTGAAGTCACTAAAAGGCTTAGCTGAAGGATATGCTATGCATCTCTAAGGGGCTTTTGTGCTAGAAGACTTGTCATCTGGAGGCCACTTTCAGAGTCTTTTTCATCTCCTTTCTGATATAAAAGACCAGAGAGAGCTGCTTTTCTCATCCATGCCTCACACATTTGCAGAATAATTCTGCCTGTTTCACTGAGTGTGGACCCGTGAGCAGCTAAATTTTTCCGGTCCTGAACCCCCAGGCATGTTCTCCTTGCACACAAATACACCAAATTACTGCATTGTTCTGCAGTTTTGGGAGGGACACTCTCAGGGCTCTGTTAGTTTTTGGATTAATTTCCTTCCATTTGGCACACATAGAACAAAAGTTTCCTAAAATTAAGGGGTTTTGTAACAGGAGTAAGATTTAGTAGAACAGTTTTGGTTGGCGGTGCCTTGTGCCTTGCTCTGTTTCTTTGTAGCTTTACATTTGAACAAAAATATTTCAGCTGGCAAGCTTTTTAAATATAAGTCTTTGAGGGTCTGCTTCAAAACTGCAGCGGCTTCTGTCCCCATCTTATCAGTTCACGACCCTCTCTGGCTGAAATGCTGTGACAACATATTCACTCCTTGTGTTTCTGAGAGAAAGTCACTCTGCATTTGAAAATTGTCCATTTGAGCCCTTGACACGGAGGCCACTTCTTACCAAAATGAAAATGACAGTGTTAATACTTGAAAAAGAGCACACTACTTCTCTATATTTCCTACTGGCAACAATGAAAGGAAACATTTCTTCACACACTAAATGCCGGAGCACTTTTCCTCCTGTGAAGCATGAAGTTGTCTCTACTGCTACTGTGCAGTGAGATCATCTGAAGAGAAGAAAGGAGAATGGTAGAGTGTGACTGAAAAATTCAAAAGATGTATGCCTAAGATGCAAAAGAGCTTAGTGGATGAAACTTCTTTAGTCAAAAACTTTGGCTTCTAGTGAGAAGATTTGTACTTTGTCCTATCCCCTCACTTTTGTTAAAACAAATATCCAATTAAGGGCAAAGAGACATTTTGTGTTTTTTAGCTTGTTGAACAAGGTGTATTTATTTAGGGTTAGTATGAGCAGCCCTCTTTCTTAGCCATCTCAGATATCAAGGAAAGTTTCCTCTGTGGACTGATGTCACATTTGTTTCTATGGAGCCAGACTAGATTTGGCATTTCTAAATTAAATATTTATTTTCCCCTTCATCTCACCTTATAACCAGTCAATTCTCTTAAAACATGGCACTTTGAAAAGCTCTATTGCTAGCTATTAGGGGTAAGGATATCTTAGATCAAAAACTAGAAAACTTTTCTTAGCCACTTATGTGTTCTCCAGTTTTCTCTCTCAGAATGTCTGAATAATTAAGAGACTTCAATAATAAACTGGAAAATAGCAACATATATACTTGGAGAGAGTTTGGGGGGTGGGGCAAGAGATTTTTTCAGGAAAAGCAGAAAAAATCAGCTCAATGGAGAGAGGGTTGAAAGCTCAGAAGCAAAACAAAAAAATTATATTGGCAATCAGTTGTGCCTCTGTGATTTGCTGCTGTTTCAAACTGCACACAATGTTCAAAAGTTCCATTTTATCCTATTTAGAGTAGGGCAGCAGAAAGAAGGGAGGAAAAGGAAACTGAGTTTGGCAAAATGCAAGGCAGTATCAAGGTGGAAAGCTTGGCCTCAGAACTGGGAGGTAAGTACTTTCTATTTTGCTTTCACAAACATTGGATTTGAGAGCAGAGACTGTGTTCTCTTTTCTAGTCAAACTCCACACACTGCGTACACGTCTACTTGCAGGGAATGGTAATACACATTTGTGAACTATGTTGCTGGGTACATGAAAGTGTCAGGAAGTCAGATTACATTCCTTACACAGTGATCCTCTTCATCAGTGGATGAAGAAGAGTGCCACATTCCCTATCTGGAAGCCTTGGACATCTTCAGAGGTCTGTCATCAAGTAAGAGGGTGGAATGGAGCAGAAAAAGAGTGAGAAAGTGGTTCTTATGCACTCTGCCTTTGAGTAGCACTCTAATTCAATCCCTCTGGAAGGCTTCTCCAAGGGTCCATAGTGCTATGTGCATGTTCCAGGACCAGTGGTGGGAACGAAGGTGATGTGGAAAGTGAAACATCAGGATGAAATGTATCCTTGTAACTATTTGCTTGCTTAGTTGTTTTATGAAGTTTGCGGTTTTTTTCAGCAATTCCTACTTTCTTACTGTGTGCCCTCGACTCTCGACATAGGTATTCCTTGCTAAAATGTGCACTTTTTTGCTTCAGAAAGAATTCTTTTAACTAATGCTGAGAATATTTTTTAGAAGGTTGTTCTTCTCTTTAATTTCTTCTTGCTCTTCTGGCTTAAAAAGGAAAAAATACTTTCAAAGTCTTATCCACATTCAACTAATTTTACAAAGGCCTTATTTTTTATGAAGAAAAAAATCTCATCTCCTGCTGCTTTGGAGAAAGTAGAGTGACAAAGTCGGTCAACTGTTATCTCCAGGCATATCTGGGTCTTACCTCATTAATAGCATTTTTACTTCAGTTTATATCTCATAATCTATACTCTCCCTGATGTCAATGATAATATTTCTTGCTTAATAACACTGGCAGCTTCTATCCAAATCCAAAACCTCCAGTACACTCTACAGACCCCTAACAGGATCTGTTCCACTGGCCTTCTCTAGAGGTGATCTTGACCCAAATCACTTGTGCTATTTCTTCCCACCCCCCTTTGACATTTCTTTATTCATTGCTGTCCTTCATCTGCTTACGTTTTCTCTAGCTGTATTTTAAGACCAGACATGAAGAGTTTTTACTTACTATCTACTGCACATCTGCTTAAAGATTTTCTTACTCCTCTGAGCTTTGGTATCAAGAGACTGGAATCTGAGGCCAAGACAGACTGTTGAGGAGAGTACATGCATGATGGCCTCTATATGTAAACAAATTAATATTGTTTATGTGCTTGTCCTTCTCATTAATTGGAGAGCTGTACTTTAGGGTAAAGATGGTAAAAAAGTTCCTGCCTACATATCCACAAGTCCCATGAATATCCACAAGTAAAACATTTAAATGGAGGTGTATTTTTGTATCTTAGCAATTTTATTGTGCTTTAATTCCTCTTTTTTGCATTAATGGTCATAGGCTATTTGGGAATCTAGACCCCCAGAGTGAAACTGGGAAGATGTTTCATCCCTTGGAGAAGTTACACTCTGTCAGAAATGCCATCCAGGCTGACAGACTTTTTTGTAGGAAGAAATCAGCACAGTCTGTAGACATCTTTGTTTCCCAAGGAACAGCATTTTTCACTTGACTAAGTAAGTGGCAGAAATGAGGTGGTAAATCCACTTGTAGCAAACTTTTTCCTTCCTAAAACTGACAGAGAAAATCTTGAACTATGTGGCGTTTAAGGAGTGCAAAGGCTGGCTAATACTGTGGCACTCAGCACTGTCCCTGCACTGCCAGTTTGTGGGAGAGCAGGACATGAGCAAGGGAAGGCAAAGCAAGGATACTGCCTCTGCTGAAGCTGCCCTGCCTGTCAAGATCAGCAGCTGATATTTCCACCTAAGCTGTATGAACCCAACAGAATCCATCTGCTGAACCATCTGTGTGATGAATCACTAAAACTACAGTCCATCTGTTGTTTCACTGCCACAAAGTTTGCCAGCCTCACCCTCACTCCATTATTTGAATATTTTTCTTTCCCCTCGGGCCTCCTCTGTGCTCTTGTCTCTCTCCTTGTCTGTATCTTGTTGTTTTGTTTTGTTAATACATTGCCTTTCCAATCTCTGAAATGTAAAAAAAGAGGAAGTTCTATTCCTACTACTCTTTAGTTAGCCAGGAATAGCTTTGCTCAGGGAAAATACAGATCTGTGTATCATCAATGCCTGTCTTCAGCTTCTCTGTACCAGGTAAGAGATCAAGGCTGTTTCACACTCCTTAAGACTGTCCCCCACATTTAGGCTGTCACATGGAACTATTAGAAGTTTAGATTGTGTGTTGACTTTTTCCTCACTCTTGAGGGAAGTATTTTTCATGTATTGTTTACCTCTCGACTTGAAAATTCAACCTTGCCTCTAGTGTCTAAAAAAAAAAAAAGAGTGAGAAATGCCCAGTTACATCTTTACTCACATGTTTCTTGCATTTGGGGAAGGCTTATCTGAAGGTCCTTCACCAGAGGACGAGTTTTGGCTGGCATCAGCCACAGCATAGTGCTGAGAGAGTGGGGATGGGCAGGAAACGTGCCTGTATGCAAAATAAAAAGCTGATTTCCGTGCATCTGAAAAAAAAAGAAGGTATAATGTCTTTTACAGTCCTCACAGTCCAGCCAAGCAAATTTTCCCTATTTGCTCTCAGCTTTGATGTTTAACATGGAACAAGAGTAGAATTTGGTCCTGTGTGAAGGCATAGAGAAAAGAGGAGAAGGAGACTCCTCATTATTTGTCACAGATTTGGAAAGGAGACTGGTGTGCAAGCAGACATAAGGACCGCGGTATTTAAGAACTTGGCCGTAGTCAGCAGGTTTCTGTGGTGTCAGCATTGACATTGACTCAGCCTGGGCTGGGAAGGCTGTGTTGGACAGCCTGGGTACCACTCAGGGAAAACATGGTTTGCAGCAGGCCCACATCTGTCCCTTCTTTCTGCAGCACCTACTCCATCTGTCCCCCTGCAGCCTCGACTAAAGAGTAATGTTACAAAGCCCTTCAGATCAGGGCAGGGACATGCAGGCATATCCCCTGCTCTCTCACAATTCTTGTGCCATGACTGAGGGATGGGGGAGCACATTTTTATCAAGGCCTGATCAAACTGGAATGCCTCACTGCAGTGTCTGTCCCATCCACACATGGGAAGAGCTGCTGTGGCACAGCAAGGCTGCCTTGAGAGGTGCTCAATGCCTCAAGCCTACTCAAGAGACATTTGTACAATGCCCTTAACAGTATGATTTAGCTCTTAGCGGTCAAGCAGTTGGACTAGATGGTAATTTTAGGTGCCTCTCAACTCTTCTGTTCTATTCTATTCTGTTCTTTATAACCTGCATTCACCAAGCAGAGGTGTTTAGATCAGCTCTTAGGCTTCTGCTCTACATCCCCTTTGTCTTGAATTCCCCTTTCTCTCTAGACTTTAGAAGGGCTAGAGAGACTGATCTCTTAATTTAGGCATTGAATTAGATGGCTAAAAAAAGCTGGCTGAATCACCCCCCTCCCCTCAACCCCCCCCCCCCCCCCCCAATGCACTCCTCCTTGCTTTGCCTTGCTAAGGGTTTGAAGTGATGACAAATTCACTATCTGTCACCACCAGGAGATGTTCAAATGATTAACTATACTGCTAAGATAAGGAAAAAGGCAACAACCTGGGCCTTTAATTTCAGATTAGCTACTATTTAGCTTCAACCTCCAACCAATGGATCTTTTAGACTTTTATCTACTAGATTAAAGGACTTTCTCCTGACAGCTATCCTTTTGTATAGGAATTTATGTTCCTGCACTTGGGAACATCAGAGATTAAAATCAGAACATAAGGAGCACTGAAAAGTGTTGTACTTTGCTTAGGAGAGGGTGGACTTATAAAACACCCAGGCTGATGTGACCACTTTTGACAAAGAAAGAGTAAATAAGAGTGATGTCCTCTCTTGGCAAACAAATGAGTGAAAGAGCAGCAGCAGCGTGAGCCTGGAGAATAGAGATTTCCTGGCATTTTTGAAAGGACTGTATCCCTGCCCTTTTCTGCCCCATTCACTTTCAGACACTGCTTGTTCAGTAGTTTATCTCAGGCAAGAAGCAGTGTCTTCAACAGAGCAGTTAATGGAATTATTTAGTACAAAAGGGATGTTAAATGCGAACAGTGACTAGAGAAGCCCAGAAACAGGATTAACTCACTGCATGGATGAAGAAAGTGAATAAAAAGCAGAAATATTGTGTTATGTTTGGGCCCACAGATCTAGCCCAATTTTTAGAGGCACTGTTCTGGAAGGGTTAAAGGTAATGTTTCTGGGCAAATACAGAACAGTACTGTTCAAGGGATACCTGTTTTCATTAGAAGGCATGTATCTGCTTAAAATATCATCCAGCATAAGCAAATTTACTCTGCTTTATGATTTTCTTCAGTGTCCAACTGACTTGCATCCAGCTATTCAATTGGATTGAAAATTTTTGAGCTCAAATGGGTTGAACCCATTGATCTCTGTGTAGCAAGACTAGATTATAATATCATTTGGACGGAACATAAAGAGATCATCCAGTCCGACTGCCTGATCATCTCAGGGCTGACCAAAAATTAAAGCAGGTTATTTGGGGCATCCTGCAAATGCCTCTTAAACACCAATAGGCTTGGGGCAGTGAGCACATCTCCAAGTGAGAGGGGGAGAGAGAGATGTTCCCTAGCCAGAGAACTGTTCCCTTGGCGGAGAGAAGAGTATGGCTGTCTGGAGGAGCAAAGACAGGGTGGTTCGCTGTCCATGGAACAAGAACAATTCAGGGAAGATGAAGGAAGAGAAAACATTGACCTGTTGAAAGATAGGACACCAATCAAGAAACATGAGAAGGAGCAGCTATGACCCTTACTCTCAGACCCAAAAAGGGATGGCAGGTAGGCAGTGGTGTCATGCAAAGAGATGTGACTGTGGGACAAGTGCTAAAATCCCCAGCTCTGCAAGTAGAAGCAGTCTCAGTGTGACAGACCTTACTGAGATCTGGCTTGCTGGTCACACGTGCCTATCATGCCACCCCTGGGAACTGGAGCTGACATTCCTGCTTGTCACTGCACTGCACAGAGATGTTATTGTGCTTAGAGCTAGCTCAGGTGTCTTTTAACACACCGCTGTGCAGACAGGCTGGATATTTAACACCTATTTGTTTTTTCAGTTGGGTAATTTATAGCTCAGGATGCAGAACTGTCTCAGAAAATGAATCCATGTGCTAACTGCAGCCATCCAGGAAGGCCCTCTGGTAGCTGTTTGTTCTTGGCTCCTAGGTTTGCCCTAGGCTGTTCAGTTGACACGTCTGCAATGTGTCAGACCTGTCTGCATCTGTGCAGTTTTTGGTATTTCTGACTTGGGAAACATAGGTTGGAGGGCAAATGCAGCCTGTAATTATATAATCTTTCTCTCCTAAAAATAAAACCAACCAACCAAACCAAAGCAAAACAAACAAACAAAAAACCGAACGCAAAAAAAAACCCTCTGAAGTAAAATCTATGACTTTATAGCCCAGGGACTCAACCTGGGATTGTGCATACCCATGCACCAGGCTATTTTTTGCAATTGCTTCCTGTGGCAGGTATCAGAAGAAAATTTCATCAACACACATTAATTTCTGAGGGAATATATTTGATTTGGAAAGCAAAACCATTTCAGGGACTTTCTGATAAGCTCTGCTTTGAACTGATGATTTTCTGAAAGTTACTTAAACAACAGAAGTAAATAGCCTCATACAATATGCCAGCTAATTTTTTATGACAACTGATGAAGGACAAATAGAGAAGGAGAATGTGGGAAAAAAAATGATTCACTGGAAAATATTTGAGTTTTGTACAAGCATTCAAATAATGATAGATCCCAGTCAGAAATAATGTAGTCATAAAAAAAGATGAATTGGATCATTTACTTGAAACAAATAATGTAACCAACTCTACTCCACAACCACAAAAAACAAATTTATCTCATAGCAGATGACAGCCCTTTCTCAGGAAAAGGTATTGCTATACAGTCAGCATATACATTTTCAAAGGAATTGGCATTGGGAAAGAGCACTCTTCAAGCACTTAATATAGGTGATTTTTCTTTATGACTTTCATTTAAAGTACATTATGAAAGTCACTTGATTCTACTTGCCAAGTAGAATAAATGACATGAATGAATGACTTTCAAAGCCGCCAAAACACTGGAACTGATTTAATATACTAAGAGGAAACATTGTCAGAGCAGCATTCGGCATCAGTCACACTGGTTTGGAAGTTTACCACCGTGTAAAAGCTATATCACAAGGTTGTGGCATGAGACATGGAGACTGACACGGGCTCATTGCCACAGAAGGGAAGATCTTTGTCATCCTTACCAAACATGCAGCAAACAGGTTCAGATAAGGGCCCTTGCTTTATGACTGACTGCCTGTTGTGAGAACCACTTACCACAGAGCTCCCCAAAATTTAGGTCGTCATTTGGATCCAGCTGAGTTCTGACCTGTTAGAGACTGTCCTTCCAAATGGTCCATCACATTTGTTAGTGGAAATCTGCCCTTCTCTTTAGCAGAAAAATTGGACTGAGTGTCATTTTCTTATAAATGCTGGTTGGTTATCTGCAACTTATCTGGAGGGGATCCTCACAGCAAAATATTGAATCTGTTGTGCATCTTGTCTGAAGCTTCTCCAACAGAGCAAAAAAAAAATAAATAAAATACTTCCAATGAATTGTGTCTGAGGATTCTGTAATATTTAGGATTCTGTAATATTTAGACACCACTTGCTACCATCCAAATATTCCTGGTAAGAACTGGAGCTGGTCAAAAAAACCCCATGTAAATTCTCACAAACAAGGGCAGAGTAAACTTGTCCTAATTTTCATTTAAACATTTCAAGACATGATATTCCTCCATCAGTGATGGAGCCAATAAGAGAGCAAACAGAAAAAATTTCTGTCAGCAGAAATGTTTATAAGGAGACATGTCTTCATACATTTTGGAAATAAACTAGAAGAGGAATTTTCTAAATGTTTAGGGTTTTGCAAATGGCAAAGAAAACCCGGCTGGAGGATCTACTGCCTTCCTTCCTGCTGTCTTTGTGTATGGTCTCAGGAGGAGAGTCAAAGGTGGCAGCTTGCACAAGTTACTACCTGAGAGTGTGAGCCAGTACGGGAAGACTATAGCCTGTATGGCACATTTCAATTATTTATATATTCATGGGTTCAGGTGTTGATTTGCAGGTCTACATAAAGGACACTGGAAAATGTTGTCAGTTCAAAAGGACTGTTTGCCATCTGTTGTGTTTACTGTAAAGCACCCCAGGTTGCATGAAGACAATTCCTTGATATAGTCTTGCCCTCCTATCTGTTTCTGCAGTCTCACATTAATCTAACCTTAAAAACAAAAAACAAAAATGCATCTTGTTATCAGGTTGTACTAGGCAACAGGAAAATTTGCTGTCTTTGAAATCTATATATCTGCAGATGGGTTCACCAAGCCAATTTATACTGGTGATACAGTATCTCACTAGTCACTGGAGAGGGGATAGGTACTTCACAAAATGATATCTGATCTTCAGATCTCTATCAGAAATGTAGGCTGAAGTTAGCCTGCAAAGTAATGATTTTTTAAATTTTTTTTCCTGTAAACAAAGTGAGATTTATACAAGATACTAACTAGCAGGCAGCTGGAGCTGAGTAAAACCCATCTCGCTCAAGGTCTATTCCCAGTTCTGCTTCCAAAATCTAACATGCTGCTTCAGCTGTCGACCCTATAAATGTGTTTCACTGGATACAATCCCCAATTTATCTGCATAGCAGGCACTCTAAACAAAACGAAGTACAATCCCTGTTTCACCACGTCCCAGAAAATTAGAGATATTTTTCTCTTCTAACACATTTTGCCCACAACTGTGTAGAAAGTTATCCTTGAGAACATGAGTCCTTCCTCCATTCTTTGCAGATTTCTTTATTATGAAAGTATTCACTTCCTGAACTCTTTGACTTTACTGTAAAATGGATGTGTATGTTGCAAATAGGTTTTACTGTTGTCATCCTAGTCTTGAAACCTTCATTAGCTAGCCCAAACAGGCTGTTATTTCTGTGTTGAGCAGCTTCAGCCCAGTGACTGTGAGGCACTGTTAATTTATTGTTAAAAGCCTGAAACATTTTTCTCTTATGGAAATACAAACATCCTCTAGGCTTTATACCTTCAAGGCTGTTTTTTAAGATAAAGTCTACTGCCTATCAGAGCACTGCACCACTTTAATATCTAACAAGGACATAATGTGAAGGCCTTTAAAAATCAGAGGCAATTTTTGCAAAAGGTTTTTCACTATGCCTTCTCAAATACTACATTTTATGAATGAAAGTAAATTCTTGCTACCCACAAATACTTGTTCAGTGTCAATAAGATATAAAGGCAGAAGATTCATGTCAATGGTTAAATGGAAAGGTTTCGAGGAAAAAGTATTTACTAACTGTAGAATGAATCCTGAGGTTTTGTAAAAATAAATGACATGATAGAAACATAAATGGCACACAAAATCTGTTAAGTATCGTAATTTCCAAATTCTCAAATATCTTTGCCCACCAAGAGTGCTACTCTACTGCCCTTTCCTGCAGCTCTTAATGCCAGAGTGAGAGTCAAGGCTTCACAATAAGGACATTTCTTTATTACTTTTATTTATTTATTTATTTATTTATAAAATCCTGTGGGAGCAATTCAGGAACAGTCACTAGAAGCCTTTCCATTTTGTCCTTGGGACAGAAGAAAATCTACCTAAGAAAAGATATGAATCTATTACAGGAGTAAACTTGTTTCACCTCCCTCATGACTGCCAATTTAAGACAGAAGTAAATGTCACAGATCAGCTTACTGT
Organism: Corvus hawaiiensis; assembly: GCF_020740725.1. Lineage (NCBI taxonomy): Eukaryota > Metazoa > Chordata > Aves > Passeriformes > Corvidae > Corvus > Corvus hawaiiensis. Next base: position 57,993,380 of record NC_063217.1, read on the forward strand.
AGCATTTCTTCTCAAAAATCTTGTTGTGGTACATATCTATATGGAACAAAGAATATGCTAATATTGCCTAGTATTCTTTACAGTAAATGGATATCTGACAGGATTAACAGAGAAGACAAAGTTTTTGAGTTTTGTACTATTGGCCTTCAAGAGGCATCAGGGAAGAGCTTTCTGCAAAGAGTGCACATCATGAGCGAGAAGTCTATTTCATGCCATTCTATCATGTTCCATTCTGTTCCATTCTATTCCATTTACTTTCATTCAATTCCACTCCATTCCTCTTAATTTCATGTAATTCCATTGCATTCCATGCCATTCCATGAGGTGTCATTCCATTTTATTCTATGAAATTCCATTCCATGCCATGCCATGCCATGCCATTCTATTAGGTTTCATTTATTAAATTCCATTCCATTCCATTCCGTTCTGTTCCATTCCATGCCATTCTATGAGGTTTCATTTCATTCCATTCCATTCCATTTCATTCCGTTAAATTCTATGAAATTTTATTCCACTCCATTCCCTTCCATTCTGTGATATTTTATTTGTAATCAGATCTATCCAGTCCTTTTGCTTTGTTTTTCAGCTCAGAGCAAAAACTGAGAACTTCACCATGATTATTGTCATACTGAGCTGGAGCCCTCCAAACCTCCTCTTCTCTGCAGATGTGGAAGGGAACAAGGTGCATGAGCAGGTGCTTGCCTGTATCTGGTGAAGCTCTCAGTTGCACAGGTAAACATTCGGGTCATTCCCCTTCATAGAAAGAGACATCTCGTCTGGACACACACAGATATTTGTACCTCCCATTCCTTTGGAAATGCCTCCACAGGTAGACCAAAATAAGAATTCATCTAAATATGGTGCCACAAAGCTGTATTCTCCTCTGCAGTGACCAGCTGGGCTTGTTTACCGACTTACAGTGACCTAAACCATGCCTCACACTTAAATTGGCCTAATAGGGGCCCTACAGCCCATTTCCCCACTCCTATAAGAATGCAAAACTCTGCTGGTGCCTGTGCTGTGGAAACTGCACAGTGAATGCATTTTCTGCATGGAAAACAATGGCAGCCTGCTTTGCAGGCTAGTTACAGCAATAGGTTTCAGATTTGTAAGATAATCTGTGACATTTACTTCTGTCTCAAACTGGCAGCCACAAGTGAGGTGAAACAAGTTTACTCCTATAATAGATTCATATCTTTGCTTAGGTAGTTTTTCTACTGAATAAATACCTGCTTAATACTTATGTCTCAGGGGAGGGGCAAAACATCCTCACCACATGCAAAATACAAAAAAAAAAACAGGGTACAAAAAGAAGAAAAATAGTATTCTCCATCAGAGCTTTTTACTATTTGGAAACTGGGACATGAGGAGCATAATATAAATAAATTATGCCCCTTAACAATATCATAGAAACAAGTAAAATAATAATCTGTCTACATTCCTCAAGGAAAAATGCTACTGACTTTTAGCCCAGAGAATTTTTATTTCATGCGAGTGAAACAACACAATTCACAGTCATATGCTAGGCAAAAGATTGCTTAGAAATTGGAATGGTTTATTGTGTTTGTGATGCACAAGTTTCTAGAGCTGTTGAATTTGTCATTATTTCAGTTTCTTTCAGAAAAACAATCAATATCCAGAATCAGAAGATGGGGTAAATCTATTTTCTGGGAGTGAAGTTCTTTTTACATGCTTAAAAAATCCTTATTGAGGTTTAGAAATGACCAAAAAAATAGCACTCAGCTTTCATTTGACTGGGGTTTTTTTTCAGAGTACTTTAGAATCCAAGTTCTGCAACTTCACAACTGGAATTAACCCATCCTTCAACACCTGAATTTCTAGGAAAATATAGGTGGAAGACTTCCTCGAAAACATTTGGGGGAAGCATTCTTCTTACTGCCTACAGAGTGAGGCAGCTAATGGCTTAATTTAAAACATTTATTAAAAATATATAAGACTGAATTTGGGGAATGGTAGTAGGTTTTGTGTGTGTGGGAATACCGTCTTAAATTCCAGTAGGTTCTTGTAGCCAAACAACTGTAAGATATTTACTTGCAAGTATCATAACACTGCTACAAGGATCACTGCTCTAAATGATCCCTTAATCTGGGACTGGGAGAAGTGTTTAATTGCCTCATCTTCTGGTCAAAGAATAGAGCATCCTTGGAGAGCTTCACTATGTGTTCCTACTTCCCTGTATGGTTAGAGTGTTCCACTGCTTAGCCACTCTTCCAGTGAAGAAGCTTTCCAATCCAATCTAAACCCCGAAACTTCTGTGCTGATCAGCTTGCTTTGGCTGGTCATAGTGGAACAAGACTCAGCATGGCACTGCTTTATCTGTCAGAAGTGGTTTCTTGTATTTGCAGTGAATCTTTGGCACCGAGGACAGAAATATATCAGAGCTCAAGTACCTGGGGTTCAAACTCTGAAGGGAGCTGACAAGAAAGATTGAGAGAGACTTTTACAAGAGCATGTAGTGACAGGATAAGAGGGAATGGCTTCAAACTGAAAGAGAGTAGTTTAGATATCAGGAAGAAATTCTTTATTGTGATGGCCATGAGGCACTGAAACAGGTTGCCCAGAGAACTTGTGGGTGCCCAATCCATAGTAGTAGTATTCAAGGCCGGGTTTGATAGGGCTTTGAGCAATCTGGTTTAATGGAAAGTGACCCTCTCCTTGGCAGGAGGGGCTGAAACTAAGTGGTCTTTAAGGTCCCCTCCAGCCCAAGCCATTCTTGGATTCTATGCTTCTATGATATTCAAGGATTTTACTGTCACAGAGGGCAGAATCCAGTCTTCCATCTCCTGACAGAACAAAGTATTCTCTATCTTTGATTGCCTCCTATCTCCCTTTTTCCTGACTGGGAAGTTACCTGTTGTTAACAGCACAAGTTATCAGAAGTATGTCCTTGCTAAAGTCAGCCAACAAGCTCTTTATGACTCAGAAAAGAAGCCTTCTGGTTATTTGGCTCAAGTGGAGCCATATGGACAATCTACCTCCCAAATGGCAATGAATCGGATAAAGAGATTCCCTGCCCCAACACTAAGCAGGAAGTGTTGACCTAATTGACAGATAAAGGATCTGGCAGGAAAAGAAACTGATACTGTCACTGTTTAAAATGCTTTTATACCTCTAGGTTTAAGCAAACAATAGGAAGTTCCAATAAAAAATGGAACTATTTGAATCTATTTTATGAAAATGACAGAGAAATTACAATTACCTACATTGAGCCAGCAGTTGCGCATAGGTATATGCCAGTATAGCTTCCTGTTGAATAGTACAACCCATTGCGAGGAAAAAAACCCAAACCAAACCAAATCCAAAACAAAACAACAAATCCCATACAAGCAAGGCTCGGGAGTTACAGTAGATAAAGCTGTAACCCACAAACCTGCAACCACTGCAGAAGACAAGTGCTGATGTACACAAAACAAAGCCATTTATGTAGACACTTGTACTGTAGATACTGCATATCACAGTTATCAAGGTCAGCTATGTATGAATTGCACAAGACCCTATCCATTACAGATGTAGCTGTTATGGGACTTCTTTTAACAGGAATCCAACTGTTCAACTATGGTTTGAGTCTAAACTCCCTTCCCGACACTGCCTTGAAGATTTGAGGGATTCATAATTCAGACGCTTGCATTAAATTTTACTTCTCAGGCCAAAAAGCTTTTCCTTTCCTCCCCTGAGCCATTGTCAAGGTCTTATGGATATTGTAACATTTGTGCCTTAGCTACTGCAGATGCTGCTGAAACAAACTGATTTTTACAACTCCAATCTTCATTTCTTCTGTTTCCCTACACTCTGCATTTGACTCCAATAACATTGTTGAGACAGTTGCCTGGAGAAGAAGAGAGGGGAGACCTCATTGCAGTCTACAACTTCCTCTCGAGGGAAGCGGAGTGACAGGCACTGATCTGTTCTCTGTGGTGCCCAGTGACAGGACTCAAGGGAAAGGCCTGAAGGTGTGTCAGGAGAGGTTTAGGTTGGATATTACAAGAAGGTTCTTCACCCAGAGGGTGATCGGGCACTGAAACAGGATCCCCAGGGAAGTGGCCACAGCACCAAACCTGATAGGTCTGAAGAGGTGTTTGGACAATGCTCCCAGGCACATGCTGGGATTCTCAGGGTTGTTCTGTGCAGGGACAGGAATTGGACTTTGATGATCCTAGTGGGTACCTTCCAATTCAGAATATTCTATGACTGTAATTCTGTGCTAAGTTCCTATTGTAGCCTTTCTGATTCAGCATTAAAGTTTCTTTCTTTTTACTGCACTTTGAGAAACTCATCTTACAAATTATGACATGTATATTTTATAAAGCAAATTAATATGCTAAAATATGCACAAATCGGTCCGATTTTGCCTAAAGGCATCTGTCCAAATGGGAAAAAACCATCAGAAGTTCATTAATTGCAGTCTTACAAATGCTGTTCCTTACAGAGACATGGATGAAGAACTCATGGCACAAAGAGGCAAAAGAAGGTTAGGTTTTTTTAATCAAAAACTGAACTGGGAAGCTATAGAAACCAAACATGTTTTGTAACAAAACTTTGGACTTTGAGTCAATTTAGGCAGGGACTGATCCCCAAAGAATTTCCATGTTCAAGAAGTTAATCCCAGGAAAAAGACTGAGACCCTATTAGGTATAGAGTCCATATTTGAACCCATAATTGTCATTTATTAATTTTGGTGTTGAGCTGGGTGTTCCGCTCTTGATACGACAACCACGGAGAGAAGTGTGGAACTGCAGTGGACATTTGAACTATGAAAGGGAACATAAATATGCAAACAGGTGCTCAGTGAAAGGAAAAAGCAGTTATCTCAGACTGCTTCCCTTTCTATTGTACTGAACATCAGGAAGAGATTCTTCTGCTCCTTACATGCTTCCTGGCTCCCAACAGGGCTGGAGTCCACTGGCAGAGCATTGCTACAAGGATGTTTACTCACAGCATCACTCCTTACAATAGAGTCCTACAGTATAAAGTACAAGAAAATTGTTCATCCTGCTTGATTTGCAATCTGATCAGTGAAGGAACGGCCCTGGAGCTATAAGGTGCACAAGTCAATGAGTATTTTGCTGTTAACCAGGCTTTGATTTCTCCTCACTACCAGCTAGACAACCATCTTACTAAAAAAATGCCCAAGGGTGATTCAAAAAAAGCAAGGAGGTACAGGTTTGTTCCCTCTGTGTCAGGATAGCAAAGTACAGGCAGTGAAAGCAGCACCACATCCAGAGAGGCCAACACTGTGTTCAAGGCCACTGAGGCAAATGTTCTTAAATTGTTGTGTGTAAAATTTTGGCTGCATTATTTTAATATGAAAAACTTCTTGCCTTTTTTTTGTGTCTTCTCTCTTTCTTTTGAAAAGGGAAGAAAACAATGCAGGAAAAGCAGAGACATGAAAACCAGAAATCAAAACCAGAAAATAATTGAAATATAGACAGGGGAAGCTGGTAGTATTACCCTTGAAAAACTGTGCAGGGCCAGAAGTTTGACTCGATGATCCTTGTGGGTCCTTTCCAAATCAGCTTATTCTGTGATTCTGTGATTGTTTAAAAAAGAACAGTAGCTTCTTGTATCCTATCATCTATTCAGTTAGTGCCCAAGAAGAGTTCCTCCCCAAAATATCTTCTATGGTCCTTGCAGTGATGATTTCTTGTCAAAGTAAGCTGGAGAGAAAATCTTACAGTGGAAGGGAAGAATATTAGAGGATAAGAACAAAATCACTGCAATGGCAAGATAACCCCATAAACTTTCCATCAGTGCCACTCAAAGTGCTTTTCCCAAGAAGCTGCTGAGCTCCAGCACTTTCATTCTTTACAGTACATGGGACAACAGGCTCCCTTCACATGTTTGCAGGACTGATCCACTTCACCTCATAGTTTCCATACTTTGATGAGGACAAGGAACGTCGTGAGGAGGCAGCAACTTGTAAAAGTTAGAGTGGTCTGAGTCTATAATCCTCAGAGCAGACCAGCTGAGTGTCTCCCAGTGTTTCCTTGGGAGCCATATCATCCCATTTCTAAAGCAGACAGCTCCACTGTTCAAGTCTTGAAATATTCCTGTAGGTGCCCATGCTGTACCACGGTCTCAGCCTAGGACTGTAACCATGTCCCTTGTTTTCTGAGCTATGATGTCCCTGTGGCAAGGGAAGTTGACACTTCCCAAACACCCACTTGCTCTTCACAACATGACACTATACAGCTTCATTTTTTTGGAAGATGTCCCTGAGCATTGCAAGAGGGTTGGACTGGAAGACCTTTATAGGTACCTTCCAACCCACACTCTTTTTTGATTATGGTAGGATATGGATACTAGGCAGTGGGGGCTGTGTGTGCATCTGGAAAAGGCAGTGTAAGATGACTGCAGTGTGCCTTGCTGGATTTTGGCTGTTATATCACAATAATCTGTGAATAAGAGGAGATGCAGAATTACCACATCAGCTCACGGAATCCTGTCAGCACTAACAGCAACACTGTGGATGCCTCTATTTACAGTAAAGGAGATTCATGGATAAGCACTTGGCATTCTTTTGTTGCTCACTTCATAGCCAGTGAAGTTCCCTATCCAGTATTGTGTAGCTGCCTGGAGTTGTAGAAGGATACTGTTGGGTAACTTAACACTGTGCAGAGTATTAATGAAACGAGAGGGTGAAAATAAGGCCTGTGTCACCCACCCATTTATTCTTCAGTAGTTTTGTTCTTTGGAGAGTGATGTGCCAGTACCAGCCACTAATCACCTCTACAATTTGGTCTGGGTCTATTTTTAATGCTCGAAACACAAAGTTCTGCCTCTGTTTTGGCAGATGAACATTGCAGCAGATGTCAAAACAGATGTGTATACAAGTTAATGATGGGATTCACCACAGTCAATTTTAGCCTTTTGTAACTTACGCACATATACACCAATGGTTGTTATGTTCAACAGAGATAGCCAGAGAATGGTGAATTCTGTGTTCCTGTCTGCTTTTAATGATTAATGAGACCCTGATCTGTATGATCTACATCTTTGAGTAACCTCAAAGTTGGGTACTTAAATCCTACCCTAAACATGCAAAGATATAAATGGTCCTTAACTTTCAGATTCTTGTCCTTTAGAGCAGGCTGGACTTAATTCTATAAACTTCTTAAAACACTGAAGAAGTGTTCGATGAATGTAGGAAGAGTGATATTTACTTTTATTACCTACCTCCTCCACTACCCACGCCAGTTACATTTTTAACATGTCAATATCCATGCTTTTCAGGTTTAGATCTTTGCCAAAAAAGAGAGGAAGAGTGATTGAAAAGGAACTTGCTGTGGCATTTGAGGGTATTTTGTTGCTGGACTAATCCTTCCCTGTTTGTGACATGTCCTTTGTCAGATGCACACTGATGACAGCATAGCTTCTGCTTACATCAAATTCCTAACAGAGAGAGAAGAACTAGTGATGCAGCCCCAGTACTCAATTTAGCTGTAGATTTGGAATACTTCAGACTTCAGCATGCCCTACATCCAGGGGCCATGGCTGATCTGCTTTCAAAATGAAGATTTTTTTCATTTAGATGTTTTTGGAGATAAACATCTTTCTTTGTCATGATACTCCTGGGAATTCAAATTTGTTTCCAGTTGTGTATAAAGGCTCCAGATAGAGCTGGTAATGGGTGTTGTAGACACAACTGCACCTGCTTTGTAAATACAGTTCCATGTAATAACAATGGAAATATTTTGTGGCAATCAACCATTTCATCTTTCTGTAAAAATACAATGAATTTACAATCCCTCATGCATGAAAGTTCCTTTTTTAGGACCTCCCTTTACAGTGATTTTGTAAGAAAATAATCTGTGTTCTCAACAGGCCTGTTCATCAGTAAAAAAGGTGTCAGCAAAAGATTGGATGGTTGTTAGAGACACCCAGAAGAATTCTTTCCAGCCTTATTAAAAAACACAAAAACGGTTTTTTGACTGCTTGGAAAAACAGATCAAATTGTGAATGCAGACAGAAGATCAAACAGATCCCAGGCATCTCTTTCCCCTAAAGGAGTTAATCTGTCTTCTTTTATTAAAAAAGTTAAATGCAAAAAGGCCCAATTCTTATCTACAGAGACTCAGCAGAGCGCTAGTGGGAAAGCAACATCAATTGGCAGAGGAAGACATTTCTCTGCAGGCTCTGTGCTCTGTGCTGGCAGAGCAGGGGGTGGAAATATCTCACGTATGGCCTAGGAGATGTTATCTGACTTGTTGGACCTGAGCACTGCTACCCTGGATTCAAAGTGTCCACAGCACATGGAGAAATGCTGAGCCATTAGAGTGGCGGGCTCAATCTGGCCTGTGCCCGCTGCATCCAGGGCACTACTCTGGGGAAAAGCTGTCTTTGGTTTCCAAATGCAGCACTAGCACTTGCACATAATAAGCATCACCAGGGTTGAACATGGGTTCAGGCCCTTGCTGGGCCAGTTTTGGCACCTACAGTGAAAGGAACTTTCCAACAGGGAAGCAGTAGCTGCTGCTCATCTTTATATCCTTGCTGATCACCTTCAGTATCTCTGTGACCAGAGTCAGGAATTTTGAGAGTTTATCCAATTTCCAAGCAGAGGCACAGCAGTCTAGCATTATCTTCCCCAGAGATCTCTTACCTCTAGACATGTCAAATTTAAGTATGTGAGCCAGTAAGAAAACACCAGCTGTAGATCCCCTTCTTAAAGACCCACAACTATCAGGTTTTACTATTTTGGCTTGGGAGTAGGTGCTTACTGGAAATGTAGGCTATAACTCAAGGGAGAAAATTAATCTCCCCAGCCCCCTCTCCTTCTGCCCCTCCCCCCCCCCCCAAAAAAAAGTCTTTTGGAATATCGCCAAGGTTCTGCTTAAAAGGGCTCCATGGTGCTATGAACTTGAATGTCAGCAGATAATTAGTAGATTTAATTACATGAGGAGAGCAAATATATCGGAGTGGCACATAAGCAAAGTGAGATTCTCTGTGTCCCTGGTATGGAAAACTGCCTGTGGATGTTACATTAGGAGACAGATACTGAGTCAGGAAGGCTTGCACTAGGAAAATGAGGACAGTGGAGAAAACAGGGTGTTGAAATGATGCCCAAAGAGGAAGGGGAAAGGAGTTCATCTTTCACTGACAAAAAGCCAAAATGCTAGAAAAGTCAGATTGTAAGAGGAGGAAGGGGAATCTATGCCCCTTGAGGAGCCTTAAATGGCTGGAGTTTTTTAGGAGTGTGAGGACGTCTGTCAGAGCAGAAAAACATCCAGGGTTGGGGGAGAGGAGCTCAGAACTTTCTCATAGATAACGGGCCTTTAAAAGCAGTGAAGGCCTCCTTGTTCTCCCTTTTTTTCTGCCTGATCTGTCTTTTAGATGAAATAATATATCCCATATTCATTAAACCCTATTAAATAGCTTCACAATTAAGGATGTGAATAAGGTGTAGATTGTAATTAACTTTATGGCCATATAAAAGGTGCAAGAAAGGAATACATCAAATTACAGAAGCTGGAGGGAGAAGAAAGAAGTACAGGCTGCAGAACATTTTTCTGCTTCATTATTGACAGTATTTGAATAAAGAATTAAAAAAAAAAGTCCTAAGATGAAAAGCTGGTTCTTCCCTGGATTTTCACAGGCTGAATTTTCTGGAAAATTACTTATAAAGAGAAGACAAATGAAAAGCACCTACAGCCTACAGTAAATAAACATTTGCCAGTGATGTTATAGCATGTTAGATTTATTTTTTTCAAAGTAAAGCTGTAGAAAACACTTCAGCTGTTAAGCAAGAGGATAAAAAAGTTAAGCAGTTTAAAGTCTTGAGAAAGCAGCTGTTAAACTCTTTAAAGCAGGATTTGTAGGTTAGATATAATTAAAAGAATTTTTTCTGTGCATGAGGGAAATACTTCAAACAATTACCCTGCTATAATCAATGGATATTTATATCTCACATAAGTTTTTGCTTTCAACTTAGCTCTTGGTATGGTGTTTCTACAGCTTGGGCAGCTGTACTCTGTTTGGGAAAATGTGTGTGAATTGTTGACATTGAGTCCTTTCAAGAGTTGTTGTTCCCAAATACCAGTGACATTTCAGCAGTCAGATGTCTTTACACATTATCAAAATCCATTCCCTGTTCTTAAGGTGGTTTCAAGTAGTGAGGTCCAAGAATAATTCATTATGGTCCATTTGTTTTCCAGGTTTTGCTAAATTTTTTTCCTCTCTCTTGTAAATTATTGGTCTGCCAGATTTCAGTTTGGAAACATACACATTCTGTTATCTTAGAAACTTGCAAAGATGTTTTTATGCTTGCGGTTATGCCTGTTACAAACATCTAAAAAATCCAAAGATGGATTTAATTCATAAATATGTATATATATATGGGGGGGGGGGGGGGGGGGGGCAGTGGTAGAGGATATTTCTGATTTGGGGGAGGAAGCAGCCAATTTGGGCAAATACCCATTCCCCAGTTAAAATGTACCCTCTGAGACAATAGGTTAGAAACTGATTTCTCTTAAGAGAAATATCACTTAGTGATAGGACTCAAAGATTTTAGTCTCTGAAAAAACATCAGATATCCATTCTGATAAAAGGCATGAGTTTACAGAATCCAGGCAGATCCAATGAAAAATAATGTCCTATGTTGGTGTAAAAGGAAACCTAGAGAAAAAAAAACAAAATAAACTGAACATGAGGAGAAGAGAGATACTTTATCATTTTCCTGCCCTTTTGTCATAGATTTAATGTAAAGAATAAATCGACAGGCAAAGTACTTTTATGCAAGCAAAGTAAATTCCCAGTCATTTAAATTAATATGGAGAATTCTAAGAAGAGGATGAAATTGTAGAGCTTCAGAGGACATTTTGTATGTGTTGACTACCTATGACAATGAATATAGTGCAGGAAAGGAACACAAGGCTGGGAGGAATTAATTTTCTTTGTATGCACAAGAGATTAGTATTGCTCTTCACACAAAATTTAGTACTTCCCTTAAAGGAGAAATGAGCCCCTTTACATGTGTGAAAAATGAGTGTACAGATGCACTTAGTGTATCTTAAATGATCACACATAGTTTGAACTGCAATAGAGAAAAGGAAACCTGCCCAGGAAAACAAGTAACTCATTTTAAGGAACTGTATTCTGGCTATTTTGAACAAAATAATCACTCAGCCTAGGCAAGAATCATGTGTTAAAGCCAGTTAAATGAGACCATTTTAAAGACACTTTAGGAATCTGATTGTTTCTGCCATTAGAAATCAGTGCAGTGAGATGCTTGGTCATTTCTCTGCAGTTCTAAAAGTTGCCCTGGATATAAATTTTGGCTGCCAGTTAGTTGGGCTATTTCCTTTTTTTTACTAATGTTGAATGGCAAGTCCCAACACAGAGAGGTGTCAGCACAAACAGAAGCAAGGTACAAGCTCTCATTGCTAAATGACAGCAGAGACAGACCGGTGTCTCTTTCACCTTGTAACTCAAACCTCCTGAGACTTGGATGGCAGCCTTTTTTTGTTAGCTGAGGACAGCCCTGACACCTCCTGTGCATTCATACACTTATCTACTGTGCTTAACACATGGTGTGCTCATTTCTACTAGCACTGGCCCTCCTAATTGGGAAGCAGATGTTGCAAAGGAAGGTTTGGGAACAGTAGCAAATAATATATATTCTGCTGGAGTTAAACAGCAATGCTTCCAAAAGCAGTTTGAAGCGGAAGGTGTAGGAAGATGGGATACATGACAGCTCAGAGAGTGTGATGTAGTCAAAATATCTCCCTGACCTTGAGGAGAAGAGGTAATTTTGGGGTTTGTGGTCAGAATATAAAGCAGTGGTACTCTGTCTTGCTTGGACCAACACTGTGTTGTGGTACAATACAGCATTTCCAGAGGAAGATTTCACCAGAAGTCTGTGGAAGTTTGGGTGAGATGTAGAGAAGGCTTGATTTAGCAGGTACAGTGAGCACCAGTGTGTGTTTCTAGACTCTGAAGTTGTACTGGCATCTGTATTTTGCCTTGGGGCTTTGTGCAAAATCTGTATTTTGAACAGAAGAAGCCATTTAGTCTCCTCAGATGTTTGGGATCCTGGTCTGGGATAAACATCTGTTGCTCCATTCCACTCCTGTTAGGCTGATGTTATTTCAGTGACAAATAGGCTGCTGTCAGGTCTAGTGGCAATAAATCAGCTTTAGATCAGGCAGAGTGGGAAATGCAGGTTCAGCAAAGAGCAGCAGAGCAATGGGGCATTATTTCTGTCTGCTTCTACTTCAAGTGTCCCAGTCAGTTTAAGAAAAGCAGCAATCTTGACCTAGCAATATAGGTTGGTTGGTGTCGTGGGTTGGGTTTGTGTAACCGGGCGGAAACACCAATTTAGTGTAGTGGTTTGGTCCAAAATACTCATTACTGTTTATCTGCTGTGAGATAGTAATTAGGAGAAACGCAAAGCAGGCACCAAACTTGAAAGAATATAAAGAAGTTTATTAACAGACCTAAAAGAGGGGAAAAAAAAAATTATACCACCTTCAGAACTCTCCTCCTCCCCCCACCTTCCTCCCTTCTCCCACTGACAATGTGAAAAGACAACCCTTAAGATGTTCAGTCTGTTTACCACTGCCATAATAACCTTGTTCAGTCCATTTAGAAAGAGAAGTCTCTTCTTGCTCATGCTATGAAAACATTATCACAACGAGACAGCCGCCTACTTCCAAATATTGTTCAGTCCATTTAGGAAGAGGAATCTCTCTGCCTGCGTGTGAGTCCTTTCCCCCGACTTGCAGCTTTTCCCGCAACTGCTTTCAAGGGTCCACTCTTGAAGTTTTTTGGGGTACAATTTTAAGGTTGAGCCGTTCAGAAACAAAAACAGAGACCCTTCTCCTTCCCTGGGAGCAAAGGGTCTTCATCATCTTCATCATTAGGACTATCTCTGGGAGCATCTCTAGGAACTGAGGTTTTCTCCTTTCCCATTTGGAGCAAAAGTCCTCATCTGGTCCATCTCTAGGGACTGAGGTTTTCTCCTTTCCCGTTTGGAGCAAAAGTCCTCATCTGGTCCATCTCTAGGGACTGAGGTTTTCTCCTTTCCTGTTTGGAGCAAAAGTCCTCATCTGGTTCATCTCTCCCTGTCCAAACTTCTCATGAAATTACAGCTGCGCCAGCACCTGCCTATCTCAGTGCAGGTGCTTTTGCTCACTAGTTGAACACTCCACCCCCCATATCTTCATGAAATTACAACAGGATACTCTGATATATCATAGCTTCACAACAGAATTTCAGCTTCAAGCATCTCCTCTCTCTCTTCCCTCAGGTTTTCAGCTCTTCACAGCAATAAAAAGGGTTAATCTCACCTCGGCCTTGCAGCTTTGCAGCTGGAATGTTGAATGTTTCTTATCGCAGTGGAGAGGGGGGAGAGCCGAGCCGCCCCTGCTGCCCACGGCAAGGCAGTGGGGGGGGTTCCACGGCTGGAACAGGTCCATCGGCTCCAGGATGGCCGTGGCCCGGCCTGGCCTGGCCCAAGCAAGGCCTGGCCTGGCCCGCTGGCCCCCACACGGGGCCCGCAGCCACCTGTCCCAGCGCCGGAAATGAGAGAGAGCTTGGAGGGGAGTTTGTCTATTCTTAAATGTGGATCACAGAGGCGGTCACAACTTTAAGTGGCTTAGAGAATTGTCCATATTCAAACTGGCCAGCTGATAGGTTCTATCAGTTCCCAGAGGAAGCTGTAAGCACCCCTTAGCAAGGACATCCCTTCCGGGACTATGCTTGCTAACCCATGACAGTTGGGAATGTGGGAGTACACTCCAAAGTTGACATTTGCAAGATCAGAGGCTGTTAAATCATGCTGCACATAAGTCTTAACTTTATCATGGAAAACTCAGCCTAAAGGTGGAGTTATTGTTTATTGTTTCACTCACTGCAAGCTGGTTTTGTCAGTTTGCTGCACCAAGCTAAAAAGCATTTTGACTTTCCTATAAGTCAGGGATTGCTTTGATTAATTGATTAATTTCCAGGGATTGCTCCTGATCTCCACACATCCCTGGGGCTATGCCTATCTCCCACTAGTAATGATCCACTATGTGCCATGATAGACATACTCATAAAGAGCAAGGAGCCTTCAGCTCAGAATTCAAAGGGAAGAAAGCAGATCTGCTGTTCCCACCTGCTCCCCCTACACTCCCTACCAGTGCTTAATTCCAGCAGCTCAGCAAAGAATGCAACATCAATGACTTCAGTGGTGTTACAGGTCTCTGGTGCACATCCCCTATCTCAGCTCTAGCAGTTTCGTGCCCAGAAGTCTTGATTTATTCTGAAACTAAGGTTTTAGATATTGGTTATATTAGTAAAATGATTTCAGTAAAATTTAATAAAATGTTAAAGTGTAATTAAAGATTAATTTAATCCGTGTTGGTTTTCATGTAATATTTTAGCACAGATTTTGATTGTCAGTAACACGAGAGCTTCTCTTTTAAAAAAATCTATTATCCACAGTCACTGTCCTTGCAAAAAAAAAAATTACCAAGCAAGCTATTCACTGCAATATACTAAAGAGTTAGAAAAATCTTGCAACAAAGAATGTAATTCATTTGAAAATAAAACAAGTCACAGGCATGTAAAAGATTCACTAGCAATTTCAGCAGGAAAGACAAAGAACATAATTTCAGCTTTCATGTACCATTCTGATAATGCTAAAATCTTTTCTTTGAATGATTTCATGCAGAGGATTGTATGAAAGGATAATTAGACAAATGGTTTGACAGACTTGGAAACATTTTGGTCATCCTAATCCAAAATTTGACATTTTAACTTTGAGGAAAAAAATATCATTTTGGCTTCTTTCTCTCATTTAGGATAACAATAGCATTTGGAGGCTGGAATTCTTTGCAGAATGTAAATGTGACTACCTAATTAGCCCTGATTTTCAAAGGCAAAGTAAATAGTAATTACCTTAATTTAGAGCACAAAAATGATGCTAAATACTTGGAAAATCATACTCCTGACAATGTTGACTGATAGACAGAGATGTGGTGGAATATCTGGTGACAGGACTTTCTAAAACGTGTTTTAAGAAACACTTTATTGAATCCCAACACAGTTAATTCTCTCCTAGATTCAAGAGGACAGTCTATGTGACTGCTTTTTTTCATTTCTATGACTAACCATTGTCACTGCCACAACTGCTGCATGGCAAAATCAGGTTAGAAGGGAAGCATTTGTATATGAAAACATAAGCAATTTTAAAGATTCCGGGAAGTGCTCTCTAATGACTTTTTTGGGCACATTTTTCCACTAAGCTAATCAAATCCATTGGAGATTTTTTGGTTGGTTGGTTGGTTGGCTGGGGTTTTTTTTCTTTTTTCTTTTTAGTTTGTTTGATTTGGTTTTGGTTTTGGTTTGGTTTTTTTCTCGCAATCAATTAAAGAGCAAGAGAGCAAGGAAAGCAATCAGATTTACAGAGTTGCTTTCGTGGTTACACGTCTGTGTTCCAGCCTCTTTTACATTCAGGATATTGATACTGGTAAAACTGATAATGAATTATGCCCCTGGAGGCTGTGGTTAATTAAATTGGCCACCCTTTTGTCTTTAGCACAGGCAGCTGGGGATTTCAACTACTTGAATTTTTGAGTCCCACTTTGAGAAAATTCTGCTGTCAGACAGTCATGCAACTCATATCACAAAGGTCCTGCATTATTTCAAGCTGTTCACCATCCTCCAGATGGGCAAAAAAACTTTAAAAAATAATTAAAAGCATTTTTTAAATACGAACTGTTTATGGAATATAGAATGTCACAAAAGCAAACAAGGTCTTTCTCAACCTGTGTTTCTGGTGAAATAGTGCTCAAAAAGACCCATTGACTCCTTTTATCTGGCAGGCAGGAAGTTCTTGGATCTTTAGGTGCTATTGTAAAGCAGTCAGGAGAGCATTAGGTGTATTTATGTTCTCACCTTTCCTTGGGAGTAATGTGATGGAAATTCCCAAGCAGCATGGTGAGAGGCTGCCATGACTGAAGCACATGCACGACTAAGGCTGTCTGACGACCATTCCTGGTGAAAAGTTTTTTCCCTCTCCTATCCTGTCAGAGCCACAGCACTGCTCTGAAGGAAAAAGTTCTTCTAAACACATGGGAGAATGGGTAGCAATTGGTGCACCTCTATGTCTGCTTCCCCTTCAAAAAGTAACTGGGTAACCCCACTACATAAAACCAAGACAAGCAAGAAGAGAAGTCACTTTCACAGGTCACCCTATTTAATCCTCCTCAGTTGCAATAATACCAAGCAACATACAGGAGTTCTTCTCAAGAGCTACAATGCAATTAAACTGGACAAAAAAGACAAAAATATGGTGTCTCCCTCTGGACTTCACAGTCAAGGTAATAAAATGCAGAAGGATGGGAAAGCACAGGAGAGCAGTGGGACAGCATTGCTGGCTGTAATCAAACCAGGCTATTAAAGTAACACTCTTTTTATTTGACAGTGGTTACACAGCACCAAGGCCTTTGCTGCTCCTCACACTGTCCCACCAGCAAGCAGGACGGGGTGAGCAAGGAGCTGGGAGGTGATGCAGCTGGGACAGTGGACCCCCAACAGAACAAAGGGACATTCTAGACCATATGGCCTCATGCTCAGCAATAACAGCTGTGAAGATGAAGTGATGGAGAAGCTGAAGTGATGGCCTTTGCCTCCCCAAGTAGCTGTCATGCATTAGGGAACCCAGCTTTCCTGGAGATCATGGACACCTGCCTGCCCATGGGAAGTGGGAATGAATTTCTTGGGTTTTTTATTTGTGTCCACAGGTTTTGTTTTACTTTCTAAACTCTTTATTTCAACACAAAAGGGTTTTTTGCACTTTTACCCTCCTGATTATCTTCCACATCCCAGTGGGGGGAGTGAGCAAACAGCTGTGGGGATTTAAATTGGCAGCATACTAAATGTGTTTGAGGATTTTAGGTTTTTTAAAGAAATGGCAGTTAAGCTCTTCAAAACTCATTAAATAATTCACACTTTTTAATGACATTCTATTCAGAACTAAATACTATACATCTAGAAACCAATCCTTACAAAACAAAATAAAGTATGAAGGCCAAGGTTTATAAAATTTATTTCAACATCGCAACTTATAGGAATAGGAATTTCCTTTCTGACCCCCATTTGGGCATTGATGGGAAAAGGAATAAGAAATTTTCTTTCAGCACTTCAGAGACATTCAGTAAAGATAGCATTTTCCAAACTAAGTCAAATTTATACTAAATAGACCTATCATTGCCCAAAATGAACTTACAACAAAGCAAAGCAGTACGTTTTTTCCACCAGAACATAAGTACCACTCTACAAAAAGCAAAATTACAGCATTGTTGACTTTTAAATTAAGCTTATATAACAATTAGGGATGCAACATTCTGTGATGGTATTTCAGTTCTCACAGGGATCTTTATTTGACTAAGGAAGACTTAGTTAGATCTATTTTGCTCTTGCTGCCTATTCTCTCTTGACATAATTAATTGTTAGACTCTGTGCTTTGCAAAATTGGAAATTTTTGCAGTTCCACTTGTCTTGGGTAAAGTATGTTTTTCAGGAGTTTTGTCCCAGTTCATCTCCCACTGAAAACATTTCTGGGGCAGTGGGCTAAGAGTGGGAATAGGGTGAGGTTTTGCCATCCCTGTGGTAGGGACCTCGAAGAATAAACTGAGCCCAAGTGACTGATTTGTTTTCTCCTCAAGGAGAGAACTCACGTGCTCTTTCTATACTGTAAGTTTAGCTCAGACAGAGACAGCATTGCAAACATGAGATCTACATCTCCTGTGGAAAAAAATGTCACACAGAGTGGCATTTGTACTGCACCTGTATGTCACATCTCACTGTCTAATTCTACAATGGTGGGAATACAGAGGAAGAAGGTGTGACTGGCATGTGCTCCCTTTTCTCTACTTTGTGCATCCACAGTGATGGAGACAACCTGTCTCTGTCTTTATCCTGCTCACTCACATGCTGTTTGTCAGTTCTCTGCATGGACTTTCCCCAGCTCCCTTCTTTTTTAGCCATATGTGATGCTGGAATGCTTCATCTGTTACATTTAGTGCTGTATATATATATATATACACACACACATAATCTTTTAAAATTGGAAATCTTTCCACAAGGCTCTCAAAATAACTTGACTGGTTACCCAAATCAGCTGTGTTATCTACTTACCAAAGAATACATATAACAAAATGAGGGATAAACAATTTTATCTTTTAGCAACTGAATCTTGTATTTTCATTTTTGCTTCACAGGTTTTGCTGGCAACAGTTTTTATGTTAATAAACTTCAATCAGAAAATAAAATGACAACTCATTCACTGTTTCCAGTAAGGGTGGAAAATTTGACAGAATTTCTATATTGAATCAGGGCTACTGAACAAAAGCTCAGCATGCATCAAAGTTAGTCTTAAAATGTATGTTCACTATGTTGTCTGTAGAAGTAGGTACTATCAAATATCCCTGCCCTAAGCCTGTACCAAAACATTCTCCTGAGTGCAAAGAATATGAAGAGTTAAACACTTCTCAAAGCACTACAGACAGAGCACAGTACTCTGCACAGAGTATTGATGGTCAAATGAGGATAGCTTCCTGCTGCCAAAAAGTTAAAAATCCAACACCTTTGATGCATAGTTCATTTGAGTAATTTTAAAAGAAAATGCAGGACAGTTTTATTTTCAAGTGACAGAAAACCTCCCTTTATTTGTTCATTGTGGAGCCTCACTGAATTCTTTCTTATCACTGTTGCCTCCCAGAGCATTTAAACTTATTTCTGCACGGCTCTGCATATGCAACAGATGTAAATGCAAAAAGTCTTTTAAAACTATCCCCCAAAATATACTCCAAGTTTCTTAGCACATTCCTTGAATCTTAGTGCTAACTTCTTCATTTCAGCAGTTTTCAAGGATTTTTTTACAAATTCAAGTAAGAGAAACTGAAAGGCTTCCTCTCACGCACAATACTGATCCTCAATCCTCCCCTATGGATTAACATTATTTTCATATGTCTAAAACACTTATTGACTGGGCAGAGACAAATTGTTCATTGCCTCATGGCATAAATTTTTCATTGAGAAGGAAACACATTTAGGCACTTCAAAACTCATTAAATAATTAATGTGTTTCAACTGCAGTAAAAAAACAGAACTAATTACCAATATCTGCCTAGTGAACCTTATACACTTGGGCTTGTTCTACAAGGAATAATAATTATTTTACAGAAGCCTAGCACCCACCTTCAAATAAGCTAAGATGCAGTTGTGAATAGTTTTAAGGCTTAACTCTTCTGTTCAAACAATGACAACTCCTACAATCTCTGGATTCTCCTGCATCCAGCAATAGGAGTCTGGGATTTATAAC
Source organism: Corvus hawaiiensis (assembly GCF_020740725.1). Lineage (NCBI taxonomy): Eukaryota > Metazoa > Chordata > Aves > Passeriformes > Corvidae > Corvus > Corvus hawaiiensis. The sequence goes on from NC_063217.1 coordinate 58,012,707, forward strand.
TGCCTGGCACAGTTGGCAGCCCTTTTGGTTTTTTGGCCTCCAGGAAAAACAACCAGGCAGATCCAGTGTACACAAAGCAGTTTAATTGAGCTCACTCTGACACAGTAGCAACTGAAAGTGACCACCACAACCCAGCATAGATCCATCCATGCAGAACAGGAGCATTTGCAAGTCTAGGAGGAAATAGAGAGTGTGGCAAAAATTCTGCAGGAAGGGCAGAGACATCTTCCACGGAAAATGTTTCTTACTGCTAGCACTGATCAGAGATATATTGAGCTTTTGGTACCAGTCTCATATTTCTTGCCAATATCAGAGTTTTCAATCTACGAGTCCCAGGGAAAATCAGTAGGAAATTCTCTTGCAAAGAGACTAACAGAATGGGTTTGAGTGTTCAAATCTAGAAGTGAATGTTGAAATGTATGCAATGGGTGACTGCCTATAGTTGTGTCTATAAAGTAATCCTGCATGATGGTAGATGCTTCAGGCACCTGATGTAATTTTCCCATTGGTTTGTGGAGGGCTTTTTTCTCCAATATCCTTGTTGTCTGCATAAAGGTGTGGAAAAATGAAAGAATGCATTACTTCATGTGTATAAAAAGATTATTTTAACGATGGTGCTTAATGCAGCCCAGTAGGGAAATTTGTTTTGCACCAGTCCACCTTGCCACCATCAATAAAAGCCAGGTCCATAACTAACCTGCTGCACCAGAGCTCCTTGGGTGTGGATTTCATGTTTGGGAAAAAGGGATGGGAACAATTTCCTGGTGATCTATAAGAGAATGAATGTTTGAAGTTATAGGCACCTGACCTTCCCCATCTCCTCACCCCATATAGTCATTTACAGTAGCATAATTTTCATGGAGATTAACATTTTAGGTATCATTTCTGGTGGGTTGTTTAGTGTGAGCTAACTATCCAATGCCTTATGCAAATAAAATATCTTTTATGAGGTGGGGCAGATACATGTGCACTGTTTGGACAGCATGCTACAGACCTGTTGACTATCTCAAGGTAATTAAAAGTCAAGGGAGCATCAGGAAAATACCTTCTAAAATGCCTTTAGGAAAAAAATTGTCATGTTTCTGTTTCTTCCCCAAAGCAAATTTCCTTTTTCTTTTTCTGGTCCACCTAAACAAGACAGCTGCAGCGACAAGACCTGCAGTGACAAGCAGTGCAATTTGCATTGCAGTGACAATCATGGCACTGGGCTGTAAACTCCTCCAGAGAATCCCTGCACACCACCAAAGATGGGATAAATGGCCTTGGTTTCTCTCTCAGAAGAGCAAGGAGGAGCCAGAAGAGACTTTTCTCAGGAACTGCACCCATCATCACAGTTCCTTTTCAAATAAAGCTGGACTGCAGTAGGATTGATAGTGTCCCTGAGAGCTCAGGGAATCAATACAGGCGGCAGGAAAAGGCAAAGGCAAACTGCTGTAGCTTCTTAAATGAGAATTGATTTTTATCCATTGTCCATTCCCATAGCAAAGGAACAAGCTTATCACTTCAAACCAAAAATAGAAGGAAGACTAATTCTCTGTCTTGGGAAAGGACAGGAGCTCAGTAGAGGTCACTAAGATCAACACTGTATTAAAGAAATCTTTTTTTACTTGACTTCCTGACAAAGCAAATGGACTTGGTCCACTCAGCTGTCTGTCTTTCCACTGACGTAGCTGCCAGAGGCTGCAAGGAAACCAGGATGCACTATCAAGGGGAAAAAAACCCCAAACACGTTTAAGCATTCCTCAGGAATAAAGAAAGTTTGCAACATTTTGCAGGCAGAGAACTCTGCCTCTCCTGGGAGAAGCCCTGGAAGCACCAACAGCTCCGTGTTTGGCACCAGTCAACACCATGGGTGTCAGAGCTCTGTGGGCTCCCAGATATCCCACCTTGCTACTGCCTCAGCAGCTCCTCTGAAAGATGATTCCTCAGCCAGCTCCTTCTGGCTGGTTGTCCCATATGATAAGCAGCCTAGGTAAGGTGGAAAAAAAAGGTTTTGCTTTTTTAGGGCAGAAAGATGAAGCACAAGCAAGAGACACATCCTTTCAGTTGTGCCTTTGAGTAAGCTGAACACAGCCCTAAAACTCATTGGATTTTCCCATAATTGCACACCAACTGTTATGATTAAAACAAATACCATCAGTCCAGCTTCGCTCGTGTACAACTAACAATGCTTAGTTTCTCTAATGCCTTCTGCATTAGGAAAAATATATCCAAATATACATATATTTACATATAAATTTATTCACAAGGATGCTTCATAAGCATGGAAAGGAGCTGATTTCACTACAGCAGAAGGTAACAGGACTAAAATATCTTGTTTATCTGCATTGCACTTGATCTGTGGTGTGGTGTGTGCAGAGAGGCAGGTGGTCCAAGCCATGCTGATATGGAACTGAGGCTAGGCAGAATTTTAATGACTTTCATGAGCCTGCTAAATTTGTGTCAGTTCAAAACCCATCACAGAAGTTCTCTGAAACCCAGAAAACAAGTGGTGTTCATTCACACTCCATGTGTGCTTCTCTCCTACCACAGTGGCATCCATCTTTATATGTGGTGAAATTGGGGGTCTCATTCCTTGAGACAATGAAAGAGAAGGGAAGGAGAAGGTCACTCTGTCTGTGGAGCAACATACTATAAATATGTAGAGCTCTATGTGTTGTATGCAGCTTTCAGACTGGTTGCAGAAAACACCTGTTGAGGAGGACAGAAGACTGTTCTAGTGAAGAGGATTTCTAAAAATTTTCAGTGATGGCGGTGTGATTGGTAACACCCCTTCAGCTGCACTTTCCTTCTTCATGGCCCTCGGCTCCTTGATCTGTCAGCTGGGAGCAACCAGCATGTTCAGTCTAACTCTGAGTACTTTGAAGTCTTCCTTTGGAGCTCCCAAATGCCTTTTGTTTAGCTTTCTGCATTTGTTAAACTTTAAAGAAAAGAAAATATGACAGTGTAAACTGTTCCTCCTCTTAAATCTCTTCTCATTAAAAGGGATAGCTAGGCATGTACTAAAAATCTCAGATCTTTTATGACCTGTTCCCTTTGACAAAAGAACGTGTAGACAGTACTCTGGATTTTGGTGAGGGGGTTGTTTTTTTGGGGAAGAATCGTCCTAGAAAGCATGTTTCATCAGTACTCATGACAGGGAGAAAAATATTTTGGGTGGGAGATAAATCTGTCATGAAGTTGTCACAGCTGACAAGCCTTTTTGTTGATATTATTCTGTCTAGTTTGGCATCATCTTGTCACAGGAGTGTGTCTCTTGTAGCTGTTTACAAAAATGTTTTCTGTCCTATAAAATAATTAGAAGCAATCACAGCTTTGACTGGAGGTAAGGAGGAGGATCCAAGGCACAGCTTTCACGACAGAAGGAAAAGAAGATAATGAAAATTAACTATAAAATTTCTGGGTTAATTCTACAATGTGATTGTTCATCCCATATCACAGAAGTAGCATGGACCCAGCAGTTTTGGTCACAGCCTCTTCTTTGCATTTGCTCAATGAACTAACACAATGTCACATAATTGACAGATTTGATTACATGGTGATGATAATTGATACATTCAGCACAAACAGTTCATAAACTGACAGAAAATCAGCCAATTCATTAAAAATCAACATGCCTGCCCCCAGAGATCAAGATACTGGGTTATGTTGACTAAATTAAACACAACTAGAAATTTGATTAGACAACCTATTATATGGAATTAAGGAAAAAAAGGAAAGAAGTGGCTTCAAATGAGGCATACATATTTAAAGCCAGGAAGAAGAATTTTCATCAGTTAAGCTTAACTGAAAGATAAATGATACTCCTTTGAAGTATGGGATCACAACAAGACATTTCAATTCAGGGAAAAGATTTAAAGGTTTCATGGGCATGGTACCACACAGTCCCTGACTGGAGATTTCTTTGTTAGCAACTAACAGTACATCAGTTAATTCCAGACATTTTTAGAGGATGATGAAGTACCACTGTATTTTTTTTGTAACCTTTGTGGAATATGAGTGCTCAGGTGTCACCTCTGGTAAACACAGCTGGGGCTGGGGTTGAACAAAACACAGGGCTAAGGTGCCCTACACTGCTCATGGCACTGGTGCTGGTGCCAGTGCTTGCAAGGAATCAGCTCATGACACACCTTTGCAGGCTCTGGGCAGAACTGCTCATGGCAGTAGGATCTTGCCCAGTGCATTGCTCATTAAATCTCTTAATGTTTAAGGACAAATATGTGATTAGTACCATCAAGGGGTACAATTAAAATCCACTAAAATATAAAACAAAAAGCTGAAACTTTGGGGTCAATGAAAATGTATTTGTCATGGACCTTAGTACACACAGGAAGTTCCAAAGTAATCATCTGCATCACTTCACACACATCTCACTACTGAAAACTACTGCATGAAGGACATATTACAGGTGTGGGTGGATGCCACGCTCTTTTTTCATACCTTAGACAAATTGTTGACCTGGATGTATGCCAGCACTCCACGAGCAGCATTTTTCTTCTGGAGTTGTTCTGCCTGTGAGCAGGCAAACACATCAGTTACTCCAAGGGAGGGGAAGAGGTTGTGCTCTGTACCAAAGGGTGCCAGAGCTGAATGGTTTTATTTGCTCACCTGCAGCCTTCTTAGAATTCAAAACATGTTTTGAACGCACTTTTGATTTGGGATACATGTCTACTTACGAGGGTCAAAGGTTTGACACCTGATTGTGCAGCAGTTTGACTTGTTCCTCCTTTTGCTTTTAGTTCATTCTGAATTAAAGCATTGTATCCCTTGTTTCATGTGTGAGCTGACAATTTTGATCTAATATGCACTGAAAGCCTTCGACTGATCTATTGAGTTAACTAGTCCTGAAATTCTGACGTCAGAGGAGGCACTCCCTGAGATTGCAAGGAGTCACTGCCTTGGAAAGCCAAAGGTGCCAGGAGCACTGTTTGAGTGAGGATGGTGGTCTTTTCTTTTTTTATAACCTTCTGGTTAGCTCTGGTGGCTGTGAGAATGCAAAGCACTGTTTTGTTGAGGAATTATTTATATGAAGACAAATTAATGTACATTGCAACTGAGAGAAATGAAAACTTCAGCAGAGCTATGAAAAAGATGATGATAGGGATATAGAGGACATCAGAATCACATGCAAAAGACAAAATATTTTTCAAAAAAACAGAGAATTTCTTTCTTCAGAACAAGCATTGGTGCTCATTTCTGGCTCACCCTTACCTCTTTTTACATTAAAATGCTTTTCCCAAAGCTGAATGAGTAAAGACCAAAAACTCTTGTTTCTGACAATTGTTGGAAATCAGAACTGACACATCACATATATGTTTCCGGATTTAAACCTGTACATGCTTTCAGCTTCCTTGGTCCCGTTATTCATTGTATTCACAAATCGGGTCTATATATATATCTTATGTTTGGCTGGACAGCTAACAGCTGCTTAGAAAAGAAAGATTTATAATTTCTTACCCTTCCAGCATTCCCAACAATAATTCCTTCTCTTTATGACAACTTAGAAACCACTGAGAAGACAGGTTATCACAAATTCCAGGCCCCCTGTAGAAATTTAACTCTCTTTTTATGTTCAGTTGTTTTTAAATTGTACAGTCTAAGTGAAAGGGCTCAGCAGTTGAAGAGGGGATGTTTGCAATGCAAATAAATCAGGAAAAGTTACAAATACAATTTTGGAACTAGAATTTCTTTGGTTTCTGAAAGTAACTTGCTACCTGATTCTAGTAGCATTTATGGATGACGGGGAGCATCTTTTCCAGATGTGCTCAATGATCTTTTAAATTTGCCTTTGCATGGCTTTCAGTGAATAGCTTGGACACAGCTGAAAAAAAAATCAGTTTTCAGAGTCCCCCCTACCCTAAATACAAATGTGCAACAGCTGTTCATTAAAGGACACAAAAGCATGCATCATCCCTAGAATTTCCTTCTGTATGATATATTTTTGTTCTTATCAGAAACTGCAAAGATTCCTGCAGCCCAGAAAAAAGGATGAAAGCTAACTTCCCACTGGAGTCCTACCTTTATCTATTTGCCTTCTGTGGAGTGAAGAGGAAGCAAAGGCCTTGCAGGGTGGTTTTCTCTTCTCTGCCCTCCTCCTAGATGTATTTGAGGCTTACTTTCTTGTCAGTCTCTTGTCCCTTGTCAATCTCTTGTAATCCCTTGACATCTTTGTTCTGGGAAACTACAGCTAAAGTCAATTAACGAGCAATACTGATAACATTGTCCTTGTTCCTACTGTTTAACACCTGCATTTTCACACAAGCAAGAGCTATATTGGCCAGGATGGTGCACAGACATTCCCAGAGATGGTATTTACTTCAAAGCACTACTGTATGAGGAGGAAAGGGAAAAAAACAAGGGAGAGGAAAGCATGCATACCATTTATAATCTAGCCAGCGTGTAGCACATTTGAACCTATTAAAATGGAAATCATATGAGAACTCTTAAATTATAACACAGAAAGGGTCAGAGGTCAGATTTTGAAAATCCTAATTCAGAAAGAATACAAGTCTTGCAGACCAGGGGCTTCCACAGAAGCTGAGAGATGCTTTTATGTAATGTAATCTTTGCCAGTGTTCAGGAGAGCTGCCGTGTTTAGCAGCCTGATGGCTGCTTGAGCTATCAATCTGCGAGCTTTGGTCTCCCCCGCAGATACATATTGGTGGGAGGGAAACACAGCTTGCATCTCCACAAGTCCTTCAAGGCAGCTGACAGTACAGGTGGGAAAATGCTTCCATTTCAAATACCAGCACTTCTGATCGAGCAGTGAGAATGGATCCCCCCATCCTACCCCTAACCAGTGAGCTGCTGGGCTCCTAGTGCTCCATCATCTCTGTGTGGATCTCTGTGGAACTGTGATCAGGAGTGCAGTGATCAAGTGATGCCTCTCTTTGGGAGGGGCTGAGTAAAGAGCAATGTAGGAAGTGTTTTCGTAAAACAATCACGAGTTTATTTTGATCTTAAATATGGTAAATATGGCATCTTACAAGCAAGTCATCAAAAAACCCTAAAAATAAGTATATGCTTCTTCAGTGTGTTGGTGCCTTTCTAACAAGATTTTATTTGCACTTTCTGGTGTATTTTGATTTGAGTAGCATGAAAGTATAAAAATACAATTATGGATGAAACTAATAAAGCCCTACAGCATTAGTATCCTTGAAGTTTCCTGATACACATTTAATGTGGAAAGATCTTAAGAGTTATTTTTAAGCATTCCTTGTACTTAGGTTCATGCATTCCTCTCTCTGCAGTTCTTCACCTTCCAGGAAAAAAAAACAAGTTAACATTTTCCATTCAGTCTGTATTGTTATAATAAATAATAACAGACTTGAGACCTAGGGAGTTGCAGCACAAGAAATGAAAAGGAACTTGCCCTGTAAGTTTGGATCATTCCTTGCAGTTAGCAGAGATAACTTTGGATTCTGGGTTCAAGTGCTTTCCTGCTTCTTTAGGACTCTCATGTAGGATACTGAAGGAGCTTGGGATCTGTAAAGACAACACTGACAACATGATTTGAATCATAATAAGGATATAAATAAATACCTAAAAGATCCTGGTATCACCAGTTATATCAATGCTAAGGGAAGTTTTTATGGGAGGAAGAGGAGGAGGTTGTTGCTGCTGAGATTTTATGAAGTTTGTGGACAGAGATTCCATTTGTCCCCCGTGTATCTGTTATGACCCTGCTTGGCAGGAGAGAAGAATAATTCATGTGGGAAGAGTAAAGTGGGTGCATTCCACATCTATCTCCAGTGCTGGAGCAGAGGAGCAGCTGTGCAGCTGACAGTCATCCTGCTCTTGGGATGATGACAGAGGGAAAGGGAATGGGAGAGAAAGAGGGAACTGGGCAGTCTTCAACAGAACATGACACAAGCACTGTAAACTTTTGAAACTGTTGGTACTTAGTAACTATATTACTGCACAGAGTTAAAATCAAACACAGGTGTCAGATTTGTGTACTGATCATTACCATTGTAAAGGTTTTTAAATGCCTTTTTTCCCACTGGCTTTTCATTTGCAGGGGAGGACCAGAAGAAGTCTCAGCCTCATGTCTGTAAAATCAGCACTTCCTCCCCTTCCCTGTGCAGCTTATCAATACCAATTCTCAGTCTCATTATCTGTGTACACTGCTTGAGATAAGGTTTCAAATGGGGTCTCGGGTGCTGTAGTCACAAAGATCATGGTTTGGTCTCCACAGGGAAATCAACAGGAGTTGTATAAAGACATTAATATGAAATCAAAGGGCTACTGTGCATGTGACAGAAAGATCTCAGAAGTGATCCCCCACCCCAGACAAATGACCAGCGTTGAGCAACTGGTTGTATGGGTGAGAAAGCACAATTACCACATATTTGTGTGCATAACAGAGGTCTCAAATAATTAAAAACACCATAGACACACCTGCTCATGACACTGTGGATCACACACCGAATCAAAACCAAGGGAGCTTCTGAACAAAAAGCTCAGACTTCTCCATTATCTACCAGGAGCCCCGTGACTGCTTCAGGGATTTTAACATATTTTGCAAGATGTTGCAACACAGAGATTATTCTCATATGAGCAGTTCCACAACAATCTGCTTCTGATGACTTGTACTTAAATATCCATGGATTGTTTTTCCTATCTCATCCCCTTCTGCTTTCCTTCTTCCTACCATGATGCACAATCTCATCCTCTAAATTCAAAGGTAAGTTCTGCAAATACTGCTGCCTGTGAACAAAGGATAGAGCCCCACATAATAATAACAGTACAACAGTGCTGCATTAAGCTAGATGAAAAATTTCTAAAGTGACCCATTAGAAAATGCTGATAATACAGAATGAATATATCCTGCAGATAAATGCTATTTTCACCCAAATTCTTGGTGGAGACATATTATTAAGTCTTACTATCAGAATTTCGACATGTTTCATTGCAAAAAGTCCAGACATTGTTTGTTCATCCTGTTTTTTGACTAAATAACAGAATAAGACAATCAGTTTAGCAGCTCTGAACTTATTGAAATGAGATGCTCTGTATGGCAGGAAGAAAACATTTCTGCATGTTTTGTTTGCAAGCTATTCTGAGGTTTTCATCCCAATTTAAGACAATGTAGAATTTTGAAATTTCAGTCTCTTGGATAGCAATTTCTTTTTCCAGCCTCATGAAGGTATTAGAGAATGAGAACAAAGCACCAGAGCCTCCAAAGGAAAAAAAAAAAAAATGGAGAAAATACAATGGTTGGTAACTATAAAAACAACTGACTGAAAACCAGTTAGTATCTTTTCTGAAGCACTGTGCAAATAAGAAACTTTGTGACAGTGATTTTATTAAATGTAAATTTTGATTTATTACCTGGGTTGGCAGGCATTACTGTGAGATTCTCAATGTAGCTACTGAATCTCTGTGTTAATTTACTTTTTATCCTCTTAATGCATAGAATATTTCTGCTTTAGACCTTTAATTTCATGAAGGACCTTGTTTGCATGGTAAGCTTTGCATTCTCTTAAATACAGAATTATGGAGCTGGCACTATCAGAGACTGTTGCAGATGCAAATCTCACTATCAAACCTCTGCTCACAAGGGTTTCCAAACAAGACAGCAGGAAGTAGTTTATTGCCATATCTGAAGGCAAAAGGTCTGAGGAAGACCCTTAGGCTTGGTGGCTACAAGAAGCAAAAAGTTTTTTTCCTGGAGTTGAGCCTGTAGTTGTTTATTCACACAGCCAGCCAAGGAACTACAGAGATCTGATAGTCGCTTGTTCAGTGAGTCCCCTGCTGAATGGAGAATTACTCCTCTAATTCATGCTTCAATTTCTGACGCAACATCTTTCATACTGGAGTGTGAGGAATCAGAGGAATTCCTGGGAGTGAAGGGCTTGAAGCTGTTAAAAAAAAAAAAATCAGTGACAGTGGGTATAGACAGATGGCAGAAACTCTCCTGCAGCCTACTTCTTTTCATTGCTCACAAAATTGTAGATAGAATTCTACAAATATATTCCAATTTCCCTAAAAACTGGGATATTTAGTGATTAAACCCTGGAGCTAGTTGGGCTACTTAACCATCAATGTACACTGCTTCCAGTTTCAACTCAGAGGGCTAAGTAACTACTTTTAGAGAAAATAAGTGGAAAGACACATAAGTTGTCTTGCTAGACTTGTGAGCTGGGCATGAACCCCCTTGGCAGAACTAAGGCAAAATTTTGTCCCCTGCTTTTAGCTTCTCAACAATATTAGAAATATTCTATTTAGAATATTAAAAAGAGAAAGCAAAGGCACAAAGGAGAGGGAGCACAGAGATTCTGCTGAGAAGCAAAAATCACAAATATCTTATCAATATCATTTCACTTCCTATAAGCTGCCTGGCACAGCCCACCCTTCTCTCCCCAGTCCTTGCCAACAAAAAGTTGTACCAGTGCTGAACGGGAAGCACACTGTCACAGCTCCCTCTTTTAATAAATAAACACATCTATGCAAAGTCACAACGAATTAGGAACTTCTTATTTCTGTTCATTGAACTTGATGGAATCAATAGTCAGCAGGGAGCTGGCATGGATTTACTAAGGCCTCAGTCACAGGAGTGAGAAGTCATCCACTGGCAGCATTTCCCTTTAAACAGGAAACTAGGCTGAAATAAATCTCAGCTTAAGTGAAAATAATGGGTGATACTCAATTTACATTGCAGTCTTTTGCCATCTAAAACAGCTGAGCTTTTCCCTAAATAACACATGAAAGGCTGCTCAATGACCAATATCTGATAACTGTATTGTCTTGTCTTGAGAAAAGAAACTGAAATAAAACCTGAGAAACAGTCTTTAGCATTTCATGCTTATTTTTTGCCTGTCTGAAGCACATCAATCCATTTAAATAGATTTGCTTTTGACTGAAACCTCTGTGTTCCATTGACACATTAGAAATTCAGACATCTGCAAAGCAGGTGTTTGTCCTTTTCTCTTGGTGTGCAAGTGTATAACACTAGAGCTTAATGTTTATTAGAAATGTTCAATCAATCTTCTGAGTCTGCAGTTCTATGGATATATCACATATTAACAGGGCTGGGAATAAAAGTCAAACACAGTACCAGATGTGAAATATGACAGTGCTGTAAAATGATAAAGGATAGATAGAACTTCTCACTTTATTACTATTATAACAAACTTTTTTACTGAGGAAGCCACAAACAAATAGAAGAATCTATTGTGCTGGGCACTGTTCAGGTTCTTAACTGGGGAATAAATCTCACCTCAAGTATTTTTCAATGTATAGCCTTGTAGGAATGTTCTTGCTGACCTTATTGTTGGAGCAGCTCCACTGACAGCAGTGCTGTCACAATGATAAAGTTGTGCTTGTACGCGCTGCAGAATTGGAGCTTTAAAAGATGAAAGAAGAAAAGGGGTCACAGCCTACAGGGATCTGTATTCCCCATCATATTTAATGGCTGGGAAACCAAGTCAGAGATTACTTTGGGCCACCACAGTCAGAGGTCATCATTATCCCTGGCAATAACTGGCAGACATTTTTTGGCATTTTTAGCAGGGAGACCAAAGATCCAAATGGGCTTGGTAGACAGAATGTTGCTTTGGTTATCCTATAAATTTTTAAATTATTATAAAAATTATTATATTTTGTATTAATACCTCATTAAGTTTTAGTAATAAAAGCAAATTAAGGTAATTTCTCAGCAGAAATGTGAGTACTTTTCTGGAAAGGTAATAATCCGAATGTTGTTCTCAATAGCTAACAAACACTTGAAGTTGTTATTCCCACACCGACAGATTTTGGGATAATAGAAACAGAATCTAAATATAATAATTTTAACTATGAAATGTCACCCACTCTCAATTGTCCAAAAGCTTTTTTTAACAGTTTAATAATAAAAGTACAATTTTAACTACATTAGAGAAACAGAGCAAATTACAAGTTTTGGTCTAAGTGTGTAAATTACAGATTTGAAACATTAAAAATTAACCAGGAAAGGCAATGCAGACAACTGAATGGAACCTTTGAAGAGGTTAAAAAACTTGAGCTCTGGTCCCAGCTCACTGACTTACTTAATCTTTCTGTAGCACCTGAGTGAACAGCTCTTGACTTCAGAAGGTATTTTCCGAAGCTGCCACATCACTGTGGTTTGAACCAGACAGGAGCAAAAATCAGTGTCTAGGAAAACCCAGAACCAAGATAAAACATCTGAGTCATCTTTTCTTTGTTTTATTCTGTAGTGCCATCTGATAACTAAGGACTTCTAGATCCAGTATAGTTGGTCTCCAAAATAAGAAGGCTTTAGTGGAAATGCAGTGGGGCATCACTGAAAGGTCATAGAGAATTTCACACCCATGGGAAGAGCTGGAAGGATTGTTTGACTGAGGTACCATGAAAAGCCTTATTTAGACATAAGTCTGGTGATTCATGTTGCTTGAAACGATCTACCAGGCTCAGTAGAAAAGGTTTTTGAAGAGACTCATACTAAAAGAATGGTCAAGACACTTGTTACATCAAAATGTCACGTGTCTGCGTGCAGGTCAGAGGAGGATATCTTCCCTGGTACCTGTCTCCTTTTAGGGATTCCCATGCCTTACAGTAGGAAGGTGCTGCCCCCTCACATGATTCTTTCCCCATTAATTGCAGCCATCATGCTGGAGACAAAAAATTTTCAGAAAGTATGAATAGTGATCCTTTGTAACAGCTTTCCCAGCCACCCCCCCTGAGAAAACGACATTCCCTTGGCAGCTTGTGTTTGCATCTTGCAGTTAGACTGACTGAAACTATCTCCATTAACAGAACATGCAACTGGCACCAGACATAAAGACAGGATGGCAGTGGAATAAAGGATTTCTCATTCTATCTGAAGATGAGTCTGAATGGCAGTGACAGATAATTCCAGAAGTGGGAGGAGAAAATGAGCAATCCAGTCAGAGCAGTGTCAACAGTGTTACATAATTTCATATGCAGATTTGGTTTATCCTAATCTGCCCCTAGTTTGCATGGATCCACTTCGGCTGAATGTAAAGGCCTGTCCCTGCGCTGTGGTGGTACTGGAGACACAAGAACATTCTCTGTTGCAGCTGTTTCTCCCTGCTGTCTGCATAGTGCAATGTCCTACATCAAGAATTATAGATTAGGTGTCAGTAAATGGGGTAAAAAATGGTTTTGAATTGAACATTTCTTTTATAAATGTGATTTCAGATGAAGGTATATTGCAAGCTGCCACACAACACATTCGGCAAGTACTGCCTTGCTATCATAAGATATTATTCTGCGTCCAAATTTGATTTGTGTGAGGAGGGAGCCAGGAGAGTCCCTCATAAGTTACATTGTTGACTAATTTTGCCATTGAATTCTGGCATACCAAGGTTGCATTACTAAAAAGTGTTTACTTGCATAACCTCTAAAAGGTTATGCAACTATTATGTCTCATTGCACAGTCCTCAAATACAGAGTCTATTTCTTCCACCAGAGTTTATATTTATTCAAATTTTATAATTTCAATGTTTTGTCTTTTAAGAAAAATGTTTACAGTACAATCTCAGGCTCCTGATTTCACATTTCAGTTTTAAGGCTTAGCATTTCCATTTCTATCAAGTACTTTCTATCAAGTATTTAGTGCTTCTTTCCAGTCTGCCTTTGAAAACTAACACCTTGGCTTCTTAAGTTGATTTACTCTACTTGGACCCTTTATCATTTGCACTGCACAATACTGGAGTTAAAACTGTTAAAAACAGAAAAGAGGGGTGCTTTACTCACCCTTTTTTTGTATATGTGTGTTATATTATTTATTGTAAGGTCAAGCAGTGCACAGTATAAAAACACAGGATGATAACACAGAATCATAGAATGGATTGGGTTGAAATATATCTTAAAGATCATCCAGTTCCAACCCCCAGCCATGGGCAGGGACACCTCCCAGGAGATCAGGTTGCTCAAAGCCCCATTCAACCTGGTCTTGAACACTCCAGGGATGGGGCAGCCACAGCTTCTCTGGGCAAAATGTGCCAGTACCTCAGCACCCTCATAGTAAAGATTTTTTTTCTAACATCTAATCTAAACCTACCCACTTTCAGCTTGAATCTGTTCCACCCTCCTACTGTCACTACATGCCCTTGTAAAAACTCCCTCTTCATTTTTCTTATAGGCTCCCTGCAGGTACTGGAAGGCTGCAATTAGGTCACCCCAAAGCCTTCTCTTGTCCAGAATGAGCAACTCCAATTCTTTCAGCCTTCCTTTTCCATCTCTCTGATCATGTCCATGTCCATTCTCTGGACTTACTCAAACAGGTCCATGTCCTTCATGTGCTGGGACCCCAGAGCTGATGCAACACTGCAGGTGGGGTCTCACCAGAGCAGAGCAGAGAATCCCCTCCCTCACTCTGCTGGCCAAGCTGCTTTGGATGCAACCTAGGATGCAATTTGATTTCTGGGCTATATGTATATCGTTGTTGGCAATTTTTCTGTAGTTCTGGAACTATTTTCTTATCTAAATAGGTTTGTGATGAGATATACACAATAATTCTCTTTCACTGAATGCTTAGCAATGCTTGGCATTTCATTCCCAGAGGGAAAGAGAAGAATATGCATTCAAAATTGTAAAGGCCTTTGGGAACTGGGATTATTTAAAACATGATCTCCAGGCAACAGAGTGCAGAAATCCATAATGGTGGGCTCAGAAGTACTGGACTGAAACGTCCATTGTTGACACTCTGAATCCCATTAATATTTCTTATTTCTTGCATATTGACCCTGTTTTGAATGCAATTTATTTGTGTTTACTTTACTGAATGGTTTAGAAAAGCTAAACAGATAATGACATCTTTATGGCTTAACAATGAGTTCTGCACAGAAAATAAAACCTTAAATTTCACTTTTCACTTATTTTACAGTGTTTATCCCAGACCTACTACCCATGACCTTCCTGCCACATTTCCTTGTGTTTGCTTTAAGAAAAAAGGTATTCAAAAGCTCATGAAGATGAAAGGGTGTGTGTGTGATGAGTTGATTATAAAGAATTTCCAGAATGTCCAATAAAGCTCTTACATTCAACCTGTGTCAGGGCTATGGGAAGGATTGAACAGAGGGAAGAAAACAAAAGAAAAGAAAACAAAAGAAATAAACAGAAAGTCTCAAGTCTGCTTCAGCTTAAGCATTTACCCTGCAGACTTGAATAATGTTTTCAAGTTATTCATTTTGGAAGTAGGGGTTTAGAGGTTTACAAAGAAAATTGTATTCATTATGTTCCAGTTTAGAAAAAAAAGGTTATTAATGTTTTGAAAATACTTACTCATCTCTCTGTGAATCATCAGCCTGCTTGATTTTGCAGTTCTTATCCTTGCATAGTAGGAGAATCAACATACAAAGTCCAGAAGGTGAATTGAATCAAATGGAACTGATTCTCCTCTGAAAATGGATGTTTATTGAACTTTTCTGGTCTGCCTCACATCTTCAGACAAACAGGAATTCTTGGCAAACTTATCCAATGAAGGAGTCATTCAAAACATTAAAGAATTTCTTTTTTGAGGGAAACTTTGGAAGCAGCGAAAAAATTTAGGTTCGTATTTCCTGTAAAAGATTATTAAGTGATTGACTTGAGAATCAGAAGCAAATGCAATAAATACTCATTTGTTGATGGGATTCAAAATAATCTTTTCAAAATTATTGTATTTAAAGTACTAAGAAGCAGGAGGGTGTTCCCTTACTAGAGACTGTTCTTCAGATCTTATTTTGCTAAGCCAGGAGATACCAAAATTTGAAAGTTGAAAGGTTTAGGACTCGTGGAGCAGCCAGTAGACAGGTATGGAAAAGGCATGTAGTCCCTGTCACTACACCTAAAGAGGGAGTAATGTCATCCTATAAAACTCACAGCATTTAGGAAGAGCCCCATAGCTAAAGTTGAAATGGGTGAAATGAGCTGTAACCTGCTACTTTGGTTTGTGTTTCTTGAAGCTAACAGAATCTGAGACCACTCACAGATATTCTCTTTTCCTCTACGTGAGATCTATGAGGATGAAGTATTTTACTCTTTCATGTACATTTTTTGGTGTGTAATTTTCAGGGGCAGGGTGTGTGGTAACTTGGACTGAAGTCCAAGTGCAACTGAAAAATATAGGTTATCTGAGATTCCTTTAGTCAAAAAAGCATACAGCAATGCTAGCCACTCTGTAAAGCTTCTCAAACAATTTTCAAATAATTCCTCTGGTAATTCATCCTCCTGTGATTCCTTTATATGCTGGAGGCACTGGCTGTATATACTACAAAAATGTCATCTTTGTTGCCTCCCTAGAATTTTGTTTATTGTGACACCCATGAAAAAATCTGAAATTACCAGAAACAATGTGAATGTAACCAAAATTTGAAACAATCAAGCAGCTAGAATGCTGAGTGCACCTCTTACACTATTATTGTCTCACTGGTCCCTTGCACTCACACTTCAATCTGTGCTGGCTTTCTACTCTAAACCAATTGGTGGAGGTAATGTTTTCTGATGTGTTGTCCAGCTGGTGTCCACCAGGCACCCTATTCATGACCAGGCATCCAAAGCATTTCAGCACTATGAATAAATGTAATAGAAATATTTCTGCATGTATTTTTCAGATATCCCCCAATATATATGTTTGTAAGGGACAGTCAAAAAACAGTGAGGAAAACTGTCTCTTCAGTACTTTTATCCCATGGCAGATAGCAGGCACTGGGTTGAGATAAGGAGAAAAACCAATCATTTTCCTTTTGTTTTTCATTTAGATAATCAAACTGAAATCTCCTGGGCTACACAGATCCTTCCTCAGCTTTGTAGCTGGACAACCAAGTAGTGTATGATACTGTCTCATAGTGGAGAGGGCTTTAACCTGTGCATTCTCTTGTCTCTTCACTTCATGCATTTCTCCTTTCTGTCCAAAATGTTGCTAATGCTTCAGTCCAGCCCTGATTTGGCAGGGATTGAGGGATGACTATATACTTTGAATGAAAAATGAGGACTTCCATTGATGAAACCATTAATCATGCAGCATGAGTATATTTAGAAGATCTTTCTAGACCCAGGCCCAGAAAGCACAATTGTACCCCGCTCCTGCAGGTTTTTCTCTGGATGTCACCCTGTTTTTTCTCCTGGAAGCTGATCAGTGTGACCTGGCCAAACTGGACACAACCTAGACAGTGCTCTTGAAGTCTGGATTGTCAAAACATGACTTTTCCTACACACCCCATACAGTTAAACCACACAAGCTCCATGTCTATTTGTCCTAGATTTCGACCATTCCTAATCCATCTGGGCTACCAGATATCTGTAAATCCTCCAGACCAGTGCACTGCATGGATTGGAGGAGGATTAATATTAAAGCCTTGTAGTCCCCCACAACTCATGCACTGCATGCCTCTCTGTTGCACAAATAAATTGTAAGTCTGACACTTTGTTTATTCTCTCAGGGCAAAATTGACAAGCAGATCAAACAAGGGGCTGTATGAACTTGTTCTGCTAATGCAGACACAAGGCACTCAGCTAACATTTGTGTAATGCCTTTCTTGTTTAAAAGTATTTGTGAAAGAAGAGAAAACCAAGTTTGCATAGTCTGCAAAAGATCAGAGTTTAAGTTAGATACAAAGTCAGATTATATTCAAATGGTAAAATTCATACTGAAAAAAACAGAGAAGGTAGTCCAAGGAAAAAAATGTTGATTTTCCCCCACCACACACCTTTTTAAGACACAGTTTTGTTGAAACCGAGACTGCTGTGACTTTGTGAACAAGTAATGAACTCAGTGTGGGGTTCTTTTAAAATCACTTCCTCAAAAGTTTTTAACTTCTTTCTAAATTCTCTAATTCATTTACAGTCACATTTCAATTTGTACATATTAAGAAATACATTTTATTAAGTGTTGCATATTATCCAGTATATTGGGTCTGACTGGGATGGGGTCAACTTTCTTTACAGTGCCTTCAAAGTGCCATGGTTTGTATTTGCAGCCAGAAAAGTGTTGATAACACACCAGTGTTTTGGCTACTGCTGAGCAGTTCACCCACATCTTCATGGTTGTTTCTCTGAAGCCACCCAGCCCCCAGCCCCAAAACCTGGGGCTGGGCAAGAGGTTGGAAAGGGGCATAGCCAA
Organism: Corvus hawaiiensis; assembly: GCF_020740725.1. Lineage (NCBI taxonomy): Eukaryota > Metazoa > Chordata > Aves > Passeriformes > Corvidae > Corvus > Corvus hawaiiensis. The sequence goes on from NC_063217.1 coordinate 58,030,774, forward strand.
AACGGCTGACCTAAACTGACTAAAGGTATGTTCAATACCATTTAACTATTTTGAGACATTTTGAGAAAGGGGACATCAAGAATATCACTCAAGGAAGATGAGAGAGGGGTTTTTAAAAGAACAGACAGAGAGAGGAGGAAAGTAGCCACCAAGGTCAGCAGAGGAAAAGTTGTTTGCAAAGAGACACAGACTGAGGTGCTGGGCATGATATGAGTGCAGCTGTGGTCTGTGTTTTTGTACATGCTCCTTGTCCAGCAAAATAAGACCATACACTTCTTTCCTCGTGGTGCTGCCAGAACTAAATTTTTTCTTCTGCTGCTGTTTGAGCATGCTAAGCTTTTGTGTACACAAAGTAATCAGAATCTCTGGGACAAAACCTGTGAAAAAGGAGCCTACCAACTAAGATAGAAATGAACTTCTTAGTTTCTTACTTTTGAAAATTCAGCTTGATTCATCTTCAGCAACCAAGTTTGGTCTTTGTCAACAGAATTTTTCACACAATTCCTCTGTACTCAGACACAGTATTCATCTCTGGCTTAGAGGCTGATTTTTAGCATTTTTTAGTATTGTCTGAAAACCTGTCATATTCTGTGAAAGCAGCAGCTTTTAAAGCTGCTTCTTTATCCAAGAGGATCTTTTCTGCAGGAAAAACAGTCTTTCTTTTTGCCATGAATTGTGTTGGTGCTATGCCCTGTTTTCTCCCAGCTGCTTAGGATATAAATATTTGTTGCTAACTCCATTCTAATGAAAGAAAAGTAGGAACTCTCTTTCATGCCAGGATTCAAAAAGCTCTTTATCATGGTTAATTCCACCAGGTGGAAAGCAGTGTTCGTGCTCCATAACTCTTGCCACAACTTGAGTTATGGTGCTGGGCAGGTGAGCAACCTGTCTTTGAAAGGCATCATTTTTAGTAGACAGTGTCAAACACATCAATGGACAAGGCCAGTCCAGCCCTAATGGACCAGGCAGTTGTTAGGAAAACGCTGCTTTGCAAAACACTTCTATCGATAAACACTGAAAGTTTTCTCAGTTCTTGGCTTTCATCAGGTTTCTCTGTCTCCCTGGATTGCAGCTCCACTTCAAGGCTGTTTGAACCCAACAGCTGGGCTTTTTTGTGTTTGGGGGTTTTGTCTACATTTTTTTGCCCCTCTGTGAAATTCCAACAGACCGGGTTCAAAGAAAGGTATCTGTTGCCTTCAGTGCAGAGCTGTTGAAAAGAAAAGTAACTGCTATTCTGTGCCTTTGGAATAGTTTTTCTTTGGCTTACCTGTGATTTTATGAGTCAGGATATGGGACTTGCCATATCCCAGCTGTTCGTGAGGCTTCCATTTCTTCTGCTGTGAGATTAGTTGAAATAAAATAAACTTAAAACAAACTCAGCCTGACTGCAGAGGAATATACACAGCAGAATTAGGAGCTGCAGTGTCATGCAATGCCTGATCGTTGCCTGTGTCATTCTCATTATGGAAGTACTTAACTGGGAAGGTGCTGAAATGTTGGCAGGGCTGGACAGAAAGAGGTATTAAAACATTTCTACTTTACCAAAGGAAGCTAACATACCATCACTGGCATACATGTTTAAATTTTTTCACTCAGATTGAAGCTAAAATATTCATTTTCTTTGTAATTTTCAATGAAGGAACTGAAATTTATTTCTCATTTTATTTTTTCTTTTTTACTTAGACATAGGTGTTTTCTACCTTCAGTTCATGCTTCACCTAGTCAGTCTCTGAAGAATGCTTGGTCCATCTGTTTGGGTTTATGGCTCCAAATGTAATTTTTCTGAGGCCAAGAAATATAATTTGTACAGTATCTTGCACAATAGAGACTTGTCTCTATGCCTGGAGTCATCAATTGTGAGAGCAAAATAAATGTACAAAAGTTCAAGTTGTTCCTAGGAAATGTGTGCTGTGAAGAAACCTATGAGGAAGATATTCCACCCTGAGTCTGCTCTGTTCAGTCTTTCTTCCACCCTCTGCAGGTTTTAACACGGCCCTTTGAGCTCCTTCATCCACCTTCCAGACACTGAATAAACACCTGCAACCTCGCCTGTCACTCAGGGAAAGCCTGGGACAGGTGAGAAAAATAATTTCTGCTTGTGAGCACTGCTGCTCTTCACATTGCAATGGTAGAGAAACAATTGCTGTAGGTGTTGCCCTACTTGTCATAACTGCTACTCCTTTGCCCACTTTATTGGGCAAGTTGAAAACTGAATTGCAAACATCAAGACATAAAAGAAGGAGCAGTAGCTGGGTGAAAACTTCTTCAGGTCTGGCTTGAGTCCTGAAGGAGCTCTGATTGTGGGGTTGGTCTTTGTGCGTCAGATATATGGAGAAATAGCGCAAGATTTTGCGCAAAGGTTCTTTCGCACATTTTAATCTCCAAAATATCAGCCTGTGTACAGTACACTGAGATGTCTTTATCTGTTAATATAATCTCATGCAGTTCACAGCTGTTTGATCAAAGCAGTGTCTCAGTGCAGCTGAGCAATGTGAACCAAAACCAGAACAGAGAGCAGCAATCTATATTATTGAACTCTGTCTTTTGTAGTAACAGAGGAGGAGGGGCAATGCAGTAGTACCACTCTATCCCAATTCAGCTGTGCCTCCCTCCATTCCTCAATTCCCAGACAGGAAAACATTGTGGTTTCTTTAGCTTTTTCTCAGCCCTATTCACTCTATTAATTCTGCCCTTCATCTAGGATATAAGGGAAAATTTACTTATTGAAAATCATTTTATCCTTTTATATTTCACATTTCAGTTTCTTCTCCTGGGAAGATCCTAATGTCTGATGCTAGAGGGAGCTCAAAACCGGTATGAAATCTCATCTGGGTTAGTGGATAAAAATCTAAATAGATTGACGGAGTATTGAATGTTACATAGAAAAATAGTTTCTTTCTGCTGTGATTTTTTTATTATTATTTTTTGGAGGTTTTGGGGTTCTTTCCGCATCTGTTACAAAGAGAAAAAAAGGTGTCTAACCTTGATGGAAAGAATTTTTTTTCCCAGTTATTAATTTTCCCTGATACTGATGTGACCTATAACAAGATTTTGTTATTTTCAGGTGAAATGTTTGGATTTAAGGTTCTGGACTATTTCACAGTGACTAATTTCCAGCTCAATTTCTGATCTTTTTTCACTGGTATAGGCAGTCTTAAACTTACCATAAAAGTATAAATGAGCAAACATTTCATTAAAAATGAAGAGGCTTATGACAATACCTATTCTCCCAAAATGGAACCACCTGAGCTTTTCTAATAGCTGGTGACATCCATTAGCACTTCTCTCAGAAATTGAAAACATTTTCCATCTGTTCATACACACTCATTACAAAGTAGTTAAGAGCCTATGGGATCACACAGACATATTTTTGCAAATTAAAAAATATCAAAATGAGTTATTGAAGGAGCAGGGATAACTTTGTAATAAGCATCTAAGCCTCAAACTTTCCCTTTCCTCAGACACTGCAGACACCCCATTAGCTGAAAGCTGTTTAGTTTGTAACCCTCCAGAGTGTGACATATTGAAACTCTATGCTATACATTCTGTGAGAAGTCCAGCCAGCCCTGCCCATTTACACTACTCTAACAAAGAGCAGAAATCAGTCATATTTTGGCAGACATCCCTGAAGTCAAGTAGCTAAGAGAACTCAAATAAAAATTAGGCATTTATATAAACAATGAGATCAGACAGTATTATATTAATATGCAATAAACTTCATGAATAATGTGCTGGCATGTTTTCCTGCCTGAAATGATCTCTAAGTAGTAAGTTTACATTTATCCTTCCTGAAGGAAAATTTATTGGGAATGGACATTTCTAATAACTTCCTTCAGTCTGCAAGATGATGGAAGATCAGTGAAAGGCTTCTACAATCAGGGCTTCTGGAATGACAGAGAAGGCTCGGTTGGAGACACACATGTCAAATCAAATAAACACAGTATCCATTCAATTTCAATATGTTTAGAGGTCTTCCTCAAAAATCAGTCTTCTTGGTAGTGATTCCAGTACCATGTTACTCCATGCATGTTTCTTTACATACCAACCTCCTGGTAAGATTTCCAGCTTGTACATGTGTCTGATTACTGAGTACAAATTGAGGGTTACCATATTTTACATTGCTGGGTCCTAAGCCTGATTCAGAGCTCCAAAACCACCCGATTCTTTTCAGTAAGTGACTGCCACATGTCTTGGTCTTGTGGACCTCGACGAATTAGAGGCCTGGGCAATCACCAACTCTATGAAGTTTAACAAGGGCAAGTGACTGATTCTGTACCTGGGACAGGGCAACCCTGAATGTGGGAAGAAAGTAGCTGGACAAGTGCCCAACAGTGAAATATTATCTGGGAAGATGTAAAAGTAACTTTGAAGGAAATATAGCAACAAGGAAGAAACCTTTTAGCGCGGGAGTCTTGGATAAGCCATTAGCGGTGCACATGCTATGCCCATATTTCAATACAAAATTGGTGTCACCAAAATTCAGGCTGTAGCAAAAAGGTCTGTGTGAGGTCACTAAATAAGATAAAAGTTTTTGGATGTCATACAAATATACACGAGCATGAACAAAGAAGGCAGCACAGAACAGGGTGGTGGGTCATCTGCACAACGAGATTAAATAGGGTTCAGATGTTCTTAGGATTCATAAAGCAAGAGGCCATCTAAGATATTTCTCTGCACCCTTCCAATAGTTTCTGTTAAGCTGTGTGATGACAACACCCCTTCCAGCTCCAGGATTTTCTGTATTACCATACCAGGTGCTGTTTGGAAAGTGACTGGCTTGTTATATTACATGAGCACTGAGATTAAGGTCTTAACCTGAGCCAACATTAGAGCAGCCAATTGTCTACTTCCATTTTGAGTATCAGATTTTCCCAGTCTCTGTTACAAATGAGGAGTTAGTTGCCAGGAAGCTCATTTTGTCAACATCACTTACAACATTTCTTCTAAGTCACCCACAGAGAAAACAAGGAATCATGTTTTACATAAACTCTTAGAAGGTGCCTATGACAAAAGACTAAATCCTTGCTAAATGTTGATACATTGCCAGCAGCATACAGTAACAATGGAGACAGTCAGAGTTAAGGGCACAGTATGACATTGTGTGCAAAGTAACAGCAATTGCAGTTGTTAGAAGATATTATCTTGCAGCTGGTTGGCTTCATGCGGACAGAATGAAGACTAAGGAATGGGAGAAACGAGAGTTCTCCTGTCAGCTGTGATGTATGAGGAAACCTTCTACATCTTAACAATGAAATCCTCTTCAAGCATTACAGACACATCAAGTAAGATGAGTCAAAGAGAGGTGATGTCATCCATTATAGAAATGATGATGTAATAGATTACTATGGGGCATTATGGACAACATTCCCCAAAAATTATTCCCTCTGCTCTGTATTTAATCATTGAATGATCTTAGCCAAGGTTTTTAAATGCAATCACATAAAGTGAGCCTTTAATGGTGGAATTTTTAAAAAGGCCCAAGTCATCTGAATGTCTCTGTTTCATTGAAAAAAGGAATTGTATTTTCATTGTTTTTTGGAGAAAGTCTTGTGTACATAATGGGGTGGACAGATTTAAAAATTTCTCTCCTAGATTTGTGATCAGGCTTCCAAATATGCATTATATTAGTGAAAAAATGAAGTGTGAAACCAGCATGCATAATCAAGGCATGATGATCCACCATTGGATCCTGGTGTTTTTGATAACATCACTGCTGTAGCCAGCAGAACGGACAGGCCGTGTGCTGTGGGTCCTGGGAACAGGCAGAGTCAGGAGATGTTTTTGGGTATTTCTACCAGAACCTGTCTGTGCTGGGGCTGAGCCTCAGCATTCACAGCTTTTTGCCACGGCTGACATTTCTTCATTAAAATCTTCCATGTTTCATACCAAGACCTGAGCAGCCCTATTTTTCAATGCCAACTAACCGCCAGTTTCCTGGATCAATAACTGGGAGTAGCCTAAGAAACCTGCAGGTGCAGGTCTTCATTTATCATGATGCGGTGTATTTACACTGACTTTATTTGATCTGTAATAATTTTTATCATCTGATGATAGATCTTCCTGTTTAAGCAGAACCACATTTCTACCCTGCCCATGAAATCCAGAGCCTGCATTACCTTCAGTTTATGCAGTGACATTGGACCTTCAGGGAAACTGCATTTCTTTTTATATGATTTTGTATTTAAAAGGAAAAAAGAAAAATCAGCTACTTTGGAGCAAACAGTACTGTGAACTTAATGTGACCACCTTGTCAAATTTACTTCAGGATGATACACTTGTTCATTAGTTATGATATTTTAGGTGAATGTCATACTTTTCTTTATCTGCATGCTTAGCTACACTTCAACCTTTTCAGCAGGTTTTCCATTGAATCGTTTTCTAGCATAAAAGTATTGGAGCCATGCCTCCCTATTCCTTAGAAATACCTCTGCAGTTTTCCTGACCTTGCTACTAGCTGAGAGAATAGATTAAAACTCCTGAGCTGTGAGTTACATTAGTGAAATCTATGGTTGTCAGAGATAAAGCAAAGTGTTGCCATGTCACATGAGGAACAGACCTCTTTCTATATTCAATAACCTTTTCTTATGGATGATGAAAAAAGCCCTGATAGAATCACAGCAAAATTTGTGTGGGAAGGGTCCTCTGGAGGCCTGTTGTTAGATCAGACTTCTGAGAGGCTTGTCCAGGCAAGAGTTGAGCATATCAAAGGCTCTGGATATCATTGCCAAATGGTATCCATTGTAGGATTGTCATTCTAAAGCTGAATCACATAACAAGCAAATGCACAGCAGGACTACCATTAATTGAAAGTGAAAGCAGCATCCAAATGAACCCTGCTCTACTTCAAATGAAGCCAAAGATTTGCAATCCTCCTCACAGTGGACCAAAGCTTTCATCAACTATTTTGCACCCAGTATTCAAGTCATTCCATTGTTAGTTTAAAAGGAAAAACACGGGGATAGCAGGTGGGCAAAGAGGGAGGACCCGCAGTCCACAACCTGAGTGAGAACCTCACTGTGTTAATATGCTGGTCCTGGTGGACCATAGAAAAATCCTTTGTTTGATAGCCATGAGACTGATTTCAGATCTGCAAAACTGCTTTACAGGGAAATGTAGAGTTGTTTGGGTTGGAAGGGACCACTACATGTCACTTAGTACAACCCCCAAGCTGAAGGACATAAGGAATCCACCTTAATTAATGTACAACAAAGCCAATGTTTTTAAAAGATGCTAGAGTGGTCAGGTAGGAGCTAGTAGTTTACGTATTACAGTCCTTGGCAGGAACTGCAGTCAAGAGCCACATTTTCCCAAAACCTTAGTACCCAGCAACACCTCCTGCAGAGAGGGAATCAGCAGTCATGAATCAGTTTTATCCATGCTGGATAAAACACAGAGACCTTTGACTCAAGTGCAGAGACAGAACACTCTGTCTGAGCAATATAATTAGAAAAAAAGGGAAGCCAGAAGGTTGGCTGAGTTTATGTAGATATGTATTCATGGCTTTGCTAGGAAGAAACTGTTAAAGATGTGTTCTTTTTCTTTCTAAATGTCAACTTTTACTGAGCAATCCATTCTGCTGTTCAATGACTTATTAAAAAGAGAGGGACTTTGAAATGCTAAGCAAGCCCAAGATCCCAGAAAGCTGCTCATATCTGTTTGTTTATTTATTTACCTACAATTTGTCTTGTGTGGCCAGCTTAGCTCCTGCCTAAGGGAGCAAACAAACTGCAGATACAGAGCTGATGACGTTGGGCCTAATAGATCCCTCAAAATAAAGGCATAAACTGTTTCTTTGAACTGCCAAGGAAGCGGCACTTTCGAAGTCTTAGCTCAGAATAGATCCTAAAATCAGTCTTAGTCCAGTGTGTGCTGAAGCTATGAAGCTTCAAGGCTTTGAATAATTTTTTATTTCTTTTCCTGTTAAAGACACCAGAATTCATTCCCCATCTACTACTTTTTGTCTGTCATTACAAAGGAAGGTATTGGTAGAGCAGATGCTGCCATTGCATCTTCTTTTGTGTGTATCATATTACTTATAAGAAAGACTACAATTCATATTTTAAAATAAAAGCAAAAAGAAATGCCCTCATGTTATCTTGTAAATTTGGGGGCCATTTCTGAACTCATGTTTCAATTATGCAAAGATCTTTTACCAAAACTAAAAATACACAGTGTAAGAGTGCCTCCCAACTCCTTTGTTCCATAGTACAACCAATAACAGTCCTTTTTTTAACCTGAGTTTGAACTGTAAGTTTTATCTAATTATATGAGAAATTGTTGCCAATATCAGGTTGTTTGTTACTTTCTCTGTACAATAAAACAATTTGCCAAAGGTAGTGTTAATCTATAGATGTACTAATAACAGGCACTTGTTCATGTTCTGATCTATGGATTCAGAGCACTGGAATAAAAAAAAGTCTTTCATTGTAGTCTTTAATTCAGTTGTTAACCTAACAATGAAAACAAAGAGTAAAACTACTGTAAGTGTAATCGATTGGCCAGTGGCAGAAGGAAATTCAGTCATAACATGCTACATGCAAAAATTCATAATTTAAGGTCTTTATACACGTAATTCTGTATTTAATTGTTCTGCCTTAGGTAAAAATCCATGGGAGTGGTTGCTGATGACAAGAGAAGGAACTAGGATGGAGAGGTTCCGTTTGGATTTTGCCTTCTCTATTCCAAGCCTCTTTTTCTCAGGCAGCACTCAGTTCCTCGATTTCCTTCCCTTCTCCTACCTAGCCATTCCAAATGCCACTTATCCTTCCTCCATCTACTTCCCTAAGGACTTGTCTCAGCAGCTTCTTGTTCCAGAGTCCTTCAGAGCACAGGAAGGCTAGGCTTGCAGCTCCAACACCAGGATTCCACTCCATCCCCACTGAGGCCTGATGTCATAGGGGGTTGGAGACTCAAAGAACTTTTGGGATTCACCTCCGTGCTTTTACTACTCTTATATTCCTCCTTGGAATTGCTTTTGGCCACTGGTGGGAGGGAGTATGGGAGGGAAGGCTTTTGGAACATGTCAGTGCTTCTAAAACACTTGTGCCAGTCTTCTCTCTTGCCCAGAGGGAGGAGCAGCAGCCCAGCAATTGTCCTGCTTTGTCCCAAGGACTTTGGTGCATAAACCGGGTTTTTTCAGGAGTATGTCCTCCTTTTGTCTTCTAAAACAGAGAAATCACCATTCTGTGTCTGCATTCTGGGGCTGGTTGTTTTCCAACCTCCAAAATTACTGTGCAGCAGAACAGCCAAGAGTCCTAGGTTGAACCTCACTCACCTCCTGACATCCAGACACATGCAGGATCTTAATTAAAATGTAGGCAGCACCTGTTCTCTGTGGGCATTTCTTACCTTTAAAAATCCAACATCAAGTTGAACAAAAATGTTTTGTGTCATGATTTTCATGAACAATTAGTAGAAGTGTTTAATAAGATAAAAGGACATAACCATTTTGATGTTAGGAGGAAATTCTTTACTCTGAGTGTTGTGAAGCACTGGAACACATTTCCCAGACAAATTGTGGATGTCCCATTCCTGGAAGCATTCAAGGCCAGGTTGGATAGGCTTTTCAGCCACCTGGTCTAGTGAAAGGTGCCCCTGCTTATGGTCGGAGGGCTGGTACTAGATGATCTTTAAGGTCCCTTCCAACGCAAGCCATTCTATGACTCTGTGATGCTTTGCTACAGAAAGTTAATTTCAGTCGCTTTAAATTATTTGCTGTGAAACAGGACTTTTGTATGCATCAACAGTATACCATGTCTCTCTCCACTAACAAGCACTTCCCAAGGGCAGGCATAGGAAGCCAGGAACCACTGTGGTAAATTCAGTAAGCGTGTGTGAGAAGATATTGACGACTGTAAGCTTTTGACTGCAGCATGAAAGAACAAACAGCAGCAGTCTGAAAGGTCTCTGGAATATTAGTGCATAGAATGCCAAGAGCACAAACTTATGGGATTAATGAGACATTATTAAAAGAAATTAAGTATATGCATAGCATTTCCAGGAGCATTATTTTTTGACATCACTAAGAGCAGAGTAGCTGAATGTTCTTAAAGCACACTCAGTCAGCATCTGTGATTGTGAAGAAAAACGTGTGCTATGAGGGATGGGCAGGCAGACATTCTAAACCCTTTGGAGCTTGCTGTGGCCAATTTTATCTGAAATCATTAGAACTAATCACAAATCATATCCTTAAGAAAGGTGAGTGCTACCATTATAAAATAATAGGTGCATACTGTACTTCATACAAAGTCATGACTTCAGCACAACTCTGAGTCACCAGCAAAAGGCCCTTGTTCGCACTCACTAGCACAAGTTCATAGAAGAAATTCATAGAAGAAAATCCATCAGGGTTATTTAACATTATAATACTACTACTTGCTCAGCTGCACATTGCTGGTAGCTGGGAAGGTGTAACTAGGAAAGTACTGCTGCATAACCTGCCATAATATTTTTCCCCCAGGCATCCACTACGGTACATTATTGGATGCATAATACAGACTTAATGGAATCCATTCGGCTGTGGTTGAGATACAAGGATTATGAGTACACAAAATAGGTTTATGGGTTATTTATTTTATTCTCTTGCTAGCATGCCAAAGTTAAACAGACTTTCTTTAAAGGAAATGGAATGGAAATTCATTCAGAATAGACTCCAAATTCAAAAAAATCTGAAAAAGGTGGGAGTAAAGTCAGGGCAGTAATTCAACCTTGACTGTAATCTTTGCTCTGTCTAGCAGTGTAATCATTCACTCCCAAGTCTTGGATGTTGGCTCTAGACTCACCAGAGTGTAAGAACTCCCACTGAGCCCATAAGGGTCACTGAGATGAACGGTGATAAATCAACATGTTTTGCTTCCACCAGCTGTGATGGAATAATTGCATTGAACATTGTAGTTATTAAAATCAATTTGTCATGGGTTAAAAAGGAAAAAGAAGAGATTGAGGACTCAAAGAGTCTCATGTATAAGTCATGTTTTTCTATAGGGTATCTTATTTTCTTTTTTAAAAAAGATAACTCCATTGCATTGGACTGAGAGAGGAGGAAGAAAGACGTTTGGGAGAACAACCAGAATCGATTCCAGTTTGTGGTATTAGTTGCTCCCTCCCAGTGCCAGTAGCTAATTGTCATACTGGGGCATGCTATGAGGACACTGAAAATAGCTCACAACAGCAAATGCCTATTACATTGTTTATATGTGCAGGCTCCTTCCACCCTGCTTGGCTTGTTTACCTGTTTGCAAAATGTTTCCTTGGGGATCAGGTTTTGCAAGTGTTTAATCACTTTTTTGTTGTTACTTTTTTACATAGAAATGAGGATAAAAAGGGAAACCAACAAAGAAAAGGGAAACCAATATTTCTAAAATCTTTCACTCAGGTGACTTGCTTATGAGCAAAGGCCAAGCTGTGTCCAGATGGTATCTTCGAATTCTCTCTGATGATGAAGAAACCTGAGCTGAATGAAGCGTGCACGCTCAACTGTAGGCTGGTTTGCATACACGAAGTGTGCACACTCAACTGTAGGCTGGTTTGCATACACCCATATCAGTAATATTTTCAAACACAACTAAGGTACAGAAGAGGTAGGAGATATTGCCTGTATTCATAACAGAAAATAGCCTTCAGACTGCTCTGAATTAATCCAAGGATTGAAGAGGGTGGAGAGGTAAAGCTGATGTCAGATTAAAAAAACTTCATAGCAACTATGCGTTGGTCTTGGAGCTGTGACAACAGGGTGCTGGAACAATGGAGGTGTGAAGAGTCCCCAGGAACAGAGTGTCATGTGAAGAGGCCCTAGATACAGGATAATGTAAAATCTTATTTCTTTGACAACTGATTATTCAAATAGGTTTAATCAGAAAGTGTAATAGAGTATAAAGTTAAATAATTACCATAGCTCCTGGAGTGGGTCCACTGGAAGATGACAAAGCTGATTAAGGCACAGGTGCACCTCTCTTACAAGGAAAGGCTGAGGGGACTGCGCCTGTTCATCCTCGAGAAGAGATGACTGAGAGGGGACCTCATCAATGTTTCTCAGTATCTGAAGGGAGGTGTCTAGATGATGTTTCCAGGCTCCTCTCAGCAGTGTCAAGCAAAAGGACAAGAGGCAACAGGAAGAAACTGAGGCACAGGAAGTTCCATCTGAACATGAAGACGAACTTTTTTTATTGTGCTGGTGATCAAGCACTGGTGACCAGAAAGGTTGTGGAGTCTCCCTGACTGGAGATATTCAAGAAGAACCTGGATGTAATCTTGTGCTATGTGCTCTAGGATGACCCTTCTTGAGCAGAGAGGTTGGACCAGATGACCCACTGCTGTCCCTGCCAACCTGATCCATTCTGTAATTCTGTGATTCTGTGACTAGCTGATATTGTCTGGAGTGAATAACATAAAGTGCTAGCATGCTTGTCTTTCAACAGCTGGAATGGACTGAAAGAAAAAATAAATGCTTTCTGCCCACTGAGTGTCACATCATATATCCTGCACTTCTGCAATATTAAATTCTTCTTCTAGGATCATAGTTACTTGCCTCTGCATGAGTCCTAGCTTCCCACAAGGCTTGTTCAGTTGAAAATTAAGCTGACATTTCCTAGGAATTGGGAAATGAGAAATATATGAAATTATTATATAAGCAGGGAGATTTTTAGGTGAGTTTTTTTCCCCTCTGGATCTACAGGGATTTTTAAGGGCATCTGGTCCTTCATCCCATCATCAAGTCTGAGGGAAAAAAACTTTGAAAATTCTTATTTACAGACCCCTAATTGTCAGCTTTGAGAGGATGACTCTTGCATTATGCTAAATTAAAGCATGAAATCTGAAACTGTTGAAAAATGTAATAATTTCAGGGGTTTTTTTCTCCTTTTTTCAATGTAGGATTGATACCGAATAAAGATCAATAGGAAATGAGATTCCTCTCCTACCAGACCATTGTTTTAAAAGGTAAAAGAGCAACACCCACTTATTTCTGTATGGAAAGGAACAGGGATACTATCTATGCAAAATGATACAGCCAATATATGTCAGTCATTTATTCCTAAAGGGCAGTGGAATATGAATTCTCTGTTTTTCTAAAACCTCAACATCTACTTCAAATGAAGTTTGGTGGGAAAAGGTGATTGAGGTGCCCCCTAACTGAGAAAAATATTAGAAACTGAAGAACTGCTTATCTACATGGGAAAGGCATAGTAAGGATCTCAGTTCAGGAACCAGAGACAGACAACATTCAGCTGACAAATAAAAATGGATTTTATGACATAAGGATGATTGAGGAATGAATCCCTGAGGGATGTTTTATCTTGATTATCTGCAGACAAGCCTTTCTGGAGGGCAGGATTAACACCAGCACTGAAGATACTGCTTGATGCAAGAGTGATGTACATGAGATTCTCCACCTTGAAGTAAGTTTGGATAATCATAAGGAGCCTTTTTTGTCTTTAAATGGCATGACTGATATCCCAAGCATGCACAGCTCTGAAGTGGAGTCTGTTTAGAGTGGTCTGCCCAGATTTTCAGGCTGGAGTTGTGGAAAATGTGTGAAGCAAATATATTTTAACTATGCTCTACAACCAGCTGTGGAAGAGAGCATGGAAAATATTGTACCATCCTAGATAAGCCACTCTCCTGTGTGCTAAGATTTGATTATTGAGAGATGCCTCTACCCAAAAAAAGGTATAAACAAGACCACATCCCAAAGTCAATAGTATGGATTTTATTTAAGAGTAAAATGTGAGGTAGAGAGATAGAAAGAAAGAAAAGGGGGAGGGGGAGAAAGAGAGTGAGAGAGAAAAAGATTAAGTAGAAATATAGTCACCATGCCTGTGGATGCAGTGGTATCCCATTGGTCCTTCTTCACCCAGGTCTTCTCTGTGGTGGGGTTCCTACAGTCACTCAAAACTTCTCATAATTTTCACCTTTTAGCAAAAAAAAGGAATCAATGTTCATTGGCTGCATGATTTTCTCACTTACAATGCTAATTAGACTCATGTTCAGTCTTTCTCTTCCTTTGAGTAGGTGGGTTTCTTGTATGGTTTCCCCCTGCCAGACCCAGTCAGAGCTGATTTTCAGCACAGTTGCTGAGTTGGCTTGATTCGTGGATTCTTTATATTCATTATCAGTGCTCCCCCAGCTTGTTTACCTCTTCCTAGTCTGAGATAGTCAGACAATAGTATCACCTTTATCTTATCTCAGGTTCCAGTCAGGTGGCTTATCTAACTGTCCAAACTTCCAGGAGTTTATGAAGCATATTTGGGTGGAGGGGGGGACGTGTTCAGAGGTCACAGATGATTGAGCAGGTCCTACTTTCTACAGTTTGCCATAGTGGGCAAAGTTCCTCAGTGATCTTAACAGTGTGTGAGGCAATTATGATCTCTAAGTCTCTTACACTCTGGAGCCAATGACCATCCAAGTCTCACCCTTTATACACTGACTTTGGAAAACTGAGTGTGCAGGAAGACGTAATACTCTCTGTTTCCCTTCAGCAAATTAACATGAACGTGTTAGGGATTATCTGACATCCCCATATGCTGCTCCACTGAAAAATTCACCTTTCGTGTCAACAGAAAGGGTAGGGAACTTGTTTAAACAGAGAGAAAGACACTATGAAATTAAGAATTAAAAAAACTAACACAGGAAGGGATTCTTACTGAGGACCCTTTGCCTTTCTGCCTTCGCAGGAATGAGAAAGAATGTATGCAGGCAGCCCCCAGAGAAGTTTGCAAGTGAATTCACAGAAGCAGTAGGGCATCTTATGCACTGTGTCTGCAGAAAGAAAATGCACATCACCTGCATGAGCTGTTCATAGAAAAGGGAAGCTGTGGTACTATGGAGACTTCCATTAAACTTCAGGAAGTGTGCAAGTCGATAGTGATAATTTAAGAGTCTTCAGGGTTCAAAGAGTTCATGCTCAAAGGGACATGGTGAGAATATAAGAATATACTTTTCCCCATCTGCTCTTATCGATCATGGATGGAAAGGTAAAAAGGAGATTTCACTGTGGAAAGAACAGTAGCATTTTAAAATTCAGCTGCAGGAAAAGGAGGAGCATCATGACCAAAAAGTGTATTTGGTCATTTGAATGTCTTGGAAGGCAATTCTTCTAACACTCAGTTTTGTCACAGTAATGGAACCCAGTAAGTCCTACAGAAAAACACTCCTCCCTTCCACATACACACCATAAATCTAAATCTGCTCTGAGCCCAGCTACCTGGTAGGCACTGGAAACTGCATCAGCAGGGCTAAAGAAACACCAGTAGGCAGAAACAGACCATAAAAGTATTCACTGGAAGCAAATTTGTCGCCATTAACTTATTGTGCTTTGAACTTATATGCCATAGAGATGAACAATTACCAAAAGTACATCTTGTGCTTCATTTTAGCAAACAAGAACAACCTAGATGAGTCGTTCAGCTTTAAGAGAATGTGTCCTCAAATATTTGTATTAGCAACTAACTTACCTAATCCAGAGTTAATTGGAAGAAAAGAACTATTAAATGACTGACAGTCTTATAGGGCCTTTCTAATCATGCCTCTCCTGTTATTTGGACAAAGATTTGATGGATGGGTCTACATAATCTTGCATTAAATTCCTATTTTACAGGGATGAGAAAGTATACTTTGTACTCATACTGCAATATTCAGACAACCATCTTTATGACTATATCTACCTGTAGTATTTATAAAGAACAGCCTAGACTCAGGCTACTAAATCCATACTCAACCACTATAACTGATGTAATAACTGAACTGTTTCATATAAAGTCAGAGATTTTCCCTACTACTTATTAGTTACCTACATGGCAATCCTGGGAAAGTTGATTGCATGGAGGGAGAAGCCGCAGAAATGGGCAAACCAAACAATTAGGATTCCAAAATACACTTTTAATGAGTTTATTTTATCATGGTGATGCAAGAGCCTTGTTTAATTTACAGCTGCATCTTAGTTTCTATTATAAGTCCAACATCGTTTTCTGATTTTATTACATAAATTGTTAGTAACACTGAGAATTAGATTTTAATCAAGAAAAGATTACTCGTGGGCACTAAATCTCTGACTAATGCACCACTCCAGGAGAGCACTGTAGCATGTAATTTTATCCCTGCTTAGTAGAGTACATAAAGTCATGCTTAATTTGAAGCCAGTGAAAAGTCCCATTGACTCTTAAAATAAGCAGGTTTATGAGAATCCAGAAGAATCCAGTGCATTAATTCAGTAGTAGCTAAAATGAAAACAAGAACAGAAGACAGTAAAAGCTGCTGATTTATTCTCACCCCTTCTCTTCCCAGGTGGCAGTTAATCTGCTCTCACGACATTGACATCATTCGTTATTTGTCAAGAAGGTTTTGTACCATGACCCCTCCTGTGTACAAGATGCTGTACAAACGCCAAAAGACAATAATCCCACCCCAGGTAGTTTGCAGTCCATTTCTAGCTGATACTGCAGTATCTGTCACCACCGTTACCTAATGGAGACTTGAAACTGAAAGTTTCTTTGAGGCCTGTCTTTCTTGCACTTTTGCATTTCTATTAATGACACGTGGTTTTGCACAAAACCTGAATTTGTATGAGAGACTGTGCTCTTAACATTGCCAAAAACCCAAACATGAAGCTGAATTCATATACAGTGTCTTACAAAACTGATTTAAAAAATTAACATGAATTGCTAAGTACTGCCCAAATTAACACAAATCAGAGTTCATTACGGAGCATTAGGAGGCAATTTATTGCAATCATTATGCCTGCTGTTACAGAGAACCATATGCCAGCTCCAGAAATAACAAGCATTCTGAATCAGGGTCATTGCTGTCATATTTGCATGTGAAATACATTAATTGATCTCCTGTGCACATTAAAATTTAAATCCACACTTTTTTGCTGCTGAATGCTCTATCATAAATTTGTTGTGTGAAGGGACAGACTGGGTGGAGAGAAAGATGATGTTCTAGAGGAATACTTGTCCCAAACTCTGGTAGATTCTCAAGTAGCTAAATCCATTCTGCTTAACTAAAGGAGGTCCTAAATACCTTTTATGTTCCACAGTAGGAAGATATGCAGTCATACATGTCAGTGATGTGAAATACCATGGTCTTACCCGCGTTATCTTTTCTGTCAGTCTGCTAAGATATGTTCTGAGGAGAATGCAGCTTTAAGAACTAACACTAAGGTTCACTAAGGTGAACAGCATAGTGTTTAGAAATGCTCTGTCTTCCATAAAGGCTTGATGTGCCTCGGAAAAAGTGTAACAAACCTCATTGTCCAGTCAAGAAGAGTAAGAATGTTAGCATCCTCTTCAACTGTATCGTCCCAGGAGACACTGCTGCAGTGCAAATTAAAAGAGCTCAGTGATCAAGATATGTATTTCGCTATTTCAGTGTTTGTCCAGACTTCCATGTTGTCTACAGATAAATAAAAGGTGAAAAGAAAACCCTTCTTTAGCAAAAATAAATATAACAGTACTATCCTTTCCCCTCAGCACTTTTGATGAATCGTGGACAAAGGCTGTGGGAAACCACATAAGAAAAAAGAAGCATCTCTTTCCAAGCCAAGGGGAGATTATGGGACAGAAGATGGATGTGAGGTAACAGGGTAGAAAAGTCTTCAGTATAAGATAGCTCATGGAGTTGATGTTAGAGAGTTGACTTTTGGAAGTGGAGTCAATGAAGGAGGAGGAAGTGAAATATTTTGAGAAGAGCAGAGAGATGATTAAATTAGACAAGCCAGACACTGGAGTTGGACAGGGAATTCTGACATGGGCATGAAGGGTGAAAAAACACCTGAGAGAAACCGGGGACTGGGAAAGGGGTGTGTCAAGAGCCATTCAAGGCAAGATGAGAGCATTAGGTAGACATAAGAGGAGCAAAAATAGCAGCTGTCCAAGATTGTTTCTCCTGCAGTTGATGCCAATTCATTGAGCATGAGGAAAATCTGTCCCTCTTGACCCTTGAAAAGGAAGATGTACCTCTCAAGCTGTCTGCTGACATAGTCCTTAAGGACTTCCTGTTTGGTTAAGGTTTTCCCTGTTGAGTCACATGGATTTCTCTAATCTATATCTCTGTTGATTCCTACAAGCCAGAGAGAATGGTTTGAAAATGCAGTATGATTATGGATTGTTTTGCTCCACTTTGCTTTATGTGAGAGCAGATTTTCTGGAGCACATTCTCCAGGGTTTATAGCACCAGTACAAAATAGTCCTGCACTGTGAAAATAAATCACATACCTATCTATATATCCTTTAACAAGTGAAGACAGCTTTTCTGTTATAGTGTGTGTCTGTCACTGTGGGATATGCCCAGCCACTGCCCTGCCACAGCCTATCCACCCTGTTCAGATGACAGTAGCAGCAGCTCTGACTCTGAATCTGAAGATCGATGGGCACAGATACGCAGGGAAGTGAACCGGGAGGGGGATTGGGAGTTGGCTCAGAAAATTTCAGCTTTTCCAGTCATTATAGGGAGAGGGAGGAGGGGTGGTCCATCTACAAAAACATGGGAGCCTATCCCATACAAAGAAATCAAAGAGCTTAGCAAGGCAGCAAAAGACCATGGGAGAGGGTCACATTTCTTTAGAAACTTATTGGAAGCCACTTTCTCTGCCTATACATTAGTACCACATGATATTAAAAACATTATTAACTGCATCCTTTCCCCTGCCGAATATATGTTATGGGAAAGGCATTGGAAAAGACATTTAAAAACACTGTCTGACACTTATGCTAAAGATGCAAATCAGACAGATTGGACAATAGAACAACTGGCTGGAGAAGGTGACCTCCAAAAACCCTTAGATCAAGCTACAACCTTACCTGAAGTAGCATTACAAGACATAGCTATTGCAGCTAAGACATCGCTGTTTCTCACCCCTGATGATTCTGTTCCTACACAATATTTCTCTAACATCAAACAGTCAGCAAATGAAAGCTTCATTCAGTTTGTTGATCATTTGAAAGCTAGCTTAGAGAAACAGATAGAGAGTCCAGATGAACGAAAAGAACTTTTGGGCAAACTTGCCATGGTAAATGCTAACGAACAATGTAAGAATATCTTGAGGGCCCTACCCATGGACACAGAACCCACAATAGAACAAATGATAGAGAGCTGTACTAGACACACATCCACAGAGAACACAATGACCCAAGCAGTTGTAAAGGGCATCACAGAAGGAGTTTCCGGTGCATTTGCTGCAGCAGTCTCTAAGGAGAATGCCCACTGTTTCTATTGTGGTGAACTTGGACACTTTATAAAGGACTGCCCACAAAGGTAACCCATCCAGGACCATCGTGCCGCCTACCAAAGGCACCAGAGACAGCAACAGCACCAGCAGCATCCAAAAAACTTCTATCGGAGCGCGGTGTCAAGGCCCCGCGCCCAGACAACAAATCAAAGGCCATGCTACCCCACCGCAGCTGTGAACTCCACATCGGACCACCGAGAGCAGACAGCTGGACCTCACCCGGCACCATCATCCCAGGCGATCCCAGAACACATGAGAAGGATCCAACACACGGAGCGCTACCGATCGGAACGAGACGCCAACTGGTAACATCACTGCCATTTAACTTTGTTGACAAGCGTTTTTATCGTATTCCCACAGGAAAGTATGGACCACATGACGGCCCATGGGACATTCTTATCCTAAGCGATACCATCCATGGTCCAGAACAACTCTTTGTATTACCTGAGATACAAACAGTGCACCCTGGACAAGAGATTCTTGTCCAGCTTTGCTGCACGGACACACCTTTCTTTCTCCCACAGGGAACACCAATCGCTCAAGCTTTTTTACTTCCACAGAACCGCCCAGAACAGCTTCCTCTCAATCCTACAGCAATGTGGATAGAGGTCGTGGGCTCAAACAAACCGACCATCGAGTGCAGCTTGTTCTGTAAAGGAGAGAGGGTCTACCGCCCAGGGATGCTGAACACCGGAGCAGACGTGACCATCATCGCCCGCTCCGAGTGGCCAGGGAATTGGGAACTGGAGCCAGTGGCAGGTATGATCTCCGGGATTGGTGGAGTTGCCGTATCCATGAGGAGCAAACGAAATGTTGTCATTGAAGGACCTGAGGGCAAGATAGCGACCACCCGACCATTCGTGGTAAGAGCCCCCATCACCTTATGGGGCAGAGACCTTCTATCCCAGTGGGGTGCCACTCTTACCATTCCCAGCCAGGATTTCTGACTGGGGCCACTGAGAAACGCGCGCTGCCATCTACTCCCCCGCTCACCTGGAAGACTGACAACCCAAAATGGACAAGGCAGTGGCCCCTTGATAAAGAAAAACTCAGCGCGCTGGAAGCCCTGGTGGAAGAGCAACTTGCCAAAGGTCATATCACTGAGACTACAAGTCCTTGGAATTCCCCTGTCTTTGTACTGAAAAAGCCCGGCACAAACAAATGGAGACTACTCCATGACCTACAAAAGATCAATGAGGTCATTGAAGACATGGGCCCCCTCCAACCCGGCCTGCCATCACCATCGATGCTGCCCCGAGACTGGCTGCTGGCCATCATAGACATTAAAGACTGTTTCTTTAACATCCCGCTCCATCCCCAGGATGCACCACGGTTCGCCTTCTCCATCCCCTCTCTTAACAATGAAGCCCCACTCAGAAGATACCATTGGCTCGTCCTCCCACAAGGCATGAAGAACAGCCCGACCATCTGCCAGTGGTACGTCGCCCACATTCTATCCCCCATCAGGAGCCTGTTTCCAGAAGCAATCATTTACCACTATATGGATGACATACTAATCTGTGCATCAGAAAAAACTTACTTGGACAGAACTCTTAAAAAGACAATTGAAGCCATAGAAGAAGCAGGGTTCGAGATTCGTGAGGACAAAGTGCAGCACTCCAGCCCATGGACTTACCTCGGCCTCCAGATCCATGAGAGAACCATCGTACCCCAGCAACTCTCCATCAAAAAGGACCCTAAAACCCTAAGGGACTTACACAGCCTGTGTGGATCCATAAATTGGATACGCCCTCTACTGGGAGTCACAAATAAAGACCTCGATCCCCTCTTCAACCTCCTCCACGGCAGCGAAGACTTGGACTCTCCATGCGTCCTCACACCTGAAGCCCGAGATACCATCACCAAAGTCCAAGAAGCCCTGTCTTCACGCCAAGCCCATCGCGTTGAACCCAGCCTGCCTCTTCAGTTTGCAGTTTTGGGTAAAGCTCCCTGTTTCCATGGACTGATCTTCCAATGGGACCCTAAACTCAGAGACCCTTTGCTGATACTTGAATGGGTCTTCACAAGCCATCAACCTACAAAGACATTAACCACCTTCCAAGAAGTAATGGCTCATTTAATAAAGAAGGCCAGAACTCGTCTCCGCTCTCTTGCAGGGTGTGAGTTCACATGCATACACTTGCCATTGACCACTGAAGATCTGAAGCTGTTGCTCCAGACCAACGAGAGCCTCCAGTTAGCCCTAGATAGCTACACAGGCCAAATTTCCGTTCACATGCCAAAACATAGATTTTTCTACCGTGAAGCAGCTTTTAAATTGATTCCAAAATTAATCCAAAGTAGAAAACCTCTTAAAGCTCTGACCATCTTTACTGATGGTTCGTCACATCGGTCTGTCATGACATGGAGACAACCCAATACCCAGAAATGGGAATCTGATATCCAAGTAGTAGAGGGATCTCCACAGATTGCTGAATTAGCAGCTGTTGTCAGAGCCTTTGAGAAGTTTAAAGATGAACCTCTTAATTTGGTCACAGATTCGGCTTATGTCGCTGGTATAGCTATGAGGGCTGAACATGCTTTTCTAAAGGAGGTCTCCAACCAAAAATTATACCAATTGGTTTCTACATTAATCCATTTAATCTCTCACAGAAAACAGCCTTACTACATTATGCATGTGAGGTCACACACTGACCTCCCTGGTCCCATTGCCAAAGGGAACAGGAGAGCAGATGCACTGGCCATGCCAGCAGAGACTGCAAACATCCCCGACATCTTTGCCCAGGCAAAGTTGTCACATGCATTTTTTCACCAAAACATTCCTGCACTCGTCAGAATGTTCAAGCTCTCAAAAGATCAAGCAAAAGCTATCATTGCAACGTGCCCAAACTGCCAGAACTACCAAATACCATCTATGGGTACCGGAGTCAACCCCCGTGGTCTGAACAGCTGCCAATTGTGGCAAACTGATGTAACCCACTTCCTATCCTTTGGGAGATCCAAATACGTGCACGTGTCCGTTGACACATTTTCTGGGGCAGTGTTTGCGTCAGCCCATGCAGGAGAAAGTGCCATCCACATCATCAAGCATTTTCTCCTTGCCTTCGCCACCCTGGGAGTCCCTGAAGAAATCAAAACAGATAATGGGCCTGCCTACACCTCTCACAAGTTAAAAGATTTCTTCAACCAATGGGGAATAAAACACAAGACAGGCATACCTAGCAACCCCACAGGACAATCCATCGTAGAAAGGACCCACCAAACCCTCAAAAGAGTCCTCAACCAGCAACGGAGAGAAACAGAAATTTTGTCTCCTGTTGAAAGACTCTGTAAGGCTCTCTATGTCATTAACTTCCTAAATGGTACATCGTCAGAGCCTGACCCACCAGTACTCCGCCACTTCTCAAATTCAACCCAAGCTAAGCTCACGGAGAAGCCACCAGTGCTGGTGAAGGACCCTGAAACACACCAGGTCTGTGGGCCTTTCCAATTGATTACCTGGGGGAGAGGCTACGCCTGTGTCCAGCTACCATCTGGCCCGAAGTGGTTCCCAGGAAAAAGTATTAAACCATACTTAGGCCCTACAAACACTGCTACCTCAAACACCAAGAACTCTCCTGAGACAAATACAGGACCTCCACAAAACCAGACCAGCTCGGCATGGAGACGAAAACGTCGCCAGATGCCCACCAACCAGGAAAAAGATCGTCCCACCACACGGCAGCAGACGAAACAGAAAGCTGAACAAGAAGCTACAGCAAAAAGTCAAGCTGTAGGCCAAACACAGCCTGGAAAAACTGATCCTTAGTTTATATGTTATCACCCCTTGTTACCCCAGAACTTCCCCTTCCCTCAACCCTTGTCAAACTTCCCTAAACCCCAAAACCTCCCCTCTCACCACAAAGCTAACAAATCTTGCTTGTATTCCCTCTCAGAAGCCCCATCCCTGCCCAAAGATGAAATGTATCTACATTGATGCTGTCCTCACCACAGCCTTGATGACCTAAAAGTAGACAATGACCTTTTTGGACGATGGGGAATAACAGGATGGATTGCATCTTTGATTAAGGGAGCTCTGTGGGTATTCATTGTAATTATTATTGTGTTACTTATGTTCTCTTGCCTCCTACGTTGCTGCAGAAAGGCTGCTGGGAATGCTTCTTTAATAAATACAGAAGGGGGAGTTGTGGGATATGCCCAGCCACTGCCCTGGAGGGATGTCTGCTGAGATAAGAGATTTCGCAATCACCCAGCAGGACTCCCTGGAAAGGACTTTGGAGTCATGGTGAGGAAAAGTAGACCCACAATCCTTTGGGAGACACTATGCAGATCATTCTGTAACCCATTGGTCTGTCCCAGACCCTCTGTAATCCATTGGTCCCCTTGCTGATCTCCTGTATCCCTATAAAAGACCAGTTCGCCTCTGTAGAGAGAGAGAGAACTCGTCCCTGGCCTTCCCTTCGCCGGAGGGAACCCACAATAAAGCTACCTTCGTGCGGAACCAGCCACACGGGTCCTCTCGTCTCTCTCTCCGGTCTGGTTTGGCCTAGAGGCTGCCCTGCAGAGCTGAGCTGAAATCACGAGCTGATATCACTAAAGAGCTGACAGCTTCTGCAAGGGCTCCTCTGCCAGCAGCTGAGAGGAAGACACCGGGCCTCGGGAAGGCGATTCCTTTCGGGACCATCTCCCCGGACCGGTCACCTCTTCCTGGGTCACAGCCTCGGACCCCACCACCAGCTGTAATATGTCACCCTTAACATTAAAAATGGAATTAGAAAATAGTAATTTAACAAACAAAATCATTATGCCAGCATGAGAAAAATAACCTAGAAAGCCTTGAAACTTTTCTCAATTAATGTGCAAATGATGGCAGTTCAATGTTAGCAGTGCAAACAGCTGTTGTGCCTACCTAGACAGAGGGCAACTTCTGTGTAATGATGTGGGTTATTAAAATCTTTGGAGATAACATTGTCAGGAGCAGCACACAATGCCACAGCATTTATCATTCACCTACTCTATTTTTGTCAGTGCAGAGAAAATAAACACATTGCTTTCTAAGCAGGAAGTCAGATAGGCCAAAGCATGAATTTGAGAGCTGAGTGCTATCAACCTTCAGCAAATGTGAAGATAGCAGATATGCTTCAGCAATTGCATAAGGAAAATAAGTCTGTGCAACCATGTTGTTTTGCACTTCGTACCAGTAAATGTAGGTACAGAACTCAGCACTGCACAGACACCTGACATCCCAAACAGCAGGTGACATGTTAGCAATGGCAGAGACTGATGCATTATTATTCCTGTTGGGCAATCCAAGAGGTAAAGGATCATAGTCAGTAAAGCATTCTGGCACCACCATGACACCGAGAGCACTCTGTGAGCATTCAGGTTCCCTCTAAATACGTTTGTGAACTGGGCAGCTCTGACTGGGATACTCATCAGCTTGCATGCTGAGCAGGGAGTCATCCACAGACAGACAAAGGAAGGGCTGCAGGGAAGGAAAGGGCTGAAGGCCTAAATCCAGAATGCTGAACTGACGTTTGCTACATCCGTAACAGACACAGCATAAAAGGCTCCTTATGGGGTGCTAGACAAAGAGAAACATTGCTTTGGGATCTGCTTTGGATTGAGCTGGGAAAGTGCAGAGTGTGGGCAAGAGCTGCTTTTCCAGTGGCTTTAAAGAACAAGGGAGAAGCACAGTGCCTTGTAAACCAGCCATATCAGAGTTCCCAGAGAGTAGAGCTGAAAACCAAGCTTTGATTCAATCTGAATCTACCTCTATTTCTTTTTCCATCCTTTCCAAAATGTTTATAGGTAGGATTACATGTAAGGCAGTGATGGTGTTTCCTGTAATGTCCAGCTGTGTCCCAGGATGGTGGCATGCAGATTCCTGTGAAGCGTTTTCTCTTCCAGACAAAGGGAAGTCTAATAAGGTCAACATGCTGATAAGGGAGCTTACAATTTGCCTTTAATTCTGCTTAGCCCATATTGCAATCTATTCTTGACAAATGCTCTTTGTATATATACCAAGAAAAATCAAAACATTTCAGACATGTTTCAATGTTCATTTCCATGTTGATTTCACAGTCTGAGACTACCTGTTAGATTACAGAAAAATTCAAGGAAGCAGAATGATTTACAGCTCCTTTCAGTTTAATGTCTTCTCAAAACCTAATTAATACTCTCTCTGTCCCATAACAATGAAAACAATTATTTTATAAAGCCCAAGATCATCTTCTGATGTCTGTCCAGTCTGAGAGTGAAAGACTGGTATATTGGCAGCTTTGCAGTGACTGGAAAGGAGTAATCGCTGTCTATCAATATCGTACTGATTTCTGAAAGGTCCAGTAGGTCTGAAAACCTTTGGATTAGTGGAGCATCATGGTTTAACTCCAGCCAGCCCACTACATAAAGGAGATTTCTTACTCTGGAGTTGGTATTTCTGTTCAAAACCAAAGAAAAAAACCTTTGCAAAAATGGTCTATCCCTTGCATCACTGACTGTTTGGAGTTCATGTTAGTCTGTGCTCAGAACATAGCCAAAGTTTTATGCGTTTTTAACCTTTATCTCCTCCCAGACATTCTTTAGTACAGTTCCAGAAGCAGCCACATTGGCAGTGCTGACAGAGGTGTGAACAGCAGTAGCAGGAGAGGGGCATGCTGCTGACAAAGTGAGACCTTCCAGCCTGCTTTGCATTTGGATAAATCTCTCATTTCTTCCTCCATAATTGGAAACCTTTGTTTTGCTGCAAGAAAAAGGGAATGTGGATGTAAAAGCTCAGCATCCTCACACTCCAGTTTTTCAGCCGGCTATTGATTAACACAGAAAAAGATTTCTCAGGGATAAGTAGAAACATTTAAATTCCAATATGGTTATTATTATTTTAATTTTTTCTTTTTTTTAATCTAAGCAGGAGACCTAGCTCCTCTTTTTACAAAGATCTACAAGCATGCAGAGAAATTAATAGCTATTTTGTGTAATAGAAATGCAGAAAAGTGCCCAGAGAGCAGATGTATTTTGTTTGGACTTTTGCTTATAGGAATTGTAAAAGAAAATCTTTTTAAAACATAGTGAAACCTTTGCTTTGCTTTACTTCTCTGACTTTGATGTTAGATTGGAGCCTGCACTGCCTTTTTGAAGAAGCTTATAATGGAAATGGTGAGACATCCTTAACTGCAGCAGATCAAGTGATTTCCCTCGCAATGCAGCCCAGCATGGGAAAGCAACAGCATTTAAGGAGACTAAAGGAAAGTGTGAACTGTCCCCAGAAGCCATTACATTAGTGAAGTTTATCTCAGCCGGGTAATTCACCTCAGTCAGGAGTGGAATTGAATTTACCATTGGAGCAGCAGCGGCATAGCAGTGCTATTTTGTGCTCTTTATCTAAGGTGCTATATATTGTGCTCAGAGATAAAAAGTCAACCTTTTTTTTCCTGAAGGAGACAAATTAGATATTAGCAATAATAAGCAATTGTTTCTTACCATGCAGACAACTTCTTTTATGTGTCTTTGCATTTATTTTGATGACCCTCAGCCTCACAGCTCCTTGGAAAGGTTGCAAGCAGGGATCTCCTTCCCCAGCTTAGTAGGGAAGAAACACATGGGCCACAGTCATGAGGACAGTCCCTCAAAAGACATCATGGTCATCTCACTAGAAAGGAAAGTGCTGTCTGCAGAAGCGCAAGAGAAGAAGATCAAAGATGTCATTCTAGGCAGATGGGTTTTCAAAAATCTGTCCCTTTTGAGAAGACACTAATTTCTAATTTCTGGAGGAACTAAGTATTTCTCCACTCTTGACATCAATGGCCCAGCTTTGTAGTGTTCCAGGAATAACAGGCGCTCCTTAAGAGAAGCTAAATGACAAGGTTTGCAGAGCAGCATTTCTTAATGCATCTGTTTAACCACAGCAAGCTGACAGCAACTTTCATGTCACCTCATTGGTTTCAGCTCTCAAGCCAGAGCATGGTTTATCATGTTCTGGACAGCAGAGATTTTGGACTTAACCCAACTGTACTGCAGCAACAAGCAATGCATTTTTATCACAGAGGCACTGCTGAGACCACAAACCCCACTCCCTGAGGTGGCTGCAGCCTATTTGTTCCTAGTGTGGAGCCACTGTAAGGGCACAGGGTGTTTGTGAGATTACTGGTCCAAAAGTCCATCAGGCTGATGAAACACATCCTGCTGCAATGGAACCACTCATGTCTTTTTCTCAGAGGGCTTTCAGATATACAGAGAACTATCAAAACACTCTGAGACACTTTCAAGAGGTAAGAAAGAGCACAGGCTTTTAGGCCAGATACTCACTTGAATTCTGTGAACCATGTCTCCCTCATGTGTCCTCCAAAAACTGAAAGAGGGGTACTCTTATAAACTTCAGTTAAAGTGAAAATACTACCAGTGGAGCTCATCAATGGAATAATTCAGAGCAGTGCTGCCAGGAAGGCAGTGGATCTTACTTTAGTAATGTGACCAATCTGGGCTAGACTCACTTCTGTTGTCCACCACAAATTGATACAATCACGATGGATCTCTTTAAAGCCCTTTCCCGCTATTTCCTACTTCCAAATGTGACCTCGAAGATGTTCTGCTCCTTCTAGCCTAAGGTACATATTTCACCTTCTGCAATTAATACACTTTCTGGAGATTCCCATTGTGTCATGTTCATTTTAAACATCATTATTCTATTAAAAGTTTTCAATCATCTCAGGTGACAAAAAGATGTTCATGTGCTTTTTAAAGGCTGCGAGCAGTTCTTCCCTTTTCTAGGCAGAGTCTAGCTAGTTTGTGTATGTGTCCATACAATTGTCACTCACCTAAATGAACAAGAGGAGAGTATGGGAGGAAGGATTTGCATGATTGATGGGAAGGATGAATTACTTTTAGCCACCCAGCAGTACAGTAATTGATGTCTGGGAGGCAGCTGCAAGTGCCACATAATAGCTGTCAGTGTCACAGATGGTCTGAGTGCTTTGATGTGGAGATAACACTGTGACAAAGGGATTGCCATGGTGTGAACACATCACCACCAATCTTGGCTGGCAACCTCTGGCAGCGCTGGCAGCACTGTTGTGCTGTCCTACACAGAAGATGTCTCTGACTTTCCTGCATCTGAAAAGATGATGATGTCTATAGAAAGGAAAACTGAGACATGAAAGCAGCAGCAGAGACGTATGAAACATATGTGCCTTTCTCCCATAGCCTTTCAGATTCCTAGAGGCTAAGGGGCTTTTTTTCTTTCTTCTTTTTTTTTTTTTTTTTTAATTATTTGGTGCTGTAGAGCTAGCTGGGAGAGAAAAATTTCTTTCTGAAGACTGAGGCAACTTTCTAAGGTTCTCACAAGGTATTGAAAGTTAAAAATACCTCATGAGTTTATTAACTAGCTCCCATGTCATGCTCAGAGAGCACTTTCAGCTAGAAAAACAGCTCAGCCAGCAGTATGAGAGGGATTACTGCATCACACACTTCAGTCTCTGCACTCTCCTGGCACTGGAAAAGGCTCCCCAGGGAAGCGGTGACAGCACCAAGCCTGACAGAGCTCACTCAAGAAGCGTTTGGACAATGCTCTCAGGAAGATGGTGTGATTTTTGGGATGTCCTGTGCAGGGCCAGGAGTTGCACTCAATGACCCTTGTAGGTCCCTTTCAACTCTGGATATTCTATGGTTCTATGATTCCATGGTTGCATGATCCTATGACTCCATAATGAGTAACGTGATTTGAGAGATCAAAGCTCTGACTGTGTCCTCAAGTGACAGACTCAGGAAAGGGATCTGATTCGGAGTATTAGGAATTAGGCTTTTTATTTAGATGTGGCTCTCAATCACAAATGATCACTCCTTATGCCCCTCCTGCATGATTGTTTATTTATTTGCTATTTATCTTGTCTTGACTATGAATTGTGGCTTCACCATGTGGAACAGTCTATCCTTTTTTTTCTCACACCTATGGATGTAGATCTTAAATGCTTAGATCCTGGGTTTCCTTGAAACCTGACTTGCACTCCTGTATATTTTAGAAATGTATTTTGCTGTGATTTTGACAGCATATCAAACAGATCGATAATCCTTCATTAGCGATGACGCTTCTTGAGGCAGAGTTTGGATTAAAACAGAATTTTATGTTAATTCTGGCTTAATTCTTTCCTGATCTCTAATATAGCCACGGAGGGGTCACTCTAGTTTGATAAGATCTGGGAAAACATAATGTACAAAACAAAGCAGCATATCTGGATGCCTTTAACCTTCAATGAATTTAGTTTGCTCATAAGACCAAATATTTATTTAACAGCTATTTAAGGTTAATGGAAGATTATTTTTAGAGATAATAATTTATGACATAAACCAAATACAAGTAAAGAAGCATTAAATGACTAAACAGATGCATGAAACTAATCTGTTAACATTCCTTTAACATGAATAAACAAACTGGTATTAATAATTTGCAGTCAAAGTGGGTCTGCACTTGTAGAATCCTAATTATGATCTGAACAACAAGATAAATATTGCCTCCCTCTTTTTATATCTCTAACTCCTTTAGAAAACAAATCACTCAAGATACTTGCATGTGTTAATTGCTAAAACCATTTTGAAAACCAGCTCTGACTACTGACTCCACTCAGTGGAAATTCCTAGGTCCTACCTTTACAAAACATGGTACACCTTCCCAAGTGACAGTTGCCCCAGTATGGAAAATTTTCTTGGACTGGGGAAGCAGATCCTGTACAGCCAATAGAAATAATTTCTCACCTAGTAGAAACTCCCTGCATTATGTTGAAATTCACAGGATTAGGATTCTTTGCACAAACTGAAAGCTTGGCCCTAAGGCTTGCTGTTTCTGAAAAGAAATGGAAGAGTTGTCTACAGCTGGACATTACCAAAATAAGCAGAAAATTTCTCTCCTTCAGAATGCAGGGAAGCCAACTTGTGTTACCACTGCACAAAAGTAGAATGTGTCAATTATTCCAAATGGCATTTAAAAGGAAGATAAAACCTTGGTTTTCAAGGCTCCCAGACAAGAAAAGCCTTCATTCCAAACACTTGATTAGCTGACCTTAATGTGAGGCAAATTTTTTTGAGGGACAAAAGCTGAGCAAAGTACATTTTAGTAGATAATCTACTATCTTATTCACATGTTTTTCATATCTCACTCATTAAAGTAGTAGAGTCTTGGCACATCCATGATCTCACATGCTAAAACACAGAAACCATTCAGTGTTTTTATTAGTAAGTGACATTAGAGGAATGTTGTAAAACAGATCAATTAAACTAAAACACATTTCACAAAATCTGTTTCAGTACCTCCACTTTGAGTCCAAGTTTAAAAAAGAGCTTTTCATCCATTAGAAAGAGATGAAAAAAATAGTACATAGATTATTCACAAGGTACCTTTTGAGGAAAATTTAATTAAAGATGACAGCAAGCAAAAAATAATAGCCCATGATTCAGCATACTGATGAACAAGATGAAGCAATTTGAGTCCTGCTTTCCTTGTGTTTGTCTTCCAGACAAAGCTGCTCTTCTTCTCCAAGCAAGAATGCTGTGGCTGTGAGCTGCAAAACCATGATCTCCCATCTTCTTTTGAAAAGAGACGGGAAGAGCACACAGCAGGGCAAGTGAGACCAATGGTTCTGGAACTTGCTGCACCACAGAAGAGTAGTAAGCACTACTAGTAGTAATTAGTTGTCTTAGTAGTAGACACTACCGAGAGTAGCAGGAAAAACATAACAAGGCACAAAACCCCTGCCTCTGTTCACTGTTGGATTTTTGGCATTATTGCCAAATAACAGTCATGGATTTCCGTTTCCAGCTGGAGAATGAAGTAACTCTGTATGTGTCCCTCGAGGCTGAGGACTGGGAGGTTAGAGAAAAAATTCCTTTACACATAGCTTAGGGGAACTCACTGCTGGATAGTGGTTGATTAGCTTCGCTCACATAGTTACCACAAGGGCATTTAGTCACTGAAAGAATGCTTCAGGACAAGCCTGTCTGGTTCCACGGATTTTGATGGCTCCACTGGGATAGGGTATTGATTTCAGTGGTGGTGGATCTGCTCTGCCATGTTTGCTTTTGCTCTTTGATTTTTTCAGTTTTAGATGTTCTTGTTCTGTGAGAATATTTCCTCTAGTGATGGATTGGGTGAGGTTAGGGATATTTGCAAGTCAGCAGGAAGAGTTCTGAAGACATTTCTTTCAAGTCATGGTCTTCTTTTAACACATGTAGTGATTTTTTAAGGACTTTGAAAATATCAATACAGGCAAGTTAAGGCCTGTGCGATGTTAGCAGATTTCTTTTTGTTGTGTAATGCCTGGTATTTGAAGTAATTCTTCCAAAATGCTGTCTGCTTCTCAGAAGCAGCATTCTTTACAGGTTTGTGGTTAACTTTACATCGGTGAGATGAATGTCAGCAGAGATTAACATAGAGCAGCTACAACAATATTGAAGGTTTTTGCTATGCATTGCAGCTATCAGAAAGGAGATTAAAGAATATTGGAATTCCACTTAAACCCTCTCAAGTGTCAGTGTGTGAAGGCAGAAGCCACCTTTGCATGAGTGAGGATATTGCCAGTGCTCTCGATCATAGTAGTGATGGGAGTTCATGCACTCGCATGTGAGTGTTGCCCTCCGCCCCTTACCTAAGAGAATGTGATCACACCTGCCTCCTTTTGCCTAATATTCTCAGAAAGCAGATCTGTAGCTCTCTGTGTCTCCTTCTCTTGCTCTTCCTTGTACTCAGGCTAGCCATCATAGACCTTGAGTTAGATATGTCTTAATTTTTTGTGGCTCCTCTTCAACGTTTCTACATTAAATGACTGATGGCCAAATATTGCATCACAGTCCTGCTAAACTGTTCAAGAAGGACACAGCATGCTGGCATGATCCATCATCCAGAGGTTAAGCAGGACCAGCCTTTTCATTCCTACCATTCTGGTTTGATGCTAGCTACTGATACTCAGTGAGTGGGATGGAGGTGTAGATTATCTTGAGAGGCATTTTTCTGAGAAAATCAACATCAGTGAAAGTCTTCTTGGTACAGAAGGGAAATATGTCGTTTGTTTATTCCTCTGAGCTGCAAGGTTAAATGGAAAGGGGTTATCTAAAACCATAAATCTAGCTAAAATCCACAATGACTACAACCTGTCATCCACGTTTGTTCATTGGAGCCATCATGAGCAATAATCCTCTCTTGCTGTGGATTAGAAAAGCATCTCACAATTATTAATTTCATCTCAGAGATCTAACTCAGTGGATTGTCTGAATGGGAGAGACAGAGGTTGTCCAAGGCTGCGTTTCACCAACCCTATCATTACCAGGCCTCCCTGAGACATCACAAGAGGCAGTTTCATTCTCTTTGTTTTTTGTAAAAAAATGAAGGAATATTGAAATTCTTGAAAATGGTGTTGACATGCTTATACATAGAAATTAGACTGTCAGATTTAGTAACAAGGAGGTTGCTTCAAAGTCATAAAGCTTTTTGCCTTCCAGGCTGTGAGAGATAGCAGCAGCTGAGATGTTGGAAATACAATATTAAGTGACATAGAAAGGAGTGAAAATGTAAAATAACCACTAGCACTGACTGAGTCACTTACACATCTTCATTTTTAGGCTATTTACCTCTGTGCAAATTGTCATAGGCTTGTGAAATGTATGGCCTTCATCAAAAGTGAAAAGAAGGATGCACTTCGACAAAATTATATTTCTGCTTTCTGCTATCTTTACTCTGCAAGTCATCTTATTGATTTCAGATTAACATGAATTAATGAAACCATTCCTCTGAAAGTAAAAATCACAATTCTCTTCTTGATTGAATTAGCAATGCTGTTAATTTAAGGATAATTAGATGGAAGAGAGAGAAGGACATTGTTAGCATAAGCATCTTCCAATGAGTCTTCCCTGTTTCTTATATGAAGTACAACACAAAAGGAAGGAGTGGTGGAAGTAAAGTTCATGACATTTAGAAGCAAATTTTAGCCAACCACTGATTTTTGTGTTATATGGATGTATGATGGAGTGCACATAAATGCACTTCAGAAGCAAAGACAGCCTGATAAATGACTGCACTATAAACTTGCACAACTATAACAAGACCTGACCATTTGGATAGTAAAAGTCTCAGTTCTTAAACCTTCTTGCCTTTAGCATCAGGAAGTCATAACTAGCTGCAAAAAATTGTGAATAAGTTTTATAGTTTCTGTCTATGGCTTAAAAATTTTGTCTTTCACCTTGGCTCCTTCCACAACAGTCTGACTAACTACAACATCTCCCTGTGCCTCATGAATGTCAAAAAGCAAAATTCCAAGGACTCTGGTTTCTCAGACTCCTTTTTTTTTTATTTATTTTCCCTTTCCTTTCTACAAAATATTCTTGAGGGTCTCATGTGCCAGGCTTTTCTTCATCCTTTAATTTTTCCAGTTTTCTTTTTTCTTTTACTTTTCTTATTTAAGATGGTTTTGTTTTTCTATATTTTTCCCACCAGATCCTATTTTACACTACCTCCCCAAATCAAAACAGCTCATGCTGCCAGCTTCCCACACACCTGTAACTAGTTTGGGTTTATTTTTTCAAATAAACCAGCATTCACCCTATAGAATTAATATTTCCAAGTGGCTGTACAATTAATATAAATATGCATTTAATGGGGAGCATAAACTTACATAAGGATCTCTTCTATTAGAGAAGAGATCTTTACTGTAAGTATTTAAGTGACTCCCTTGGTATTGATCAGGTGTTTTCCACTCAGGAATACATCTCAGGTTGTATCTCACTTCTAAGGAGATACTGTAAATTTTTTTCCACATTCATTTTTTGTTGGTATCTGGTGTGTGTCTGGTAACTAGTTAGGAATATCAAATTCAGCAGTGTCTTTACAATATAGTAGCATTTCCCACAGACAAAATACTACATATGACTTTTCTGTTTAATTCAGAGAGTGCTGATACTTCTTCCATTACCAGGATGCATACCTCATATTGCAAAGATTTGGTTTTAACCTGAGACAGCGGGCAACAAGATATAAACAGTCCCCAATTCTCAGTAGATTTTACTATAATAAGCATATGGGAGAAAACTGTGCTACTTTTTTTCCCCAACACTCACATAAACCTTGCAAGTACAGGGTACTGTTCTATTTTAAGACTATGAAACAAAATGCAATAAGCTGGAAGGCATAACATCTTCCAGGGTTTGTAATCAATGCATCAAACCCTGCTTACTGCTGCAGCCCTTTTCAGTCAAATTTTTGTTAGCTGTCTCCTATGGCCTCCAATCCATGAAAATGTTTAAAAGCACAGAGATGCAATCTGATATATAAAATATCTGCATTGGAATGGAAGTTCTCTGAATTGCAATGTCACTTTTGGCAGTGTTTTGGCTAATTTTCATGAATAAAATTGAGTAAGCCTATTTCACTGCCAAAAAGACATAGCTGCTGTCTGGTTTGCCATCTTGGTGTTGAGGTGACAGACTGAAATACTGTGTTTCAAAATTGTGATACAGTTCAGCTAGAATTAAATAAAAAGCACTTGGGGGAGCATCTTCTCCATAAAATTGACACACTTCTTTCACCTTCAGGAAACAAAAACAACTGATGAAGGCTGCATTTCATGCAAGACATATAATGCAATTTTCATACTTGTTCACTTTCAATGAGAAACATGAACGTCCACTTTCTAGGGGATAAATTGTAAGTGTGCCAGCTGAGGCCTTGAGAACATCAGTGAATTACAGCAGCATGAAATGCCTGCTTTAAAATATTTCTTTATATTCATCCATCTCTTCTTGGATTTTTAGGTGTGTCACTACAAATTGTCTGTCCTGCATATGAAATACAGATTTCTGGAAGGGAGACCTCTTCCTTAACTACAGAGAAGAATGAACACGAAATGTAGACCTGACATAAAAGAATACAGTCATAATTCCTTGAAAGGCAAAAATGGGCCTTATTTTGCTTTTCTGTGTATTCTGATCTGATCTCCAAAAGCAGATTTTTTTCTGAGTAAAGGTGTAAATAGCAGATTCATTTGCTCATTGACACTGAACATCACACAAGCACAATCATTTTGGAGGTTACCCAAGGTGTATTCCTTTCTATCTCTAATGTCTCATTTTCCGGAAGCCTTCTTCTGACTAATAATTTGTGAACTATCCTCCTTGGAATTCAAAAATGCATTTCAAGTCAGGAGAGACAATGTTACTGTGGACCATTTAAAGGTCAGACTCAAATGACAGACATTAATTATTTCACCTAAGATTTTTGAAGTGCCTTGCCTTACTGAACACAATTCTCCCAGGATGAGGAGCTCCACAGTACATCAGTCTTAGTAAAAACCTGGAAACCATAAGAATACCATAAAGTATCCCATTAATACCTCTAAAAACCTGTCCCTGTTGGTCCTTTCACACCTTTTTTCTGAATTCCTGAAGCACACATGACATGTGAGGGGAGCTAAAATGCTACTGATAAAACCCTAGTGTCTTTAATTCTGAATATCTCTGCAGTGGCTTTTTTTTTTGTTGTGTGCTCCCTAAATTTTAAGTTTGCTTCTAAACATGATGATACTTGCACATACCACTTAAAAGTGTTAGAAAATCTCCTTTCCTACCTAACCCTCCTCGATCCACAGAGATATATTGCCTGGCTTCTAAACAACCCTAGTGTAGTTTATGAAGACAATTTGACCATTTCTTCTATTGTTTCCCCTTTTTTTTTTCTTTTTCTTCTATTCTACCTCCAAAAATGTCAATAAAAATTCTTTATGTGCCTGAAGAAACTGTTAAAGGTTTGTTCACATTTTCTTTTTGTATAAGGAAGGGAAAAGTATGTACTTCCTTGAACAATACAATAAAGAGCACACTTCTTGTTTGCAAGAGAAAGTAAAAGAAGCTGCACATAGAAAAATTCTGTATCATTTGAAATCACAAAAACAGAGCATGAACCTCAAGGTTGAACTGATTTTATTACCATACAGAAGAAAATTGAAATAAAGAGGCAAAGCTGCCACTCTATTTTCAGAAATAAAATAAAACTGCACTCAAGTTTTCCCACAATACTTCACTGTCTTGAAAGCATAAAGTCTTTTGTAGGTTTATGATAAAAACTTCTGGTAATAAAAACAAAGACTGGCACAGGTTGCCTAGAGAAGCTGTGGCTGCCCCGTCCCTAGAAGTGTTCAAGGACAGTTTGGATGGGGCTCTGAGCAGCCTGGTCTAGTGGGAGGTGCCCTTGCCCACGGCAAGGAGGTTGGAATGACATGATCTTTAATGTCCCTTCCATCCCAGATCATTCTATGATTCCACAACTTTGTCATGACAAACTTCAATGTGGAAGAACACAGAGAAGACGGCAAAAGGATCATTGATGTTTTTGTCTAGGTTCGTCTAGGTTATGTCTGTCAAAAGCTACTGCAGTCCTCACTCTGGCTGCTCCCGGTCAAGTCATTCTGAAGCTGTTCACTGGCATAATTGCTGTCACACAAAACACACAGAGATCATGTTAACCGCAGCTTTGAACATGATAGTAAAGACCCCTGCACAGACCTTTCCAGCACTGTTTATGCTGACATTAAATTCCCTATGCATATTTTTGCTGTAAAAAGCACCACATTTTTTAAATTGTTTTCTTTCCCATGTTGTTAATAAATTTAATGCTTGCCAGAGAGCTGTGTGGCAGCCAAGAGAAAAGAGCAAGAAGCTAGAAAATTACAAACACTCGTCAAAATTGCTTCTTTATGAAGCATCAATGCTACTGCTGTCATGCTTTTAGAGGTCACCCTTAAATGTCATGCTGAGAGGTGAGGAATATGATGGAAGGGGCAGTGAAAATTGCTGCCAATAAAATGCACTTTTCTTGAGGAACAACATCAGGGACTCAAAAGGTGACATACACAAAGTTACTATCATATTTCTCTTTTTTTATTAAAACCCTTCACACTCTCAAAACCTCCAGTCCAGCATGTGTGTATAAAATAAGTAATTATTGCAAAGAAATGTGATCAGCCCTTCAGGCAGCAATTATGATGTTTAAACACGCTGTGCTAAGTCCAGAGGTCAAAGAGTGTGTATGTGTCTGTGTCTATAACATGGAGCAGAGCAGGTTATGGTGCCCAGGCAAGACTCTTTGCATAGCATTGAGATACAGCTGAGTCTAGTGAACTGTAGGTAATAGTTTCTTTCTGAAAGAGAATTAAGTTTGGAATACTTGATTTTTTTCATTGCATCTGGGTAAGACACTGATGACTCTCAGCAGCACAGTGAAGGAAGGTCTTTCAGGTGCGAGCTCTAGACCCTGGTTTAGACCCTCTGCCAGGAATTATTTCTCCTCTCATAGCACAGCCTGCCCTGGTTTCCTAATGAATTCTCATTTAATACCTATGTATCATAATAATTTGGCTCCTCCTGCTGCATCCATGACAAGAGCGACACCACCTCTTAATAAAAAATAACTGCTTGCCCTGGCCTATGCTTTAGATTCTACTTTTGGCTATTATTTTCAAGACTGGCCATGTTTTTTTCATTACAAAATTATCAATATTTCCCCAGGTTCATAGTTTCATATGGTGGTGTTGATTTGAAACTAAGATCTGCAGTGAAAACCTAGGTTCTATAATGAAAATACAGTCTCATCAGCAGACTAGAAATTATGGCATTTTTGTGTGGCTTTCAAACATGCAAAGTGATAGGAACAACATTTTGTCCACAGAATGGTTCTCTTTTACCCAGTGTGCACTGCTTATCCAGAGAATGAGAGTTTTGTTCCTTAAAATTGGGCTTTTTTATTTTGTTAGGTTTGATACAAGGACTTTCTGAGAAGCTGTAAGAAATCTATCTTTGTTTTGAAGGTGTTAAATACACAGCCACAGTGAGGGAGAGAGATGAAAGGAATTTGAAAGCATTTCTGTCTCCTGGGAGTTGAAATATCTGATCTAAATCTTTTCTTATTCTAAATATATTAGATTATCTGGTCTCCACTGGAAAGTGAAGGATCTGTTACATGTCCTTGCTATATTGTCTAAGTAAACGAGCTCTCTAAATCATCCAGGAAAATCCACTTCATGCTGTGCTGACATGAGTTAAACTGAGATATTAGTCCCGACTTTTATGTCTGTGGAGAGGATTGATGTAAGGGGGAGCTTCAGAGAAGTTACAGGTCTCTCGGCACAAGATCCCAAGTACCTCTTAGGATCTGGAGCAAATAACATTCCAGCACAAAGTCACATTGATATGAAGGGAAACACAGCATCCTGGGGAGCTGAGTTGTCTGGCTGAAGTCCACAGATATAAAAGCGAGAAAAGCAGACTAAGCCTTTTCTTGTTTCTAGGTTGAACTATAACATGCAAACTAATTTTCAATTTAGAAAAAAAAAATGTTCAAATTGATTTCAAA
The DNA here is from genome assembly GCF_020740725.1 of Corvus hawaiiensis. Classification (NCBI taxonomy): domain Eukaryota; kingdom Metazoa; phylum Chordata; class Aves; order Passeriformes; family Corvidae; genus Corvus; species Corvus hawaiiensis. The sequence goes on from NC_063217.1 coordinate 58,069,332, forward strand.
AAAGATTCTAGCTTTCTGTGGAAAATGCAGAGGATTTTGTTTCTGATCAAGAAATCAAATTACATAAATATTGCCTGCACTTTTGTAGTAAAAAGGGGCAGAAGAAAACTTTGAAGAGTGTCACTGAGAGTTATTATACATGTATACATACTTGCACAGTTGTCCTTGCAAGCCAGAAGCACCTCATCATGAGATACAGAGTTGATGGGAAAAGAAGGACTAGATTACGAGATGTCATCAGAGTCAAAATCTAACCTTTGGGACAAAAACTCCTGGGAAGCTCATAGTATTTCAGGAAAGATCTATAGAGAAATTAACTGAAACAATCAATGTTTTCTCAGCCTTACAATTGTTGCGGGGTTTTTAGCAATGAGCAGGGCTGGGAAGATCTGCTGTGTGTTTCAACCATCCTGCTATCACAGAGAAGACCTCTGAAATATCCAAGTCATGAAAGACAGCCAGGAATGATATACCTGTGAAGGGATCACATCACTTGATAAAAATCAAAGCCTTCTGTCACTGTCATAATTGTCATTGAAGCTGGCATGGCTGTATTTAATCCTTATGGGTTTTCCCACTCCTCAATTCTATATTGCCATTTTTGCCTTTTCTACTGAAGCTAAATGCACTCTGAACCTTGTGCTTTGTGCAGTGAGTTATGAGACATTTTAAATTGTGGTGTATTGAGGAATAGTTTACCTCTGGCTCTCACAGATTTGATCTGAGATTTGTTCCGTAAGCTGCAGTGAGTGAGAAATTTGCAGCTTAAAAGGATTGAGTTATATTTATGTTCTGACTTATCCTCAACTGTAATAGACTGAGGAATGTTTTATCTCTAACACTTGCACTTTGCTCTGAGATTTGCACCTTTTAAAGGGGAATGAAATTGTTCTTGTAGCTTCTCTCTCTCTGATAAACAGCTTGAGTTTCTGAGATCTTAAATGAGTGCCACAGTGAAGAAAAGTTAAAAATTAATAGCATGTAATTCTTCGAGGCACAAATAAGATGCTGACCTCTTTTCATCCAATATGCATTTGATAGGAGTAATTTGGAGAGGGAAATGCAGAGTGACCTTAATTTGAAGGATGGTGTGCTAGTGAGGTCCCTCAGTCTGCCCTCTCAGTGGAGGTAGGGGATGGAGATGGATGCTGCAGCAAAGATACAGGAGTTACTGATGCATTAGAAACCACAGAAGCACCTGAGAGCAGCCACATAGGAATTCAGGCTTCTCCTCCCTAAGAGTGGCAGGATTTGGAGTGCCTCTACACCAATGCACACAGCATGAGCAACAAACGAGGAGTTCAAAGCCATTGTGGAGTGGGAAAACCTGGATATCTATGCAATCACAGAAACATGGTGGGATGATTCCCACAACTGGAGTACTCAGTGGATGCTATAAACCCTTCAGGAGCGGTATGCAAGGAAGGGGAGGAGGTGGGGGAACCCTGTATGTTAGGGAATGTTTTGACTGTCCAGAGCTCCATGATGGTGATGAAAAGTTTGGGTGTTTATGGGTAAGAATCAGGAGGAGGGCCAACAAGGCAGCATGGTGGGAGTCTGGTACAGACCACCCAGCCAGGACAAAGAGGTAGACAAAACATTCAACTACAGAAGATGATAAATGACCCTCAGAAAATATTGATGTCATTCTGCCACAACACGGAAGAGCAGAAAATTGTGAGAATTTTCTTCTTGCTGGGTCTGCATATAGTAATTGATGTGACTTTTTTTTTTACACGTTTTTTACAACATTTAGAGAGATCAAGGTAGTGCTTAATGGAGGATGTAACTAGAGATAAGTCAAGAAATTCAGCAATGCTAGGTGCTTGTGTGCACCTTGAACCTCTGACAAAATTTCACAGGTGAGTCCCTTGCTTTTCCCTGTGCTTTCAGGAGCTTACAATAGCTCTGACTCCCATTTTATGACTGGAAGAATGATGCGGGGATACACATAATTGTCTTACAATCCAATCTTTTGATCATCCGTTTTGGTCAACCTCCAATTACATTAGCAAAAGAATTTGTACCTGCTGAGAGCAAACAGTGGACTTTTTCTCTAGTTTAAAACTGTTGGCATAATACAAAGCCCTTGCTTGGGCAAGTATGTGTAGCAATGATCCTAAGTTCCAGTTCAGAATTGGCCATTTGCCCTGATTCGATTCCTATGTTCAAATAAATACAAGGAGCTGTGATAATTAGGTGGCTTATCCCCACCACTGCTGCAAGTGTGGGTCAGGTGGGTCTGGGGGGTAACAGACCACACAACCAGAAATGGTGACAAGGTCTTCACTGTCACTTTGCTAATGAATGCCATAATTATCTCCAGAAGATAAGAAACCTCATGAAAGAGGAGGAAGAAGTATAAAGGCCAGAGCAGAAGCCCCATGAGAAGCTCCATTAAATCTTGGCTACGCTAAACATTTACATAGCAACAACACTGCAAAGGCAAGGTGTGAGAATGAAAGGATTTGCAGTCCTCCATGATGGTTACAGGCTATCTGAGAAGTGTTATCATTGGATCAGGCACTCCCATGCTCTCCTACATTATATCCTTAACTTTTAAAAGGCAAATCCTTTTGCTTCTTTCTTGTTTCAGGTTTTAAACATGTAAAATCATGGAGTCCTTCATGTGTCATGCTATGATGTGAAGGATCATTAAAGTTTTACGAAGGTTTTGAAAGGAATTTCAGTTCCCTGGAAGTGGTCAGGGCACCAAAATATGCTGGCTTTTGGTCTAAGGTAGAAAATACCTCCAAAAAGTTTATTGGCAGTGATGTCAGTGGTCTGGGTCAACCAAGAACAAGCTACTCAATAAAACAAGTGGTCAGAAGGCAACGAGGTCGATGACCATCCTATCCCTATTGCACACAGCAAATACTATCCAGCCTTGCCTTATGTTTCCAGGTTGCTGAAGGCTTTTGAGAACCAGCTCCAACTGTGAATCAATGGGTGTGCTGATTCCATCTGAGTGAATGAGTCTAGGTAATGGGGGATTTGCTTGATCTTAGGAAAACAACAAACCACAAAGAAATTGCTCAAGACCCTGCTCTCGCTTTCTAGGGAAAGCAGGGAAGACAGAGGGACAACTGCAGGAAATTGGGAGACATTCATACATAGATGTCAGGAAAAAAAAAGGAGAGGGAGAACCTTACTGCAGGGAGGCTTTTGTGTAGGTGAAAATGTTAAGAAACGGCACTTAGACAAGACAGGGTGTACTTTGAGAGTAAAATTGAATTGATCTTGATATTTTAAAGCAAAGATTTGCTTGTTTTTTGTAGAGTTTCTAGGGAACTTGTGCCATCACAGACCACCGTGAATTCTTGTAGGTTGCTGGGGAGAACTTTCAGTTTTGGAAGGTAGAAATTTCCAAGTGAAATGGCTGCTTTAGAATTTGATACTAATTTATGGGGAGGAATTTACTGTGAATCCAAAAAGAACAGGTAGGTAGGTTGAAAGCAAGCATGGGAATTTATTTTATTTCAATAAAGAGAAGAAAATGCAAGATAATTAAAGTCAAGATTAAGGAATTGGTAAGGAGTTAGGAAAAGCTATTCAAGTATGAAGGGTAAGCAGAAAAGCGTAGCACAGAATCAAGTTTCTCTTAGTAACAGACAGAAAAGAAAAGGGGAAAGGTTATACAGACATACTGGGAATGAGACAAATGAAAGCTCAAACACGGGGCAGGAAGATTTCTAAGGTTTTCAGGAACTGTTTTTTATCATCAGGAATGGACTGAGAGTCCTTCACCTTGCCTCAAAAGAGGATTGGACTTGGAAGGTTCCCTTACAGTTTGCCTTTCTCTAATCTATGTAACAAACCAGGATTCTTTGCCATTAAATGACAAAACAGCAATTAATCATTGTCCTTTTAACAAATGAAGTATTTACTGACTTTTAATAACAGCTATTTGATTCTGAATATAGCAGTCCTTGACTGAAGAGTGAATTTCTGAAAGTGTAAATCAGTATGGTCTGTAAAAGGCATGTATTTTTGAGGGAGGACAGGACTCATAGTTTTGAACAGAAAATACTGATCAAGTCAGATGTGAGTGAAAATTGATGCCTATTGCTCCTTGTCACTAGTGTGGCAACTAGCTGCCATTCACCCATTTCCAAACGGAAATACTTTTCCAAGTGGGAGTGCAAAGTGCTGATGGTGCCCAGCTTGAATTCACAGTAGGAGAAATTGTGTGCTCCAAACCTTGAGGTCTTCCTGCTGAGATCACTGAGCTATTTAATTATGCTGCTGCACACATTGCTTCAGCATTTGATCTTTTCCATGACATCCTTTAACAAATAGCTTTTCTCAGTCAATGAGGAAAGCAAATAGACACTGACTTGCCTTTCATGTGTTTTGCCAGTTTCAGTCATCTATATCATACTCAATTATGTCTCTGTTAGCCTTCCTCTCTGTGCCTGTTTTTCTGCTTTGAAGAAGCATCTTTCCTGTCTTCTTGGATGCCTTTGGGTCTAAATATGTCTAATCTCATAATCAAATGAGCAGGATATTCATTCATAACTAGTCATAACATTAGAGTCTCTTAACAAAATGTGAGCTTGATTTTGGATCTTTCTCCTCCTGTAGACGCCAGCTTAAGATTTCATTTTGCAGACTTGTGTTTAAACAATCCCTCTTTAGTGCTAATTCTGGCCTACAGAATATCCCTTTTACAAACACAAGACAAGCAGTAACATTTCACAAATGGTGCCTCTGTAAGGCTGTTTCAACTCTGCTGCAGTTCCCTCTTGTAAACCTCTTGTTTGATGCTCATCCTTCCCTTCCTCCTACGACAAGACATGCAGGAAACAAGATCTCACTCTCAAAGCTTTGTTATCATGTAGGGGTGGTTTTCTTAATGAGTTTGGGATCTTGTGTTTGCCGTTTTTTATTTTTTCCAAGAAAGCTGCCTGTCAGGTGTTGGCCTTTATATTTCACCAGAAAAACATCATTTAAGTATTTTTCTCCTAAAATCTCCAAGCTCCAAGAAGCTTAAATAGTTGAACCTGTAATACAAACAACAAGACCAAATTAAATTATTTGTTGGGGGATGGCCTAATGGAATATGGAATTTGGAATACGTCTGTCAGTGAAGAATCTTCTAAGTATGCTGAAGAGCAGCCTCAAATACCTGCAATAATCATATCAGCTTAATTATCTGAGATCTGTACTTATTTCAATGCTCCTCTACATGTCCAGACATGCAGACATATGCACACACAGAGTAATATTTTACTCAACTTTTTAGAAGATAAACATTGATACCAAAGTGGAACATTCTAAGAACAGACTTAGTTCTTCAGCTAATTCTTCTCTTCACTGCATCAAAATGTTATTTTCCTTTCACTGCAACCTGTTTCTTCCCCAAGTGGAGTCCATGTAGTGTGTTTCGTTTGGGGTTTAAGCGCGAGAAGACTGAAGTGTTTTATACTGTTATGATAATTTGAATCAAAGGAAAGGTAAAGAACTCCTTAAAAGATGTTTTATGTGTTTTAATTTAGAGTCTAACTAGCAGGTTGACTTGGAAATTTTTCCTAGTTAAATTCCCATGGGAGTAGGCTTTTCTGAGTGTCCAGCAGATTTTTTTTCATTACTAGATACAGTGAATTTCTATCCTCACAATCAGTGTCGGGGTGGTTCGTGCTTTGAATCACATGAGTTTACAATCTATTATCTTGTATCCCATTACTTCAGATTCTTTGGACATTCTTAGTCCTGTGGAATTTACTTTATAAATTAAATTCCAACTACAGATTCTGCACAGCCGGCACCAGCATTGCAAGTTTCTGATTGTAGCTCTTCTTCTACAGTTTGCCAGATTCTTCTCCCACCAGTATCTCCTGCTCAGACTCTCATCACCAATTAATTCATTTTCTACTTGCTAGTAAGCCCTCCCAAATGTCTTTAATTCCAAATGTTATTTCATCTAGAATTATTGCTGCAATAACTACGTTAACATACTTATTCTTTAGCTCAAAATAATATCCTGGAGCTCTCAGGCTAAAATCTGTCAAAAACTGGCATTGAACACCACCCTTTTTGCTAGCAAGTGTTGCCCAACAAAAGGCACAATCTGCATTTATTTTTGAAGTGAGCTGTGTATCAGATTTACCGAAGCCATCCTACTTTTCTCTACCAAAGTTGTGTGAAGACTTTTGACTAGGCAAGTTTAAAGACAAAGCTTTTTACATGCTGGTTTTTCAGTTGCTCTCTGCTGGGAGATGCAGCGGAAATATCTGTTTAGAAGTTCAGCAATTATCCATCACGCTCTTTACTCTTTGGATGGAAGCTGGAGGCTTCATTTTACTCACAGCAACACAACTGTTTTATCTTGGCCTCTGCTGAGCTTTTTAAACTGTGGTTGTTGGTTTCTGGTGGGCTAAGGCTATCTCTACTTGTGTTCTGGAAAACAGGATTTGCTTCAAACAGGCTTGTCCAAAGGAACATGGTGTTTGTTCTTTACTGGTAATTGGACAGAGTTCATGTTGCTGTAATTGGGGTTTCTCTCAAAGGCTGCTAATGCTAAAAGGGACTATTGATTATAGATTTCAGCAAGGTTTTGACCAGGTGTTCTATCATCTTCTCACAGATTTGCAACCTATATTATGATCAAACACTTAAATTAGAACAACATCTTCTCAACAGCTTCTAAAAGCACAAACATAGTAAAAGGGGGTCAGAGGAAACAAGGCAAAAAAGACAATGTGACTTTTATGATTAGATGAGTTGAAAACAGCAGTTTCCATTCATAATGACAGGCAATCATACCACATTTTATGCTAGTTAAACATGTCAATCTCTTCCAGCTCATTACGGATTTTAAGGTTTAATTTGATCAGTAATTAATTATTCATTAGAGTGAAATTCCAAATTTTTATTTTTTGAGAATTCCCCATGTTTCAATGTGGATTTTTATGCCAAACTGATGTGAAGGGATCATACAACTCAGAGATGGGGCACTGGGTTTGTGATATGAGTCCTTGGGAGCTAGCCAGAGTTGTATATCCAAACCCACATCTGATGCTTGGCTCCACAGTGGAGTCTGGATGTTGTACCAATATCAGTCTGAAATTTATTACCTGTGGAAGATAAGAAGAAACATATTGCTCCCCATGAACAGGAGATTTTACTTTTGAGATTGTTTATTCTTTTACTACATCTGAAGCCCTGTAGTCTGATTATGGCTGTGACAGAAAGCAGACCATGTTCCTAGGGAACACCAGTTGTCCAATGACTGCCCAGCAGCAGTACCTCCGTTCTCTGTGGCCCTTTCCTCTGGTGTACTATGACTGAGGCTTTTCTGGATGATGTTTGATGGTTTTCCAAGTTGTCTGGTGTGCTGTGTCTGGAGGGACTGGATAAACCTATGGGCCTGAAAAATGTGCAAACTGGAGTTTCAAAATTTCCTGTAACAGACACAGATGGACAAGCCAAGAACTGGGGTAAAAAGATTCCTTCATCCTGGTAGCTATTGACTCTTGCTATGGATGCTCATAAAGAGTAACATGATGCAGCCATTGACAGTCCTTTTCCCATTTTCTTGAAGTTCAGTCGAATGAACAAACCTCAAAACTGTGAAAAATCCAGAAGAACTGCAGTTACCTTTGACAGTCTGCTGAGGCCTACAGTGTTAAAAACCCCTAAAGGTTCCAAAAGTATGTAAGTTTTAAGACCCTGAAGCAAGGTCAGAGTGCAATTTTGGCTTGGATTACTGCAGTATTTCCAACTATTGTTTCACACTCCTAGCAGATTCCTACTAAGATCAGGAGGCCTTGTGCATCTAGTTCAGTAATTCAGCTGCAGATACGCTGGAGTATCACAGCAAAAAAAAACAGCAACCAAACAATCATTGCATTTAAATTTCCTCTGAACATTAGTTTCTTCCCCTTCACATGCTTCCTCCTGCTCCTGACAAGATGTAGCATTCTTTGAGAGAGAGAGGGAAATCAAATTACTTCAAGAAACAAGATTGATGGGCCTACCAAAAAAAAAAAAAAAAAAAAGATTTAAATTCTCAGCTGTTTTCTAAGACAATTAAATTCTAATTGGAGGAAGTGCCTCACATAACCTGGAGGCTGTACTAGGATGGGCCTCTAAGCTCAAAAGGGACACACTGAGCAGTAGAACATCCATTTCTTGCCTTAGGAGCCCTGTACCCAGTGGGCACAATTGAATAATGGGGAGGGCTGACATTGTAATGATTTCTTCTCTCTCACCATTCCTAAATAATAAGAGATACCCCTGAGGTGTGAATAACTCTCCTGAGATCTCTCCTGACTTACTGATTCATTACAACTCCTGGGCAGGCAGTTGGCTCCCTTTCATCCAGCACCATTCATTTCAGTCACAGAAATTGCATCCTTAGTTATCCCCTTTACCTAGAACATCTACCTATGGAGGAGTTTTGGGGGTCTCTTCTCTCAGGGCTACAACTTCACAGAACCAGACCCCAGTATGAGCTAGCCTGGAGTGATATCTGCACTGCCTAATCTAGACCCTAATTTTAGGGGTGGGACAGGAACAGGGATGGATTTAGCTGGGCAATCAAGCCATTTGTTAACTGAACTAGAAACACTGCAGATTTCACTTGCCAGCTCAGTTCCTTCCCACCTCTACCACACCATCAGTCCTCTCACTGGGCCACCATGTTAGGAGAAAGCAAAGACCTGAAATTTGTGAGTTTGCCTTCCTTAACAGTGACTTGAGGATAACTGCACTGAAAATGTCTACTGTGTGAAAATGCTTCCTACGAAACCTTCCACTGCAAGTAGTGCAGATGAGAAGATGGTTAGGATGGGGAATGATGTCAGCTTCCTGTGATATCTGTGATTACAACATGCCATACATGTAGACATGTATTTGTCAGATCCTCTTGCAGTCTCTGATAAATAAGAGCACTTGAATATCGACACGTGATCACTTAAGCTCCAGGGCTGCTCGTGTTTTAAAAGGCCAAAGACTGCTGCTCCCCTTCTCCTGCTAGAAAATGGCCATATATAGATAACTGCTCACTTTGCAAGATGTTCCAGTAAACAAACTTGATGGATTGAGGTGGCAGGATTTAATTTAAGGGCAGGCATAGAAAGGTGTGCAATTATTAGTCAATTACTCATCCATTAATAGGCTACTGCACTGAACTATTAATCATGCTTGAACTTAATTCTTTCCCCTCTTGTTCTTTAAAGGGCAGCTAGCCCTTTTAAAGAGGGAGAAATGCAGTACTTCAGGGCAGTGGCAGTCCTGTCACAACTAGGGATATGTTTTGAACTCCCACATATAGAGGCATTTAAAGATTACTGTTTCTCAAGGCAGTACTGTAGTGCACTGCATTATTATTTATCATGTTCATGCCCTCAGCTTTTAGGAACTGTGGAGTGGCTCTCTGTAGCGCTGGTTTTTGTTACGGTTTTTATGCTTATAATAATTACAGTCAGATGGCTCACAGGCTGCACAGGATTACCTGTTCTTTGGGATAGCTCTGTGTCCTGGAGGAAAGAGCCATCAGATTCCTGGTAGATGTATTTCCATACTTTAGCTCTTTGATATATGTTTCTATTCTGAGGATATTTGCATTTCAACCCTTAAGAAATCATATCCTCTTTATTTTAAGCCTGAATTAATTAGTTCACAGGAGAAGGGACTGAAGGAAATGTTCATTCTGTCTCTAGCTGCTCTGGAGAAGTCAAGTGATTTTGAAGCCTGCAAAAGTATTATCCCCAATGGAAAAATTTTTGTATTCATCTTCATATCATGGGAGCGAGGGGTAGAAGAATTCCAACAAGTGTTTTAAGTTTTGGTAGCTTATGCAATTTGAACAGCTGCACTGCATGGGTGTATCCAGGGTTAAAACCAGCTGAGGACTTCTAAGTTTGCATAACTTCATTCCTGCTACTTTGTTTCCCTGTCACTGTAATTTCAGAATTTCTTGGACTGTCACCTGCAGCCTGCTTCAGCTCATCCACAGAAGGAAATAGCACTTACTCAAAAAAGGAAAACTCATACTGTTGTGGGAGCTGCCTGAAAACAGAAGCTTGTGTTAGGGCTGCATGTGTGAACTTTTTCACTTTGGAATAAGGTTATTAACTTTCCCTTCATCCCTTGCTTTGCAGTGGTATTACTCTCTTGTTGTCATTCTTGTATTTCAGCTTCTCTCCTTCACTTTCTTCCCCTGTCGTCCCAAATACTAAAACAATTCCAAAGAAAAAAAGAGACTACAAGAAGCAAAGTACAAAAAAGAATGCTGTTTTCTGTAGATAGAAAACATTTATATGCTGACATGGAAACAAGTGATTTCCTTGGGAATGGGTGGGCAAAGGAGCTTGCTGCTCTAGCTGCAGACAGTGAAATATGGAATAACATGTCCTAGCTGATCGAATGGATAGGGAAGATGGAAGAAATGGGTTAGGTTCACTGGATCTGACTTTAAGCATAGGAAGGACACTTAATTCAGACTCTAGGAGTCCAAACTAAAAAGGCAGTCTCTGTGCTACCACTAAAGTGAGATGCTTGAACACCTTTTGGGAAACTCCTCCCATCATGAGACTGAGATCTAAGTGAGATGGGTTTAATCTGCATTTTAGGAACACAAGCTGTCAGCTGTTCAAGGAGTTAGTCAAGAAGATCCTCTGGGTAACTACCCTTCAGAACAAGGAAGCTGGACAGATCTGGAAGACTTTTAAAGACACTTTTGATACAGCACAAGAGCTGTCTATCTTTGTGTAAGTCAGCAAAGGAAGGGAAGAGACCAGCATGGATGAGTCAAGACTTGCCTGTGAGATTAAAGGGCAGGAAGCAAATGCACAGGCAGGGGAAACAAAGACAGCTAACCTGGGAAGAGTAGAGAGATGAAGTTCAGTTGTGTGTGGATGAGGTTAGGATGGCAAGGTGAAGCTGGACCTGAATTTGCCAAGTGACACAAAGAATAATAAGACAAAAGTAAGGCCAAAGGAGGCGTATTTCTCGTGATGAACATGACTGGCAAACTGGTAACAAGAGACAAGGAGTCTGAGGTACTCAACAATGGTTTTGCCTCAGTCTTCACTGGAAACCTCTCTCCCCACAGCTCTGGAGTGGATGGATCAAAAACTGGGGACTGGGGGAGCCTTCCAACCAAAACTATTCTGTTATTCTATTAGCAATGTGTTGGATACAGAAACAGAAGAGAAATAAGGTGAAAAAATACTAGCTATGTGATGTTGTGAATAAAGAATAAAATTAATTGCTAAGTAATTTTATTCAAAATGTAACTGTAATGCTAGAGAAGTTCACACCTAGATTAGAAAATTTTCTGTCATAAAATGCAATCAGACTTTAGTACAAGTCTGGTATAATTGGCTGATGAAAATTTCTTTTGTATAAATTAGCATATTGAGCCCCCTTTTAACAGCAAATAAATGCAGAAGCATTCCATAGTAAAATATTCTTCTAAAAGTTCAGACATAATGGTAAAGGGTCTTATTGCTTAGTGGTATAGAATGATTCCAGGTTTTACCCCAATCCAGTTGTGCAAAAAGAATTCTGTAAAGAATCTAAATGATTGTTACTGTGTGCTTAATGAGTGCTTCACTTAATCTATGATCAAGATGAGTACCTATCCCAGTAGAAATGTTATATTAGCTGTTTTTAGCAGGTCTTCTGCCTTGCTTCAAAATTCTTCTGTGGTGGCTTTAAAATATCTGATTACTCTGACCTGTCCCTTGGGAAAGAAGATTTATAAGCATCATTGAGGTGAAAATTATTTTAAAAAATTAATATTCTTTTCCTCCTCATTTTATTTCCCTGAACAATGACAACAACAAAAATGTTTAAAGCAAAAGAAATATAAAGTGAAATTTAGAGAAAATATAATAATTTCTCAATGAGTGGGAAGAATTTGTCAAAGATGATTCAGCTGCAACCAAATTTTGTTGCAAAAGCTTTTCAGGACAAATACATCATCTTGATCTATCAGTTTTGTCCTGTTGAATATATCTTTCAGTGTTGTGGAAAGCTGTCTAGCTGTCCTTCATCTGGTTTCAGAAAGTACAGGGCACATCACTCTGTCCTGGTGAGATTTCAGAGGAATCTTGTTTGAAGAAGACATTTGTCAGCAACATATAATGATGATTCAATTCCTTGTCCTATCTTCTTACTGCCAATAACTCCTAATGGGGAAAAAATTACAGGCTGCCTTTCTCAGTGCTGGGAGGAAGGGGAGGTGACATACAGGCAAGTATCAGCAACTCATCAAGTTCCAGTTCCAGAGAAAACTTTTTTCAAGAGGCCATCAGGCTTCCCTTGCACCTTTATGTGTCATGGACTGTATCTGCTCTCAGCAGGAAATGTAATTAACAGTGTCAAGAAACACAGAGCTTCTGTGGCCTGAATTGCAGGATGCTTTCTGAATTGCAAGCAGATTTTCTGTGGCCTAAATTACAAGATTCTTTGGTTTGGTGTCTGAAGTTCTCCCCCAATTACTCAATATGAAATTCACTCAGCTCCCAAGAAAAAGGAAGCAAGCATAGCAAAATGGTATGAATTGTATTGGCTACTTATGTCGAAAGAAGCAGAGGGCATTTTTTAGCTGTCCTCATCATGGCAATCTGAATCTTCACAGGAACATGGGTCTGGAAGAAGTCACCTGCTTTCTGAATCCAGTCACCTGCTCACTTTTTCCAGGGCAAATTTCAGACCCAAATTTTCATTCCTGTAATGACTCACACTGACATTGTATTCCCTGCATTGCAGTCACTCAACAAAGTCTTACTGGTCAATATATAGATCTCAATACTTTAAAAACTCAGTGCAAGTATTGCTGGAAATTATGTATGGGTAGCAATTTTTAAAGCACAGATTGAAGCAGTGGCTCACAGAAAAATATCAAGGCACCTCTTCTTAAATGACAAATGATCTGAAGTCCTCAAAAGGCCAAGGTATTTGTTTTAACCAACATTTTGTAAGTCTAAACTGAGTACTAGATACTGTTGCAACTTGGGCATATGCAAATGATTGATGTCTGCAGTTGCTAAAAGGAATTAGAATCAAAGCTTTGAAACACATTAGTGGAAAATCAGTGACCCTAATCCACATTGAGTGTGGTACCTAAATCAGTGCCAATTAAAGAGTTCAAAATGTCACAGACCTCACAGGCTGGACATTAAAAATCCTTTTATCAACATTTAAAGTCTCCAGGTTACTGCTATTCTTTAAGAAGTTTTCCTTTCTGGCCTTTACTCTTCCCTCAATGCATCTTTCTAGGCTGAACATGAGGACAAAATCCTGTGCCGAGTGCTCTAGTGTGACCCTGCCTGAGTAGGGAGGTTGGACCAGATGACCCACTGTGGTCCCTTCCAACCTGACCCGTTCTGTGATTTTGTCATTCTATCATTCTCTGATGTTGTAAGCAGCCTGAGAGTTTGGACTCTTATGTAATTAGTGATGTGCTTACAAGCATGAGGCTCTTCAAGGAAAATATCCCACATGTCACAGAAGACTTGACAATGCTACCACTGCCCAGCATGTGTTCACAACTTAGCACTGTCCTGCTAAATCTGTTCCCTTGGCCTGAAGATAAGAGAAGGGGCACCCAGCACCTTTGCAAAATCTTGTCACCATCTGTTAGACACCTCCTCTGAAGACATGAGTCTTCACTTCTCAATACCTCAGTTCTATTGTTTGTGATGTGACAATAATTATCACCTAGTGTGGGAAGGTGAGTGGGCATGAGATACAATTAATTAGGATGTGTTCAGTAGTTGAAGAGTCTTTGATGAGTGCAACATTTAAAGAAGGACACAACGTTGTTATTAATTATAATTGCTACACCCTTTATCTCACTGGTTAATTATTTCCAGAACTTCCTATTCTTGTCAAATTGTCAGCTGGGGCATCCAGAAATGGCATTTTTAGAGTCATAAATCACAGGAAATATGACAGTCTGTACACATGGCCTTCCAAAGGATCAAGCCACAGGCCATCACACAGAAAAAGTAGCAGCACTTTCTTCCATGGAACAAATTACTGTTGTCAGTAACTCAGAAGAAGGGAGTAGGACTGGATAACTTCCTTCCTTCCTTCCTTCCTTCCTTCCTTCGAGCCTGCAAATCTTGTCCCTCTCATTTCCTCACATCTTACCTTTCTGCTGCTGAAGTACTTGACTGGGTGAAGCACACCATAGGTTCCACAGCTCAACTACACACTGCATGGCTCAGCATCTCTGCGCACACCTGGAACTGCATTCCCTGAGACAGGTGATGTCTGCTGTTTTGGAAAGAAAGACTTCAGAAATTTCCCAGGCTCATCTGGAAAGGTGACCGTGCCGAAAGAAAAGCAAAGAGATGAGGTCTTGCCTTGATTTGAACAACAGACCTAAGCCCTGGAACGAGGCACCACTGATCTGCAGCTGTCGCAAGGGGGATGTTGCCAGAGAGCAGGGAGAAATCCTCTTGCTACAGTGAGAAATGCTCATCACTTGCCGTCTCAAGAAAATGCTGGAGATTTTGACACAGCTACCTTGCTATTTGCATAAGCAGTTCAAGCAGGTACTGACAGGGTTGAAGGCATGGGCATGATCATTAAGTCACTGTAACCAATTCTGCATCTTGTTGGAGGACTTTACTGTTCAGATTTTATTATAGGAAGGATGTCCAACAACCTGTTTCTTGTTTGTACTGAGACTTCCCTATGCATCTTAATCAGGTAAACATCTGTTTCCGCAGGCTGTCCTTTCATGTCTGGAAAAAAGCAGCTGGTGAGTTTAAATCAGCCTCACATTGTGTCAGAACAGAGATGGCCTCTGCTCTAGCTTTTGAGATATGCTGATGGGCAATAATTTTCCAGGTGTGAATATTAGAAACATTCAAAGAGCTGAAATTGAATTTCCTACCCAAAGAGATGGAAGGCAGTGGTGGAGAGGAAACCCCAGAAAGCTCGTTTTCTTTGACAGGGATAGTGCTAGTTTAAATTGTCATTTCACATTAGCTGCATAACTACACACCCCCTAGAATGGAAACAGTCACAGAATTAGAGAATCAGAGAATCACAGAATCACAGAATCACAGAGTCACAGAATCAATTAGGTTGGAAAAGACCTTTGAGATCGTTAAGCCCATCCTATGGCCTAACACCACCCAGTCAGCTGGACCGTGGCACTAAGTGCCACACCCAGGCTTTTCTTAAACACCTCCAGGGATGGTGACTCCACCACCTCCCTGGGCAGCCCATTCCAATGCCCAATGACCCTTTCTCTGATGAATTTCTTCCTAATGACAAACCTAACTGTCTTTTGATTCCAAGTTCTGTCAAGCAAGAAATCTCTGGACCCACAGGATGTTGAAATAATTGTCACCTGAGTTGCCTGACTTTAAATTGGCGAGAGATTGGTCTTATACCAAGCAAAACCTCCTCTCCACACCCTGCTCTGCCCCCACTTTATTTTTTCCTGCTGTTCATTTCTCTAGGGAATTTCATGGCTTACGGGGAAAAGAAAACTGGAGACTGAACATATTTGTGCTTTGACAAGGGAGAGAATACTTTAAAATACATCAGGGAAGAAGGTTGGATCTCAGCTTGCTGTGCAACTAAAGACAAAGTGCAAAAACTTCTATTTCAGCATCACAACAATCTTCTTGACAAAACAAGACAAGCAACTTGGACTTCAAAAAATACTAGTTTTTGTAAAGCAAATGCAAAACACCTTCCTAAGCTTCTGATGTTTTCAGGCTGACTGTCTTCCTGCAGAGATGTACAACCAACATTGCTGTCTCTTTCCACTCCCTCTGCAGAAAACATCTCTGCAGTCTCAAGGCTGTTTCATACAGCTCACACAGGATTTTAGAGTACAAATCCCAGCAAAAGCTGGTGGTGCCCATTGCTTCCCCAGACGCGCAGCCATGTCCACCTGCTTCTCTGCTTGCATCTTGCTTCTGTACACTGTAAGCTGCCTTCTGAGGGGGCATCAGGCCAGAGAGATTTATTACAAGCTGCCTTTCAGGAACTGAAAGCAGTCTGAAAAACAGGGAAGTTCTCTTGGTCACAAGCAGCAGAGTTTTACAGGGGGTGATAGAAAATAAAAAGACTGACACAACAGAAAGTAACTGAGCCTGTTGCCCTCTTTGAAGCTCCTTTTCTTGTGATAAAATAATGCAACATGGCTTGACATTCATTTTGATGCAGGACCCATCTTGCACTGTCATCTCTGCAGCCTTTTGCTTAATTTCTCAGGTTCAGGACCAAGATTTTTAGCTGCTTCCGAGGTTTTTGGTTAACAATTCTTAAAGGAAGAGTGAGCATCTCCCTAGATGCAGCACATGGTCTGTGCTGTGGTACCAGTGGAACATTAATTATATGACTGTGTGAAACCACTGGCTTTATTTTAGAGCACAGTGGGCTGGGCAAATCTCCTACTAGTCAGGTTGACCATGGTCAGATAAAGAAACTCAAAAGTCTTCCTGAGAATTAACATAGCCTCAATTTCCCCCAGGCTAAGTTTTGAATTATCCAGGTAATCAAGAATGTGTTTTGCTCACTGTTCCTTAGGGCCCAGCAACCAAAAAATCATATAGCTTCTTCTCACCCTCCTCTGGGTTGCCTAGATACAAACTACCTTTATCCAGGGATGATTAAATAATTAAATGAAATACAGGGCAGTTGCTGTCCACATCAGTTCCACTTGGAAATTTGCTTCTTCTCTAGGAACTTATCAAAAGGACATGTAAGTCTGCTTTTTCTCCATGTCTCAGGCAATTGAATAAAAGGTACTACCTCTCCCTATAAAGCTTGCCTCATATAATTTGATTGTTATCTCCCCTTTTTCTCCTATCACTTATGGTTTTGGAGGTTGGATCAGTGAAGGCCCAGTGCCACAGAATAAACCATTATTTCTGCTCCTGCAACTCTTGCTTACATTTTTGTACTCTACAATCAACTCCAATTCTATCTTTGTTTTCCTGTAGCTATGCCACATCTGGTGCACCTGCAGCACTCCATGTGATTTGCTTTAAGTGAACTGAGGATCAATCAAAGGTTTTAAAATTAAAATATTGTTTATTGACAGACCAACACTGTTCGCAGAAAGTGGTTTTTTGGCTTGAAGTTTATCTTTTCTAATCAGAAGTGAAAAAACAAAACAAAACACTGCCCCCTCAAACAAACACCCAAACAAACAAAAAAATCCAACACACCACAAGAAATCCAAAGTATTTCACTAAGGAACTAGCATTTCTTCAAATGCAACTCAAGAGACAGCAAGAGATACTAATGTTTTCTACAGTGGAAGGATTTCTGGCATGGTCTTCCTTCAGGCAGGAACCACCTACAAAGATGAGTCTTTTGTTTCATTTTGTCACAGGATTCAATCAATGCTGCTACAAAGCAGACCAGTATGATTGTATTGAGACAGCATTTGAGGCTTTTATGTTCCATCAGTGCTTGGTTTCCTTTTATTATGACCTGTCAATTTTCCTCAAGTGATTAAATTATCAGCTCTTCTATTTATAGATTTTCTTATACTTCTGAAATTAAAAGAGTTATATGAACAGTAAAACAAATACTTTTCCTGCGTTCACAGGATAGGAGGTGAGCAATTTGTTTAAAAAAAAACTAAAAAGATTAATTTTCTGCAGCCACAGAGAAATTTTTCCATTTCTTCCAGCAGAAGGCCCTCCCTGGGAATTGAAAAATGGTGTGCCTGCTTCATGTGACAGCAGTAGCCCTGTATTTGGCAGTAAAAAGAGAGGCATATGGCAGGAGAAGTGAAGGTGTAGCTGAGTGCACCATTCTCTAGTCACTGCTCATAGGCATTTTGAAGAGAAAAGCAGTTCTTAGAGAAGGAGTTCAGCAATGGATATCTACTCAGCTGTGCTTTTAAAAGTTTGTGGAAATACCCATTTTTCATAGTAGAGAAAAGAGCCAGAGCTGCTCCACAATCCAGCCAGAAGCCAAGATCTCTGTTAATGGAGAAAGCTGGAAGGAAAGAGAGAAAAAGTAAGGCAGGGAAGGGAATACATGAAAGAAAGAGAAAGAAGATGCTTTTAATATTTCTAACTCAGAGGATGGGGAGCTTGCTAGGGGAGCAGTCCAGATGCTGAGCAGGGAATTAGAAGCTTTCCCACTCCCTTTCCAGTGCAGATGCACTGTCAGTGTATACTTCAAACTCAGCATCCAAACCAGATCCTTGCACTGAAGATTTTCATCTGCTAGTGTTCATTTTCTTCTTAGCAGCTGCTACAGGGCTCTATTTTGGCTTTAGTATGAGAACATTATTGAGAACACACTGATGTTTTGGTTGTTGCTAAGTAGTGCTTACTCTAAATCAGGGCCTTTTCCGTTTCCCACATTCTTCCAATGAGGAGGTGCGTAAGAAACCGGGAGGGATACGGGTCAGGCAAGAAGTTACACCCCTGAACTTTAGGAAAGTAGTCTTCCAGCATTTCAGGGAGATAATCAGTGGGATCCCAGTAGAGACAGCCCTTGGAGACAAGGCAGTGGAACAGAGCTGGCAGATCTTTAAGGAAGTCTTCCACAGAATGCAAGAGCTGGCAATTACCAGGAGCAAGAAATCAGGCAAGGAGGGCAGGAGAGTGGCATGGCTGAGTAGAGGAATGCTGGTCAAACTAAAGGGCAAGAAGCACCAGGCAATGAAAGCACAGACAGGCAACCTGGGAAGAGTGGAGATGAAGTTCATCTCTGTAGGGATGGGGTGAGTAAGGCCAAGGTGCAGCTGGAACTTAATCTGGAAAAGGACACAATGAATAACAGGAAAGGCTTCTACAGGTATGTTATCCAGAAAAGGAAGGCCAGTGAAGGTCTGGTCTAGTGAAAAGTGTCCCTGACCATGGCAGAGGGTTTGGAACTGGATAATCCTTAAGGTCCCGTCCAAAAATCTGCTTTTATTGGACAGGCTTCCAAGGGATAAGTTTGTCTTATTGTCTTGTTTCCCTATGCTGAAAAAGTAATTCTGAACTGAAAATGACATTGCCCTTCTAGATAAACTGCAACCAACAGGAAACAGGGAGCCCCCAAGTATCACTTCATAAAAGCATGCAGGTGGTAAGTGAATTCTTTTAGGGAGCCCTAGTTAAATGTCTTCACTCTTGGTGTCTGATCCATTTGAAATGCGTTTTTCTCCCCCAGGAGTCGTCACCTACCCCAGCCATCACCCCAGGGCATATGAGGCTGTGTCATGTCAGGCAGTGGTGTGTGGCAGCTCCAAATTCCTGAGGACACCTCAAATGACACAAAGCAGCTGATTTGAGTCCACTGGGTTCTTTACTGTAAATGTGACCAGAGCTGTCAGAAAGAGAAACTGCTGCCAGCTGACCCCTTCACAGGCTTTACATTTACAGAGAGCTGGTGCCTCTTCTTTAGATTCTTCATTTGCAACTCAGCTGAACTGAGATTTGGCTGTAAAGCCACTGCTGAGACAGGAAAGATTTTATTTTAATCTAAGTCAAATAGGTTTTTCCTGTTTGATTTTCCCCTGGTGAAGTTCCAATACTTTGGCACTCATTTTCTCACTGTGAATTGTGGCCAGGATTGCAGGGAACCTCATATAGATGAGAGTCTTACCTGCATTTTCTCTTTTATATACCAAAACATTTCACCTCAGTTCAGTTCCACATCAAGTTTTTTTCTTCTCAGTTGCTGCCATGACATCTGTGATTAGTGGCTTCTTTGCTTTATGCCCCAGTTCTTCCCCTTTTCCCACTGTGACACTGCAGATCCCATATGGATGCCACATGGTCACAAAACTCCAACAAACTTGGTGAGCCAGCTAAGGGGTGGCAGTGGTGCATCACAGGATCTATTTTTTAGGTCAGGAGTCCTTCTAAGAGGAAATGTAGGATACTACACTATGACACAAATGAAACTAGAGCTCATTAGAGTTGCAATTTCACAGAAATCAAGATTTAACATTCTCCCTTGCTAAAATCCAAGCAGTTTACCTTCTTTCTCTTAATGCAGCCTGACAGAATCAAGAAACTTCCCTGTAAATATATGCCTTTTATTTTATCTTCTAATTCTTAATATATTTTTATTGGTTTAGTTAATAAATATATTAAAGGATGATTCTTAATGGAGCTTAATGAGTCTGTGTCAGTGCTAGTTAGCATCTTACACTACTGTGATAGCTTCATCCTCCACTCACTGTCAGCACCCCAAAGCAGAAAACAACTGCATCAGCATTTTCATAAAGCAAAAATAAATACCTTCTTTTCTTTTATTAATTATCAAGAAGAAGACTAGAATTTGAGAGCTTTTCCTAATAGGATATCTTCTGCATCTGCTATGTAGGTAATGCATTTATCTCTAGCGAGTCTCTTAGGCCTTTATTGTAATTCTGCAGTGCTAAAATATTTCTGTAGGGTCGGCATATGGTAAGAAATGTAAATGCTAGCAGGGAGCCTGAGAAGAACTCACATTCACACACATCATCTTAAAACAAAATACATTTTCTAATAAAACCTCTGAAGGCAGATCTCATAGTTATGGAAGATAGGTCTCAAAAATAAAATGGATAGTTTGGGTTGGAGTTTAAGGAATCTGTGCAGCACTCTGTCTGTGTAAAACTACTACTCAACAGAAAAAAAAGTACACCTAGAAAAATGGTATTTTGCTACCAGTGATGTGAAAGCACATTTTTGCAGAGTGGGTTTTTTAAAACAGAAAATAAATTGGAGCCTATGTAGCAGCTTCAAGCTCAGAGCAAATCCTTCATTTTGGAACACCCTCAGCATAAAGCAGACTCTTGTCAGTTTTGCAAACAGGGAATTGCCTTCATCTGCCTGAGACCAAAAATACCTTGAGAAAAAAATGCCAAAGGTCTCAGCCAGGTGGTGGGATCATTTGAAAAGCCTAGGAGAGCTGTCTCCACAGCACTGGAAGGTAGTTTTACAACCTCCTCCAGAGGAAGAGGGCAGGTAGAAGACATAATGCCATCCACCCCTTGACTATGTCTTGTCTGTGTTCCCTGTATGAAATCCAACAGCAAGGAATGTGAACTGAGTAATCCCTCAGGCTGGCATCCTCTTTCAGGGAATAAGCTGCTGTGTCTTTCCTGAAGATATAAAGCCTTTCTTTGGTGTACAGGGAAAAAGTTCTAAACCTTGAAAAGAAATATGGGTCTCAGGCATCAGATTAGGGCCTGGAAGGGTTTTCTAACACCCTCCATCTTCACCAAAGTGCTCACAGGTGGTACTCTGATGGTGCAGGTGCCCCAAAGCCAGAGTTATTTGCTGTAACAGTGATCATTTGAGAAAGCTTCTTCGAGCACATGGCAAACACGTCAGCATTTATTCACTCAGTACCTCCACATGAGGGACGTGCATTTTATTGCCTTGGAGACTGATCCTAAACACATCTATGCACTCATTCCCTTCACCAAAATCCTCCAGCAAACACATTTTGAGCCACAAACCTTGTACAATGGGCACATAGACTTTGTACTCCTTGGTGTCTGCTTCCAGCAGTTCCAAAACCAGTATAAAAGGGGATGTGACTGATCTGCTTTGTATCTGTTTGGGCATAGTAACTTATAGTTTAGGATCTGATCCAACACGCACATTGTGAATGAGATTTCCTTGAAGATTTTCCTTCAAGCCTTGGGGCTGACATCTAGTTAGATGAAGAGAAGATCTGTTCAGAGGAAAAACTCCTGTAGAAATGAAATGTGCCATTTCACAAAAAAAAAAAAAAAAAAAGTAGAAAACCTAGGCTGGTGACCAAATTCATCATTTACATGTGCCAATAAGACTGTCTGGAGTCTTTCTGCTTCCTCCTAACCTTCTCTGTTTTGATACATTCTCATCTGTTTTACTCAGGGAAGGTTATTTTATTTTTGTTTGTAGTTAGCTGATAATAAATCTTATGGATTAGTATTCATGTAGTATTCATTCAGATTACATTGTGAGTTATTTTTTTCTTTTCCTTTTCCAAACACTAAGAGAAAAAAAAATCTCTTGACATTTTTATTTAGCATAAATGTTCCCTGTTCTCTTACTTGCTGAGAGTTAAAACCTGGCATCCATTATGCAAACTGAGCTGCTTCCTATGGCTTGCTCACACAGGAAAATTTGTCTTTTTTGGTTTCTAGTACTGTTTTTAATTATGTTTCAGGTATCCATGTCTGTGTAACTGAAACTGATTTTTTTTTTTCTTCAAATAGTCAAGTGGGGAAGCCCAAGCAAGGGCGATTAAAGGTGATTCTTTAACCACAGCTTTTTCTGAGTGTTTGTGAGAGAAGTTTATGTTATC
Organism: Corvus hawaiiensis; assembly: GCF_020740725.1. NCBI lineage: Eukaryota > Metazoa > Chordata > Aves > Passeriformes > Corvidae > Corvus > Corvus hawaiiensis. The sequence continues at coordinate 58,091,559 of NC_063217.1, forward strand.
AGCAGCAAAAAAATCAAATGCAAGATGTATAAAGACCATGGAAAATCTATCAAGTTTTTCTGGAAAATCTTCAGATCCATCCAAGCAGCTCAATAATCATGTACATTTTAACAGAAGCTTTGATCTGGAAGAGTCTCAAAGGCTTCATCTAACAGGATTTTTTCTCTATGTCAAGAGAGTACCTAAGCTGGTTTTCCGGACTCATTGTGTAACAGTAGATATTGTCTCCTTCTGTACATGTTAGATGGCAAACGTGGTTTCTTATCTCAGACCCAAGGAAACAGGAATCAGCCTTTCATATAAACATTGTCTACATGTAGAGCTTTTCCCTTCAGAGATGCCTCTCTAGACAGGACACATCTACATGACCACCTTTTGCCTCTTATATATGCTAAAATTGAAAGGCTTCCTTTCTTCAATGAATTGTGTCAAATAGTGTCAGAAGATCATGGTAGTGAACTAACTCCAACCATCTTGCTTACTTCAGGAATAGCAAAAGGATCAGTCTAAACACTTCCAGTCCTTTGCCTTAAGCAAACATACCTAAGTACCCTGCTGACTTGAAATTAATTCCATATTAATATTGAAATGACAGGGCTTAATGTTTACTTATTTTGGTGTGCTTAATTAATATTCTGATCAAAATACAAGCTTAGATCTGCATTTAAAATGCAGACAGGATGCTGTGACTCTAGCTCAAGTTAGGAAATCTTTCCTATACAGAAGGCAGCTATGAAAGCTTTAATCTTCAGTATTCAAGGCACAGGTTCCATATCTCATGCAAAATCTACTTTCACCACCAACACAGCAGCATATTGCAGAAAAGAAGCTCCAGTAAAAATAATAAAGGTAAGAAATGTCTAATCAGATTAACTTTTCAATGAAGCAAGAGGAATTATGCTGATAGACTGTGAAGTTAAATGAAAGCTTAAAGAAATCTAGACTCTCTAATCTTGACTATCTGCATAACAACACCTGAACTTCAGCAAGAAGGGAGAAAAAAAGCTCAAGGTGTGAAAAACTATTAAATTAAGTGTGATGAGGAACAGGTCTGAGATGTGATCCAGCCTATCCTTATGGAAACTGGAGGGTGACATAATTCAGCAAACGTTTTTTAGTGAATATGAGCTTTGAAGAAGAGCATTATATGTGGGGATTCTGCACATAGTAAAGGCAGTGTGAGTACAGTGTTGGGTTTAGAGGAGAGATGCCTTCTCTTCCGGTGGTTTATTTTTGGGTTGGATCTATTAAGATACAATTAGATTTATTGGTGTTTCCCTGGAGGTTATGTATTTAGTTCTCAGTGTCAATAATGCAAATAGCAAAGGACAATTTATTTTTAGCTCTTGTTGATTCGTCTTCATCCTAAGCTTAATTTCTCAACTCCACCAATTACATTTGCTTTTTTCAGGGACAAAAACAAGTAGACATTGTTCTCATTTCTATGCAGTTCAAGTTTCTCTGCTTATCTTTTTCTGCTCTGGAAGGTCAATAAATGACCCAAAAACTGAAACTGTTGATAACTTCAGTGAGTGAGAAGGGAAAGAAAAGGACATCTCACAGATAACAAAAGCATCATAGAATAAATAAATATGCTGAGGAGATGATAATTTTGTGTACCTGTTCACTGCTCAGCTAGTGTTGTCATCCACTACATTTGTTCCATCACAGTAACCAAGCCTGGGACAGTATTTCATCAGATACTGTGAGAACACAGACTAAAAGGCAGTTTCTACCCAGAGATTTGCCAGGCTGCAAAGCTGATACGATCTTTTCCCCCAGAGAGCTCGACTTCCAACAGATAACTTGCAGAACTAAACCCTCTTGCACAGAGACCTTGGAACACACAGTGAGCATGGGGTTTTTTGCCAGAGATGCTTGTGTAGCTGTCACTGGAGGAGTCAGAAGGGAAGAAATGCTTTCCACAGCAGGATATGACCATAGCATCTGGAAGTGTCACATTTTTTTGTCTGCCTGGGAATTCTCCAATCCCACTAGAGGAAAGATGGCTGGATGGACTCTGTGGCAAGGAAGCAGCCTCCTCCCAGTCAACATTATGGGATTGTTATAAGGTCACTACCTCTGGCAGGCCCCAGGGATTTATCTTGTCCAGCTGCTGGACAACAGCCCAGTGTGGCTGGAGAGCCAGTGCTCCTTCTAGCCCAGGTTGTTTTCCTGTTTGCAAGTTCAACCAATAGCAAGGCTGAGCATGTATTCCAGAGATCCACACAGAAACAGGGAGAACACTTATGTGGCCTCTCTCAAATATAAAAAGTCCTCAAGATCATTCCCTAATCCCCTTCTTACCAGTTGCCAAGTGATCAATTTGTGACCTGAGAGTTTGGGTCTTTGCCATTGTCTCTGTTATAATTTACCCAATAGATACGTGCCTCTGGGTGGGTTTTTTTGTCACTTCCCTGTTACTTATTACTTCCTTTGAACAGAAAAGCTTTTTCATGTGATAACCTCAGTAAATTGGAAGCTCTTACATTTTACACACCCTTACACACATGGTGTGTGATTGTGGTCTGAATCCAGTGGGAAGAGCTAATAGAGGAAAGGCAAGATGCTTGCCTGCATCCAGGCACAGGCTGGCATTTATCAATGCAAGGTCTGCTGTCCTATCAAGTCTCATCAGTGAGACATACACTCCAGTAAAATGCTGAAATGCCTCTCTTAGACATCTTGCAGAATCTCTAATGTCTTGTTGTCAGACCTTTTCAGTGACTTAAGTACAGATGCAGCCAAGGCAACTTTCAGATTGTCATGTGTGACAGAGAGAACTTTCTCCATACATTTACAGCTATTTGAGGTTTGCAGTGGAATGTCAATGCAGGATGTGAGGGCTACATCCTCATCAATTCTACTAGGCAAGAGCCAAGAGTCCCTTTGGCTCTAGGGAGACAGTCTGGATGTACACCAGCATAGCAAACAAGTGGGGGGTAGGGAGGTTGACATGACACAACAATTTTTTTCAGTAATTCCACTTACAAATCATCATTCCATGCTGAAGTTCATCCTCATTCCCTGTCTTCAAGGGCAGAATCCTTGTTTCTCAAAGGATCACCTTCTTCTGCTACTTATTTTTCTACGTCAAATCAATTTGCAGAATTGCAGTTTGTTGCAGTAGAAATCACAGAACCACAGAATGGGTCAGGTTGGAAAGGATCACAGTGGGTCATCTGCTCCAACCTCCCTGCTCAAGCAGGGTCCTCCTAGAGCACATGGCACAGGGTTATAGCCAGACAATTCTTGAACACCTCCAGCTGATAACTCATAAAAACTAAATCTCTGAGAATTTTACAGTGCCAGGTATAGATAAGTAGCCCTTGCACATTATTAAGCCCAACTCTGATAGTCTAAAAAGCATTAGGGGTACCATAGTTTAACAATTAACTATGCCATTATTTATATAAGAAGCTATTGATGCAGGGTACAGCATGGTAATGGCAGTGAAATGTACATCTGTATGCAGTACTGGCTATTCACATTTCATATGGATTGTGGTCTAAAAGATACATTTCTGTTTCAAATTTTTCTAGATTGCCTGTAACAACTTTACAGCACTGTCTGTTACAACTGGCTCTCACTTCTCTAAATAAACATTAAAACAACAAACAATTTTTCAACTCCTAACCACCAAATCACAGAATGGGTAAGGCTGGAAGGGACCACTGGAGGTCATCCAGTCCAGCCTTCCTGTTCAAGCAGGCTCCCCTAGAGCACCTCACTCAGGATTGTGTTCGGGCAGCTTTTGAATATTTCCAGTGAGGGGACACTCCACAATCTTTCTGGGCAACCTCTTCCAGTGCTCAGTCACCTGCATGTTAAAGATGTTCTTCCTCACATTCAGGTGGAACTTCCGGTATTCCATTTTCTGCCCATTGCTTGGCACTACTGAGCAGAGCCTGGCTCCACCCTCATGACACCTCCCTTCAGATATTTATAGACATTGATGAGTACCCTCTCAGCTGCCTCTTCTCAAGGCTGAACAGACTCCGTCCACAGTCGTTCCTCATAAAAGAGATGCTCAGGACCCCTCATCTTCTTTGTTACCCTCTGCTGGACCTGCAGCAGGAGATTCATGGAGGAAGAGAAAAAAATCTGAGGCTTCTGTTGTAATCAGCTACTGCATCACCAGTGGGATTCACTAACAGCAGGTTTCAAGGAGAAGCCTTAAGGCTGCTGTCCAAGGGAAAGATCCTGGTGACAGCAATAACTGATAACTGTAACTGATAAACCAAGGTACAGAGAAAAACTAAATAATTAAATGAATAAAGGAGATACGATCTTCTTTGATTTTTGGAATGGCCTTAAATGAGTGATATAAAATTTCCAGCTGAAACCTTGGTTCTTTTGAGTTAATATCTTTGGCACCCTGAATAGTTCTCCTCTCCTCTGTAATATAGGGAATGATAATACTTCTCTGCCTGACTTATCTGTTTAGTTTGCAGGGCTTTTCAGAACGGAATTATCAACCAAAGTAATTCAACACAGCACTTGCCTGGGGCCATCAATGCTTTTGCAGTACATTTAACAGTAATAGATGCAATAAATAATGAAGTCCTAGAGGAAAATGATAGTCCAGCTAAACATCCTTAGTACTCAAGGCATCTCCAAGGGCTCCTTGAGGCCATTTGACTGCAGATGCAGGATTGGTTTCTAATCACAGTGTTTCTCCACATGCTGCAGAAGGGTACTAGGTGAACTTAGTGTAGCCCTAGGAACACATTCCCTTTTTTTTCCAAAGCCTCACTTTTTCAACACTTAACATTAATCTCCTTTTGTCATCTGTTGTGCTGTCTCTTGCCAATGTCATCCAGAAATATTTTCAACACCTCCTGTTGCTCTCCTGACTGATCTACAGTGTTTGCCCACTTTAAAGGTAAATGTAGATTAAAGGAACAGCTGGAAATCAATCTTTCCCTTCTTTAATATTTCAGGTAGATTCATTATCTTCCAACCTAGTAATTTGTCACTTTAATAAGTACCTGAAAAGTTAATTCATTTAATAGGAGCAACTTCTTCATTTATTAGCCAAGCAGCAATTGCAATTCAGGTAGCAATAAGAGATTGATGAAGAATGAGTAATGCCTGAATGGTACAGTAAATGTTATTGAACTCATTTCATCTATTAGTTTGAAGATAGTTAATCTGACATTGTCAGTATCTGGAGATGGACTGATCAAGACTTGAGCTCTTTGGCCATTTCAACCTGAGGCTGCCTATATTTTGTCAATGTGGAAGGGCAATGCAAAGTTAGAATAAGAAAATTTTGTGCAAAAATTAAAACTAATTTAGGATATTCAATATGTTGAAAAAAAATCCGTTACTTTGTTCCTTTCTGATACTTCTCCTTTTGAGGCTAACAAATGTAGTTTTGATGGAAAGAAGAATCTCCCTGCATTCTCTGTTATTTACTTAGAAAATGGTCATAGAAGAAGCCAAAATTTGAACTGGGTTTTTTACTCGAAGAAAGCTACAAAGCTCAAACACATGCTGAGTTGCTCTGTGCTTGGAGGTGGAGCCAGGAGAGAGAGGAGAAAAAGAAATTGTGCATATGTAGAACTCCTGCGAGCTCAAAAAACCCTTGCAGGGATGTATTTTCCTGTCATCTTCCCCTCTCCTCTACTAAAGTTTTGGGCTGAGATCTCCCTTTCCTTACGTGTTTAGTATTTGCAGTCCAGAGATGGCTTTTCAGAGCTCCTCTGAAGATGTATCCTTTCCCAGGATACGCTGGCTGCACAAACACTTCTGGCTCCATTTGGTGCCCAAAGTAGTCTCTGTTTTCCCACCACTCCTCCCATCCTACCCCCTGCCCAGCTGAGTGTTTAGCCCCTGGAGCTCTCCTCCTCACAAAGGCTGATCAAAATTCAAGGCTTCACAGTCCAGGGGAACCTTTGAATTCCACAAAGCCCTTCTTGGGCTCTGTTTTTATGTATGTATTTCCTGTTCTTGGCAATTTTAAACCTCTGTCTGAAATGGCAGCATATTTTGTGTCTGGAGGTAACTAACCTCTGTCTTCTTCAGCTTCCTCACCCACCAAATACTCAAGAGCAGTTAAACTTCAGCTTGACCAACATGATGACATTCCTCAGCTTTCAGACTGCAGCCTGCATACTTGTAAGATGAATACTGCAGCTGTTTAAGCACCTGAACACATTTCCTTGTGCAAGTTTGTGTGCATCTGTGCACATATCTGTTCACAAACACGAGGTATTAAAGTCAAGAGAGTTGAATTTTTCTTGTAGTGTTCTCAAGCGTTACAGTACCTGGTATTGTCAGCTCTCACTGTCTTTTTCAGCAGGTTGTGTTTGTTTGTTTGCACTGAGATCAGATGTTTACATGAGAGCCTCAGGTCTTCTTTTAAAAAAACAGAAAAAATGTACATTGTGTTACTTTGCAGATGTATAAAAAATGCTGAAATTGTGTCTTAACAAAGAAATGCCTGTCAAAAGAGCTCATATTTACTTGTGTTTTTTCAACTTGCTTGTTTTGAAATATGCCACAAGTCTTGCATTTGCAAGTGTGTTATGTCTGGGTAAACAAAGGTAAGCAATGCTAATGTATTTCATGATGGTATCTCTCCAGCCTGTCTTGTCATGCTAACATTTGTACAGAAAACTTGGTCTACAGAACCCACTCAGTGTAGGACAAGACAGGTTACCTAACTGCAAGAAAAAATTTTAGAAATAATTTTTTTTAAATAACTTTTTCAGCCAAGAAACACAAAAACCTCCCAGTGGATATAAGTGGATCTTCAACTAACCCTGTCCTACACAAGAAAAGGCTCTCTCTTGCCATGCCACATAGAGGACACTCAGTCCCTTTCATGTCACTAAGAAAACTATATTGCCCACACGGTTTCATCACAAGCCTCATCAAGCAAAAACCTGGGGCTCTCCAGATGTTTTTGAAGTTGCCAGCTCTCCAGATACTTTTGAATTTGTCACCAAATTCAGGGAGAAATCACAAAAGAAGTAACTTTGGGGAACTGCTGAATTTATATCAGACTAAAAGAGAAAGGAAATTAGTAATATTTAACTCATTAAACAGATGGATATGGAGGAGTTAAAATGTAGTCTTTCAGCTTTCTCACACATCCCATAACAAAATCTCCTAAAAATTTAATAGAAAAGAGACAAAACATATCTGGAAATGGGAGTTGATCTTTAATCTATTGTCACCAAATCATCCTTTAAAAGAAAGTAAAATTTCCTTCCTGGTGGAAATAGTCTAAAAAGAGAAAGGACAGAAAGTACATTATCAGCCATTCTGTCCCTGATCATTAGCTATAATTACATGCAAAGGAGGGAGATACATTTGTAATGAATTACTTTGTGGTAAGTAGAGTTTTAATAATTACTTCCTTAAATTGAGTTTTTATAATTGATTTCTCCTCTAAGATCAGATATTGTAAGATCTTTAAAACTGCCAGATTTTAAACAATGTCTACTACATTTTTTACTGAGCAAAAGCTGATGCATGGAAAATTAAATTGTTTTCTCCTCCAGAGTCCTTGGCTTTCTCCTGTTGGTGTGTTAATGCCTTGGACAGTTGGATCCTCTTGTATTCTGAAAGAACATTTCTGCATAGATCTATCGAACTGACAGCAACAACAACACAGTCCCAAAGGTTATAGGTTTAACAGATTATTCTTGTCTGGAAAGGAAGATGTAAGAAAAAGTTCCCTAACCTTTGGCCCTGGATTTTAGGAACTAGATGCCTGCGTTACTTGCCTTATCTGTAGAAAAAGACATTAAAGACAAGCCTGTTTCTCAGACTTTTAATTGTCTCTGCCTGGACATACAGGCTTTCTGCTGTTCTCAAGAGTCTTTTTTTTTTTTTTTCCATGCAAGTTGATATACACTTTAGATAAATTGCTGGTTTTCTGCTTGGGGCTCCTGTTAAATTAATGCTTCCATTGCACTGCATTGCAATGCAAAGAAATAGCAACAAAAGTAGTGTCAACCCACAGGCACTTATGGTTATCTGAATTTCTTGCTTCAGATGTGTAATAGGGTGATCTGGTGGGACTATTATGTGTGTAGACCTTGCTCACATGTGCTGGGGAATTCTAGGTTTTCTGTTCTGCTAACAAGTGTCCAAGAAGGGACACAGAAGATTTTATCTGTCCGTATTTAGAGTAGAAAATACCTTGGTTCTTTTGTCTGAGGTAGATTCTTGCAGAAAAACCCTTGTTCATGTGCATTAATTTAGGCTATTAATATAATTAAACAAAACGTAATCAGGTCTCCCTAAAAATAGGGACTGTGACACATCTTCCTCACTGTTAAAACCCCGTATAACTTTTGCTGGGGTCCTCTTTGCTCCATTGATCAGGAATTTCCTACCAGTTGTTTGGCCATTCCTTCCTACAGACCTATCTGCATTCAGAAATAACTTCAAACCAAGAAAGAAAAAAGCTCCTTGCAACCAGTTTTAATGGTCTAATATGGGAAAAGATGTGACAGTGATTTGCTTCTCACTGCTCACTGTGACTTCAGCTCTTGCCTCCCAGAGTGCAAGCATCTGGCAGAGTCAACCTCTCACAGTATCCCTCAAAAGAAATGAGGGAGTTTTGAATTTACAAACTTGAGGCAAGTCATGGCTTCATGCTGTGCAGGGCCTGAACTCACCTGAGCTTTTCTGTTGTCTCTGAAGATGGATGGGTTTAATCAGCAGACAGTGATTGTAGCATGAAATCAATCCTTCTGGACTAAGCAGGGAGATTTTGAGAGTGGCATTTGGCACAGACGTGGTGGAGAAAAAAATATTTCTGAAATACAGAAGTGAATACTGAAATGCCCAGCCAAAAAACTAAACCTTCCTAAGCCTCCTCAGACCCACTGAAAGGCAGAGTTTAACTAAGTGCCATAGGGCACCCATGTAGATGACAGAAAATGTCCTTGTAGTGCATTATAAAATGGGCCCCTTAGGTCTAAGCAGTTATTTATGGTTTGCCAGTGGTAAAAAAGTGAAAGACAGTAGTGCTTGACAGGAGGAGACTGCACTGGACACACAGTGAACACACAATGAAAGAGGAGTTCCCTGCAACCCTCCAGGTGTGTATTTTGGTATATTTTGCCTGCTGGCTATGCCATCAGAGTTGGTCCTTTGTACCTTTTGGAATTACGTTCTTCACATCCACAGCAGTCCCTCCGGATATAACCCTGCAAGAGCCCCACTTTGCTCTGTCCATGTGTGTGAAATCCCATGTATTTAATGGTTAAAATCTGGTCACTTATACTGTGTATACAATCTCACATCATATGCTACTGGAAAAAGAGCTCCAGGTTACAATGCAAAATAAAGTTACTCCTCTTTTTCCATGCAAAGGAACTTTCGGTACATTAAGTACACTTAATACTATCAAAACTTCTTAATGTTAACAAGCTTTTAATACAGAAAAATTAATGCTAACAAGCTCCCCAAGGTAAAATGTATGGTATCTTATCTTCAGCTGAAGAGAATTCCTAAATTTCCTCACACTGCTAGAGAGCTGTAGTTCCCTATTGATCTCACCTTTAGTTCTGCAAGGCAGTGCTCAAAACTGGGTAAGTTATTTTACTAAACCTGTCTGAGCATTGAAATAAATGCACAACAATTTTCACAAATTTGTAGAAATCAGGGATGGAAAAGGTTGAAAGATATAAGCCAGATAGCCTGAAATCAGCATTCATAACAAGTGTTTGAAAAACAGGGCTGTGTTTCCTTTTCATCTTCTGCATTTCCATTGTCAGATAAAGTTTCCACTTTCAAACCAGGACATTTTTTCAACCATTCTGAAGAATGAAATATAAAGATCTAACCTGGTCTGTAAAATGTTTTTTGCATTTATTCAAAGAGAAATGAAGCCCAAAAATCTCTTGGGCAACTTCAGGAGCTGAATTTTCCATCTATTCTTTGTTAAGAACCAAATTTCTGAAGAGGCCTTTTCTATGTGAAAATTTTGACACAAATCCAGCCCCAAGCCACAAAGTATTTAATTGCAGTCCTGTGACTGGATTGCCATTTAATGAATGGATCTGATCCTTAACTCCACTAGTACAAGCTGAAAGTTTGCTTTGCCCTTTGTCATGGTTTAAGCTCAGCCAGCAACTGATGACCCCATAGCTGTTTGCTCTCTCCGCCTCCCCCTGCACTGGGACAAGGGAGAAAGTTAGAAAAGTGAGAAAACTCTCGGGCTGAGGTAAAAACAGTTTAATGGGTACAGCAAAAGCCATGCAGGCAAGCAACGCAAAACAAGGAATTCATTTACTGCTTTTGTGTTTCCAGCACAAATTGACACACAGACCCATACTAGCTGCTATGAAGAACATTAACTCTATCCCAGCCAAAACTGTTGTGTCCTTACAGGTTCTTTCCTGAAGAGCATTCAAGTTACCTTGGCTCCTAGTCCCTCCTAACCACCACGAGCCAAGGCAAACACTTGAGGCCTGACTCTGATTTAGTTTACCTTATTTTTACACTGAAATAAATTCCTGGCTTTCAATAAACTACATGGCAGCTGGAACCTAACTTTGATTCTGCATCTTTCCCCAGGGAAACTGAAGTTTCTCTGAAAGAGTCACAAAAATCGAGATGTCAGGTTTACCAGAGATGCCATGAAAGCTGAGAGCATGCTTCAGATAATGTCAGACACATTATTTGGTTTAAACAATCTAAGTGTTCTCTTAGAAAAGATCAACACATTCTCAAACCTTGAGCCACATACCAAGGTGAGAAAGTGAGAATGAAAAAACAAAGTTACTGTGACAATAATTTGCTTACCAAGTACCAAGGAACACTGTCTAGCACTGTGTCATTAAACACCTATATGTGTACATACATGAGTATTTACTTAGGTAGTTTCCATCCTGTTTTACCTGTATGGCTTGTTCATGGCCAGAATAATTAATTACAAAAAGATGGTCATTTTCCTGATAAAATTAAAAATGGGTTCATTTCTAACTAACTATTGAGGCATTTATATACCTGAATAGCAGCTTTGTGTGATCTACTTAGATTCCTAGACTGTGTTACTAATAATGCAGAATGATTCCAAGTGTCAGTGGTGTTTATATCAAGATAAGATTTGTAACAAAATTTTTAAAAAACAAAAGAACATTGAATTTACCATGCTTGCAAATCTGCTGAGTTTGGGAAAGTTCTTCAGATGTGGTTTCAGAGTAACAGAGTGATCCTACGCTTGGTTTCCATGGAAAATGCAATATGTATTCCTGCTCTTTGAGGAATAATGAAAGACATCTTAATATAGACATCTTAACACTTTAGCAACTTTTGCCTCTTTATTTCAGTCTTTACCAGACATCTCTGGTTACTAGAAGACTTCTTTCATTGAATAGTGAGCCCAGCAATCATTTCATCTTGCATGACATTGTGCAGCATATCTCAAGATGGATAGTCCTGTAAATGAACGGATACTATAAAAGATAACAACAGGTTTACAGAAAAATCTGATCTATTTTCAACCTTCTGCATATTTTTCTGCAGGGATATATCTTCAGTACCATACAGACAATACACAGTTAAAGTTGTATACATTTTGTCCCCTTTTCTCCCTCTGGAAAAAAAAAACCCTTCATCTGCAAAATCCTGTACTGTAATCCATAAAATACATCAGTTGTCTACAGGCAGCATTCATGTATATTTTCCATGCTACCTTTGTACATCAGCAGAGGGGCTTTAGTATCACTGCATTTGGTAGTGGATAACAATGCCTGCTTTTGATTTAGGGGCACTCTTAAACCCCCTCCCAGCTGCATCTTGCTTATTATTTTTCTGTAATTATCAACACAGATTATAAGGAGCATCTGGTCTTGAGCACTCCCTTAAGAAAATCCTGCTCTCAATGATGTCGAGTGGGTTGAAATTTTCACTGGAATTCACGTGCATCACAATGAATTTCTTCTTTAAACCTCAGCCTCAGAGGCTGGGACATAGAGGGATGGAATTCAGATTGTGTTTGCACCTTTTCTTGGAGCAGCTGTAACATCTATTTGCTTTCAAGCAGATGCCTGTGATTAAGCAGGGGCAGAGGGGAAGGCTGTGGGGGATAAAGCACCCCTTTCCCCACCAGACTGGAAATCTACCTGGGTTATCCATTTCTTAATTTAGAAATGAGAATGTTGTTCTGTTCCATAGAAGCCTACTGGGTAGTAAACCTGCTGTGGCACCCAGCCTATTGTACTGCAGTGTGCCTGTGTCCTGCATGCACACATCTTTTTTAATAAAAAATTTCTTCATCTTGGAGCCCAGAACTCACAATCAGTTACCTTATTTCCAAGACATGTAAGCACATGGCAGCTGCTGTTTTGCTTCTGATGGAAGTAGCATACCATCTTCCTTACTTTTTCCTTAGGTATTCAAACTTCATACTTCCTACCTTCACTGAATTTGCGTTTTGCCTACCTTCAGCAAACCCCATCCATTTGTTCTTCCTGTCAGGTGGCCTACAGGCAACACTCACTATAACATCACATTCACACATCTTCTCTTTAATCCCACCCCATAAGTTCTCTGTTGGCTCTTCATCCATCCCCAGGCAGAAGTCCATGTTCTCCAGCTGATTCCTCACCTCTCCCACCCAGCTCACGTGACACACCTCACATCTCACACCTCATCTCACATCTCACAACTCACACCCAGCTCTTCTTTCACTCTCTATGTCCCACATCAAGGTCCCACCCTCAGGGACAGTGGGTGCCCAGGTTCTCTAAGATGACAGCACAGTCACCAGTGTACCCACAGTGCTGAGCAGCTTCAAGGCTCCACTCATGAGCAGGATAAATTAAACACTGCCTAAAGCAGGATTATTTAGTTGACTCTCATGTGACCAAAGCTTGGAGCAACTTCACATTACACCATCAAGAATGTCATCTTCCAGGTCGGTTTTAAAAAATAACCTTAAGTAGAAGCAGGAAAATATTGTTCATGCTGAGCACTTTGTAGTAACACACTACAAATCTGTTCATTATTGCAACATTCCTGCCTGGAAAGGGACACAGATGGCACTCCCTGACAAGTAAGATTGGGTACTGCTTTCTGCATCTCACAAAACATGTCAGGATTTGAACAAAAAGCTATTATTTTGGGCTCTGTTTGCAATCCCTACCATTTTCTAGGAGCAATGCTAGTCCCTGGCTGTTATCTACATTCCATTGCTAGCTTACTTGAGCAGCTAGGAGATGTTAATCTATGGTTAGAGTGATTTTGGTTATCTGAAAACACAGTATTGGTATAATTTCACCCTCTGTGAGACAAAATGGTCCAGAACATAAAGAATCACAATTTTCTGAAAGAATGTGTCGTGGTTTGACACTGGCCCAATGCCAGGCACCCACCAGAGCTGTTCACTCACCCTCCCCTGCCACAGCTGGGCAGAGGAGGGAAAAGGAAAAAAATTAACGAACACTTCATGAATGAGATAAGGACCAGGAGGAACATTTCAGGGGCAAAACCGGCTCAACTTAAGTTGTGAAGTGAATTTATTACTAACAGAATCAGAGGAGGATAATGAGAAGTAAAATAAGCCCTTAGAACACCTTCCACCCCCAGCCCCTCCCTCCTTCCCACTGACAGTGGAGGCAGACAGGGCCTGGGGGTTTGGTCAGTCCATCTCCGAGATTTCCTCCCGCTGCTCCGGGACAGGAGTCCTTCCCCTGTGAGGCCGTGGGTCCCTCCCACAGGAGACAGTTCTCCCTGAACTTCCCTGGAGTGGGTCCCTCCCACAGGAGACAGTTCTCCCTGAACTTCCCTGGAGTGGGTCCCTCCCACAGGAGACAGTTCTCCTGAACTTCCCTGGAGTGGGTCCCTCCCACAGGAGACAGTTCTCCCTGAACTTCCCTGGAGTGGGTCCCTCCCACAGGAGACAGTTCTCCCTGAACTTCCCTGGAGTGGGTCCCTCCCACAGGAGACAGTTCTCCCTGAACTTCCCTGGAGTGGGTCCCTCCCACAGGAGACAGTTCTCCTGAACTTCCCCGGCGTGGGTCCGCTCTCAGGAGCAGCAGCCACACCGCCCCTGCTGCAGCCTGAGCCCCTCCCACGGGCACACAGCCCTCCCAAAACTGCTGTGGCATCGGTCACTCTTCCACGGGGTGCAGTGCTCCAAGGACAGGCTGCTCCAGCCTGGAAGCAGGGCCCTCTCTCTCCACCAGAACTCCCACTGGATCACAGCCTCCTCCAGGCATCCACTGGCTCTGGCACAGGCACCTCCCCGGTGCTGAGTGGATCTCTGCATCCCCCGTGGATCCCCATGGGCTGCGGGTGGATCTCTGCATCCCCCGTGGATCCCCATGGGCTGTGGGTGGATCTCTGCATCCCCCGTGGATCCCCATGGGCTGCGGGTGGATCTCTGCATCCCCCGTGGATCCCCATGGGCTGCAGGGGCACAGCTGCTGCACCATGGGCTGCACCACGGCCCGCAGAGGAACCTCGGCTCCGGCTCCTGGAGCACCTCCTGCCCCTCCTTCTCCCCTGACCTTGGTGTCTCCATGTTGTTTCCCTCACATGTTCTCACCTCCTCCTCTTCTCTGACTAGAATCCCAAACCTTGTGACTTTGTTTCGACTTTCTTCTTAAATCTGTCACCACAGAGGCGTTACCAGCCTCTCTCCTTGGCCCAGTTTTGGCCAGCAGCATGTCCATCTTTGGAGCCGTCAGCCACTGGCTCTGCCGGACATGGTGGGAAGCTTCCAGTGGCTTCCTCACAGGGGCCAGCTTTGTGGCCCCCCTGCTACCTAAAACCAGGCTGTGCCAGACCAGTACAGTGTGGAAACAGCCTTCAAACCCTTCAAGCCATTGTCCCACCAAGCAATGCTGAAGTTTTCCATGAAAGGCTGCTGAAAAAGTTATCTTTTTCACTGCTCTGTACCAACAAAATAAACTTTCCCTGAGACACAAGTAGGCCCAAAGAAAGCATAACGAGACTGAAAATCCACTACAAATTAAACAACATTAATTGCCACTAGTTGTTTCACCCACAGGGAAAAAAATATAATGACATGTTTCTTTCAGGAAGGATCATTAACAGGACTGATGTAGATAGAGAGAATAAAGGATTGTCGTGTACGGCACTTGAGAATTTACCTTCCCTCTTTGTAAATACAGATTTGATAGAAGTACTTAGGGAGAATAGCACTCATATATAGCAACACTTACATCTTGATATACCCTTTTAGAAGAGCATGCATTGATCAGGTGCTGGGTGCTGTTTGATGGATTTTACTTATGGGTCTGAGTTTCACTGAAATATATTCTTGTTCTTGACTGTGAGATGATTTTTCTTTGGAGTGCTCTTTGCAGTTAGTGTGTGCACTGACAGTCCTTAAAGTCCATGGGCAACCTCGCCTGCTGATCTGCACCATGAGTTCTGGACTGACACATTGGCTTCATGTTGGACCTGCCTCATCACCACAAACTTATCTCATAGTCTGGATTCTCTTTCCTTTCCATAGGCTTAAAAAACTTCTTTAGGAAAAAACAGCGCAGGCTCAGGTTTTCAACACCATGATTAAAAGTTGCTATGCAAAATTCAGACAAACAGCTACAACTCATATATTCCCCTATGTATTTTTACAGAGAAGGGAGTGCCATGTGCATTTTTAAGGTAAGTTGTATCTAAGTCGGCACCTTTGGTCAGTTTCCCTTTAGTAAACATACTGTAATATGACATACCCATTTACTGGTTTTTAGAACACATATAAATGTCAGTCAGATTAAAGACAGCAAAGCTTAAACATTTCATATAAAGTCTAAACAACATTAAGATACCAAAATCAGAAAGCTATCTCCAACATTTCTTCATCATTCTTTTGACAAACACAATGTATATAATAACACAAGAAAGCAACCCTTTGAAGTAGCTTTAAAAAGTAAACCCCTGTTTATAAAGTTGGTTTTTCAGCACACTACAGTGAAAAACACTGTCATCCTGTACTCTCTGCTGGGGGATTTGTCTCAGGCTACTTGTTTTTATTCTCTGCAATGACAGAGTAGCCTGCTGTGTGAAGAACAGAGCCAAAAGCACTATTCCCACATAGGAATTTGCCAGTGAGGATGAACTGTGAGTGAGAAGCTCACAAGAACCTCTGACCAACATCTGCAAGACAATCTACCTCTGGGATCTAATCCTCAGCAGTCTCTGCTGGACTTGGGCTGGTTTAGCCTTTGTCTTCAAGTAGTGAGCGTGGGTGCTCGGCTGTGTTTCAGAATAGGACCCTCCTGCTTGGTTTGGTCCTTATCATAGTTCAACACATGTAATTCCACTCTCCCTACATAATGACTAAGGCACCTGTAATAATGGCAGATGAAGATTCCCATTTCATGTTTTCATGCTGAAATACCTTGCAGTGATCAACATGGAAAGTCCTGCCAGTAGGATCCCTACCATTTAATATGAATTTAAGAGCACTGATATACTCTATAAAAACAGATTAAATTAATCCCACACCTGAGAATGCAAATCTATTCGAGCAAGTTTGCACTTGGAATTATATTTATAACATTGATTCAGTTAGACAGAAAGTACAGGCAGGTAATGCAGAAGGAATTTTGCTATGCATTCTTCATAATCTTCAGACCTTCTACCTCCTTGCATGTGACCATCTCCCTTTTGTTGCTTTGTCAAGAGATATGCTTGCTCTGTACCTGTTATGTGCATTCATGGGGTTCACTTGATACATGTGACTTCACCTCTTCTGCAACCCAGCTCTGGATAGTGTGAGGCAGAGCAAACTGTGATGTAATAGAGCCTGAAATGATGATAAATGATATTTACTGGCCATTCACAATTCTTTGCTAGTCCCTACTAAACTCCTGCACCCTCTCCCCCACCCCGCCCCCAATCACTAGCTAAGCCTTTTTGGATTTTGGTTATCAGAATATTGGCGATGGGTTGTCTCCACCAAGTAAAATTGTATTAGGGATACCTGCTTTGTGGAGTAAAAGGAGGATTTTCTTCTCTGAGGGATCATTAAATTCAGATCTGGTTGTGCTTGGGTCTGAGTAGCATTCATTGTGTGATGCACAGTTCAAGGGAAACAAACAGGACATGCTTCTGTCTGTGCACATCTCCACTAATCTGGAAAGAGATTTAGCTAAAGCAATCTGCCCAGGATCACCCTGGCTATTGCATGGCCAGCCCCTTCCATCAAAATGACACAGGTGGATGAAATATAAGAGCACAAAGCTTTCACCTCTTCCCTGGTTCCCTGCAGGTTCTCTGCCTCTAGGCAAGAGAAAAGATTCACAGGTAAGATGTAAAACAAACTTTTGTTCTCTCTTTTGCCATTAGACAGTGCACTGTGACCAAGAGGTATTTCAAGGTACTGCAACTTCCATGGAAACAGCATCTCGAGAAATATTTTTAGCTCTTAATTACAGTAGCAGAAAAGAAGATGCAGGGAAAAAGTAAAAAGGTGAAAAGATACATAATGCAAAAAGTAGTCAAAAAGATTTTGACCTTTCCTCATTTTGTTTTCCTTTTTCTCTAGATGTAGAGAGATTTTATATGGTTCACTCCCATCTCACTCCGATTAATTCTCTTCACTGGCATCCTTTAAGGCAGTATCAAAGATCACTCCAGTTCTGTTTTAAAGGGAAAGCAAACACGGGATGAACATCACACAAGTGGCAGTTGTCTACAGCTAGTGACACCACAAATTTTCATAGAATCATAGGATGTCCTGAGTCAAAACAGACCTGGAAGGATTGTCTAGGCCATCTCCTGATTCTCACATGACAACCCCAAAAATCACACCATGTGTCTGGGGGTATTTGGAAATTCTGGAAATATTAGTATGTTTCTGGGAGTTCATTGTTAACACACAATTAAAAGAGGAAACATCTATTATTTGCTTCATTGTTTTCAAGATGTAATGAAAATGTTTGGGAAGCATTCACATAACTTAAAAGTATGCAACAATCTAAATGGTTTGGCCTCCAATAGCATGTGATTTTCACTGGAAATTGTGACATTAGCATTGCTTTGTGGTAGTCTTCAAATTAATAGAAAACAAGCAAGAATATTTCTTTCTAGTTTAATTCCTGGTCCATGTTTTTTGTTCTGCAGCTTTGGCAATCAATTAGTAGAGAGAAACCAACAATTAACCTTGAAGATTGTGTATACATATATATATATAAAGTTTTAAAATACTTGTATCCACTCTCAAAAGCATTTCAGAATTAAAG
Source organism: Corvus hawaiiensis (assembly GCF_020740725.1). Classification (NCBI taxonomy): domain Eukaryota; kingdom Metazoa; phylum Chordata; class Aves; order Passeriformes; family Corvidae; genus Corvus; species Corvus hawaiiensis. The sequence goes on from NC_063217.1 coordinate 58,109,750, forward strand.
AAGGTATTTTGTCATTCTTGCATACCCACAAATGTTCAGCTCCTTTACCATATGATTACCTCTTAAAATGTCTTCCAGATATTAGAAATTATTTTACAACCTTAGCAAATGAATACCCATTTCCAACTTTAATTAGAAATGAACTTCAGAGGAAGCTACACATTGTTCCTTGCAGAGATCTAGTCTGGCTTTGCACTATAAGCTTGTATTGCCCATCCTCAAGCTCTGTTCAGAAGCTCTCACAGCTCCAGCTCTTCCTGGTCACTATACACAAACTGTGAACCCTTTCTAAATTCTTGACTTTTGTTTCCATCACAGACACCACCCACTGCTTTAGTTCCACACAGATATTTGATTACCTCAATTGACTCCCTACAGGCATAGCTTGTGAAAGAAAGCTAAATATAACCCCCCAGAGAATTTTAAGATAACCAGTATTCAGGAAAGGAATTTTGGATCACATCATAAATTATACCATGGACCAAACTGTTTTCTGGAATTGTGTTAGGAAAAAAAGGCCCATTTGTATTAAAAAAAAAACCAAAAAAACATGGAGCAAAACCAATATTCAGAGAAAACAGCCACAGCTCTTTGCCTCTGGTGTTCCTCATCCATTGAATGTGTCTAACTAATGTTTATGACTTTGGACTAAAGAGCAGTTAAATGCAATTTATTTGTTGCTCCAAGGACATTTAGAGCATGATGAGGCTCAATTTGTCTGGTCTCTGGCTAAAATTCTTCACTCACACTGACACCATTAGCTTATTATGGCCCAAGAAGATATTTACTGCTTGCTCCATATTTCCAGTTAAGAGGCATTTATGACCGTTGTATTACAGTTTTGTGGGACTGATATTCATAGCCAAGATAATTTCAGGAATGTGCTCTAAACATGTTACAACATCAACTTGAAGAGCTAGCATGGTGCATGTGCTATGCATAATTCCTTCTGTCACATGTAAATAACAGTCACATGCCTGAAATCAGTTTGAATCCGAACATGCACAGTGCCTTTTACATACTGTCCAATTTCTCACTCACCTTTATCCTACATCATAGGCCCGGCGGGGAAAAATATGAATAACACCTTTGTTTATTGGCTGATACAGAATGGAGGCATATTTCCCTGCAGAAGATTTATGATCCATGAGCCCATTACATTTGGATTGCAGCTAGCAGATTAGTTGGAGATTTGTCTCATTCAGAAAGCATTGACAATAGTGATTCATCACAATAATTTCACTGAAGGATCTTAGCAATGTTTTGAGCCACAAGCAGGTGCTCAATTGCCATTCATTAAGAAAGTCATATGAATGGAGACATTGCAATAAAAATGTAAGCATTCTTATTTATTTTGGATGAGAGAAAAATGTGCATGTGAGAGACATTTCTTTGTTTACTTGTGGAGTTAGAACTTTACTGGGAAAGAAACCTTTAAGCCTGTTAAAATCAATTAATTTGGCAGATATCGGACCTTCAAGTTTCTGTGTTGCTCCTTATAATGGAAAATGAATTAATCTTCCACATTCTGACTCATTAAAAACCCTGAGAGGACTTGAATATGACTATTAATATAAGGGCATGTCTAAATTCAGTAGACTTTGTCTCAGACTGTCAAAAGGGGAGCCTACATTTGAGTTAGGAACTATATTTAATCTCCTCAAGGTGTGACCTGAGACACAGAACTCGTAGAATTTCAGCACAAAATTATGGAGTTCCTTCTTCTCCCCCCAGCTTTATATGGAATATAAGTATGTATGGAATATCCCTGTGGTCAGTTGAAGTCAGGTGTCCTGCCTGTGGACCCTCCCAAATTCTCATCCACCTCAGCCTATTCACTGGTGGGGTGGTGTGAGAGGCAAAAAAGACCTTGATGCTGTGTAAACACTGGTCAGAAACAATGAAAGCATTGCTGTGCTATCAACACTGTTTGCAGTACAAATCCAAAACAGACCCATAGTAGCTACTGTGAGGAAAACCAACTCTATCCCACCCAAAACTAACACAACCTGCAGACCCAGGAGTGATGACATTGGATCCGCCCTTATGTCTGTGCACAGAGCTGGGTACTGTGATGATTCAGGGCCATAATATCTTACTTGAATTCTCTGGAATGTGCATTCTGAGGAGAGGATTATTTGACTAATTTAGTTCTACGGGTCTTCATACCAACCTACCTTTTAATTTGTTATGCATTTTCTTCACGAGAAAGCTTTAGTCAGCTTAGGTATTTCCTGCTAAGGCATGACATTGGCTATTTCACAGAAGGCTCCTTCTTTGGAAACTTAGGTAACTTTCCCCAGAAATTAAATACCTGACAATAGCATCACTCATTTATCAGCATGACAACTGCTTTAAAAACCACTTTATGTAGTTTACTTCCAAGGTTTGTTCCGAGACTTGCTTCCTCACTGTTGTTTTACATTGTTCACCTGTGCAGTTAATTACCCTCTCCTGAGAATACACATTGCATTACCTTTAATGTCTAGCATCTTATTTTTGATCCCCTGAGCAGCTCTTAGACACAGCTCTCCTGAGCATCCTCAGGACCCAGGATTGTGTGCCTACTCTTTGTGACCAAAGTGATCCACCACAGACCCTTCCACAGCTCACAGGTCTGCAGAGCTGTGTGAATATGCAGGCTCTTCTGCTTTGGGCTCCCTTCACAGGTGTATTTGAATGTAGGATGCTTTTGTGGTTGAGTTTTAATGGGGTTTGCACAACAAAAGGCAATATATGCCATCACTTAAGTGAATCACCTTAAATTATTTTTTGCTCACCGCAGGTGAGCACAGTGTCAAACTCAGCAGTTACAAAGCCAGAAGAAGCCAGGAGGGAAGAGAAAACATGCAACCACTTATTTGTTCTTCCTACTACACTCAAGACTTTGTCTCTTACAACTTGGCCCAGTGGACATACCAATCAATATTTATGGACTTTGGGCTAACAAGACATCTGCTGAACATCTCAAGTCATAGGATGAGCAGAACCACTGGAGGAAGGAACAGCATGACCACTCAGATCCAAAATGTAAATGAAATTATTAAAGGGACCTAAGAGAGATCCCAGAGCTATCACATATGTTGTAAGGCTTCAGATATATTGTACCATTTCTTCTCTGGCTTAAATGGTGGAACAGATGGCTTGTTGGCAGCCTAATGACAACACTCCACACTTCCAGCAGCTCTGCCCAGAAAGAGCTGAATAATACTGTCTCTGACTCTGAAGAGAGCATTTAAAAGTGTGTGCATGTGTGTAAGTCTGACTCACATTCCTGTGATTGTCGGTTGCCCTGCTTGTTTGCCATGCATTGTGCTGTAATTAGTAGCTCTGGAGAATACAGCTCTAAAGAGTTTTATAAATCTTGCTGAAGTGAGTAATTTCCCTTGTGTAAATGTCACCTTTTGGAAAGAAAACTGCAAAGTTTTCTGGCAGTACATCTTTTACAGTATTAAGACAATACATTATTTGTCATAAAACAAGCACTCTTCCATGTAATGAAAGTCAACAGTGATTTTATTGACCGTAGGGAATAACAAAGTCAACTGGAACTGAGAACCTTCCAAATGTCATGGTTGGTTGTTTATCTTCAGGCAGAAGATTATGTTAATCTTCATGAGAACTAATGAGAGGATACATAACTTCATAGTAGCGGCAGAGCACACAGAGTTTTTACCACACTCTCAATTTGCTGCTTTCAAAACAACACACCAAATATGATGAGTGGACCTCCAAAGGCTGAGATGTCAGGTTGGTTTCCAAAAGCAGCTCAAAAGCTTTGGTATTTTACATGAAAAGGCATTTTGTCATTCACGTCCCTTGTGTATATTTAACAGCACAGCTTTGGGTGCAGAGACCCAGGGTAGTGTCTTTAGCTATTAGAAGTCCCTGAGACTGGGTAGAGAAATCTGTGTGTGGCCACAGAAGGAAGGTTTCTCTGGACAGCCATTCTTTATAGTGCGAAGTTTCATGGGCACATACTGCTTTTGGCAGGAAAAGATGCATTTCACAAATGTGCAGCTACCAATCCAAATTTTTCTCGAAAGGTTTGTTCTGTACCACAAACTCATGTATCCACCAGAGTTAAGCCAGGAATTCCGGAGCAAAGCTATGCCCTGACAGTGGGAGCACAAACAGTTTTGATGAACCACGTGTAACAGAGCACTGGGGCCAGTGACCTCCCAGAAGCCTCTGCCTTCAACTGGGTTAGGGATGCTTAACTACTGGCAGGGCAGGTCCCTTGTCATTAGACAGTCACACTCACCATTGCCAAGGCCAGCAAAATTAACAACTCCTGGTCAGTATCCAGGGCAATTTTCAGGACCTCGCAGTTCATGGCACAATACAGCTTTTTGCAGAGACTTCTCCCTGTCCAGAGGCAAAAGATGTGTCTAAATGGAAGTCAGAAATATGACAGAGGGAAATGCAGATTTATCTCAAGTTAGGGGGAAATTTAGATTAACGAAGTTGTGAGGGATATTTTGCTTTGGCCAGCTTAGTCCATCAGAGGGATCAGCAAGACAGTTAAAAAGGGACACAAGGGGAAAAAGAGTGTGGCTCTGCATAGGGTAAGCTCTGCAGCAGGAGACAATGGGCAAGGCAAGGAATTGGATCAGGATTCTGCAGGAGTAGGGATAAACAATGGAAATAGAAAATTGCTATTTTATACCTATGCAGATGTGTATATTAGGATGAAAATAAGAGCTCTTAATTTTTTTTTTTTTAATTCTTAATTCTGCACACATACCTTCTAAAACTCCAGGCACAAAATAGAGAGTGTATTATTCTCTGCAGTGCTTTGAATATAAGCATATGATTAAAGACCCTGTTGATGGAGATGTTACCACATCTCTAGGCCACTCTCTTGCAGAAGAGTGATTTCTTCTTGGCCCATCAGAGTTTCCCATGTTGCAGAGGTACCTGTTGGCTTCCCCGTGAGGGGCATTTCTCTGGTTTTGTCTTGTCCTTTTTGAAGTAGCAGATGCAATTAAGTCCCCATCAGCATTCTCTTTGCCAGATTGAACAAAGCCTACTCCCTCGTGGTTTCCTTGTCTGAGGTATGACCCAGAGAGGAGTGTACCATTGGCTTTTACCAATGTGAGTGTACTCTGCTGGCTCGTGTTTCACTTGGTTTTCACTGGAACCTCCAGTCTCTACAGACCTGCTTCCCAGCTAGTTCCCAGCCTGTCCTGGTTCTGTTCCAGGTGGAGACTCTGCATTTTTCTCTGCTGAATTTAATGAGGTACATGCTGCCAACTCACATGCCTGGAATCTAAACAGCTGTGAAGTGAGGGTGTGCAGCTTTGATAGCACCACTCTCTGGTCTAAATTCCACATCACATTTGCACTGACTCCAGTCAAAACTCCTACCAAGCTGAATCCTATACATCAGGAAAGGAGGTTTCAGCTGTTAATATTCTCCTAATGTATAATTTTGTAAATTTGTGCCACTGTGTTTTCAAAAGGCTGCAGGACAACAGGCTGGAGACAGAAAATTGCTGATAGAGGTATGAAGCATAAAAATTGCAGATATAAGTGTAAGCTAGAATGGTGTCATATGAAGAAAAGGGGTAAAGCAGCAGCTCTGACTAGTCTTTAAGAGTAACAATGCAAAAGCTTCACAGAGTAGTTTGAGCAAGACAGAGAGCTGAGAATTGTATTCCAGGAGCCAGTGTTGGCCAGGAAATAACTCTCTCAAATGCAGCAAGAGAGCAGGAAACCCACTTCAGTGCTGAGGGTTCCCAGCAGGCCTGACAAAAGGCAAGAGGTGATTGTACATATATGCTCCATTCAGCCCCTTGTCCATGCACTCTTTCCGCAGTATGTCCTTTCCCACCCCATTGTTCTCAACCTGATTTATACATCAGATGTCCTTGTCTGGATAAATCCATAAGCCTCTCCTTCGTATTTGATTTTTGTGGGGGTTTTGGGGGTTTTTTTAATTTTTTTTTTTTTTTTTTTTTTTTTTTTTGAGCTAGGAAAAATGTACACTTTTAAATAGGCCATTGAATTTCTTTACAACCCAACTCGTTTGACATAATCTTATAATTTTTCTCTGCACATTTCAAAAGGAAAAGATATGATTTCAGAATCATCTGGCATATTTTATTTTCAAATATGAAAATGTGCCTTGTGGAGTTGAATATTATTATAAATTGAGCTCCTAAATCTTTTGCTGTGGTGACACCTCTCTCTCAACCCCCCTTTCTGCCCCCTCCATACCACTCCCTTTTTCTCCTGTTCCAGTTTAAGATTCATTTTTCAGTTGGGAATTCCAGTATTTCACAAGACTTTTTATCTTTCTCTTTTTTGTCATTTCCTTTGAAACCTCCTCCTCCTCCTGTGATTTTACCAGTCTCCTGCTCAGTCACCTTCTCTCTGCTTTTCTCAGATTTCCTTGTTTTCTTTATTCACATTCAAATGTTCACAATTTCTGATTGCTTTAATTAAATACCTTGCTTGAGCAGGGTATTTAAGCAGAGTCCAGATGCTACTAGCTTTTTAAAGAAAATGTGCAACAAAGCTGGTGGAACCTGTTTACAAATTAACTCCTATTCTTGCTTTTACAAGAATTATGTCTTGTTTACTTGCTTTAAAGCATCCATATTGCACTGGTCTGAAAAGAAAAATATGATCAAATGGGAACAGCTTGAGTTTACGCAGTCTTTTCCTACACAATATCATGCCATGAGCTGTCAGATAGCAGAAAATCAAGAAAGAGTTTCAAGAAGTCTAATTTTGAAACTTTTAGTTGTGTTCCTCACATAAATCTAGACAGTCAGTTTCTCTGATGGTTTATTGCTGAGGGACATCTATTATTTCACTCAGTTTCTGGCTTTAAACAAAGATGTCCAGGAATTCAGTAGACCTACTGCTTTTGTCTCCATCTGTTGAGCAATCTGCCCTCTGCCCATTGAAAATAAACCAAGAAATCATGTGGCAAGACAGGAAAACTTGGGCTAAAAAAAAATGAAAATGAGAGGGAGTATTTTTGTTTTCCTTTTGAAAGGTTTCATTTAGAAATTTGGCTGAACTGGTATTCATTATTAAAGAATTAATAGATACTTAGAAACAGATTTTTGATCGAGTAGAACATTCTGCATCAGCATGTATATTATGACATCTAGTTGAAAAGAAATGTGCGTGTCTGTAAGGAGATACCTGACTTTTCAATCTGATCACTGAACCAACTATCTTCACTGCTCTGCAGAATGGTGAACACTTATGATATGTCGTATTTTTCAGCAGGAAAACTGTACCAGTGTTGTCGGAAATGGTTGTCCTGATCTCACATTTTGCAAAGTTATTAGAATTTTCACATTGAATTGTCTCCTCAAAATCACACATATATATCTTCGCATCTGCTTCATCTCATTTAACTGAGATCAGCTTTCTAATCTAAGACAACAGATTCATGCCATAAAAGCTAATGAGTCAACCTGCCAACAAATCCCATAGACTTTTGGTCATAGATCTCTTTGCTCAGCAAAACATAAACCTATCCATGGCCATATAGAAAGAAATAAAAGGGTGTGTGAAAGAGCTCAGACTGTTATATTCCAACATTTATTTAAAGCCTTACTCAAATCAGTTCCCAATGCTATGCACACTTTTGGATTAGCTCCTAACTAGTAATATTCAAATTTTCGTATTTTAAATAATGAATTTATGCTTACTTACCAGGAAGTACAATGATTTTCCTATTAAATTTCAAATAAATCAATATTTTAAGCTTTCATCTGAAAGTGTTCTTGAAAATTCTGTAATTGCAGCATTCTTGACTTGCCACAATTCCACAAGAGCACTTACTTGAATGTTCACATTATATTATCTATGAATTTAGCTTAAAATTCCGCCTTGATTTGTTGCTTTGGGCTCATATTAGGCAGCTCAGATGGAGAACATCCTCATTGCTGTCGACAATCTGCTCAGATTTGACAGACAATGTCTCCTTTATACCACAGAGAAGGACTTTACGCCTTTACATTTTGGATACTGGCAGAAGCTGGATGATCCATGACATAGCTTGTTCCTTCAATGGCTGGAGATCAGCTTACAATGGACTTCTGAGGGACTTGGGACACTGGTCTGATGTATCTGAAAAAAAAGAGAGAGCAAACCAGAAGGTAAAAGCTACTGCTGACATAGGGTGCCTTGTGCAGCAGTGTGTCCCTCCACATGATTCTCTGTCCTCCCCAGGCAGAACCAGTAAAAATGAACAAGATAATTTCCTAACAGAATTATTTCTAGCACCAGAACAGCCCAAGCATGGACTGAGTGACTCTAGTCACGCATGCCTTTGTTATTGATTGGTGTAAAATTCTCTCACTTGGCTCTCAGAGATACAGCCAATAAAATAAAAGATCACAGTCTCAGTGAAGGGTGGTCATACCTTGGGGGTGGGTAACTTTGGGATGCAGGTGTGAGTTAGTTGTGACAACGAGATTATAATAAGTAAAGTTCATCCAAGGAGAGTGATTTCACCACAGCTGCTCATTCAGCAGGAGGACATCTTCTCCTCTCTCCAGCTGACAGCTGTTATGTGGTTTATCACCTACCTGGTAACATCAAGTTCCCATTCCTGCAGGAATTACCACAGAGCCTGGCCATAGCGTCTCCACTTCACCCTCCTTTTCATCCCTCTTAGTATGTGCTTAAGGTTGTAGGTTGAGCTGTGTGGGAAACTACTATGACATGGATTCCGTGCATGCCAACCACATTTCACCCCAGAATTCCTGTGCTGGTTTAACTTCTGTTAAAATGTGACAATAATTTTAGCCTCAGGATTTTTCCCAGTTTTCCCTAATTTTAGCCCCAGTCTTTTTCTGACACATCCTTTGCCTCGGGCACATACAGAGCCCCACTCAGTTTGGTGTCACTGGCAAAAGTTGCTGATGCATTCAATCCCACTCTGTTATTCATGAAGATACCAAACAGGACCAGTCCCAGCACGGAGCCCCAAGGGACACAGCTCATTACTGATCTCCATACGGCTTCTGACTGCATCATTTTGGATGTTACCATCCAGCCAATTCCTTATCCTTTGACTAGTCCATCCATCAAGTCCATATGTCTCCAAATTAGCAAGAAGGATTATTATGTGGGACCATGTCAGAGATTTTAAAGAAGCCAAGGCAGATGCCATAAGGTGCTCTTCCCTTATCCACCAAAACAGCCTCCCCAACACAGAAGGCCATTAGGCTGGTCAGGTGCAACTTGGGCTTTGTGCAGGCCTGTTGGCTCTCTCTAATGCCAGCCCTCTCATCTATATGCCTTGAGAAATCTTTCAGGAAGATCTCTTCCATGATCCTACTGGGCACAGAGTGAGACTGGCTGAGCAGGTTTTCAGTAAGAGCACAAGTCTAGCAACAAGATAAGAAAACAAACAGCAACAGCAGCAACACCAATGACAGACAGTACAAGAAAGAGGTGAGCAATTCACATGGAACTCCCAAACAATGGACAATGCCCAACCACTCCCTCCAGCATGCTACACCAGCTGGAAGAGAGTCCCTCCTCCCAAGAGACTCCCTTGCCCTGTCCCCAGAAAATGACATGAGGTGGTGCAGAATAACCTCCAGGTCCTGGGTATGCCCCTTCTGAGGACTGCAAAAATTAACCCTGTCCTGACCGGAACCAGGACAGTTGTCTAGACAACCTGTCTTTTTCTGGGTGTGCAGATTGTCTTGGCACATAAAGCATAACTCACCTTTCAAGCCACGACTTCCATGCTCTTTGAAACACTATTTTTAACAGCTAAATCATTGGGCTTGTGGGCAGGTCACAAAGCATTGTGGTCACTAGGGAAAATGAATTTTCAGAAGAATGATGGTGGATTATCTATTGGCAAGGCATCTCCTTTTTTTATCCCCCAAGCATTTCAGTTTTGCAAATGTTACAGTTCTTGAACTAACTGGTGTACAATACTTATAAATTTCCCTTCACAGGCCTTTCATTTCATCTGATTAATGATTGATTTTACGACACAGTTGCACTTCATAAACATTACAGTGCTCTCAAAGTTTACTTGTCTGCATTATCAGTGTGCCTGAAAGGGAGTTTTATTTGTCTTCACTGGGAATGGGGTGGAAAGTTTAAAATTGCAGCTTTATATATGTCACATTTAATGATACCAATCAACTGTGAGCTATCTCTGAAATTCCTTTCTGACACCATGAGACTGCAGCATTTAAAATGACAATAAATTTGTTATGATATAATCATAGTGATTGGGTAATTAACCAGCACTGGTTAATTTGATTTGAGCTGGAGCATAAACCACAAAGCAACTTGAGGTGCCAGAAATATTTGGTAAGTGAACCTTGGTTGACAATCTTACCAGCTTTTACTATCTTACTGTGTGTGCAATGGGAATAATGCAAATAATAACTGCAAGGGGATTTTTTAAAGAATACTTATTCATGCTATTGCCAGTCATTATTAAGAGTTTTTAAAGATTAAGTATAAATGGTGATTTGCATGAACATTAGAAAAAAAGAAAATAAGAAGGCCGACTAGAAACCAGAGAGAGGAGAACTCTTGCTAAGACCAAAAAAAAGTTGAGAGTGAGATGGCTGAATAGTGGCTGACAGGTTTGATAGGTAGCAGGGCTTGCCAGATCACTGCACTTCGAGTTCAGTTGCAAGGGAGACATTGAGCAAATCCCTTCATTTTTTCCTGTGCCTCTGTTCCCTGCCTGAAAAGCAGAGGTGGCTTCTCATCGTATCAGAGGGTCTCCAATATGCAATGGTACCCCTGCTTAGAAAGTGCTCAGAAGTCTCTGGCAAGTCTGAAAGCAGAGAGGTTTGATTTAATAACTCCTGTGCACAGAAATATTATATCATAATCCCTCTGATAATCATAAATCTTGGCCCCAGGACAACAAATTAAACTGTGGTTGTCCAGGACATCTCCTGCCCCTCCATGTCTGACTAAACTGTGTTAGGCATTAGCAGCAGTCCTTTGTAAATGGAAATATTAGAGGAGCAAGGAAGGCTAGGAAGTGTCCCTCCGTCTTTCCCATTGAATTGTTGCATAAAAGACCTGTTTGTATATGCATTTGAACAGGCTGCTTGCTTTTCAGAGGTTGAAAGCATTCTCTAATCAGGCAGAAATCTGACTGAGATGAAATGCTTGCCTGACTCTGTAGGCCTGGCAAAGTTCAGCTTGTCAAACAGTTAAAGAAAACATTTCAGAGATAAAATCATGACCTCTGTGTGCACTGAAAATCAGAGATGTTGGCTTAATTGAAAAACATTTCAATCCTCTTGCATTTGAGAGTCTTTAAATATTTAAAATGTCTTCCAATTACTTCATCTTCTTTGTCTACATTATGGATTCCCAGCTGCTGGGCTCCACATGGGGCTCTTTATCTCAAATTGAGAGTCATGGCTTCTGATTTCAGCTCTCATAAGTAGCTGTCCCTACAGCTTATGCTGTATGTAAAGCAAGTCTGCCTATGCCCTATTTGATAGAGAAAACAAGAGGCAAGCCTGCTCTGGACACCAGGAAACATGTCTACTAAATTCCCTGTATGTCTGTGCTGAAAAGCTACTGAGGGTTGAGTTGAAGCCATAAAAACAAGTGGAAGATCCCATCTCTGCTCCCAAGAGAGTCTCTTGATTTTTTTCTGTTTTGTGATTGGGTTCTGTGTCTGCATGGCAATAGGAGTTCAGTATTCCTTCTCCCCAGGAATAAAAATTTTACTTGATTTGCGCATGGACAAGTGCCCAGGGTAAATCTGATGGTAGGGCAGTGTGGGTGGAAGGGACTGAAAGAGGAAAACTGAATGCAGGGACGAATAAGAGTATATAGGGAAATCCTCTATCTCCTCTCTGCTGCCTGTTAGGCAGGCAATCAATGAGGTGGTAGTATGATTCTAGATGCATGCCTCCCAAGGATGCAAACTTTGTCTGTCAGGATGTAGAACAGGAGCTTATTTACCTTTGATGAAGATTAGGAAGAAATTCCTCCACGGGGAGCTTACCTGGCCTCTGCAGGATTTCTTGGGTTTTCCTCAGAAGCAGCTGGTTCAGGTCTCCAAAAGAGCCATACCAAGATCCTGGGTCTGAGTTGTGCTGTCAGCTCCTGCCAGGACATCTTTACACACAGAAGATGAACTCGTACCAGTCTCCTGAAGCTGTGCCCAGCACACATTTTCAGAATGGTCTCAAACTTTACCAGCTCAGCCAGAGCTTTTGCCTGACCTTCCTTCCCCAGAGCAAACATGAGTGATGTGCTGCTTTCCTCAGGCTAGGTGGAGGAGTGGGATCCTGGTGCACTGCACACCTCAGGCTGACAAGGGTAAGAGGAAAGAGCAGCCTTTTCTCTTGGAAAAACCCAGAGAGAAACCCTTGGCTTGGCTGCTCCTGCTGCTATCAGCGTGCACTGTGAAAACCACCACCTACTACTCCCACTGTATCCAACAGCTATAGCTACAAATGTTATTATTGGCCATAAAATTATCCAGCCCATTTTTCAATGTGCCCACAGTGTTTGACTCCCTGACCTGCTGTGGTAATGAATTCCATAGGCTGACTTCACACCACATGAAGAAGCAACTCCTGCAATTTTTTTTAAGTGCACTGGCCATTAACTTCATCCAGTGACCTCCTTATTCTCTTATAATGTGAGAGAGCAGTTTTAACTACGTCTTTCATAATTTAAATGCATTACTTAAATGTCCTCTATGTCGCTTGCTGTCACTACCAGATATTTGCTATTTTAAGCAAAGAGTTTTCAAGAAAGGAAAATTGACAGAGACAGGAGCAGCTCTGCCAATTCTTACATGCCACCTAGCACCTATATAAATAATGCTAGGAACATTGGCTTCTCCCTGGGACTTTTGGACCCATGCAAGGACCACACAGTCAGAGGAGATGGGAAGCTGAAATTTAAGACCGGTTTTGACTCTGTTACATTTGACAGCACAGTTTCTGCTAGCCAGGAGAGGGCAGAAGCCCAGTTCTCTCCCTCACTCCCTGGCTCCCGGGCAGGAGTGTGATGTGACTCTTCAGCACTGCAGGGAGCAGTGATCCTGGTGAATAAGTATGTCACAATTTCCAAAGTAGGATGGGAAACCCACCAACTCTGAATGTTGCTACAGTGACACCTGTCAACATCAACTCCTCCTGGCGAATTCCTCAGCAAAACCATCTGGATGGCAGGCCACCAGCCAAGGCTGGTAGTCATGGGGATTGCTTGGGCTGACACCTGAAGTCATTCTGCTCTGTTAATTGTGATTTTAAAACATATCTATAAGGCTGACAGTTGGCATCTGTCTGCAGTGGTCCCCAATCAAGTTAGGTTAGTGCAAAGTCAAAGGAGACCCTGTGTTTGAGGAGCCCGAGGATGGCAGAAGCTTGGGCCTCACTGAGGAGTAATGCAGGCTTTATCTGAGATGTCAGCTGGGTGCAGGGCTGACAGCTGGCACTGTGTGTTAGCTGAACCTGCTGTTGGCTTGTCTGCCTAGACACAGCTTGCTTACATGATATGGTGCTGGGGCTTGGGACCTTGTAAATTCACTTTGACAGGCCACAGACATGACAAGGGGTAGCCAGAAATGACAGGTTTTGACTTCCTTCCCACTAGTCCAAGCAATCTTGGGCTGGATGTTTTATGGTTTCTAGAGCAGCATCATTATCCAGTCTTCAAAGCTCACTGCCTCCTGTGTGTTCAGTCTGCTATGGTTGGCCTGTTTCAGAGGTACTGTACTGAACAAAAAGGGGTTTATTTGGATGGACCTTTGTGAAAAAGTGGAGTCCAGCTCAGACTGCCACTTCTGTAACCTTCCTAACACAACTGCTCTGGCCCCATCACTTACAGAGAAAGAGTTTATACGTGTTCTCCTTGCCCCCTTCCTTCTCTCCCCAGCCTACTGGTTGTTACTGGGGATATAAGCATGGCTCTTTGTGCTTGGAGAGAAATGAACAGCAGCAATATACACAGAAAAGAAATAAAGAGAAAGAATGGATAAGAATATAGAGGGGAGGAAAGATATCACCACTGGTAGATCCTGCAATGGGTCTTGACTGTTGCCATTTCAATGTCCATTGATGTCCATTGTTTGAATTGATGGTCACAGTCTTGATCCGTTGTGGGTGGGGGAAGCCCATGAAGCACAGAGGGTTTATATATGCTCAATGGGTTAATACATGCTCAGGTTCACCTGGGAACACTCAGATACATCCACCGAGGGAAGAAATTTTACACTGTCTGATGCAACACTGTGGATCATCACAGTCCTCTGGTGGAAGGCCCCAGAAATGAGTCTGGAGGCTCTTTGGAGCGCTTTGATGGTTTATGACACCTTCTAAGACATGACAGTTGTTTGGCCTCTGCATAGCTGAGCCTGTTGTGCCTTAACAAAGGGAATTGGCATGAAAGAAGCCATCACTCTACCTTTGCAGGATCTTCTTCTTATCAGCTTTTTCCCTTATATGGTCAGAAAACTTCTTGTTTAAGACATCAGTCACAGGTTATCAGGGACACAATCAACTGCAGAGCTCAGCTGGTTTATCTAAACAAAGATCAGTTTGTGTCGTGGTCATGTCTGGTGGTGGGTGTACACCCTCTGTATAATGTAGATCAGAGGATTTACCACCACACACCAAAAGCTCTCCCCGTCCCCTTCGTTTTTGGGGTGCAAACCTGGCCTCAGCAAAGAACCCACTGCTTTTGCAGATGGGCAATTATTTGGGTCATTAACCATTAACAATTCAGACTATCACACTATACTACACACTTGTTTTCTCAGCCATGATCTCCATCCCTCCCATTCTCTCCCTCTCCTTTCAGGCTGGATCACTACCACAGAGGTTATAAATACTGCCTGGTGACAGTCCACCTCTCTGCTCCACTCTCCCCTCATGAGAAGGTCTTGACAGGAAGACAGTATAGACAAGGCTCCTGTGCCTTTGCATGACAAGGGGGTCTGCAAGCACACCTTAGCTTCCTTTGGGCTAATCCCATCAGATTGGAGCCATAACTTTTATCTGTTCTCCTTTCTCCATAGGTATGCATGGCTCAGGGTCCAACAGATTTCTGTCCCCTCTGAGAGAATGATGTATCACAGCAGTTACAGACAGGGCACACCACCTCCCACAGCACAGCTTTCACTTCACCCTGTATGCAATGCTTCTTCACATGGTTTTTGTGCCATTCCCCAGGAACTTATCTTGCCAAAAACAAGAGAATGATCCCCATGCAGGGGGTTTGGGACTATCTGACTGTTCCTTGTCCTCAAATCCAATGTGCAGTCTCATATATCAAGATGTCATTGTCAGCAGTTTAATAAAGTCCTTCCCAAGGTCCCAGAGAGCCCAGAGGAGAAGAAAGGGAAGGATTTTTCTGTCTCTAGAGGCTGTCACTGCACTCAAAAGTACAGATAAAAACTTTGTGCAAGCAGTTCATCTCAGCAGTCTGAGACCCTCAGAGAACAGCATAAATCCCCCTGCCCCTCAAATACATCTTGACCTCAAGATTATAAGATTAGAAATGCAGTTGTGGCAATTGGCAAGACTGACTGCTTCAGAACTGCTCTCTTTAAACTTTCTCATTTTCCAAAGTAAAATTTACTGGATTACGTGTCTTTATAATTGATTCATAGGAGGATTTTGTGTTTTGTTTGTTTTTCATAACAGGGTATGTCCAAGATTTTGGAACAGGAAACCGCAGCTGTTAAATAATCTTCCTATTTCTCTTGTAAAAAGATGCTTTCAGCTTTTCTAAGGTGCAATTCTGTAAAACAATATGTCCCTTTACAATTTCATTTTTGAGGACAGTCTCAACGAAGTCTCATTACTTGTGGGCCTCAGAGTTTCCAGGATTGGGCCATTAAAGGTGTGTGTTGCTAATTAGTACTAGCATCCAATAATGGCTGTGTACTTTAATTTAAAGCTTTGTTAGGACCTACAACAAAATGAAACTTCAATTATATGAAAGCCATGCATAACTAATGAAGAGGATGCTGTTCCTTCTTATGTAAATATCACTCAGTCTGGAGGGACTGCTTGCAATATTGTCTGTTGATTAATTCATCAGGATTAAATCTAAGAAGGGACTTTCGGATTTATACTGGTCCCATGCACCCAGGCACATTTCAGAGGAGCAAGTCACGCATGTAATGGCTACTCAATTCATTAGTATGTTTTGAAAGCAAAAGATTCCCCTTGCACCCACCAGTGACAACACATACTGCTTGTGATCAGCAGCCATCAACTTCTGCAAAAATTTAGCCTTAGGTTTTTGTTTAGTTACACTCCAGGTATTTGCCAGAAAAGCAGCTGCAATGCATTTATTGTCTTCATGTGTGGCATTGCTTGCACCCGTGTGATGGCACTGCACCCCTTGAGGAGATTTTTAGAGACAAATGATAGAATGAAGTGAAATTTATTTTTCAAAATAAAATAAAACCCCATTCACTAAAAATTTAGGATGCCAAATGGATTCGTCAGCTGCACAACTGATTTAAGAATTCTGAAAGTTTTAGAGGGGTAACCCAAAACGAAGCAGTGACAGCCCCTGGCAAAGAAGTCATAGTATTGTGGAGATGAAGAGGGGTGCCAAGGCCACCTGTGAGAGACGCCATCCCCTCCCCACAGGCTGGCTCTGATTTGTCACAGAGGTGTCAGAGGAGCAGCCACATGCTGAACTGTGCCCTCCTGATGATGAGAGCTATGGTAGCCTGTGTCACTATTCCTGAAGCAGGCTGCAGAATCAGGGATGCTGTGAATGGGTTAAAACAGGGAAAACATCCAAAAATCTAAGACAGAGTGCCAATAGGTTTCACAAAGAGAACCAGTTGAGGAAATAAACAAAAAGCAATTAAGAAAAGCAAATTGACATATTTGGGTTGGATTCACAGAAGAGCAGGGAGGGATAAAACTTTGTGTTTGGAGACTTTGTGCAACAGCTTGTCTGTTCCCCATTTGTTTAATAGCAGAACAGCAGAGGTGTCATCTGTTGGTCAATATTCAGGGAAAAGAGCTACAGGGAAAAGAGTCTTAAGCACTGAGGGTTGTCTCTGTAAACACAATGTTTGTTTTGCATTTATGCTATGCTTCAGGGCTCCTGCTTATTTCTGCACAGTCCAGGAAGAATTTGCTGTGTGCAACCAGCCTTCTCCTTTCTTCTGTGTATGACTCGATCTCCATTTTCCCTCTTCCCTAAGACAACTGAGAATTTGCCAGAGTGAGCTAGGTTAAGATGCAGAGCACGGTACTGATACTACTCAGAGACAAATTCTTCACTGTCCCATCAGTTGGTCTTGCTCAGGGTTAGGCCACCTGAATTGTTTGGGGACCAGACAGGACTTCTCCCCTAAATTGGACTGGATTCCCCTATGGTTGCTGTTTCTTGGGCCCACCCATTTTTTTCTCCACATGGAAATCATACCACTTTGGGTGTCTTCTATTTCAAGCCAGTGCACATGAAGGAAGTCATTGTCATCTGAGACTCACTAAGCCTTTACAGCTATGTCAGGTGCAGCCTCAAAGCTGAATTAAAAGGTATAGTGGAGTGAGTGACCCAGCCTCAGCCTCTCTAGCACCTCTGTAGTCCTGTATCACTGTCACTAGCACATACTGTCTTCACAGAGTGACTCCAAGTTGTTTGTAAAGGTCTTTTCCTTCCTCACCTCTGGATAGAAAAGATTATATTGAGATTAATGTGAAAGATACTGAACAGTCACTTCCCCAGTTCTCATCAAGTGACTTAAATCTCATTAATTTACACTGCTAATTCAGCAAGTTCAAAGAAAAGAAGCTTCCAGGAAGTATGACTTTCTGTCATTAAAATATTTAAGTATATTTAGCTTCTCCACTGATAAAGCTGGGATTGAATTTCCTTGTAAAGTACGATTTTGTTCCCTGCCTATCTATATGTTCTGCATTTTACTGAGCTAATCTCACCTTGGTCTTTTGTATAGTAGATGACAAAGGGCAGCTGGATCCCAAAATGTTCCTTAACATCTTCTTTACAGAGAAGTGGCCAAGCTGTCTGGAAGAGGCAGGCTACAGAAAGTGAAAGTCTTCCTAGGAATTAATTATTATAGTCTACATGACATGAGGGGAGGAGTTGCATCTTTTGTACTCATGTTTCACAAGATTTTCCCAAGAAAGTCTTAATGCTGAGAGTTCTTTTTCTAAGCTGCATTCTTAAAATAAGAGCTCAAATCAGTTTATATCAAGCCATTTTATCAAGCCAGTTGTGATGAAAATACAGGAGAAGGGATGGTATTGCTGGAGGGGGATCAACAGCAACCAGTGTGTGAGGAGAGTTACATTTTGTCCAAACAGGGTTTTTGTGGAGTGGAGCAGCACAAAATATACAAGGATGCAAAACTACATGCATGGGACTTTCTAAGCAGCACCCAATCCCATCTTTGCAGCACTGTAAAGGGACTGTGATGAGTGATGAGCAATTTGGCTGAGCACCATGAGATCAGACATATTGCAGATTTGAATGCTTGATTCTAATATGACTCTCTAATGGTTATGTATATGATGCTGGGACAGATAGGGACACAAAATCTTGTTTTCATCCAGTTCAGCCAGTATCAGAAATTAATTGCATCCTTCCCTAAGCAGGAATATTTGTCACGCTTGCAGTGGTTTATAGCACAAGTTAGCCATTCTTTAATCAAATCTGAGAGAATGAAGCAGCATTTCTCCAGGCAATTCCTTGTGATGTGCTCTGTCCTCCAGCAGTTTGAATATTTTCATAATCCAAGAGGTTCTGAATATCCTTGATATTCCCCAAATAGGATGGCAGTTTGCCTCTGAAGTCAGTGTGGGACTCTCACAGTCCCTGATGAGCTATCACCACCCCTGTGAAAAATAAGTTTATATCTCAGCAGTCATAGGTTAAGAATATCCCAACCTTCAGAGGAAGCTGGATTGGTTTCCTCATCGCAGGGCAGCAGGTGGGACTGGGGGGAAGAAGTGGAGAGCACAAGGAAAGGGTAGGACACAGCAGGGCACTCTTCAAAGAATTTCCATAAGGTGTCCAACACTGCAAGTGAAAGAGAAGAGAAGAGAAGAGAAGAAAAGAGAAGAGAAGAGAAGAGAAGAGAAGAGAAGAGAAGAGAAGAGAAGAGAAGAGAAGAGAAGAGAAGAGAAGAGAAGAGAAGAGAAGAGAAGAGAAGAGAAGAGAAAGAAAGAAAGAGAGAGAAAGAAAGAGAGAAAGAAGAGAAACACAAAGTACTGAATTTTGTCCGACTGTCTCCAGAAAGAACCTGCCTTCCTGGAAATTACCACAAAACGGATTTGTAGATGAGCCATCATACTGTCTATGAAATTATAATGAGACTTTGAAAAGGTGCAATCTGGTAAGATGAGAGCAGATAAGGAAAAAATTGTGGGATATCACAGATAAGGGAGAAACCTGGGAAATTGAGCTGTTGGGTGTGTCAGTGTTTGAGAAACAGTGGAAAAATATTTTCCATGAATAGAAAAGGAGGCAGTGAAAAGGATTTGAGATTACAGGATATAGACAATAAAAGGTGTTACTTCGTATAGTCGTTATTGAGTGAGCTTTGAGAAGGAGCAGCTTCAAAGCAGAAATGTTGTTGCTTGCTTTGAGTTTTGAACACCTCCCTTCCCAAAGAAACCCTGCATTTCAGCAAAGCAGGAAAGTAAAATAAATCTGTTGGAACAATCTTCTTGAGAAAGTGTTACTACTCCATCCAGTCAGTTCCAAAGCAGATGAAGATGAAAAATAGAGAAGAAAAACATTGTTTTCAACAAAAAATCATTATCTTCATATGTGACAGGAAGGATTCATTAACCAGCAAAGCATATTGCAGGAAATTATGAAGAAGCAGACATCAGAGGGCCCTGGTCAAGTCCTTCATATTGCTTGTCTTTTAAATGAGCCTAAAGATAATTCAATTATCCTGCTATTCTATTTTAATCAAATTGTGCTATAATCTCTTTCAGGGAAACATTTTTCTAAGGGAGTCTGAGCACAACTGCAGAATCACAGAATTGTTTAGGTTGGAAAAGACCTCTGAGATCACCTTTGACTAATCTCCACCTTGTCAACTAAACCACAGTACTAAGTGCCAGATCCAGTCATTTCTTAAACACCTCCAGGGATGATGACTCCACCACCTCCCTGGACAGTCCATTTCAATGTTTAATAACCCTTTCCTTGAAGAAATTCTTCCTGATGTGCAGTCTGAACCTCCCCTGGCACAGCTTGAGGCCATGTCCTCTCATCCTGTTGCTGGTTATCTGAGAGAAGAGACCGACCTTCACCTGACTACAACCTCCTTTCAGGGAGTTGTAGAGAGTGATAAGGTCTCTCCACGGTATCAAAAGCTTTGCTCAAGTCCTGGTAGACACATCCACAATCTTTCCTTCATCCACTAGATGAGTTATTTGGTCATAAAAGGTCAGGTTGGTGAGGCAGGATCTGCCTTTCCCAAAGCCCTCTGGCTAGGCCTGATCCCTGGTTGCCCTGTATGTACCATGTGATGTCACTCAAGATGATTGGTTCTGTTACTTTAAATAAAGCAAAGAAACCAAATGAAGGCAGCTATACTCGAGCAGCAATGGAAAGAGGAAGACAGAGTTTGCACTGAGAGGACTAGTTCATTCCACTCACAGAAAACCTTGGCCTTTTTTTCCTTGATCAGAATTCCCTGTAGAAACTACCACGAAGACCCAGCAGGGTCACAGTTGAAGTCAAAGTCTGCCGCAAACCTGACTGAATCAAATTCCAAGTCTGAGAATGAATCAGGGTCACTGGATAAGAACCACAGGGGTTTTTTGATGAAAAAGATTTTGTGAATTTCTGATGAAATATAAGCCTGGCTGTATCCACCTATTTTTTTTTCTAACAGGCTCCCAGGGTGCCCAGTGCTTCTTTATTCAGCCTGAGAGAGTTAGTGAATACAGGATATTTATGATCCTGTGCTCCCAAGCTCATTTTCAGTTCAGAAGCTAAACAAAATGTTCTGAATGTTGCCCTACCCCAATTACCTTTCTCTCCTGTTAAAAAAAGAACATAAACAAACAAAAAAATACACTTTGTTCTGAAAGGAACCAAAGCTTGTCAGGATATCAGAATTTCTTGCCCAAGATTAATTTTAACTTTCCGCTAATGTTGCTCTTGCTGCTCTTTTCTCTTTTCCACTAGCCCTTTTCCAAGGCACCATGTTTAATGTTTTATCAAAGTGCTGGTCTGTCTCAGTTCTCATGTCATAAATGTTAGTGACTTCATTAAAGAAAATTACCAGCCAATCTGAGCCTTCTGCTCCACTATGAGCATGTTCTGATGCATCCTATCAGACTTGCACTTCCAGGTCTCTGGTGATGTGTTCCTCCAAAAGTCTTAAATGCCATTATGGTCGTACTTAGGTGTCTATAGTCCTCAAGGGTGTTCTCCCTCCTTCTTGTTAAAATTAAATATCTCTTCAGTTATTCTCCGGGTCAAGCTGGGAAATTTGTTAAAGATCTTTGCTTCTGAGTTGGCAATTTCATGAGACAGATGTTCAGGATTTGCAGTTAATCAGCTCACTCTTCACCTTCAGCCAGTATTCAACAAACTCCCAAAGCCGAATTCTCTTCTCCAAGAGGGGCATTTAATTTCTGTCCATACATTGCCATTTGAAATTTCTGCTTTACTTCAACATCATCATCAAAACCTGAGACAAAACACCAGGCCAACCGAAATGTACATCCTATCTGTGTTCAGCATCACTCCATTGTTCTTTTGTTTCAAAGGGACAAATCTGTGAGTACTAGCATCAATCTTTTATTAAAATCTAGCATATCTTGATTCTTGGCAATCCTTCTTTTACCCCTTGTAGTGGTTTGGTTTGCTAACCCATGACACCCCTATACATCCTGATGTTTCAGCTGTGTCCTTTTCATCAGTTTGCTTTTCCTCTTAGTCTCTGTGCTTATTCCTACTATGTCTCAAACTGCTGGTGACATGAATTCCCTCTCCCAAACTTTGATCTCCATGGGCTTATTCTCCCTTTTAAATTAAACCAGATTAGCCTATGATTTTATGTTTCAGGGTTATTTATATTTTTGTGATCAATATCTATTTTCCTTTTTTATTTTTTTAACATACTCACTCCCTCCACATCCAGCAACGAAATGCCTCCACTTCTCTTCCTTTCATTGTGGACTTGACAAAGGAATCGATGAGCTGTCACATCCAGGATTATTTGTGTCCTTCTGCTGCTGGTAGCAGTTGTTCTCCAGACTATTGCAAATCACTTCAGATGATTTGTAGATATTATCCTGACTTTACACGCAGCCCTAATGGCACAGCTGACTTGTGTTTTGTGGAACAGCCAAATCACAGATCTTGTAAAACTGAGACAAATAATATATTTAAACGAGATTTAAAAAAATAAAAGCGGTTAAAACAGATAAACCAGGTAAGTCAATTGAAGCTATGCCAACATTTAACATTATAATTCTAAAGGTAACAGCATAGTACTTATTTAAACTCTCATTGTATCTCTTGGTAGGTAAAGGAAGAAGTAATTAAGCAATAAAAACTTATGAAAGGACACATTACTAATTTTACACTTAATTCTATCCAAGTAATCAACAATTTTTCCCTACTAATCTCTGTCTCTTAACATCCAATATGAAGTAATATTGTCCTTTAATTTTTGCATTCACTTAAATATAAATTTGAATTTCTCTTCAATTGAAAATAATTTTGGGGTTTGGCTTTCCATTTAAATTAGAAACATCATAAAGGCACTTGTTCTTTTTTTCTCTGAAAGGCCACACAATTTAATAAATATTTTTAACTGTTTTGAACTGTGTAATAGTTACAAGAAAGGCAAGTTGATCGCTTCAAAATTCTAAGGAAAATTTCTTTTAAAATTCTGAATTTCATACACTGTTGTGAACAACAGCTTTGTTTATTTTCAGCACAAGAACAATCTTCTTCAATTTCCCAGATCATATTGTGTTATTCCCAGATTGTATTATTGTTTGCCAGAACTTCCACAATAAAAAACAGCTGGGAAAGAGGGACACTGCAGTGTTTCAACAGGAATATTCCTGTACCATCAGAAATAATCTCAGTGTATGTAGTAAATCATAATGACAGTGTGGCATCTTTGCACATCTTAGAATATGTGCTTCAGTGCTGTGATTTTTGGCAAAAGGAAATTGATGGTGGAACAGGAGTTCAAGCCTGCTTTCCAGAGAACCAGCTGAAGAAATACAGGGTCCACTTCTCCTAATAGTTCTGTTCCAGAGAGATGACTGTTCCCTGGAGAGGGACTTCACATCCACATTGTCCGTCTTGAGCTGATCACACCTGGGGTAGATGCACCTGCCTGAAAGACTTTGTTAATTTTAGGGCAGTGTAAAATTTATATTTAAAAGAGAACTTTTTTTTCTGCCTTTTTTGTCTGGTTTCGCTCCAGAAACAAACCAACAAAAATGATAAAAATCTCCAATGTTAAAACCGTTAAAATAATGAAATCAGAGCTCTGTTATAGAATCATAGAAGGTTAAAGGTTGGAAGGGAGCTTTGGAACCATCTATTTCCAAACCCTCTGCCCTGGGAAGGGACAATTGCCACTAGTCCAGGTTGTTCAAAGCCCCATCCAACCTGGCCTTGAACGCTTCCAGAGATGGGGCACCCACAACCTCCCTGGGCAACCTGTTGCAACCTGTTCTAGTATCTCACCACCCTCACAGCAAAGAAAATAATTTCATCCTAATATCTAACCTAAATTTCCCCTCTGTCATCTTGTGTCCATTCCTCTTTGTTCTAGCACTACATTTCCTGATAAACAATCCCTCCTGTTTCCCTGGAACCCCTCTACTGTTACTAAATTAAGCCCATTTTGGATGCTATGTTAAATGTATGTTATCATCATAACTTTATTAAAGCTGTCCTCATAATCTTACTAATTTTTGCCAGCATAACTTTGCAAATATAACTGAAATTGAAATAGGGCTCCACTAATTGTGAAAGTTTTCCTTGCCACACTCAGTTATAAAAAGCTGATATTGCCTGTCATTATTACAAAAGTAAATACCAGATTCACCGTAAGAGAAGATTTAAACAACAGGTTCATTGTTGGATGGGGCTTCAGAATGTAAAGAAACCCAACACATATTCTTCCAGAGCAGGGATTTGCCCAGGAACAGTGCTGAGAAGCTGGAAAGGCCTTTTAGCTTAGCATTACATGTGGATCCTGCATCACGCAAATCAGTGCCACATAATGTATTTCTCCACCAGGCAAATATGGCCTGGGGTTACAGCTTAGCAAAGTATCTACACTTTTCTGTTTAGACACAAGGACAAAGCCAGAAGTATTAGTTCCACCATACACTTCCACTTAACAGCACAGCCATAGCCTCATATATGTCAAACACATCACGGCCTTGACAATGGAAACAGTGCATGGCTATCTCAGACTGTCACTAACTTCTAGTAAAAGCAGTCAGCCTGATCCCAAGCCTGGCATTTTCTCCTCCTTCTCACATTCCTTTGACCTAGTAGCTGAAGATAGAGCACAGGTTAGACAGGAGAGAATGCCCTCCTCAGGAGAAATACTGAGTGAAGAAAAACGGACTGACAGAACCAATTTTTTTTTTTAATAGGAATTACTGTAAAGGTGGAGGTATCAAAGGTTCATCACACAGAGTAATATCCAGTGCCAATTCTCCCTAACCTGAATACAGGTGGGGTCCATTTTGAGTTTACATCTTCCCAGAGCACCAAGTCCTAAGCCCTCCTGCCACTCTATCCAAATTACCTTTGTGTTTGACTGTCCTTCAGCCTGACATGAGGAAGGAGCTGCACTCAGAGAGACCGAGCAGCTCAGGAGGGCCTTGAAGACAGAATGAAGCTCTCAGTGTGAGGGTACCCAAATTTGAACCTCAGCTCAATGCTTCACTAGTCAGCTAGGACAAAAAGCCTTCACAGCCTTACAGGTTCTGTAAAAAAAACCATAATTGTACATGTCAAACCCCAAAAGGGGCTGGAGATAGGGACTGCACCTTCTGAGTTAGCCATGTGGCCAAGGACACTGCAGGGAAGGAATCAGGAAGGTTAAGTACTGACTTCAGTGAGGTCTTAGGAAGATCTAAGTCCTTAGTAAAAGAGTTAAAGCTATTTAGTGGATGAAATTACCTCCTGGGATATTTGAAATCTTGCTTAACAGACATTTTAGGGCAAACCTTTATGGTTTCCCAACCTTTTATGGTTTCCATGTGATGCAAAGAGTCAAGCAATGAGGTCTCTCCTTTCTATTCCTCTTTTCTTTTTTTAAACACTTTCACTGATTTACTGTAGAAATGTGTAGGCCTAAAATTTTTTTAAAAAGCTAAAAGGAAAAATTTATGCTTGCTACTGACAGAAACTTAAAAGTTATAATTATACACACTTCCCCAGATAAACTGAAGCATCATAAAACATTTTTTTCCCAGTTAAAACAGATTTCCAGAGTGTAAAAATATGATTTCTGGTTAGGTTTCAAGTTAATCCTATCTAGCTGCAGGGCTCAATGTATAGGCTATGACAGTTCTGCATGTTTAGGACAGCACAATTAAAAGTGTAATAAATCTAAAAGATAATATTATTTCAAGCCAGTTGTGTTCTACAGAAATTCTGTAGTGATGTCAATGAATGAGTACTTTAACCCTACCTGAACTGTCTGCTCTGTTATCCATTGCTACCTTTATTTTCTCTAACATGCCCTGGTTTAAGGGCAAAGCAATGACACTCCTCAAGCATTTGAGAAGCTGCAGGGGTGGGAAGGGGCCTATGGACCACTCAGGGTTCTCGATGCCCATCTAGGAACAGGTCAAACAAGGCATGAAGGAGTCAGAGACAAAGCTCCAGCAGGATGCCCAGAGGTGCCCAGCTGCCCCATGGGCTTTATGGGTTTTCTTGCTCACCACTATGGCTGACTGGAAGGGCTGGATGTGCATCTTCAAACACTAGTCCTACCCCAAGCTGTTATCTGCCATTTTCCAATGCAGACATGGGCAATAAAAGCTAAAAAAAAAAGATGCTAAAATTTGGGAGTGTTCCTGAAGTAAAGGAATGGGGCAAATAGCTCAAGACTAAGTAGGGCATTTGTCCCAAATGGCAACCATCTAGCCACAAACAGCATGAAGACCCATAGTCACTTGACTGTATCTTTTGGTACATTCTAATGTACCAAATTCTGTGATTCTAATGGTGATGGAGCTTTAATTGACTTTACCTGTCTGTACTGATTTATAAAATAAATAGCATTTGAATATATATTACTTTTCTCAATTTTAGAAACCTCATGACACTGTGCAGGACTTCACATCTACATGGATCAATCAGACATGGCTTTTTTTGCTAGCTTTGCCCACTCCTCTGTCTCTCTCATCCTCTTCTAAATGTAGTTTGAAGCATGTTCGAAAGAACTAATGAGGAATGTAGCCAGAGATCACCTGTCAGTGTGCAAAGAAATGACTGGAAAAATAAACCTTGTCTCTGTGCTTTCAGATGATACAGTATGGTATTAATTCTGTCATTTTACCAGCTATTATTAAACTCTGTCTCCAGAAAGACCTAATAATGTCTAACTCTGCTATTGCTGCCTTTCATTTTGTTCAGTGATAGAAATGTGGCTTCCCTTCAATTAGTCGTTAAATCTTACACAAATTTTGCTGGTCCCATTAATTCAGCACTAAACAGATTTCTCTCCCCTTCCTGTTGATCAGAAGATTTCTGTTCAGTGTTCTGCAGTGATGAGAGAAGAGAAATAGCTGCAGGATGTCTGAAGCAGTGAGCTAATTCCCAGCTTGTTCAGGAAAGGCAAACAGATAAAGTTTGCACTGTCTTTGAAATACTGGTCCCAAATTTACCCTGTAAAATATTCAGTTTCTCTCAATAAAGGTCATTATAGGTAAGACACTGAAATATTTTTTACTATGCTGTAATGTCTTCAGTGTTATTAAGAGTCTACAAAAATATTCTAGTAAGCAGGCAGACTCGATAAAGTGATAATTACCTATTAAATTTTTAACACAGTTTAATCCTTCAAAAATATGATCTAGATAATCCATTTATCCAAGTAAGATTAGAAGGATGGAAAAAATGAGTTTGGATAGTGCACTGATTTCTAAACACGGATGCTTCATACAGCGAGGAAACATCTGGGCTGGATAATTTTTTAAAAGATATGTCTCTATATTACCCTCAGAGTAGCTGCTGCTAACAGAAGAACTGTCCTTGCCTTGTCCACAAAGAGAACAAACAAAAAAAATACTATCCAACAAATAAAAAAAAATTGGTCCATACTTGGTTCTCTGAGGCATCAGGCATCTGCTGTTCCACAGAGACAGCACTTTGTTCATTACCTGAATGCAGAAGCAGATGAGAATGATGGTTGGTGGGATGCTGAAGTCATCGTGTATCTCTGCATACCTCCATGTGTTAAACTCTCAGTTCCTTCTATCTATCTATCTATCTATCTATCTATCTATCTATCTATCTATCTAATCTATCTACCTTTGACTGATCCCTTACTTATGAGTATTTCTGTGAGACTGCCTCTGGAAACTGTGGATTTTGGGGCTGTGCTTTATATTTGATGAGTCATATTTCCACTTCACTTTACCAGATGAGCTCACCTTGTCTACAGAACACCACACCAAAAGAGCCCTGAGCTTCATTTTTCATGCCTTGAAAATCATGAAATCATCACAATAAATACCTACTCTGAGCAGGACACATCCTGGTAGATAATTTAGTCAGGTATTTGCAAAGTCTAATCCAGAGAGATGGAGTGGAACAGAACAGCAATTTGAGCTCTTAGTGCTGCTTTTATTTCATTTCAAGTACCTACTTAATAATGATACATAAATTGCAACTGGCCTTCAAAATGGAGAAATGTTGACTTAGCAACAGAAAAATTTCAGGGAATTAGGTAGATAGTTCTAATGGAATTTGTGGTGTTGATCTGCCACTTTATGCTATGTAAAAAATGGTAGGCACCAGCAGCTTTCACCTCAGTAAACTGCAGCTGTCTAGAGATTAAGCATTTAATCTAAGACTGAGCAACATCTTAAAGAAACAGTTTACAATAACTGGCTCTCACCAGTGGTGCCAAAGGTCCCTGTGTACAGAATCTGCACGTTTTCCACAGTCCTTTCAAAATGAGACCATATTCCTCTCAATAAACCTCAGCACCTAGACAGAATCATAAAATATCTCAAGTTGGAAGGGACCCATAAGGCTTAACAAGCCCAACTCCCTGGTCCTAGTGGGACTACCTGAAACTAAATCATATGACTAAGAGCATCATCCAAATGCTCTTTGAACTTTGACAGGCTTGGTGCCATAACCACTTTCCAGGGCAGCCTGTTCAAGTGACTGACCACCCTCCCAATGAAGACAATTTTCCTAAAGTGCAATCTGGACTTCCCCTGACACAGCTTTATTCCATTTCCTTGTGTCCTATCACCAGAGAGCGGAGATCAGCACCTCCCCCTCCAGTGACCCCCTGAAGGAAGGTGTAGACTGCAACAAAGTCACTCCTCAGCCTTCTCTTCTCCAAGCTGAACAAACCAAGTGACTTCAGCCACTCCTAAGTCTTGTCCTTGAGGCCTTTCACCATCTTTGTCACCCTTCTGTGGACATACTCGAATAGTTTGACGTCCTTGAGACATCCAAACCTGCACACAGTGCTTGGTGTGGGGCCACACCAGCCCAGTGTAGAGCGGGACAATCCCCTCCCTTGGCTAGTTATGCAGTGCTTGATGGACCCCAAGACGAAGTTGACCCTTTTGTCTGCCAGGGCACACTGTTGACTCACAGTCAACTTGCCATCAACCCAGACCCTCAGATCTCTTTCTGCTGGGCTGCTCTCCAGCCTCTCATCCCCCATTTTGTACATATAATCAGTATTACCCCATCCCACGTGGACAATCCATCATTTGGTCTTGTTAAATTTCTTACAGTGGTGATTGCCCAGCTCTCTAGAGTCTCCAGTCTCTCCAGTCTATCTAGAGCTCTCTGCCCTCAAGGGAGCCCACAGCTCCTCCTAGTTTAGTATCACCAGCAGCCTTATTCAGTGTGCATTCTATTCCTGCATCCAGATCATTTATAAAAACAGTATAAATTATAAGAAAATTATCCAATTTGACAGTGACTGTTTTGGCATCAAGAAACAAAGCATAATATATCAGTAGCACAAGCCAGCAATAAATGTGCATTTTTGAATACAAACACATGCTTACTAGAACTGCATATGAAATGTTTTTTTCTTTTTGATAAACACAGTTTAGGTCCTAAGTTGGGATTTACAAGAGCAGGCACCAGGAATTAGCTTTAGGTAATAAAGAGGTACTGCCACAACTCCTGGTTTGCTGCTGAATCCTTTTTATAGCATTATTGCAAACCACATTACTTCACTAAACCATGAATTACAAATGTCATAATGCAAGTAGTCCAAAAACTGAGGAAGAGCATCTGTTCTCCAGCATGTAACTACAGCTCCTGGAGCTGCAGTCTGGAAGAACCTCTAATACTGGATTGCAGAGGGCTTTCTTCCTCTGAACACTGCCCAACACAGAGCATTGAAGTATAAATTTGTGCTGACATTAAGGAACATTTGTGGAAGCAGCCTACATAAGGCCCTTGCGTTCCTCTGGAGCAGGTGTCTCAAACACTACGCAGCGAGATTGCATCCCAAGAGACTGTGTCACTGGACTGTTTGGGAGGGGGAGGCAGATAGTGAAAGAACACAAATCATGGCATTTCAATTTTTTTGCATGATTTTAGTGTGTCTCAAAAGAGACTATTTTTTATGGGTTGGAAATTTCCTTTTTCTTCAGCTCCACTATCAAACAAGCAATGTCAGAAAACACTAAAAACTTTGTCAAAAGTTTGGATTTTGAAGTGCCTTCACACCATGATAATTTTTCTGTCATGGAATCAGTCTGATATACATGTGCCCTCCTGGCCATTTTTATGTCTACTCTATAAAGAAAACATTTATACTGTTCTTCTCTATTAATTTTTCTATTCTTAATGTCTTTAAGCTAAAATAATTAGGTGGGATATTAAGAAGAAATTCTTTACTGGTGAGGCACTGGAACAGGCTGCACAGAGAAGTTGTGGGTGCTCCATTCCTGGAAGGGTTCAAGGCAGGATTGGATGAGGCTCTGAGCAGTGCTGGTATAATGGAAGCTGTCCCTGCCCGTGGCAGAGGCATTGAAACTAGACCATCCTTAAGGTCTGTTCCAACCCAAATTATTCTGTGATTCTCTGATTAAAAAGCAGTAAGGTTTTGCAGAGCTAAGATCTGGTTTTAGGTCTTCTCTCCAAGACAAGTTGTGTGTCCTACTCCAAAGGAATATGCTTTGTATATAGAAGAAGAAAAGTTGAGTTTCGGCACCTCAATTCACTGCTGACATTTTTATTTGATGGTTATGTTAAGAAAACTCCCAAACCCAGAATTTCAGGATCCTGGATAAAGATGTTTACCAGCCACCACACTCTGGGAGCAGTGCACTGATTTCCTGTCCCAAGGAGGTGCTGGACAGAGTCAGGTGGAAGAGTTTGTGAGGGATTTAGTTATTGCTTTTCAGGAGTCATGGCCTAGACAGTGAACATGCATCGTCCTGGAGATACATCTTCCAACAATGGGAAGAAGATGATCTGCAGAAAGGTCGTTGTTTACTCCTGTCTTTTCACTTTGAACCAATGTACTACCTATGACAAGACATATTAAAGGAGTATTTTAAGCAGTGTAGGTTATGTAAATAAAATCCATTTTCAAATATGTTTTCTTCACTTGTTGTTACAATATTTCTCTATTATGATTATGATTAAGAAATACAGTCTTTAACTCTTCCATGGAAAGGCATATTGGCTAAGCTTATGCTATACCATTTCGAAAGAGCAAAATCTGCCTTGTGAACCCTAAGAAATATTTGCAACTTTGCATCCTCCTCAAAAAAAATCTTTTTTTAAAAAATTAAGGTTTTTTAATTTGTTTCCACATCACCATTTTGACTGTAGTTGCTCTGATAAAATGATAAAAGAAATGCAAAAAAAATCCATGTATGCATTACATATTCATTCAGGGGAACAGGGGAACTGTTCTTTCATCACGTGAAGGTTACACTGAATTATTCAATTAATTCCAACGTTTATTGGAAATTCATTCCCCAGTCCCACTTTTATAATAGCAATAATGCCAAGAGTGAAACCATCAATTGGTTGGATGCCTACCTCCAGCATTTCAAAGTAGCATGCATTTCCCACTGACCTACCCTCCTGTCTGCCCTGGAGCTTGGCTTTCAAAGCTTCTCGAGTCTGGAAACGTGGATCGACATCAGTGGGAGTAACCAGGGCTGGATAGTTCTGAAGTCAGACCCAACAAATGGAATTTCTCATCTGAGTTTGAGACAGCAAAGAGCAGCATTGCTCTGCAACTCTCAGCCACCAATTGCCAAACATCTCCTGCATGTTGATGAACATCAACTGCAAGTAAGTACTACCTCCACTATGCCCTCAAAAAGACACGTGTCATAAAAATGTCTTTAATTCCACACTGTTTACCAAAAGTAGATTTAAAAAGACAGCATTAGTGTTCTGATCCTCAAATGTATTTGCTTCAATAAACAGACAACAAAAAACCTCTTTTATTGGCTCTGGATCTATCAGGAATTAAATAATATTTCAAAATTCCCAGAAATTCTTAAATGAGGTATTTGTTTTCTGACATTGTGTTTGATTTCATATCCTGCTCTTGCATGCATACAATTTTTTAATGAAACTCTCTCTGCAAGAATTTGTGGCTAGATTCCAAAAGCTCTGACAGGAGACAGGGAGTGATTTTACTCTTTGATCAAACATCAATAGGAGATAAATAATCCAGAGATCAACATGTGCTGTGTCAAACATCATTCCCTGTAATTAGCTCATAGTACAAGGTGACCAACCTCAAAAATATCCTACAACATTTTATTTCTCCCCAACCACCTTGACAAAACAAAAATGGGGTGGGAAAACAGCACTGTGTCAGATCTCAGTGCATAGCAAGTGCTGTCAAACTCTCTCGTCCCTAGTATACACTGCACTCCCATCTGCAACCAAAACCAAGAAATTCATGGCTTGGTTGTCTCTGGGAAAATAAAAGGGAGTTCAAATGAATGATAGGGACAAGAAGTGAGGGTGCTGTAGTAGAACAATGTATTGTCTGCAGATTCTCTTATAAAATACCTGCCAGAACATTCACTCTGCAATTATATACTGGCTGCTAATCATTAACTTTCTTATTCAGAAAGGTTATTATCAAATCAAGCAGCAGATAAAACAAGTGATAGTGAGGAGATAAAACAAGTAAGTTAGGCAAACCACACTTTATGAGTAACCAATAGTCAAAGCAAGCAGTTCATGGACAACCAGCTCAGTTACAAAATGAGCCACAGTTTGAACTTTTCTTAATGTCTGTGAGAACAGCTACATTCATAGACAAATGTGCACGGATGTAAAGTCTCAAATAGCTGTTCAGCATCGCCTGGTTGATCTCCTAGGTTAGAGCAATTCAGGAGCAGCTCCTTGGAACATTTCCCCAGGGACACATCCAGGCACTGTAACAGCTGTGCAGCCCAGCGTGTGGACAGGGTTGGCTGCAGGTCTGTGACTACAGGTGAGGTCCCCTGTTAGACAGGCTGGCATAAGCAAAGTCCCTAAAATCACTGCATGAGACCCCACATCCCCCCAAGCTGGCATGCTGAGGTCCCTTAAAATCATGCTGACCCAAATCCTTTGCAGTTCCCTGCCTTGCAGCCTTGCTGTCTAAACTTCAGAGACTTACTCAGGACTCAGCCTGCACCAAAGTATTGAACAGCTTTAGTCTTGCCTATGAACCAAATTTCCCCTATTTCTCCCCTATTTCCTCATCCCCGTCCCACTCTTGAGTTCTATCTTTTTTTTTTTTAAAATATATATATATATGTGTACCCCATTACTCTTCTTAGTCCCCAGAGCCCACTATGTAATCTGTAGTTCAAATTTACACTCTTCCTTCAGATATGTGGAGAGAACGTTTCCTTTTCCCTTAGCTGAAACGTACATAATATATTCTTTATCTTTCTTCAAGGAGGGCAATCCATTCCAGTTCTTAACATTTTTGGGTGCTGTCTGAACTGCAGGACATTTGTCTATATCCCTCAAGCACTTAGACATTCAAGAGTGGACACTGTAATCTTGCTGGATTAAATGGTTAAACTGTCACACCTACAGTTTAGACACCTGCCATTTAGTGCAGTTAAACTTCTCATTTGTTAGGATTATAATCACTGGAACAGCCCATTAAGAAATTACCTGCTGCTACTGAAAATCCCAGAACAATGCTAGTCAGGCAGTCCAGCAAACAAATTTATATATTTGGATTTTTTTCTGTCTATAATGCAAACAAAAAGCTTTGGCTACTCAGCAGTTGTGGACAAAACTTTCTATATGCCTGTATGTGTAAGAAACAGAAATAAAAGGAGTACAGTGTGCATGTTGCTAAGAATGAAGACAGGGCTGTTTCCCTCTATCAGCTGCAGGTAGCAGTAATGGTGCAGACAAGGACAGCAAAACCCAGATGAGATTTGCAGCTGGGTATCATAGGGGCCTAATTTTGCTCAGAGAGGGGGCCCAGTTTCCGAAATGGTAACACTCTCAAGACCCTAAGTGTCCCCTGCACACCCACATCCTGACTCCAAATCCCTCTGCTGTCTCCCTCCAGACCGCTCAGACCCCTTGACAGATGTATCACATAAACTTTTAGAGCAAGTACATGGTACTCTCAGATTAAGACCAGCACTCTGTGTATACATATGTAGAAAATTATAGTCCCTGACCCATAAAGTTTACCATTTGCCCAGAAAAACAAGACAAAAATGATGGGCAAGAGACTGGGTATGTCAGGAAGGATAGAGAAATGACATAAATCACCTAGTAACAACCACCTCCTGTTCAGGAACAGCAGCCCACCTGCCACTGCTCAGTGGAGTTTTTTGACTACTTTGAAACCTGGTCCTTCCTCTGTCAGTACTCAGTGATATGAATTGCAGGGAATCTGGGCAATCAAACCTGTCCGTGAACTCACCTGTCTGTTTTTCAGCTGGCAAGTGAGTGATCAATCAGCTCAAGGGAAAGCCCCATTCTTCAACAAATAAGTGAAATTTCTGTACATCCAGAGACAAACCAGGCCTCTAGTTCCTCTCCCATTTTCTCACTTCTTCCCTTCCTTGGGTTGTCGTTATCTGTATATCAGCTTATTTGTGTTTGGCTCTTGTATGTTTCTTTTTTTTTTACATAAACTTTCTTCAGAATATTTTCCTTCCTGCTTGCTGCTGTTTTCCCATTCTGCAGTTTCTCATTCTTGCCTGATTTTCTGCTCTATCCCAACACCAGCTGCTTTTGCCAGGATACCTCAGCTTTTCTTCCACACCATGCAACTCGGCCTGAAAGGAAGGACAGAGGTACACAGCTTCTGGCTTGAGAAAGAACTGAGAAATGTTCTTTTGAGGCACTTTCAGTAAAGCAGGTGGGTAGAGAGGAATTAGGTTTACTTGGTCTATATTATGCCCTTTCTCCCATGCTTGATCAATCTTCCCAAGGGGCCAAGGCAACTGATAATTGGAATTTGCCAACCCTTTTGCAACTAGCTTGGAGATCGCATTCCTATGCATGGACACACATACACACGTTTGTGATGGAAAACCAAGGCACTAAGATGATAAACAATTCATTTGTGGTGGTAGAAATAGTCCAGGAGCTGAATGCAGGCTTGTGTGTTAAAGTCCTTTTTATCCTCCCCGCAAAGACGGATTAGGAATGCACTGGGTTTTACTGCCATCCTGTGGAGATTCACCTCTCTTTGCTTTCTCAGCAGCTGAACACCAGTTCAGCCAGGAGCATTTTAAGTCAGGAAAGGGGCATGAATCTTGTCCGTGTTCCCTGAAATCTCCTCTGCTATTAAAATAGATAGGTCTGAGGCTCAGACTACGTGCAGCCAGAAAGAAGGCTGGCTGAGGTATCCAAACCACTTCATCGGAGATGGAGATTGTCCCTGCCCCCACCATTCCAGAAATGGAATGGAATGGAGTGGAACATCATAGAATGGCATGGAATGGCATGAAATTTCATAGAATGGAATGGAATTAATTGGAACATCAGAGTGGAATGGAATGAAAGGAAAGGGGAAGGGGAAAGGGAAGGGGAAGGGGAGGAAAGGAAAGGGGAAAGGAAAGGGGAAAGGAAAGGGGAAAGGAAAGGGGAAAGGAAAGGATATAGGTTGGAATGGAATTTCATAGAATGCAACTGAATTCAATGGAATAGAAGTAAATTAATGGAATGGAATGGAATAATGGTATGGAATTTCATCGCATGGAATGGAATGGATTGGAATGAAATGCAATGGAATTGAGTGGAATGCAATTGAATGAAACAAAATGGAATGGAATGGAATGCAATAAGTGTTCATAGAATGGCATGGAATGGAATGAAATTTAATGGAATTAAATTTCATAAATTGGTACAGAATGGAATTAAATTGAATGGAACAGAGAGACATGGAATGGAATGGAATGGAATGGAATGGAATGGAATGGAATGGAATGGAATGGAATGTTAGGAAATTAATTGAAATTAAATGGAATGGAGTGGATGGATTTCAATGGAACATCTTAAAATGGCATGGCATGGCATGGCATGGAATTTCATAGAATGGAGCAGCATGGAATGGAATGAAACATCATAGAATGGCATAGAATTGAATGGAATTGAATTTACTGGAATGGAAAGGAATTAAATGATATTAAATGGAATTGAATCATATAAAATGATTCAATGTGAAACCTCACAGAATGGAAGAATGAAAGAATGCTGTGGAGTGGAATTAAAATTAAAGTAAAGGAATGGGATGGGATGAAATGGAATGGAATGGAATTAAGTGGAATAGAATGAAAGACCATAGAATGGCATGGAATGGCGTGGGTTGGACTAGAACAGATTGGAATGTAATGGCATGTAATGACAGAATGGAATGGAATGGAATGGAACACCATAAAACGGCATGGAATTCAATGAAATGGATTTCAACAGAATTTCACAGAATGAAATTGAATGAAGTGGAATGGAAT
Source organism: Corvus hawaiiensis (assembly GCF_020740725.1). Lineage (NCBI taxonomy): Eukaryota > Metazoa > Chordata > Aves > Passeriformes > Corvidae > Corvus > Corvus hawaiiensis. Next base: position 58,145,878 of record NC_063217.1, read on the forward strand.
AAAATTTCATGGTGATGCCATGATGATTTTTTGCCTTTTCTTTTATACCCCAGTTATACCTTTTTTTACAACTTCTGTATTAGTGCTTTTTGCCTACATTCTTGGACTCGTTTGTTCAGCTAGAAGACTAAACATTTTAGAAGCTTCATAGGTAGGGGTTAGTGTGCCCCAGACCCCAAGGTCCTCTCCAGAACACATTCTGTAAACTGAGATAGAACCATCCAGGGGAAGGTTCCCTGGGGAGGGGGGCTCATTCAAGCCTTTCATTGGGGAATTTTTGATAGATGTGCTAATTAGTAAGACCTATAATGTTATACCAAATCTTTTGGGGGGGGGCATCGTGGTGTGCATTGGGGTGCATTCGACCTGGACGTGTGCACCTAAGGATCCTTAAAATAAGTACCAAGGTAAAATCCCTTTTTCCCTTCTAATTGTGTTTGACTCTTGCTTTTAAGACCAGGAAGAGGCAACAATGGAACGGAATGGAACAGAATGGAATGGAATGGAATGGAACAGAACCTTCATAGAGTGACATGGAATGGAATGTGATGGAATGGAATGGAATGGAATGGAACGGAGTGGACTGGACTGAAATGGAATGGAATAAAATCCATAGAGTGGAACACATTTTATGCTCACTGCAAATGATGGGGTTTGATCCCAGTCTTTTGTACCGAGAAAAACAGCAGAAATTACACCCATGTTGCTAAATTTAAAAGATCAAATTGCTTTAACAGCGTAAGCAACATCATGAATTCAAAATATAAGAGGAGTTCAAGGCCTACAGTTTCTACTTATTCATGTCTAGCAGTGAGGGGACAGTCCTGCCATCAAATCATCTCATTGCAGAGGGTGGGGAAAGCCTTTCTAGACAAGGTTCTCCTACAGGCCTTTGTGATCCTCTCTGCTCACTTCAGAAGCTGAATTTTTTATGATGTTAATACAGAATTTCCCTCGGGAAAGATGTGCACATAAAAAGAAAGACAATTCTTAGAAATACTGAAGTTGCCTTTCTTTCAGGGCTGTGACCTTTCAGACCCTGAAAATCTCTTTTCTGGGACTGATTCTGCCAGATATGTTCTCAAAATGCAGGACAATATCTCTCCTTTGTTGCACAAAGATGATAATAAATTTGCAATTAATTTCTGCATGAGCAGCCAATTACTTCATGCTTGAAAGCCCAGGTATCTCACCTTTCCCACCTTTCTTGCCTTACATTTCCTGCCCTTTATCCCCTGATAAATAACATAGAGAATAGAAATTTTCAGTTCCCCTGAAGCTGCTGAACAGAACTTAGAAACTAACTAGCAAAAAAAAGACAAAAGGATGTAAAGGTATGCACACAGGATGATAAATGTATTTGGAACCACTGGAAACCAGTGGAGAAACAGATAAAGAGGACTACAGTGGTTTTTTGGCAAGTTATGTAACAAGAAGCAACAGCGCATGCCCAAAGAAAAAGTTCAGGACAGCTCAGATAATAGGCTGGCAAGGACAGGTAAAGGCCAGCAACACCGATATATAGATGGATATAAATTGCACTACCAACACTGAGACTATCCACTTTCCTTGCCAGGTATGTGTAGGATCACATCCTTTCACTCTCCCACTGCCGAGATCCAAAACTGAACCTCTCCACGAACTGCTCCCATTCGAGAGGTGCCAGGACACAAAAAAGCCCTGAGGCCTTTAATCTTCTCACTGTCCCCGTTCAGCTCCACCAGATGACGCTGTGTACCTGCAAAAGAACTAAATGGGCCATTTGCTCTCCAAACAATCCAATGTGCAGATCCAAAGCTGAAAACGTCGAGACGTTACTGACGAACAAAATGTGCCAGGACAAAAAGCTTGTGCTGACTTTCACCTTCTATTTGCAGCCCTTAATTTGCGCCACACTCCTGTGCCCGGTGAGAAAGCTGTTGAAGGCTCCCCCCTTTAAGTCACGCCCCTTGAAATGCATCCCCAAAACTGGTGCTATGCACTTTCCTGCTCGTGTCTGGGCACCGTAAGGTATTTGACTCTTGCATACCCAAGATCCAACAGTAAATGCTCCACTAGAGCCAAATTGGGATACCATCTGCAAAACTGAGTATGTTGGAGGATTATTCCACACAAAATATGCCAGGAAGGAAGGCTGTTCCAGGCCTGTTCCTGCCCTGGGTACCCTATCATTTTCACCACCAAGACTGGGGATAGGAGTTTGCCTTGACAAAAAAAAAAAAAAAAAAAAAAAAAGGACTGCCATAATTTTCAGGAGCCTACTTCCAAAATTCAGATAAATTAACTGTCATGATCTTTCATCAGACCATTTTTGAGGTGGTATCCAAATTTTGGACGTGGGCTCCTGGCAGCAGTGACAGTACCTTGATTTGAGAAGGAAAGAACGAGCCCCAGTGGGCGTGGTGCAGCTATGTGCTGCCCAGGGGAGGTAACAGCCAGCACCAGCTTCCTTTCCTGTCACATTTAGTACAGGAGCAATCCCTAATGTGTTCAGCTCTGGAGATGGTATCCAAATTTGGGATGTGAGCTCCTGAAAATAGATGAGAGTACCTTTCCTCGGGAAGAAAAGCATCTAACCCCACTGTTGGTGGTGCAGATGATGTTCTGCCTAGGGGAGGCAAAGGCCATCAAGGTCTATCTTGGCACCTTTTTTGTGGGGAGAATCCCCAGACATATTCAAATTTGGAGGTGGTATCCAAATTTCTGAAATGGGCTCCTGAAAATAATGGCAGTGTGTTTATTACATTAAATAGTGACCAAGAGTGGGAACACCTGCTCCTGTGGTTACACATCACACGTGGCCACACTGGATGAGCTCACTTAGATCGGGAAGGCATTGCCTGAGGATGGCTCATATCAGTTCCATTGCATGAACAAGTAGTCAATGTCTCTTCAAATTGTCCCCTTTGCATCTTGGTGATAAGAAAACGTGGCACATGCTTCTCTGGTTGGTTTGTCTTAATACCTGGACCAGGAAGTTGTCCTCAATCCATTCCTGGATTGCTCACAGCCAGCTGTGCAGAGATCCAGGTGGTTCTGATCCCACCTTGGGATGAGACCCTGCAATGTTTCCTGTAGCTGAAGCAGGAAGACATCTGCAAGAAGGTGATTGGGGGTAAGCTGGCTTTACTTATGATGAAACCTTTGTTTTCTTTAAACCTTATGGGAACAGTCATAGGATGTAGGTGAGCTTTCCTATGATCACCAAAGAGAAATGGTTTTATTTCAAAAAATTAGAATATATTATTAGATAAAATCTTCCTTTTGCTTGCTTCTCCCAGTGAACTTGGTAGTTAACACCAAGCCTAACACATCCTGGGTTATGTGATAGTCTGCTCTCACGTTTGGGTGAAAAATGAAGGTTTTTTTGAGAGAGAGAGAGGTCATTTTCTTAAAATGTTAGCTAGTCTGCTGAAAGATGTCTTAAATGTTTTGATGAGAGGCATTCATTTATGTGTTGTAAAGAGATGGATGAAAGGTGCAGATATCCTTGCATTTTTTTCTAAATGGCTAAGCCTGTATTCAGCTCTTAGCTGCAGGCTTTTAGTACATTTTGCATGAAAATGGTTGTCTGACACTCAAGCTGCATTTGCTTCAGTGCGCTTCCTCTAATGTTTCCAATTATAGGCAGCTTCCTGGATGCACTTCAGAGAAAAAAGCATTTTATCAGCGATACAAGTGGTTGATGCCTGATGGTTTTGGTTTAGGCCATAATTTCTTTTAGCATCTCAATTTCTCTTGGGGCAAGACAATGATAATGAAAACCATGATCCTCCATAAAAATGTCTACTGGAAGTGAGGAGCAGTTATATGATGAATGGTTATAGGGTTCCCTCTTTGACATAGTTTGTTCTCTTCTATTTCAGAAGGCAGCTTTTGTATTTCGAGTTTTGAAATAGTAAATTAGGATGTAGAAGTTTAGAGCTGTAACTGCCATGAAGTCACAAGGTTACAATAGCTGCAAGTAAACTGGGTTTTCCAACCTTGCAACTGCAGGGTAATTTTTAAGAAGGGTAGAGGAGTAAGCCTATCCAACCGACTTCTGTAATATAAATGTGAATAGTCTATCTAAAGCAAACTACCAGAGTGTAATTGAGAGAAATGATGACCCAACTCAGTATTTAGGACCCATACTTTGCATGTCAGACTAGACAATTCAGATGTTGTTGCCCTTTTTTGAACAAATCTCATAAAAATCTAACTTAAAGTGCCCCTGCAACATTTTGAAGAGTAGGAATGTATCTAATTATGTGCATATGGGACTTTAGCTTCTTCCCTTCAGGCAAGTGAAGGGGAAGGCAGAGACCAAAAATAATCCTTTCAGGCTACATATACTGTTAGATGGAAATTTTAGCCCCAAGGAAGATGGATAATAATATCTGTCACGAGAGAGAGTACTGTAGAATTTTTGCAGTAAGCAATTGATGATCTAGAATTGCATTCATTGATGGCAGTCACTGAAAAGTTTTTTATCAAATCAGACAGGCAATTGATGGGTATCTAAGTGTTAGAAATCACCAGCTTTTTCTTTTTTTGCTCTTTTTTTTATTTTTTTCTGTTATTGTATTAACTTTTGTTTTGCTCAGATGGAGGAAGTGAAATGAGCTTTGTAAATTCAGCAGGGTGCTTAGCCTAGAGCAGAAGAGAGGACTCACAGCGTTGAACTTGTACCATGGCATAGCCCTGCATGTGCAAAACTGGAGATGGGAGGCAACAGAGAAAACAGGGATATTTTGTACAGGAAAACATACTAGATCTATGAACAGCAAGGTTACAAAAATAGAGGGAATGCAGGACCTTGCACTCGACCTTGTTGAATTTCATGAGGTTTGTACAGACCCACCTCTGAAGCCCATTTACAGTCCCTCTGGATGGCATCCCTTCCCTCCAGAGGGTCCACCACACTTGGTATCATCAGCAAACCTGCTGAGGATGCCTTCAATCCCACTGTCCATGTCTTGGATGTTTAACATCCCCCAGCTCCTGAGGAGCACTGCTCATCACTGGTCTCCACTTGGAGAGTATGACCTTTATGGTCAGAAGAGTTAATTTTTTTAGCTTTCGTTGACCTTATAGAGAAAGTCAGTTTTTGGTAATTGCAGTGCATTTAATGTTGCAGGTAACTGAATTAACACCCAAGGCCCTGTGAACTGATTGTGACAAGGTGCACAGAGAAGGCTTTTCAGCACTGGATGGTTTTTGGTTTATCTTTGCAGAAATGTTAATACTTAAGTTTTATACCTCTACACATAGCACAAATGTATCCCTAGAATTAAGGTATTTCTTGAAGGTCCATACTCAATGTTTATGGTGAAATAATAATTTGGTTGCCCTGTCTGACATGGAAAAGTATAAACATTCTTTAGGATGCCAGCTGTCATCAAACACTCAACACTCTCCTAGCGTCTCCTGATTCAAGCATCCTCCTTTCCTAAGAAGTTTTAAGAACAGAAGAAGCATTAAGAAAATAAAGGAGGTAAAGAGGTAAAGGATTCGTTTATCAAAGAGACTTGGGAGAGCAGTGTGGCTGTTAACTGCCATTATTGCTGCTAATGCTGCAACAAACACAAATCAAATTAGTCGTGTGTGCTAAACTCTTTCTGATGTCGAGGCTTGTTTTACTTGCTGTGTTGAAAAAAGGAAGTTCTGAGGAAATTAAAGCCTAAGAAAATGCCAATGTCTGTCAGATATAAATCCTGTTCTTAAGGCTGTTTTCTGGCTGTGTAAGAGTTCTGTGGTTTGAGTCATGCTGCAAGCAAGCATGCTAGAAAGCTAGGTGTTTATAGATAATTTGCCAACGTGCAAAGTGTTATTCTCTTCAACCTGCTGTGTGACCATGAAGATCAGGTGAGAGAACTTGTGAAGCTTCCTAATGGGGGTATGAGAAGAAGAGGAATTTGCAGACAATTGTGCTGTGGCAAGAACGAACAAAAAACTCAGTTCAGCAAAGCCTTTCCTAGAGTAGGCAGGACATATGCCAAGACAGGGAGGGAATAGGGCTAGAAAGAGACTCCACTTAAAAGGTCTTAAAATACTTAAAGGTCTTAAAATACTTAAAGGTTTTAAAAGCAGGTGAAGGTAGTTGTTGGTGTACTGAAGGATTTTGAAGAGGGGAATATAAGGAAAAGCATTTCAGAAGTGAAATGAGTTCTTCATGCACACTAGAGTTGGAAAAACTGCAATCTAGTCTGTGTAGTGTGTGTGCCATAGGATATCTAGAAATGAATTTGGTTTTATGGTACCATTTTTAGTTTAGAAAGCTATCTAATTGCCAAATCTTTTACCAGAGGTGAGAGTTCATATTATTTTACTTATTTGCAAGTGTATAATTATTTAGTTCTATGCTTCCTTGGGATTTTTGGTGTTTGAAATCTGTAGGCCAAGACCTGATCTCTGTGAGACCCTTGCTATGGAATTAAATGCGTTTAGGGATTATTTCCTACTTGTGTTCTGAAAAGCCTCTCTAGGTATTGTTTAAGACACCCAGGTCGTAGTTCAAGGCAAGTAAACTTAGGTGTCCATGTGTAGGCATGTAAGCTACAGCCAAGCATCTTGGCTCTGTTTATAGGCTATGGAGTGGAGATGCACAGCGGACAAGTGAGCTTATTCCTAAGAATATAACTGGAGGCAAGGTAGCCTGGAACCTGAATCCCAGTCTTACTGCATCACAGAACGTGTTTTATGTTCTAATTTGGTCAAACACTTTGTAATACCAATTCACATGCCTTCCTGGAGTAGGAAGAGCTATTGAAGAAAGGAGGGAACAGTAAAAATGTAGAAACTTTATAACAGGAGAGAAAAGACCTGTCAGAAGGGAGAAGGAACAGTCCTCTACATAAGTCTGAACATAAGGGGAAAGTGCTGAGATGGCTGGAACAGAAGTCAGGGTTAGGAAAACGGAATCGAGGGATGCACACGGGAGAAAGGAAACAGCCACAAGAGCTAAAGGTGGAGGTAGCTTTGGGTGTGGGTATGTAAGAGCTGGAACAGCTCTTGATGGCTGTCTTGCAGGTAATCAATTACATTTTGTGTACAAGCAAGGGAAGAGAGGAAACTAATTATGCGTCCAGCCCCATTTGAGGTTTTTGGAATAAGGAAGCTCTGAAAGAGGGGGAACGTACTGCAGCAGGTCATTTGTCATCACACACTGTGGTTTGAGGCTGGATTTGTGGTGGCAGTGTGGAAGTGAGAGTTGGAAGATTCAATTACCATCACTGCTTTTACTTATGCAGTGAATTATCTCTCAGCACTGTGTGTCTGCTCTCTCCCATGGATAAAAGAAAGCTGATGGGATATTCTTTGTTTGTTTTGCAAGGATGGTTTAGGCCAAATTTCTTGGACTGCTGTTTCTAGTTGCAACCTATGATTTTCAAGCAGTGACAGAGAAGATGTAAAGTTGCTCAGAACTAAAACATTAACTTTTTAAACAAGTCTTGATGGATTCTCACAGCCTCATTGGTTTAACTGGTTTCTTGACTGATGAGAGGTGGCTGTTTTAAATTAATTTGGAAGCTTTCACACACAGTTCTGGCACTGGCTGAACTGAAATTGGGTTTGAAACTGTTAATTCAATTGAGAGATTTGACTAGAGAGCATGGCCTTGGCAATGCAGGATCATTCTCTGAAGGAAGACAGGCTGAAAAGGATGGCACTTTCAGCTACGAAATTAGGTCAGTCTAATTGAACAGAGCCTTTTTCCACCTTCATGGCTGTAAAATATATCCATCCATCACTTCATGATCTGCAGGGTTTGCATTGTTTATATCTTACACAGCAAGTTTGAGGATCCAAGTGAAAGCCTAAACATGTTATTAGCATCATACTATAATGCACCACTGTCCTATTCCGCTCTGGAAAAACAGGTTTTAGTCTCCTAGCAATGAACACCTGGTGGTCTGCTGGCTTTTCAAGGATCTGTGTAAACAAGCAAGCACATGCTGCCCATCTCACCTTTAACTTACTGTTTTTAGGTTTCTTGACTCTCCAGGTTTTGAAGGGAGCATGGAAGTTTAAAAGAGACAGAAGGAAATTACTTAGTCAAAAAGAGGAGAGGAGGTTTTGGTTCAGTGCTGCAGTCAAGTGTAAGGACATTCAGGAGTCTTGCTTAGTTCTCGCTGTTCTGAAAAGAATAGGGCTTCATCTTGGCCAAAGTGAGTCCATCAGGGAATCCTGTGTGTCACACATGTAAGCAGCTGCTATCCAGAAATGAACCTGATTTAGGTGGGTACTTAAAATTCCAAATGTCAGGTCAGAGAAAGAGTATTAGCAGTCAACCTGTTCACAGCACTGAATTCAATAGAAAATTGCTACCTTTGGAGCATTGTTTGCAGATGGGAGGAGTTTAATAGTTTTTCAGTATAACGTGTAGAATGCAACTACTTTTCAGCTGTGCAATATTCCCCTGTAATAGTCACTGCCTATGTACTCTTCAGAAAAACCACAGGGCTTTTAATGCTTTGAAATATTGCTTGTATGCTAGACTATCTAGGAGGGAAGGAGAGAAGTGTGGCCCCTCTCAATCTGTAATCCTGCTTGCAAGTAAGAGGCTTAAATCTCCCCAAGTCACTGGCTCCATCTGTTGCTTTCTCTCCTCCTCTGCCAGTCTCTCAGAAAGCAGCAGTGAAATGCTGGTCACAGATTGTTTTTTCTCACTTGAGAGACCACAGGCCTGTCCAGATTATTTACAGACAATAACAGCAAACAGGCCTCAGTGCACGTTTCAGTTCTTTTAATTTTCCTCGTAACTTTCTCTGAATTTTACTTCTTGTAATTGTGTGGCTTGGAACGGGTGTTGAGCAGACATTCTCATTGTAGCAATGTCATGTCAAGTGTCTGTCTCTTGAGCTGAGAATGTCAGGTTCAAGAAGTGCTTAGGTAATATTTTTCTGAGTGTTTATACAGTGAGATAAAATTGGATGGTCTTACCTTTATATTTTTCTTTCCTATAAACATCGAGAGGTACTCCCTTGATTTGTAGCTTTATGCCAGTACAATGGCAGTTTTATAGGTAGTGAGTCAGCCGTAGCTCGAAAAGAAATTTCTCAGGCTGAAAAGTAACTAGAATAAAACCCAGAAATATTTTTCTAGGAAAGAAATGGAGCAGCTGCTTCTAAGAAGCTTAATACTTTGAAATTAGAGACAGGAAGAGTCAGTGTTTTGATTACTTGATTGCAACACTAACCAAGAGATGAGGGGGAGCAAACCAGATTAAAAAAATTTCATGTCGATGTTGTGTACATTGACATGACACTGCCTCTTGATTAATCTTTTTAACTATCCTTAGGTCATACAATTTTCAAATGAAATAAGTTTTAAAAGTTCCTCTCTGTGCTCAGTGAGCACTCTTCATTCTCTTTCAGATTAATAGAAACTTCCAATGTATTTTAATCATTCCCAGAAATGGAAAAAGGGAAGGTGAAATCATACGATGCTTTGGTTCAGCTTGTTGGGAAGGTCAGGAGAAACTGGAGAACGCTTCATATTCTTGCCAAAAGCCGTGGCACAGGCAGAGTTGGTGCTTGACTGTGGTGCAGCCATGACAGTGGATGTGTCCCTTAGGCGAGGGAGACAGCCACGCTCTGTCCTGTCAGGTGTCACGGTCTGGAGTAGCTCCTGCAGCCTCCTGTTCTGACAAGACAACTTGCTTGGAAAAATGCACCCAACCGACTTCCCACTGCCTCAGCATTTTGCTCTGTGGAACCAGGCTGAGCAACTCTCAGCCAGCAGCAGCACCTGACCCCTTGATCCATTCAAGTAGCAGTCTTCTCCATTTTGGGTCAGTGGATGCCTCGGGGTCTATCATGTGCTGAGGTTGCTAATGGCTTTCTGTGGTCTGTCATTGAGATTGCAGGGAAATTATTGCAATTCTCAAACTGGGAACAAATTATTTAGGAGGAGAAAATCATAAAATATGTGGAAACTTTTGGGCTTACAAATGAGAAATCTGCCCTTTTTCTCTGAGAGCTCCCTGGGTTTTTTGAAGGGAGATAAAGAAGCTCAGATAAAGGGCATTTTCCTACAGTAGGGGGAGTAAATTGTCAATTCATGCAAAACTTATGAGGTAAGTAGTCTACTATTATGCAAAAAAATAATTATGCTTGTGGGGATCCTTCTCTTTTAATGAATGTTATTTGATTACCCAAAGACATAAGGGATGGTACATGCTGAAAGGGAAGTAGGAGATCATAAGAGGCAGATACTAGCTCAGGTCCTGATTTTGGACACTTATGGATTTAGCAGTAACAAGGATCCTTACTTGCTGTCTCCTAGGTGGATGGTGGTCCCTAGTGTTGTGCTATGGGAGAGTATTTTGTATATGGTATTTTCCTAACTGAACCACTTAGGAAAGCTGTAAGGAAAAAAAACCTCTGCATAAATTCTTCTGTGTTCTGTCCGCTGTTTCATTGTATGTATGTCCAAAATGAGCTGTGTTGATGTTAGATTTGTCTCCTAGCCCATGGTGATGGAGGATGGGTCAGGGAGCCAAGCTCACAGATGGCTCTGCAACTGCTAAAGAAACATCACCACTACTGTCTTTGTAATTCTTATTACTATTTTTTATTTGGTGTTGTAACAGGCACATATTAACCCTGGCTGACATCAGACATGTTGTCCAAACACATGCTGGAGAACTAATCCTCAGTTTAGATAAGATGATAACATTCAGCAGAGGCAGAGTTTGGCTGCTTTTGAACCTGGCAAACTTGAAGACTGAAATTTGCCTTACTAAGTGTCCAGATTATCTTAATATTTATATTTTCTAACTCTGGGAGTTTAACTTTGTTTCTTTGTTCTTATTGACTGCAGTTTATAAGTATCATTTCTGTATATTGCCGGAGTGATAGCTTAGAGTCTCTGTCAGGTCCTGTCATACCCTGTCCAGCTTAATGATAACCTGCTGTAATTCAGTGGTTACAAATGCTTCTTTTGAGAAGTAGTGGTGAAATGAACAGTGATTTATAAAAGCAAGGGAGATCAAATTGCTCCCCAGGTTGTGTGATCTGAACAGCTTACAAATGTTAAACTCATTTGAAGCAGTTTAAAAGTTGGTACACTAATTAATAAAATGTTAGTTATTTAAGAATCTAGAGATTCATTCTAAAAGCCCAGAGATCATTTCCTCTGCAGTGACTCAGAGCTTTCCATTTTGTAACTGCTGTTCAAGGTAAACTCATTGAAGAGGTTTGAAATCCATTCCTCTTAACACAAATGAGTTTTATAGAGTATGTGCTACTTATTAAATTATCTCACCATTAACACATTAGAGAGGCATTTCCTTTCTGAATAAGAGCATCCATTATATTCACCTCTCTTATTACCTGAAATCTAGAAGGCTTTAGATTTTTATAGAGAACTTACTGAGCCTTTGTCTCAAATGAAATTTTGTCCTCTCCCCCAGGTTGTCCTGGGTGGTTTTTTTTTTTATCCCCTGTACTTTATGTCTGTGACGCCTCTCTCACACACACATCCATTCCTGCTTCTTCCTCCAAAGTGGCAGACAGCAATGGCACTGACTGAATCAGCAAGGCAGCACTGCAGGTAGCAGAACTCACATACTTGAATATTTAGTTCAGCATAAGCATGAAGGTCTTTTCCCAGGTTCAGGCAAGATCCCTATATTTTAAATGGTTTATTTGATGCTGTAAGTATTTTTGCTATCATTTTATACTCCTTTTATACTCTTTTGAAGGACCATTTATGGCAGGTGTCCTCCACCCCATTCTTGTGTAAAGCCCTGCTTTTATCTTTGCTTATGAGGGCATTGAAAATACAGCAGGAGTTTCTCCTGAAGAGGTTAACCTGAGCAGCTTTTCAAAAAGAGCATAAAGCTCAGAGATCCTACACACAACAGCAGCCCCCTGAAGGATGTTTGCAAAATCTGGCTATTAAGTACATCTCTGAAAACTCCAGCTTCTCATGTGATTATTGCTTGGCATAATCCTGAAGCAATAATCTTGTTTGGAAATGCTTCAGGTTCAAAAGTGAAAAGAGAATGGGGCAATAATCCTGCACTTGTGGACATACTCAAAATCCATGCAGTTCTAAAGATTACTGTACACATTTTGTGGAGGAAGTACCTTTGTAGGATGAGTGACCTCAGGTCTGGAAACTGTTTTAGTTGTCAGTTCTTTTTTAGAATGCTCTATAGCTCCACACAGGTGTCTCTGGTGTAAATGGACATGGTAAGGGGCTGATCCTGTACACTGCCAGAAGAGAGTACTGTTACTGAAGTGGTGAGCCAATACTTCTGTAAAAAAAAAAAACAAAAACACTAGAAAACATTTATAGTTGGCTTGAGGTAGATGCCAAGTTGTGCATGAGTTGTTGATGTGGGCACTGGCACGAGGGTGTTGGTTTCCTACTTTTTTCCATTAAGGAAATGGGAGTGGTCTTCTGATGTCAGAATGTCGTATAAACTAAAGGAAAGATATGAAATGGCACAAGATGGAGGAAAACTTTGGACAAGTAATAAACACTGCTATTTTCTGGGCAAGACTGTGTCTGGTTTTTGGCTTAAATTCAGAAGGAAGGGATCTGGAAACAGAACTTTGCAATACAATATAATGCTCAAGAGTAAAAGCTCAAAGCTCTGATTTCTGTCTCTCTGGAGGTTAAAATGCTTTAGAAGGCTTTGGCCCCAGTTCAGCAAAGAACTTAAGTCTATAATTAGCACTATATGCTACCTTTTCCTGTTACTCATGGTAGAACTATTCATGTGAATTATCCTAATACAGAACTCACTGATCTTCCCGATCCAGAAGCTTCATGGTAGGTGAGAAGATGAATTGATCAATCCTAAAAACGCTGTTGATGTGATAGTGCTACAGAAATTGAATTCAGCAGCACTGAAAGCCTGGAAAAGAGGATATGTGTCACCCTAGGAGCTACTTAACTATCAGTTTGCAGTTTTATCAGCTTGCTTGCTTGCTTGACAACAGATGTATCTTGACTGAGCTTTCCAACCTGCCACATGGAAATTTCCAACTGCTGTTGCTTTCCAGCCCAGTTTCCAGAATGCTCTGAGACACCATCTTCTGACAAAGGTTCCCCTTGGCCAGTGTCTGTCCTCACAGATAGCAACAGGTGTCTAAGGGCAGAAGTGCTGCCTGCCTGCAGCCCTTTCACTTAAACTCCTGTGCCTCAGATTCCTCCATTTGGCACAGTTAAAATAAGACGAAATGGAGCAAGCAGAGGAAGTCTTCACATGGTAGGGGGAAAAAACCAAACCTGTAATGGTGAAAACTGAAATGTAAAATTGCTCAAATATTTTCAGTAATTTAAGTCCACATTGGAAAAAAACTCCAAAATATACCATAAATAGAAATCCTACATCAGAGAAGTGGATGGTCCCACATTCTGTTTTGGTCACTTTTCCGGAAGAAGTTTTACTTGGACACTCCAGCTCTTAAGTTTTCTAAAACTGAGTTGGATCTTGGCTAGGGAGAAATGAGATTTTGATTTTCTTTTTTTTAGCATGTATTAGCAACTGGGGACCAGCTGTGTTAAACTGATCTCCAATTCAGACACAGTAATAAAAGCATCAGAATATATATTGACACAATATTAAAAAAAAAAAAATAGGAATAATTCTTTGCCTCTCTCCACTTCAGGAAGAATCATATTATCAGATCTTGAGGTTTCTACTAAGCTCTTTTCATACTTTCTTGATGCCAACAGGGATTTTGTTGCTAGCATCTTTGAAATTGAGGCTTATTTCAGCTGGCTAAAAGGAAATAAGTGACCGGCATTTGCACTTTGAAAGCACATCTTTAAATTATTTTTCATATGTTTTGTTCATTATCTTCTTAAATCTTCACTGTAACTGTGCATGCACAGTGTGAAATAACAGTAAATCTCCAAACTTTACTTTTTTTGGAAAATGTTTCAGGAAAATGTTTCAGAAAAAAATGTGTATCTTACGCAGTTAAATAACAGTTAAATTATACTTTACGATTGCATTATGCTACATGTTGAATTAATGAAAGGGTTCTATTAACCCTGTTAAGTTTTCACTACTTCTTAATTAAATGTCCAGGCAAGGATTGCCTTCTCAAGCTAAGTAGAAAAATGTTCAAAATTCATTTCCCAGACAACATCCAAGTTATCTGTCACTTGCAGAATTCACAAGATGAAGTGACAGTAGTGGGTGAGGCAGAGTCCTGGTATCAGTGCAATGAGTATTATAAGCATAAGCAGTTAACTTGAGGCAGGATGTGATTCCTGTGACATCCAAGGCTTCATAGCTTCCTTGGGGATAAATTATCTTCCAAGTGCTTGGTGGTGTTTTACTCTGGGTTTCCTTTGTAATGTCACTGGAAGAGAGATATTAAGACTGCAAATGTTGGTGTAGTGTAGGGGCACTTCTAAGGGTCCTGAGGCTTCCTGGGCTCGGAATAAAAGCTGTCCATTTACAAGCATTGCCAGATCAAAGTAGCACCAATAGTTACACAGCAGCCTATATAAAGAGCATCCTGGATCCCTTTGCCTTGAAACCTGCAAGTTTGACTGATTTTTACATTTCACAGGTAGGAAGATGAGGTAGAAAAGAGAATCTTCATCTCTTGAAGAAAATGGAAGTTTGTGCCATAAGCAGAAGTCAAGGCCTGAAATGTGGCCTTGTCACACAAATCAATGGCAATTTGGCCCTGAAGAGGAACTTTTCCATTCTGCATATGGCTTCTGGATTATCTTCCTCTCCCTGGACACGCCCAAGGGTGTGGGTGGGAGAGGCAAAAGTCTGCCAGGGGTCATCAGTGTTTTGCCTTCATTTCCAGGCACAACACAAGGAGCATGACATCTGCGAAAATGTGAGTCACTTGGAAAGCTTTTGGCTGTGATGCGTCTGTAAAGATCATAACAGAGAAACATCTGCTTTCCACAGTCTGTTACCAATCTGCAGTGTGCTAATTACGGTGTGATACATTAAATGGACTTCTGAAGCAGTCTGTCCATAGGACAAGCATTTAAAAACACATTATTAAAAGTGGATTTTTAGTATTAACAGAGTATTTGTTGAAAGCTTTTGAAAGTCTGAGTGTGTGTCTGTGGCTCTGTTCTCATAAGGAAAGGATTTTAGAACAGAAGTTTTTATGGGGTTCTTAGTTTGAAAAAAGGAAGAGGAGGTACTTCTGAAACTATTGTTACCTGAGCTTATATTATAAGCCTTATTGCTTGTGGGCTTTGTCACTCCACATTTGTTGAAGAAAATCAGAAGGGACAGATGGCATAACAGACATCTGCGGGTCAGAAGGATTTTAAGCCTTTGAGAGTAAAGACCCTTAAAATGAAGCCTTAATCTTGTGAACTGCAAAGCAATGTACATTGCAACAGATATGGAAATGCTATTTGGTTTTGAATTGGCTGAAGTTCTGTAAAACACTGCCGTCAGAAGCTGGGATTGGGTTTTACTTTGTTTTTCAAACTTGGGGAGCCAGCTGTATGTTGATTCCAGCATACCCTCACTCAGTGAAAGCAAAAGAACAGGTGCATTGACAGGTCTGGACTTGTGAATCCATATCCAGCACAGTAATTTGGCCCTTGCCAACTCATCAGCAGAATTCTTGCAGTTTATGCATTTGTTCTCTTCAGAACCTCTGCAGAGGAAGCAAGGGCAGCTGGCCTATGAGTTCTGTATAGCTCTGTACAGCAGAGTGCATATTTTTAGTCCTGGGGAACTGTTATCAGAGATGACCAAAACGACCACAAAGAAAATGTAGATGTGTGTCTCTACAGCAGGAAGAAGAAAAGGTTGGATTGTCATCCTTTGTATGGACTCCATCAGCAGATAGGCAAGAAAAGGCATTGAAAATTAAATTGCAGCATGAAGAAACAATCATAGTGGCAATCACAGGTCATACAGGATCATGTATGGCATGGTGTGTGTGGAATAGGAAGGTGGTTTTTTCCTGAGTTAGTTACTCCAGCCTTTATGGCTAATAAGCAGGATGTACACCTGAGTTAGGAATTCGCAAAGGGGGCATAATGACACCTAAAATTTTCAGATATATTTTTCCTATTTATCTTGTAAATGCCTAGTCATGATCACTGCTAGACTGCTCTCTTTAAAATGTTCATTTTCTGGTAAATATTCTGTTAGGTTCAAGGCTTGGAGTCCTAGGTATGATATTTCATTTGATACTGCCTTTGTGTGCTGCTGACAAAGAAGGCTGCAAACTTCAGCTGAGTTTTTGTATCGTGGTGATCACCAGGTACAGGAAGAGCCATTGGAGCCTGAAACTGAAGGACTCCGGGGAGGCAGAGATCCTGTAATGAAAGTGTAGCCACCTGTCCCACAGCCCCAGGCAGCAGAACTGCTGTTTCCATAATAGCACTGCACAGAACTGGAAGCTGAAAAAGAAGGAAGTCTGAAGGTGTGAATATAGAAAATGCTATTTGTTCAGGCAGAGCTGTTGCTAAACTATAGTTAGCGCTCCTACAGAACTCAGTCTTGGCACAGGATAAAACAACATTACATCTTTTGAAGCTTTTCACTCAGTACTTGAGAGAGTGTGCAGTATGAAAGACCAAACCAAGACAATACGATGGTGAAAAAAGTTTTGATGTCTTTGATATCTTCTTGAACACAGTTTGTGCTCTAGGTGGACTGCATAATGTACATGCTGCCATTGTCTTCAGGTCAAAATGGATGCTAACTGCTAACAAGATATGCCATCTGTACAGCTTCCAGTGGGAGCCATGGGTGAGTTTGGGCTGGAGTGTGCATCCTTTCCAGAACTGTACTAGAGAGCCAAGTGTGCTCAGAGCTGCATGAGGCAGTCAATGGTTTCCCTGTGGTAAGAGGATCCACTGCTGCTGAATTTAGCTTGTTGTCCTTAGGATTTCCAGTTATTTTTGAAAGCCACTGTAGCCTGCCTTGATATGATTGCTTTCTCCAGCCCTCAGGAGCAATGGCTTTGCTTTCCACAGCAACTCAACACTCTGCTTTGGACACAAAATAGAGAAGGCTCTGATATCATGGCTCAGTGGTAGATAACAGCATCTGTGCTGAAAGCACCAACTTTAAATGGCTGTCAGAGCATCCACTGAGATTTCTGAGGGCTCATGTAAGATTACTGTCTCTGCTGCTTTAAAGCAATTTTTCCTTGCTCTTGTTTCTTGAGCTACCACTGCTTGTCCTTTAGAAATAGTATGTGAGAAATGAGGGTAATCCTGTCAAACTAAGATACTGTTGTCACACTGGGGAGTGGGGGGAAATGTGTTTACTTTTTAGAATGGTACTCAGGCAGGTACCTCCCTGTGAATATTACTTCTGAAAATATCACCACACCAGGCTTTCATAAAGATCCTACTTGGGCTGAACTTTTCCCTAATTTTAAGCATTAAGATGCCATCCAAAGCCCATTCCTCTCTAAATTCCTGTCTTCCTAGCCAACAAGAAATGCAAAAAGCTGCTGGAGTCTAGATAGAGGCTATGCCACTCTTTCCACGTGGACAAGAACAGTGCAGTTCATATTGCACTGATATTACAAAACTGCAGATCCCAAATGACCTGTTTTCTTACTGGTTTATGCTGGAGGCCTGGTAACAACCACTTTTAAGTGATGTATTTTAGAAAATGGTTATTGGGTGATTAATAAGGAAAAAACAGACTTCATGATTCTGATTGTTCACCTTAAGAAAGTAATGGGAAAGTCCTGCTACTAAAACAACTTAATTTTGCTTCTAGTTTACACTTATGAAGCATTGAGTGTTACAGGAATTACCTGAGATCCCTAGGTCAGGTTTCATGAGGTCAGTGTCACACAGACAAAAGACAGGATTTGAGCTTTCTTTAAATGTAAGATAAGCAAAGAACAGTACAAAAGCTACGAGAGTAACAAAGCTATTTGAAAATAAAACACTAAAAAACTTGTTTATTCTTGATTAGTCTGGCATATTCTTGAGTAAAAGTCTTATGTTGCCTGCTCTTTTATTGAACCATTGAAGGCACTTCTGGTTAGTTATTGGTTTCCTGCCCATAAGCAGCATCTTTTACATGTCTGGTTTGTCTTTCCACATGTCACAGATTTCCTGTTTGTGTTCTGCTGTTGCAGTGGGAAGGAAATTCAAATTCTAAGTATTTTTTTCCTTTGATATGAGCTATCAAAGTTAGGAGGAGAAGTCAAAACAATAAACTGTTTTATCTACCAGTATGCTGATAAACAGAAGAGGCCAACAGCAAGGAGGCAGAATTTGCAGGAGGCAAACAAGGATATGTTAGCAAAAACTAGAAAAGTTTGCAATGCATTGGCAGGACCTCCCAGAGCTGCAAAGATCTGAAGTGTCATAGCAGATGAGATTAAATTCGAGCCGGTGCCAACTAGCAGATGTTGGAAGCAAGAATTCCAGCACGGATGAGGTCGACTTTGTTGCGAGCAGCCAGAAGGAAGAGCAAGGTTTTAATCTTAACAATTCAAGAGAACAGATGCTTATTGCATAGCAGGAGTTAGGGAATTGCACATTTATACAGTTGATGAGACAAATCCCTAGTTACAACGCATTAAGTACTATAGGAATATGTAAAGGAGTTGTGCTCTTAGGTTTCTGGTGACAGAGAAATTGAGCCTGAGAGGGATCCAGTTGTTCTTTCTCAGCTTGGGTGGGTTATTCCTCTGACAGATATGATTAGACTACAGGGTCAGCAGACTGGGAGCATCACCAATCTGACACAGGGTTGGCAAATCCTCTTTCTTCATCTAAAATAATGTGATGTGCCACCTTCAGTGGTTGTGACAGTATCCTAAATTGTTGCAAGAAACAAGTGGGTTTCTGAACGGATGGGCAAAGATTTTAGTGTTAAAATCTTCCTTGAAGATTAGAGCAGTAACATGCAAACAAACTGAGGTCTGGACGTGGCTGAGGTGAAGGGAAGAGAGGAAGAAATCCTAAACTTTGCAATTTTCCATCCAGCCTATTAACAAGGGGGAGAGAGGGGAGAATGGATGGAGTTCTGAGAGGTTGTTTGTGTTAAAAGTTCATCAGACTGGAGCAGGGGAGAAAGTGGGGAGACAGGAAGAGAGGCAACTGAATTACAAGAGAAAGGGAAATGTACAGGAGATACACATAGGAGCATGAATGTGAAATAACTAGGAATGTGGCAAATACTTGCCACAAGTTTATATTCTTATCCTAGAGAGTATTGCTATGATCCTCTTCATGGAGAGAGACAAAGGCGAATGCTTAATAGTCCATATCAAAGTCCTCATGAAGAACCAGTCTGTGTCCAGGACTTGCAGGAAGCTGGTGACTGGTAAAATCCAAAGCAAGGCTGCAATGCTTCCCCTCAGGGTAACAGTTAGGGGAGCAGCCCAGGGACCAGGCTTTTAACACAAAAGACTGCCTACTTTGACTTCAGCTGCTCTTTACCACATACCATAGTTTATAGAGCTCTTTCTGTAACTGAGATTTCTTCCTGCTACGTTCATTTCAGCTGATACATCAATTAATGCTAGGATTAATTTTCAGCTCTTAAGTCTGAAAGCAAAGTATTGAGGGTTTATGTTCAGATTTATACTGCCACAGTACAGGTTTCTACTTCCACCCTTCACATTCTGAATAAAATTAGGACATCCCTCCTGGGATGTAGCTGCATCTGCAGGAGTTGCAGGACCTATGGTCTGATTGCTACCTTAGCTGTTATCTTTGTAGTTTGAGTGCCTGGAGAGAGGGAGTGAATAAAGATTAAACATTCAGGTCATAAACTTTTGTGGCAGTACTCAGGCTACAATTCTTTTTTTGTAACATCTGATATCTATGTCTAACACAGGTGATTTGTAAGGGGGGGTTTGAATGTTATTTTTCCTAATATTTTCAATGTCCTTCATGCTTTCATGATTGGAATTTGCCTTCTCCAACTGGTCTGACACCTCAAGCCCCTTTTTTCCCCTCTAGATGTTCTGAGTCTATATTATTGCACACAGACAGAGTTTGGGGTGATTATACTAAATGTTGTATGAAACGTATCTGCTGTTAAAGTTTAAGAAAACTACTTCCAAATTGTTTTTATGCTGATTCTATGGCAATGAGGTCTGTTGACTCCTCCTTCTTGCTCTCTGTGGGCTGTGAAAAGAAATGTAATCGTTCCTTTCACTAGTAACTTTCCAAAAGGTTTTTGGTAGGAAAGTTATTACACACATACACACTTTCCATATGAGAAAAATCACAGCCGTCCTGCTCATGGGGCTGCTGCAGCCAGCCTGCCAGGGAATGCATGAACCATGAAAATGGCCTTTCAGGATTCTATCTTTCTGTGTTCTCAGGAACACCAGGAAAATGTGCACTTTGGCTTTATGATGTTTGTATAACCCAGAACCTTGGCAGCATGTAAATGTGGCTTTCCTCTTACTTCAAGTCACGTCCGTGTGGTGACATGGGAAGCTTTGCCACAGTCCTTTTCTTCTGTGAGTAAGTTGGGGTGTTTGCATATGTCCAAGCCACTCTTTTGTTTTCCATGGATCTTCATTGGTTTTAAGGAGGCATGGGAAAGAGTTGTATGTGCAGGCAAGAATAGCTGTGGTGAACAGACCACACGTTATGGGTATACAGTATAAAATACATCTGATCAAGATGGTCTCTATCCATCCATGGTTAGACCCAGATGGCTTTGAGTCTGCAACCTGTCCACTGTTGAGGAATACATTTCGTGCAGGTGGCTCAGTGAGCAACTGCAGGTTGTTCCCAGGTTGGGGGAATGGCTGGAGCCTCAGGCAAGGGGCTGTGACCTGCCACCAACCCTTTGTACAACAAAGGAAGACCCCAGACTATGGTCACATTTAGACTGTGAGGGTACAAAAGCCCAGGGATTCCTTTTTTTCTGGGTCCCTCCTCAGAGGTACCAGCTGCAGCTGCTTCTGTTCAGCTGTTGCTGCAGCACAATTAAATTGGGTGAAGGATGCAGACATCTGGGACTCTGCTATAACCTGCCTGACTGTGTGAGTGTGGGGTGTGTGGAGACTCAAGCGGGGCACCCATCAGGTCCCAGGAACCCCCCCTCTGCCAAGGGGCAGTGACAGCCTTGGGCAGGGGGAGTGTGACTGACAGAGCAGCTCCTGAGTGGTCAGACAGGAAAGTTTCCTTAACACCATTAACCAATTTATTGGTCAAAATATAAACACATAGGGAGAGATCAAAATGGGGCATCCTCAGGTGAGACTTGTCCCAACTTTTTTCAGCCCTTTGATTTTCAGTATGCAGCATTTTCTCACCTAGAGATGGATCTTTCTTCCATGAAATTGGTTGGTTTCCTTTTGAACTTAGGTCAGCTTTTAGTACCTACCGTCATCTTCTGGAGTGAATTCCATGTGTCATGTTCTCCTGTTGATGTTTGACCTGGCTCTTGGTAGTTTGAGTGACAGTTCACTAGTTCTTGTTTGTGAGCTGTCACCCAAACTAGCTGTGATTTTGGAGATCTGCTATCTCACATTGCAATAATCTTCCAGGATCCTGCACAGAAAACCTGTATGGGCAGTCTCTTAAGACTGAGGATAAACACAGTGAGTAAGAGGGAACATGCAGTGTTGGAAAGGTCCAGTCAGCTGGGTGGATTTGTAGGACCAGCTTTTAAATACACTACTGGCTCTTGGATTCATTTCAAACTTGTGGTTTTACTCCATAATCAGCATTTCTGTTTGTTTGGAGTTTTTTTCCTAAAAATCTGAATTGAATACATCTCTATTTCCTGCTCTCCAAATGTGATAAGGATGTAAAGTTTCAATGTAAATGTGACACTTGTGAAAATATCTCTATAAATTTGCAGGGTTTTACTCCTCTGATAACTTCATTATATATTCACTTGTAATATTTGGTGTTGGCTTGACAGAAGTTGGAGAGCATGACCCAGCCTTTCTGCTTTCTGATAGCTAATAACAAAAAGCCTGATTTAGACTCCCTAAAATGAACATGTTTCCTTTTGATCCAATCCATGGTTCCTGACTTCACACATAACCTCTTTACCAAGAGACAATTCCCAATCTCATGAATCAGAGAGTGACATTATTCACAGAAAACTCCCACTTACCAAAGAGAAGGGAGGAAAGAGCTGGGCCAGCACTAAGTTTGTCTGAACTACTTGGAGAATTAATCTCTTGAAAGGTCTTGTAACCTCTCATTATGACCAACATTGTGAAATATATGATTATTTGGTGAAGGCAGAAGTACCTCTGTTGCTCAAATATCAAGTCATCTGCTACAGTACTATGATAATATTGTGTCTCTTATTTTAGACTCAATAGTACCTGAAAAAATCAATGTGGGTTTTTCTTTCATGGCCAATACTCTTGCAGTGTGAGGGTTTCTACTAAAAATCCTAATAGCTACTCAGCTGTGGAACTCCCTTTCCAAATTGACAACTTTTAACCAAACAGGCCACTTGAGAAGATCACCAGAGGTCAAAGCATCACAGTGAGTTGTCTTCAGAAGTGCAGTGATTTGACAACCACCACTGACATCAAAGGAAGCTTCCTGCTGCTCTGATCTCTCTAATAGGTTGTGTAAGTATCACCCCTCACAGGAGAGTAATTTCTTAATGCTGTTTCAAATGCCTGATATCTCTCAGTTCCCTGAGATAGTTGCAGCTGTCAGGAGGCTGCACTTGATTTCTTAATTTCTGTGCAATGACTTTGTGTTACTTTTTACCAACTGCATATGCCCTGGCTTAATTTTAACATCTCTAAAATAAGATATTAATAAAGATGATGTTAGAGACTTTTTTGTTTTTCCGACAAGCCACAGAGAGGAATTAAGCAGGAAAGTGTGCCTGATGGAGAGTCTGATAATTTTTTGTTTTCTTCGTTGAGTACCTGCCTTAATTTCCAATTCTAGCCCCATCTTCCTCTGCAGCTGCACAGGCTTGTATTTTCTGCCAAGGTTTTGGAACTCTCTATGTATGATGAATCCTTTTCACATTAGGTGTTATCTTCTGTGCTTCCCAAAACTTTCAGCAATTGGATTCACAAACAGAAGTTTGTAATCTAATTTTAGGTTTCTATCTTCCAAACAGCAACCAAGGTTTTCTTTGGTTTTGTATTTTGAATGGCCATTCATCCAGTTTGTTCAGTTTGATCTGCACAGAGCCTTTAGACAGATTTGTGCACTTTGAGTACTTCAAACTGAGGTGAGAGTCCGAAATCTTCCAGGTCAGGGAACATTTGACAGAGCATTGCCTGTCAGGCATGTATTTCTTAGGCCTAACTCAAGCATTATTGTCAAGCCTGAAGTAGTTCTAGCAGGTGAGAACCTGGTGCTGATTTGTGATGCTACTTCAAACTGAAAGTTGAAGTGTAAGACTTGGGAAAGACATCTTTTCATTTGGGGAGTTTTGCAGGATTGAAGATCCAACCCAGCCCAAATTCCCTGTGCAATTTTGCGTCTGTCTTCTGTCTCTCTCAGCTTTACAGGCTGGACTGCTTCTCAGTGCTTAATAACCTTCTAACCCAACTGGGCAGTTAATTTATGCTGTAATTGATATGTTGCTGCTTAAATGAGAGTGAGTGGGAGGACTGGCTCATCCTGAAGGAAGCCAGGGTTTCTTCTGTCACAGTTGGCTGCTGCTCCTGGAGGCTTTTTTCCTTTTTCCCTGGGGTTCTTAAACAAATGAAATGATAGATCCCAGATTTCTGAGCTCTGTGACACATGTCACTGTGAGTTGTAGATTCGAGGCTGAGTAGTGAGGGTTTGTTAAACACTGTTGGTTTCCTAAAACCTCCTTTGTAATAAGATAAAAGGCAGGAGTAGTTGGTCTGTTTTCTCATGGTGCTGCCTGGCCATGTTTTCCTTTTCACAGAAGCCCTCAAGAGAGAGATCATTTCCTTTGTGCACCTGCAGTCAAAAACACGGATGGCTCTGAAGGAGATTTGTGTAAGAACAGGATTGTTAAGGTTGAAAAAGACCTCTAAGCTCTTAGAGTCCAACATCAACCTACCACCACTATGTGCACCTCTGAACCATGTCCTCAAGTGCCAATCTGAGGTTGTAAATGTGATGGAAAGACACCTGCATTTTAAGTGCTGAAAGGGAGAAACACATAATTTGTTATCAGTGGGTGACATGGAATCTTAGCCAGACAGTGAAAAATTAGAGATTTTGTAAGAGGAGAAAAAATCTGCATTACTTGATTTTAGCTGACATTTTCCAGGTTCACATGGGATTTCTCTCTTTGGTCATTAAAATCACACTGCATAAAGTGGAAAGCCATCTGTTGAATAGAGACCAGCAATTTGAAGGTGGACTCTCATCTTGTTAGCTCAGGTCAAAGCTGAAGCTTGTTTGGTACAGTTTTGCCATGGCTATTGAACTACAGCATACACAAATGCTCCAAAGGATAGGGACAGGAGCCTGGCTGTTGGTGAAAGTTGTTGCATAAAGCTATTGTGTTACCTTTGCTCCATGGAATTGCTCTCACGGGACAAAAATGCATAGAAAGATGACGTAACATGTTATTTTATATATATACTACTTTTCAACCTATTAAAAACAGCAACTGCATAGAGCATATTCTGTCCTGAATCTCATCCTGAAATCAAGGCACTGATTAGTACAGTCAGTCTATCCTACTATAGCCTGCAATGATTATCCCTAGCAGTTCAGCTGAGGGACACTGTGGTGTTACACACGTCGCACACAGGGAGCAGGCCCAGCAAGAGATGGCATGAGCTTAGCAGGGGCAAAACTGCAGGGGTTGACTCTGGTGCAGAGACCAAGGCTGGTCTTTGCCAGATGAAAAACTTGTTAGATTTTCCAGATGATGAAATCCACTTGAATAGATTATTCCATTTTCTAAAAGGAGGAACATTTTGATAGAAATTACAAGAAAGAAAAAATAACCTTTCTTCCTAAATCAGCCAGCATTCGTGTCTCTGGGCTTAGCCTCATGAAAAGCATTGCTGGCATGAAAGATAGAAAGTTCCTGCGCTAACGAGGATACAAAAATAGAGTTTAGCTCGGGGCTAAATCCTGAAAGCTGGCAAGCATTTGAGTCTTGTGCTAAGTTGAACAGAAGGTGCTCAGCAGGTCTTAGTATCTGGCCTTTATTGAACAGCAGGAGCCTGGCCTGACTGACATAAGGTGGGCTTAGTGTGCTCTAAAGGGCTTTGTTCTCCACTTGATGGGTTTGTAAATCGTTGGCATTGGTCACTCACAGCACAGTTCAGAGATCACTCCTGTAAACAGTGCAGGGAAGCTTGGGAGGTGTTGAAAGATAATGATGTGGCAGTAGAGAAAAGGAACTTCTCGCAGCCACTGCCCCAGAAAAGTACTGATTGATGCTTTCTTCATAATTAAAGAGAGAGCTGCCTTGTGTGGTACACATTCAGTCACTGCTTTTACCCAGCCCTCATCTACGTGTCAGTTCTGATTCCGTTCTGGGACTACAAAGCAGTGTGTTCATGAATCCATGAATGCTCCCTTGCTCCAAAACAGTAAAACAGCCTCTTGGGACAGATGATGACAGATGATGATAACTTGCCAGCTTCCTTTGAAGTCAATGTGGTGGTTGTGTGTTGCCCTGTCTGAGCATTTGGCCTAACGAAAGTGAATTTATAATGGAATCTAACACCTGCTTGTACTGAGACCCTTTAAGAGTTTGCAGGCTGACCTGGCCAAGAGCCTCAAGAGCTCTCCTTTTACTTGTTAAGATCTTTCTCATATACACTGCTCTGACATTATGCCCAGCTCCTGGGACAACAGCCACAGACCATGAATGTTAGTTACAGCACTAAAGAAATGATTTTGTATCAGAAAAATCTATACTGAGAGGAGATAGGTTTTCTCTATTCACACATTGGCTTTCCAGTTTTCTTGTTGTATTCCCTATATTAGTAAAAATGATTGTCAAGTTATCTTCAGGGCTAGTTGTAGTTCAGTTTGGGGGGAAAATATTGATTAGATGCAGATGAAGTTACCTTTTTCCTATTAGGTCTTATCTCTAGGCATAAAAATGCAGGAAAGTATTTGCAATATTATTACTTCCTCTGCCTGTTGTTCAGTATTTCTGAAAGACTTTGCCCTGATCACTCAATGAAATAAGTTTCCCTAATGTTTTCTGGGTGGTCCAATTGTTTAGGTTGATTGCTTTCAGGATTTCAGGCTGGTCTCTATAATAAGGAAAAAGTTTTCAAAAACTTGCTGTGCTTGGGCTGGAACTATCATGGAAACTTGAACATGTATTATGTATCAGCAGTATTGGTGATTTCCTTTCAGTCTGTTTTTCTAGGGAAATGAGACTTTTTTTTTTTTTTTACATGCTTATTATATGTCTGTGATCCTTCTCCTCACCCTGTTGTCACTGTTGATTTACAAATTTGTACAACAGAGGGCTGAAGGAAATTCAGCTTCTGCATGACTAAGGCAATTGAAGAGGCAAGAATCAATCCACAAGGAGAAGTTGTGGTATGAAATCTTGTCTTATTAGACATCAAAGGTTCCCCATGGGAACACAGCCTTTCGGAATGAATTCACAGAAGATTACTTGTTCTTTGCTTAGGCAGTTATTTAACACTCTTACATGTGAGGCAAATTCTCTCAAGGGATGGCTTGTTTCTGCAAAGCCATAGCTGAGAAGATCATTCCGTTCTGAGTTCCTATTTCGGTTTTGTGTTTTCTACACCAGTAGAAATGACACGTGAGATGTGTGGGTTTAGCTTCTGATTATGCCACAAGCTCATTCTGGACCTCGAGCCAGGCACAATGCCTCTGGGACTTGAGACACTATCTCGTCAAAGCTAGGGATAAAGTTGGGCTCTTGTATCTTTTCCTGCCTTAGAACTTAGTTTTCTCTTAAATTTTGTAGCAGGCCTTGCCCTGCAGCAGTAAATTGTCTGTGTTTTAACATGGCAGTTCGAAAATTAGCGCATCGTAACTACAGGAGTGTCAGATTAATTGAAATGCTTGCTTTTCAGCACATGCAGCCCATTAGCCAGCTCTGGGATTCAAGGTGGCTTTCAAGTTTCTCTGGGCTTCCATTTGCATGGTGGGATAATTTGTTCAATAGTGTGACACAGACTTGAGTACACAGTGAGATACAGTGAAGATACCTGGGTGGTAAAGGGCAGTGCAGGAAAAAAATGGTAGTGCAGAGCCAGTGTGTTGTGAGGTTGGAGAGAGGATCCACAGAAAGCTCCCATGACCATGTTATGGCCATTTACCCCGGTCAGTTTTCTGATACAAGTTATGCTAATAATGGCATATGGCTGGCAGAGTCCTGTTTGCACTGAATAGGGAGACATAACAACAGGGGAGTGTCAGGAGCGGATTACTTCTGAAGATCAGCTTAATGGTGTTCGGTCTTCCTTTATAAACAGAAGTACTGTTTTCCTAGGGAAACCAGGGGAAAGATGCAGCTCTACAGTTTCTGCACAGCTGCAGTTGCTTGCCATGCTAGGCAGAGTTATTAAAGTGATTGAAGCTCCTCAACCCTCCTCTTATAATATCAAGTTCATAAGTGATAGCACAATAGAAGCCTTGGGTAGACTCTGTTGCCTTGTCCTGCTTCAAGAGATACATTGAGGGATCCAAAATGGTGACAGTGCAAATCAAGACCTTTTCTTTGGTCTTTTGGCTTTAAATTTGAAGAATTAGCTAAATTTAGCTCACTCTTTTGAATTACATGTAGTACCTAGAAGGACAGGCTCAAGAACAAAGTCAAGTGACAGTTCCGCCCCAGAGACAGGAAAGAAGAGCCCCAGCTGCAATGCAACGTTAGCTCACTGCCTGCCCAAACAGAATAACACCTGCACCATAAAACAAGCTGAAAATAAAATCAGTCCTTTACAGTGAGTGATTAAAAAGCTCAGTCTTGTTTAAAGGGATCAGGAAAAAAATGGAAAGAGGAAGTTGAAACTATGACAGCAAGAGCAGGAAGTGAAGACACCAAAGGGGTTTTTTTTTGTGTTAAACATGTATTTAACAGCTGTGGACCTCAGTAGGCTTCCATAAGAAACTGTGGGGGTGGACTGAATGGAATTTACTCCAAACAGTCCCAAACACTACTGTGGTCATAGGGATATTATTAATTTCTTTTGAACTCTGCTGTTGTAAGGGAGTAGAGTTGTCGGGGTTTTTTCTGCAAGGGCTATGAAAAACCAGAGGAATTGCTAAATACAGCACAAGAAACATTCAAGCATCTATAAAACAACATTAAAATCTATACAGGAAGTTTGAGTAGTGTATTTATAGGAGACTACTGTGCTGGTTTAAAGGTTTTAACGGACCAGGATGAAAAGAGAATTTTGCTAAAGATGATGGTTTTAAGCAAGGAGGTAGCACGTCCTGCAGAGATATAATTAGACTGGAATCATCCCATGAACTAGTTCTTAGAGTGTGCACAGGTGGGAGAGGTCATATGAACAGCCATGTGTTGCAAGTGTCCCTGTCCAAAAAACCTGTGACAGTGAAAGATCCATGTGACAGTGGGAAGAATAGCATGTCTGCTGACAGCTGAGTCAGTGCTGTGCTACCCTCTGTCTGATTTTCCTTGCCTATGGATCCTCTCTTTTCCTCTCCCTTCCCTCTGCCTGCCTTGTAGAGTTGCTGGCTGTACCAGAGGGAAAGACGGGGGCATTTTTTCACGGCCCATCAGCCTGAACACCGGCACACACAGTCAGTGTCTGTTGCCTCCTCTGCCCCTTTTGCCTTTCTTTTTATCATTTCTTGTCCTGATAGGCATAAGGAGTTCTCAGTATGCTGGGCCCATTTCTTTGTGAGTAAATTCCGTCACAGAAGATTTTATAACAGCTTGCCAGTCACCTTGCCAACCTTACCTTTCTGTTCCAGCCCTGTGGCAAGGTTGCTTTGTGGCAGCAAGGAGAACCTGCCTGGATTCCCTACCGTCTGTGACTGACTTGGTGTGCTTTTTCAGCAACTCTCTGATACAGAAAAAACATCTGCTTGTGTATCTTGGATGGCTCTTCCCTGGGAAACACAGCAGAAAATGGTGCTAAGAAAAGAACTAAGCCATCAGCTTGAGATGCATTTGATTCACACAGAACTGTTTTTCACCAAGTATTTTAGGCCACATGGTTATTTTAAAAAATCCAAATAAAATCATGGATTTAGGCCCAGACTCAAGCTAGTGTTGGTAGTTTGCACTTGATCTTATGGTTTTCAAAATATGTAAACAGCCTGAGATTTGAGTGTCTCAGTCTTTGCAAATATTACAATAATTCAGAGAAGTTATGTGTGGGTTCCCTCAAGAGGCTTTTGAAATTAGTATAAGATCCAAGCCTCCAGAATAATCAGTTAAAGCTTTGAGACCCTGCTTGGCTGGAGAGTTGTTTTATGCTTGATTCTGGTACAAGTTGTTGTTTATGGAACAGCAGAATTATTCTAAGGGAAGGCAACATCCTGGACCACTGGACCTTACTGTTTCCGTGTCTAAGTAGAAAGTTTAAGGAAATCTTATGGTCTTGACTGTGGTTCAGGGTTAGGAGTTTAAACCCAGCTGAGCTGTGTTTAGTCATTGACTTTTTGTTGTACTTACTTTGCTTAGCTTGGATGTCATCAAAAAAGCTTCGCTCTGAAGTAAAGAGCCCTTTTGACTCATGAATATTTCACCTGCTACTAACTTCAAAGCCAGACACGAATTTCCACTCAGTCTTGCCAAGTTAAAATCTTAACCATATAAAAGTGTATTGTGCTTGGTGACCAACTTCTGGCAAGTCTCTTCCCTTAGGAGAACTTGTCATATTCCTTAAAACATCCAGCACATGGCTTGTCATTTGCCACCATAGCCTATAGACTTTACTTTGTTTCTTCATAAACCTAATTACTTCAAAATAACAAGTGCACGTGGATGTCCCTGCAGTGTGAGTGCAGAGTGGCCCTTCTGTGCTTCCTGGCAGTGGTTGTGGTGATACTTACAGGAGGCTGCAAGAAACAGGGCAAGGACACTGTAATGCATCTGGCCCAATGCACCCTCTTGGCACTTCTGAGGCTGCATGGAACAGTTTGTGGGTTGAAGGCAGTGATGGACTGGTGTTTTTTCAAGGAATGTCTGCTGTGAGATAAGTAGGCTGAGGCTTGGGATGTGGGAAATCAGCCTGAGCAAATCACCCTCACTTAGAATGTCTCGAATTCCTTTATCTCAAAATGGGTCATACTTTGCACTGAGGCTTAAGAGTGTTAAGTCTGGGGCTCCTGTTTCACCTGCCTTCAGACGCCCTTTGTTTTAGGTGTTATGTTCATTCTGTAAGATAATCACCCCATTTTCTGCTGTACCTTCAGCACGGTGCTTTTAGCTTCTGCAGAGAATGCTCTCCCTAGGGGTCATCTCCTATCCTCCAAACTGAAGGGACAATTATTTCATTCAGTGGCAGCCTTGCTATGGATTTAAAATTATATCCCACCCAAAATGCAGTTGGAAATGTAGTCTGGTCTCAAGCAGTCATGTGGGTCTGAAGTTGTCATCTACTTCATATTTCACTTCACAGAGAGTATTTCAAAGCATGTGTCAAGCATCAAGATGCTTATAGAATGGAAATATTACAATTCTCAGCAGGTAAAAGTATGAATTCCAACTAAACATGTGGTTACAATAATTACACCTGGATGATAAAAGCTGAAGTAAAGTGACACAAATTAAAAACTATTGATTTCACAGTGGTCCTAAGTTTTTTGCTTTTCCAGATTGTCTACTGAGAGCTAGCTGTGCTCAACATATTGAGGGGAAATAAAGCAGAACATTTTTAATTACATTCCTACTTAACTTATTCATATCAGAAACAATTAGTTTCATGACAATGCTTCATGATTTTTAATCCAGATCACAGTGGCTTTTTGGTATCTTTCCAGAAACAGATGAAGACATGTGAATTTTCTTTAGATTTCTGATAAGATGGTATGATTGCTCCTGTTGTGTTGTTTCCTCATGTGAATACCTTTGGTCTCTTGTCTTCCAAGACTTTTTGCAGGCTTATGTCTGTTAGTTATAGTAATTTCCTGTTGCTTCTTGTTAAAATGCACAGAAAGCCTCGGACAAGGCTGAGGCTTTCCTATTTTAAGGAGTAGCTTTGAATTTTTGTTTGTGTGCCACTTCACCCTCTCAGAATCTGTTTAATCAACAGATAGAGGAAATATTTTTTTTTCCTGAATATAAACAGTTTGGACCAAAGAAATACACATTCTTAAATGGGTACTTTAATTGGTTTTAATATGCCCCAGAACTTCAAGTATGTTTAGTTTAAAACAAACATGCTGCAATGCCTCATCCTATAAAAAGATATTGTTCAATGAAAATCACAAGAGGAGTTTGTTTATCCTTCTTCTCCTCCCCAAGAAGCCATCCCCAAGGTTCTGCTTTTCCAGTATTCACCCTAGTTGCAAGAAATAGGGCTTTGGAGAATGCACACAAGTTCCCAAGGAATAAAGTACCCAGTACACCTGCCTTTCTGCTTCTTCTGTGACCGGATGGACACAACAAGAGACACCTTTTCTCTTTCAAAGGTGAATGAAACACTTTCTTCACATGTTTGTTTCAGGCCCTCATTCAAGGAAAGTTTAGCTGCTTTGGGGAAACAAATAACAAAGAAGTAAGCTAGCACAAACCAAACTGTGGTCTTTCAGGATGTCACTGTCATTTAGGGATGGGCTTAGGTGGTTTGTGAGAAAGATGGGGCTTTTCAGCATTATGTCAGTACTGTGGGGTCCCAAGGTCCTAGAGGGTCTGAAGCTGTCAGCCCATTTTAATCTCACTGATAACTGTCTAACTAGGTTTTTGCCACCTAATTAGATCCAAAGAAG
This sequence comes from Corvus hawaiiensis, assembly GCF_020740725.1. Lineage (NCBI taxonomy): Eukaryota > Metazoa > Chordata > Aves > Passeriformes > Corvidae > Corvus > Corvus hawaiiensis. Next base: position 58,177,606 of record NC_063217.1, read on the forward strand.
AATGGTTTACTGGGGCTATTTGTAGATTCATGGATTAATTATTGATTGATTAATTGATTGATTTGTTTTATTTTAAGCTGTCATAATTGCTGTCTTTGAGCATGTAACTGACCAAGGATTTAAATATTGACTCTGAGAATCCTGAAATCCTAGGAAAGGCTCAAACCAGAACAGCTTCCACTTTTTCTGCAACCCTGTCAAGATTTTTATGTTTTCCTCTAGACCAGTATGATTAATGCTTGAAGAGCTATTTGTTAATATGTAATGGCAAAGCTGCCTTCACATTGTTTTTTGCACTCTCTGCAGTGAGCTCCTGCACATTGCAGTATTTACTTAGAGCAGTGGTGAAAAGCAGATCATCTGGAGTTAACACAAACTGAACCATTCCGAGAGCACAAAATGTGTGGGCAGCCTCTTCTGCAAGGAAATAATTCTCCCCATCTGTGGTTTTGTTTACAAGAGGATTCTAAATATACCCTCATCTCCTGCTGATGATTAGGAATAAGCCTTTTCCTGTATTATAGAGTTAGAAATCTGTTTCTTACAGAGTACACTGGGAGCAGTGTCACTGTCAGACTTAGGTTACCCATTTCATAATGATCTGATGCTATCACTGAAATCCTAAGAATTGTTGTAGATGAAGTTGCCCCCTTCTGTGGTAGCATATCCATGTGGCTGCCATGAGGGAACAGGAGATGCAATAGCTATGATTAAGAGTTATCCCAAAACCTCTGTGTTTACTCTGCCACGGGTTCAGGCGCATTACCCTGAGAGGAATTATTTAATCTTCTTCCATGTCTTTCTGTTAGATTTCATTCAAATTGACTTTTGGAAGTTTGGAGGAAGGGTCAACAAACCCATACTTCTCCAGTGCCAGGGTCTCTCTCAGCATATAAGATATGCAGATCTTATCCCACTGCTTGCTGAATTCTTTTTTAGGATTAAATAACCAGAGGGTTCTGTGTCAGCTCAATGCATTTGAAATGCATATTCTGCATTTCCTTAGTGGGTTATGTCCAACAGTAGGAAATCCACAGAAGATGAGAGGTCACAGAATCACAGATGGCTAACGTTGCAAAGGACCACTGTAGGACATCTAGTCCGATGTCCCTGCTCAAGCAGGGTCCCCTAGAGCAGCTGACCTGGGATTGTGTCCAGAGGGGTTTTGAATATTTTCAGGGAAGGAGACTCCACAACCTCTCTGGGCAGCCTGTTCCAGTGCTTAGTCACCCTCACAATAAGGAATTTCTTCCTCATAGTCAGGTCTACTTTCTGAAGTATGAGATGGAGAAAAGGAATGTGATAGAGACTAGAAAAAGTATTTTAGAAACTCCCATTCCTGCAACTCAGACAGGGGAAGGTGCAAGTAGTTGAGGAGAAACTGCCAAACAAGCAGGAAGGAAGAAGGAGGGTTTTCTCTAGGCAAAGTATGTCAAAGTACATTTCACACTCTCCTTGCCCAGGTATCAACAGCTGTTCCAGAAGATTCTGAGTAGAAAAGAGGATAGGAGGAATATTGCATGTGATAGTAGAATTTGAGAAGTTATTTTGTACTACTTGCAAGTGGTTTTAATGATCAAGTTTTGTCACTTACTACTATTCTGTTCTAGCATTTGGAGTGGAAGAAAAGAGGTTTATGTTACCTTAGTACAACATGACTCACTGCTAAACCCTATTAAAAACAGCATGTTGGGTTAGAGTACTGATACAGGAAAGACTTTTCAAAGATCAGAATGAAAAGGACTAAGCTGGATCTGGAGATTCTTTAGTGAGGGCAAAACAACAAACTAATGGCATTGAAACAGAGCATTTTGGCTTGCATAAGTTTATTTTGGTATGATGGACCAAATAAAAGGAGACCCAGATGACAAAGAAGCAGCAACTAGGATGGCACTGAATAAAATTCAATGGAGACATTTTCAAATTGCAGAACAAATGTTTCAGGCATGGAAAAAGAGAAATTACTTCAGCCAAACAGAAATTTGTTCAGTTTTAAAATGCCATGGTTTGACTTTGTTTCTTTATATGACATTTCTTCACATATTTTGCTTCAAAATATTTTATTGAAGGTGTTGTATAGATGGTTTTCTCCTGTGTTTACAAAGGGACAGACATGTTCGTCTGCTATTATTTATTTATTTTTACTGAGCTATACTGAAGGTTTTGAACCAAAATGCAATTAAAGCTGAAGAAGATGCTGAGGTGGCTGTTTGTGCGGTAGCCAGAAGACATTTAGATCCTGATCGATTTTTTTTTTTTTTAGTTTTTTTTTAGTTTTGAATTGTAGCAAGTATTCTTTTTTTATGGTGTTATGTAAGCTGAACGTGTCACTTTGTCTGTTTTTCAGTCTGCCTGCAGTGCAACTCATTTTTAGGACTGTTCTCAGATATTAATGTCCAAGTGCTGGTTAATCCTTGCAGTAGTTTTATAGGGTGGGAAGGATGTCATTTGTCCAAATCACAGTGTCTTCAACACGGTGAATATTCTTCCTTTGCCTGTTTTGGTTCTAGATTTTAAATTACATGTCTGTCTCCAGGATGCTTTCCCAGATGTTGCAAAAGCAAACAGAGGTTCTCCATCCTGTGTGTAATGCTGTAGAAGTGCACAAGTGCCTCATAGCCCCACCCCCCGTCTGACACTGCCCATTTAAGAATCTGCTTGATTGTCAGGAGCTGTAAAGGTGGTTTGTTACTTATCACCAAGCAATTAAAACTCAGCTTTTATGTGAGAGGATTAATGCTTTTGATTTCTCTGAACGGGTGTGGGACACAGGCTGGTCAGGTGAATGAATGAAGTGACTGTAACTCACTAGTTTGCACGTTCCCATTAGAGAAGATAACGGAGCTTTTGATTCTAACGGCGTGAGGGAACTCTGTCCTAAGAATTTAACAGCATGTGTCCTAAAAGGAGGTTGTAATCTGTAATACAGGAGGGTACTAGCATAGCCTAATGATGAACTGGACAGACTGGTGAGCATTCAGTCCTACCTGAGCAAGAAAGGTGTGATTATTTTGTTATGCTACTACAGCAATAGCAGCACAAAAGGGAACTTGAGTCTCAGCCAGCATTCCTCTTCTGCCTACCATTTATCCTCCTGTAGAAGTAACTGCTCCATCATTTCACAGCCCAAGCAGAGGGAGGCAAGCAGGCTCCTCTGACTGTGCTGCTCAGCCAAGAACAGCCTGACCTTGAGAGGCTGATGAAGTCAAATATCACTGCAGTGTCAAAGCTAACATGTCATTTGACCTTGAGTGTCAACTTGATGCAAAAGAAATGTGACTGGAGTGACCCCGGAGCAGTAGTTGGCTGTCACCAATGCAAATGTGCTGGTCCCCTTGAGAGCTAAAGCCTGAAAGAACTGCTAATTTAGAGAGTATTATGGGAAGTTCTCATAGGCTAGAACTGAAGCTTTCCCCAAGTGTGGTTAAAAAAAAGCAAATGATCAGAAAAACTCCCGTGTTCCTCATATGATTGCTGAGATGAACTGGTGAATAAAAAGGTCATTCAGCAGGAAAAAAAAAAAAAGCACATGGAGAGCTATCTATCCTTTGTTTTTCCATAAAAAGGCTATCTGCATGCAGCAGAAAGTCACACAGCTAAACAGAGTGAGAATAAATCTGCCTCCATCCACTGGAAAACGGAGAAATAATGGGGGGAAATTGTGGAGCAGAACTATGTCATACTAGGGACTGAGATAGAAAAATGCCATTTACAAAAACAGGGTGGCTTTCTTCTTGCTGGGGGATTGTCCAGCCCCATTGTCCTGCAAGAGCCATTGCTTTCCCCAGCTAATTAATCTCAAAAGGAAACAGTTATTAGTAATTACCAGATATTCCATTTCCTTTTCTCCATTTTGTGTGGCTCCTCTCTGTCATTATCCTCAATTGTATCAGCCTTAGACTTTTCTAGAGATGTTTTTTTTCTCTCTTCACTTCAGTGTCCTTCAGGCTTGGCAGGGGAGGTGGCATTGTTTAGAATTTCTGTTGTGAAGCATCTGGTACCAGGCACCCACACCATGCTCTTTACAGACTGAGAAGATGGTGTACTTCAACAAAATAGTATTTTTGGTACATGAGGCAAAGGATGACAAATCTGTGTATTATTCTTCCTGTTTTGTTGGTCAGGAGTTATTTCAGTGGGGTTAAATTTGCTGAGAGTTCACAGCAGGTGCTGTCATTTCACAAGCAGATTGGTGACTGCAGGGCCATTCTTCCTAACATCCCCTCAGATCCACCTTAGGAGGGGAAAAAAAAAGCCCCCAAAACAATTAGACGTTTTCAAGAAGTCTCTTCATTTCAACTCACAGGCAGGAAGCTCTGTCATTGTAGGAGGGGGGACTAGCTGCCTCAGAAAAAAATTAACCTGAAAAACAAAATGTGAAAAATACCATGCAAAGCTCTTAGGACTGTTAGCACTAATTTCATTTTGACCTCCAATTTCTTTATGTTGAATTTGCTCCAAGCAAGCAGCTTCGGTGCAGTTACTGCACCCATTTGGCTCCACTTAGATGAACTTCTTTTAAGTTGTCAGTAGAAAAACTTCCAGTTTCCAGAGAGCAAATGTATCTGCTGGTGGTGCTGCCTTTGAGTATTAATCTCTCCATCTTCCTAATCATCTTGTTGTTCTACATTAAGAAGTATAAAGTTTCAAATCAAAGCATCTCCCCCATGCCTTGATGGTATTACACATTTCATGAAGGAGGTGGTACCCAGCAGAAACAGATGCTTCTGAAATAGACACAAGAACTCCTGAGCAGCCACCTGGAAAAAGCCACATCAGCCCCACTGGCATAAAGGGCTGCTCTTTCTTGCACCAGGATTGTCCAAAAACTGGATTTGGCTGTTAGACAAGGAACTGGCACAGTTGGCAAATCTTGCACTCTGATGAGGTGCTATGGGAAAAGTGTCTTTAGTATTACTGGTTATTGATAATGGGCAAACCTTGTCTTTTTGAGCACTGGAAAATATCAAAACAAGCCATAATGTAGGAATAAAATAAGAAAAAAAACCAGTCGTCAGCTGGTTAGGCACGCTTTCAAATTGCTTACCCAGGTTTCTAGCGTCTCTGCATGTGCCTTTAGGTGAAGATAGGATCGTGTCAAAATTCCCCTGACACCAGAAATGTGAATCCCCCCAGCCCAGAAGGGTTAGTTTTGGTTGGGTGGTTTTGTTTTTTGGGTTAAGGGTGGCACAGATACTCAGCTGATAGTGCTGGTGGGGTACAGTGTATTTACAGCAGGTCTATTGGAGAAGGAGGAAATCTCTGGATTTTCTTCTTCTTTCCTTTTTTTTTTTCCTCCCTGTTTGTAGGTCTTTCTGCAGACAGGATAATACTCTCACTTCTTCTGAGAAAAATCACCCTCCCATAATTTTTAAAAGCTTATTACTCTGGTTTTCAGGGAATTTCCAAACAACCCAGTTTGGCTTATTAAAGTGAGTGGCAAAGCTCCAGCCTGCTCTATACTGGAGAAAATATCCCTGTCAGAGCCTCCCTGGGGATGTGCCTGTGTGGCCTGGCAGGGTCCTTCCAGCCCTGGAAGTTCCTAGGCAACCCAGCTTGTGTTCAACCTTCCCATGGCACAGTGCAGTCTTTTATCACATTAATTTGGGGCTAGATCCTACAGGGGGTGATTTAGCTCTTTATAACCTTGCAGTTGTTACTGTGAGTTTATTAACCAGGCATGGAACCTCCTCATAAGAGGAGCTGGCTTACAGTATATAAACAGCAAATTTGACCAAGACTCTGAAGGAGCTTCCTGAATCCTTTGCTTGTTCAGAAATGGTGGTATTTAGTGACACAGAAGAAGCTGCAAAGTCTCCTGAGTACTTTAAAACATTATTCAATGTCAGTATGTGCTTTTAACTCCTCAGATTTTGGTAATACCATTTAAATTGACTTCTAGCATATGTCATTCTCTCTGAAAGGTCTCTGCAAATTTTGACTTGAAGGATCTGAAGCATAATGTGTCTCTTCAGGGATAAAAAGAGCATGGGGTCTTCCTGATAATTTTTTTTTGTAATAGTTCCTGGTGCCTGCTAGGTGAAAGATACTGTGTGCCAGCAAGCAGCTCTGAATAGTGACATAGCTGGTGCCTGGTTTCTGGTTTTCCACAGCATCAGACTGCTCCAGCCTCTCGTCAGAAAATTTGAGTGTACTGACTGTATCACTGGGCTGTATTATTAGCCAAGGGTTATTCTTTGTCCTGGATATTTACAGAGCCAAGTAAATACATTGCAAAAGGAGGCATTGCCCATAACTCCTAATGGAAGTGTATTTGCAATGTGCTGTTGCACTGAACCCTGTTGGATTCAGGATTTTAGAGCCCCTTCACTCAGCACACTGAAATGACACGAGAAGATGCACAGAGTGGAGTGGTGGTGCTTGAGAAGGAGGAGATGAGGATTTGAGTGTGTTTGTTCTGCTACAGAAACAGGTCCCAGGGGACCTCTGGGTCTCAACCTGGATCGCTGTAAGAACTTGTAAGTGTCCCAATGAGTGCATGGCATCTAAATTTTAAGATGATCCCTGCTATAGACAGGGACATCACCTGATGTTGAGGAAATATGTGAAATGCTGCAAACAGGCAGGGGCAGCCCAGCTTGTGCTGGAATAGCAACCAAGGGGATGTTAAGCTCCTAAGGCAAACTCCATATAGCAGATTGCATATTGTCAAAAATTCCTTTGGGCCTCAGGATTTCAGCATATCTCTGAAGACTTGGTTGCATGGCCCCTATGGAAGCATTTTTCTCAGCACTACTAGCTACCTACCAGGGCTGTGCTGTTGCCATGATGCCATGTCCAGTTTTTCCTTAACTGTTCTGAAATACAGCATTTCAGGAGCTTTCAGACAGCCTAACACACAGATTTAATTCAGAGCCTTACCCTCCAGTGCTGTGTTGATGTCAGCAGTAACCTTGCAATGATCTCAATTCAAACTGGAACAAATACAACTCAAAAACACTCAGAAGTGTTTTCTGCCTTTACTTATGATCAGGAATATTGATTATGATAAGATTGGCTTGTTGAGTCCCTGTTTTCCATTTTAAACAAAAACAAACACTCAATTGCAAAACAGACATTTGTGGTTTTTTTCTTTCACGTTAAAATACCCAAACAAGTACACAACCAAAAATACACAAACCCAAAGCTATGCTCCTTCAACATAATCCCTCAGCAGAAGGGTAGATGTTTGAGGCAGATCTGAGTTTTCACATACAAACTTGGAAAAAGAAGCATGAACACCAGAATAACAATAATTGCCGCTTAGGAACACTTGAAGGGAAGTAGGAGCACAGTGTCAAATACTCCTGCTTCATTTCTCAGGGACTTAGTGGAGGTTTTATTTCTGGGTTTGCATCATGTGAATTCCCAGTAACTGGGCTTCATTTTGCAAAACCTTTCAAAACAAAGCTCAGCTTAAACTGCTTATTTTCATCCATTTTGTGGTTTGATCATATGAAGTTAACATATTTCCCACGGTTTCTGGCCAAAGACATTAATCTAAGGTTCATCTGAAAATCAGTAAAAGTTCACGTGTAATTGGGCTTGGATTTTGAGGTGATTTCATTGAATCTGTACTGAATTTCGAGGTTACAACAGAACTACAGCATGTAGTGGAAAACACCTGGTTTTTTGTTAAGTTCCCTGTCTACATCCTGCACATTTAACTCGACAATTTAACTGGAATTTTCTGCTTGTAAATAATAGTGAAATGCCATTGTGGTACCATCTCCTATCACCCCTTGAGTAAAAAGAAGCAAAGGGAAAACCAAAATCTTATTCCACAAGTATTCCTTCTCTCTGAGTAGTGACAAAGACCATCTCAGTTTAACCACTCAACTCCCTCTGTGCTCCTTCTCTGCCTGATCCCATGGCTTTGGCTCTGGTGCTCATCCAATCCTTTAATGAGCTGATTCACCCTGCTTGGGCTCTCTGCCTTTCCTTAAAAAAAAAAAAACAAAATAGAGGAGTTCCAGACAGAGAGTGAAAACAAGGCAGAAATTTCTAGGTAAGTAAACATTGTCAGCTTGCACTTGAACAGACTGAGTATAAATGTCTTAATTGAATAAATGCTTTTAGCTGAAGGCTGGCTTTTGACTGAAAACAAATGAAATTGGAACAGATTGCTTTAAGATGACAAAGGGTTTAAGAAGACTGACCCAACTCTAGTGATCTTCTCAGGATCTTGATTACCTCTAATTCAGGAATGCTTGCGGTGGTCATTTTACTTTTCACTTTTAATCAGACCCCTAAGACCAAAATGTGCCTTTAGTTCATTGTCAGTTGCATGCTTCTGGTAAGGAACTACTTCTGAAAAAAGAAAGTGAAAAAGTTTCTGGGATGATACATACTGCTGAAATTTTCCTCTGTGTGCAAATAAGTAGAATATATCTGTGATCTTCCTCTTCATAACACCTTTGCATCCTCCAAAATTACAGCTCTTCAATCCTGAGTCAGCATGTGCAGTGGAGTTGCCTGTAGAGACTTTTTGTGTATATTACACTCTCAAAATAAATTGATGATATGAAAGGTTTCTCAAATCACAGTTGTTTCTCAGTGGGAATGAACTTAGCAGTTCCTCATGACACAGCTTATGGTTTTGAGAGGAAAATCCTGGTCCTGTTGGAACTGTGTGCCATGCATGCAGTAGGAATTTAACAAAAGTGCTTTGATAAGCCTGGTACATTCAAGGAAAGCAAATCTGTGCTTTGAACAAATTCTGTTCACTTCATCCTGGGCCAGTGCATTTGTGCTGCCAAAACTCATCTTCTGCCAGTGTAACTGTGCCTAAATAAAGGTTTCTCCCTGGCTGAGTGGGGATGTCAGCAACACACAGCCTTGGCAATTTGGCTGTCCTGGCAGAGACATGTACAACAGCCATCTGTACCAGGGTGCTGGCCAGACATTAGGGAGACGGAAACAGCAGTTTGCAGCTTATGGGTTATCAAAGAGCACACACTCGGAACAGTTTGTCCCCACATCCATGACATTATTTGAAGTAGAACCCAATGCTTTTATTTTAAACCCACACTTTGGTGGCTACCTTAAATAAGTGTGGCTGTGCACCCTGCTGCTGGAAGGAATATAGCTCTGGAGCTGCCAGAGGCTCTGCCAGCTGAAGTGGCTTCAGGGTTGAGGAATACATGTAGTGCCAGTAGCTCAGGGAGAAGCTGCAGGTTGATCCTAGGTGGGGGGAATGGCTGGAGCCCCAGGCGAGGGTCCATGAGGTGGCACCAGCCCTTTCCACCACAAAGGGCACAGGGACCTGCAGCTCCAGCCAGCTGTTTGGACACTCAGGCCCAACAGGAGGTGATGGCTCTGCAGGAAGACCCCAGACTATGGTCACATTTAGACTGTGAGGGTACAAAAGCCCAGGGATTCCTTTTTTTCTGGGTCCCTCCTCAGAGGTACCAGCTGCAGCTGCTTCTGTTCAGCTGTTACTGCAGCACAATTAAATTGGGTGAAGGATGCAGACATCTGGGACTCTGCTATGGGAACCTGGGGTCCAGCCAGTGAGGAAAACCTGTCTGACTGTGTGAGTGTGGGGTGTGTGGGGACTCAAGAGGGGGACCCATCAGGTCACTGGAACCCCCCGCTGCCAAGGGACTTCGGTCCCAGCAGCGACAGCCTGGGGCGGGGGGAGTGTGACTGACAGAGCGGTCAGACAGGAAACTTTCCTTAAAGCAGGCTAGATTTTCATCTTCAGTTGTGGCAGTAGTTAGTGAGATAAAAGGGTGACATGGATTGGGAGACTGACACAGAAGTTTTTCTGTCAGTTCTTTCCCATGTCCGAGCTCTACTGGTACAACTGCAGGCCAAGGATGAGCTGTTAGGGGCAAAATCTCTTTAAGCCAGTGCTTGCACTGAGAAAATTGACCACAGCAGCAAGGCTCTTAGATATTTAATGAATTTCAAGTCAGCTTCTTTCTTTCTGTTCCGTGTGGACAAATGCAAGGCTGCTTGTTACACTGTTTACAGCATTTCTGTGCTGACCTTGTCTGAATGAGTGTAGATTTGTTGTCATGTGTGCGAGTGCATGATCAAACATCGCAAATGTAATACCAAATGTCAAGAAGATTTAATCATATGAGCTGAAACATCTCCCACTAATGATACAACCTAATCACAGGATGCTGTTTTGCATGCATCACTGTCAAATGCTTTAAGAGTTTTAGTCAGAAGGTATTTCGGTGATTACAAGCTGCTTGTGATTAAAATTAGCACAATTACACTAATGGAATAGGATTTGTGTAGTTGCCCAAAGGCACATTTTGAAAAAGAGAACTAAATTTCTTGTGTAAATGATAAAACAAACCTAAAAGTTTATTTGAAGGATTATGTCAGCATTGGTCGTAGTGACCCAGGTGTTTTCTCTGCCGGTTTGTTTGCTTCTCTTTTACGTTGTCAAAGAAAATCCTTCCCTTTGAAATATAGACAAACTTCCAAACATAAAAATAGCATGCCTGCCAAAAAGGAAAAAATAAATTGTATTGGTGAAAATAACCAAAGAATGATACAGAGCAGAGATGTGCATTTTTTCCCACTCCATTAATAAGCATGTGTGTTTATGTTATTTTTTTCTGGGAAAAGCAGAAAAAGTTCAATACTTTTCCCCAGCATCCACGCATGCTTCCTGAAAATTGGCAGATTAATCGGGTCTGAACTGATTCAGACTAAGGTCACAGAGTTTAAGGGACAGTGTGATTCTGTGTTAACTCCTACCTAGCTGACACTCTCCTGCCCAAATTCTGTTGGCTTTATTAGGTAGGAACCCCTGTCAGCAGCAATGGATTAATTTTTGTAAGCCTTGCCCACCTGAGGTGAGGCAAGAAGTCTTTATAAGAGCCTTGTCTGGTGTTTTTATTAGTGCCAACTTCTCCTGTGTGTTCATCTGAGCACCAGAACAGTAGGACTGGGCAGGAGGACAGAGGGAATGTCTGTCCTCTGTGTCTACTGAAGAGGTGGTTGGGGCAGATGCCAAGGGAGGAGTCTCCTAAAGAGCCTGGCAGAACAGAGGAGAAGAGCTGCTGCTGCTGCTGCAGGAATGGGGACAGGGCAACTTGGGGCTGTCGGATGGAGCTGTTTGCAGAGCAGAGCTCTCAGAGCTCAGCTTTGCCCGAGTGCCTCTGTCTGGAGAAGGTTTGTCTGTAGGGCCTGCAAGATAAGCAAAATGAGCAGCCTGTATATTTTCACTTAGGGCAGCTGAAGGTGAGAGCTTCTTTGTCAAATAACTGGGGACATAAGAGAGAGAAACAGATTCCGACTCCCTGAGATTTCACTTGAAAAGGCAAAGCACACAGTTCCTGGCCGCAGTTCTTTGCCTTGATGTCAAGGCAATGCAGGTTCCCTTGACCTCAATTTGAATTTACTTTCCATGTTGGTTTTGTTTTTCTAAAGCAGGAAAGACATTTAAAGTCTCCAAACCATTAGCTAGAAAGACTCAAAACCACAAAGATGACTAGATACATCTTTTAAAAACTGATTAGTGAGTAAAAGAAATAAGACTTTTTTTTTTTTCTCCAATCAGGTTCCAGCTTCTGCATCTTGGGAATCTTCATTATTATTTTTGACTTGTTAAAGGTATAAATGTTGTTTTAGTTCTAGCTTTCTTGTATTGAGGACCATTTAGTCTGTTTTTAGCTCTCTTTCTCTAAGGCACTTGGCATTGCTGTTTCACAGTTTATCAGAGGTTTCAACCCGTGATGCTTTTTCACTTACCAGAATCTGCTTTTCTTTTCAGTTTTGTTTTAATTCACTGGGGCTTCATCAGAACAGAGTCATCCTTGCTTGCAAAATAGTTAGGAAATCAGCTGAAAGACCTCTGTCCCAAAAACATTTGGAGGCATGTAGGATTATGAGTTCTTTGATAGGAGAATCCGGGGTCCAAGCATATTTTAGAGGCCAGGAGAAGGTGACTGGGAAGTTGAGATGCACAGCAGGGGTGTAGGCAATCATGTTTTGATTTATAAATAATCTTCTAAAACCTTTGCATTTTTGGTAAATCATACACATGGAATAGTAACTTAGAACTTTTCCATTGAATTCCACAAATTTCTGTGAATTTAAACTAGCTGAAGACATGGTTCAATGACTGGAAAGTAAAATTGAGCTCATTTAGCTGCTGCAAATAGCTCTTGTATACTCACTTGTTGCATTAGCTACTTTGGGGTTTTGTGTTATTGTCTATTGTTTGGAGGGCTTGTTTGTTTGTTTGTTTTGACTATGAGTTCTCAAAAATATTTCATTCAAGTTATACCAGACATAAAGTTCAGTGCTCAGCTTATGCTAGTTGAGTGGGATATGTTTAGGGATAAACAGCATCCTCCTGAAAACCTTTCTGGTCCAATTGTGTATGAAATTTATGGCATCTTATTTGGTTAAAAGTCCTGACAGTGCAAGTGCTACCATGACATTCTGCAATTGCACTTTTCTTAGGATAGCAGATGTCCTCAGCGTCCTGGGGCTTGGATGCTTGCATGTGCTGTCCCCACACGGGAAAAGGGATAATGCATTCTAATCCTCAAGCTTTGGATTTAGAGCAGAAGGTAAAGCAACCTGGAGATTGCTCTTACTTAAGGCAGTGACTCTGTTACAAGTAAATATTCTCAACAAACACAGCATATCTCACACTTTATCCAGGGCAGTTGTTGAGCAGGGAAAAGGCCTCTAGAGCATTCTGCTGCTAACACGGGAAGCATCTGCAGAAATTCAAGATTATGAGCAACCTATTGCAAAGGTTGTTATCAGTGTGGCCTAACCAGAGGGATTTCTTTCATACTTGATGACAGAATCAATAAGACAAGCAATGGTTTTCTTCCCCTAGGAAGATACACAATTACTCCATGGCATGGCAGCAGCTCTTCAGTGGAATGAGCACAGCATTCAAGATCCATCAACTATTTCAGCGGTTGTTCAAGAACCTTTTATTAGTATTTTGCCTAATATAGGGCAAAATCATAACTTTACTGCCTTATAATATGAAAAAATAGTGCTGCTTGGGTGTTTAGAAAGTTGCTGTAGTAAAAATACAGAACAAATCAGCAAATAGAAGTTTGATGGTTGAAGCAGTATGTCAGAAACCATTTAAATTTTGTCTTTGCTACATGACAGAATTGTCTATGACATGAGGCACATCCAGTTTTAGAAATTTTTAGCTGCTGGGCAGCCCATGGAACTCTTCATTTCCAGCCACACAGAAGCCTTCATTTCTTGTAGTTTCTTGTATTGCTTTGGATTTCTCCAGGTAGAGCTGTTGTTATTGTTATTGTTATTAATCAGAACCTTATTTTTTGTTTTCTATGTATCACAGTTTGTGACATGATGGTGCTTAGCACCACATGAGCATAAAACAACAAAGTTCTTGTATCATAAGGGAACTTATGATCTGAATCAATGAAGGATAAGCTGATGTTCCCAGAAAAGGAAGTATCCGGATTTGGAGCAACCAATACCAGTCAGTGCCAGCTGCGAGAGTCTGGGCACGTCAGTGGCCTGTTCACTTCAGAATTTCCTTTACTCATCACTACAAAGAAGAGTTTTGAGGTGGGTTTAAAGAAGGATCATATATTAGTTCCAAAGGAGCTTTTCCCATGCCTGAATTAAAGTTCAGGAAAGAACGTGTCTCTGTGTTAATAAAGGCAGAAGGAAAGAGATGGAAGTGGGCTGGGCACTGGCTTGGAGAAACAGAATGGCACCAAGTAAGATTTCTTCAATGAAAATGGTTTTTGCCTATTTAGGAGTAAATAATTATAATGGTTTATCATTATTCCTTTTCATATTCTAAGTGATTATATTTTCAGTACATAACACAGAAATATTACTTCCTCTGCCTTACCTACAAGAGGGAAAAAAAGATCCTGGGAATTTGTGGGAGTGTGACAGAGTCAATCTGCCAGTCTTCCCCATATTTATATTTCAGGCATCCCGCCATCAGAACACCTCCATGAGCTTGGCTGGGGAAAATGCATTAGCAATATCAGTCATGGCAATAAAAAAGGAGTGTCTCTCAGATTCAGGATTCAAGCAGCAGGACCTGCTCATGATCAGTATTATTGAGCTAATTTTAGCTTTTGATCCTCCAAGGATTTTCCAGACCTGGGGTTTTTTTTTTGTAAACACTCTTATTCCTAAATTCTGGTCTCCAAAATCTCCCAAGCATGTCGGCTGTTGTAAAGCTGCTTACTTTTTGTCCACAAGCAATATTGTGAAACAACTGGAGAACTCTGCAGGCTGTTTAACTCAGTGCTACCTTTCCCTCATGCGTGCATGGGTGTGTGTATTCCAAGGACGTTGCTCTGAGCAGTCTGATGATTGCTTGATAGAGGTCCTTTATCTCTTGCAGTACAGTTCTAGATGTTATCACATTCAAAACATATTTGAACTTTTTGGTAAACATTCAGCATCTCTTTGAAGCATGAAAACATATCATGGTCCTGTTTCATAAGAGCTGGCAACAGTGGTTTTAGCTGCCTGGGGGCAAATTCATGTGGGAACACTGATGCCTTTGGAATACTCTCCTTCATTTCAGCCATGGAAAAGGGCCTGCTAAATTCTATCCTTGGAGAATATAATTAATAAAATCCTATAAAGAAATTCAGTAACAGATATCCCAATAGTCATGTGGAGAGTTGTAACTATGGTGGTGCACTGAAAGGTAAAGGCTATACTATTAAACCAGGTGGGTGACTTCTTTTTCCATTTAAAAGTGTCAGAAATGTGAACAACTGACAAAACATTTCCAGTGCCTTGATTCTTAAATGTTCAGGTCTGAGGTTTCCCACCATCAGCATCAGGTTCAGTGGTTATGAAGTGAGGTGACTTACAAGACCTCAGCAAAATCTAAACACCAGACTTGACTGGAAGCAGAGAACATCACCCTTTTCCACGTGGTGGTCTTTTTCAGGGACACCCTTAAAACAGAATTTGTGAGTCTCATCTACCCCCAGACTGACTGGTTGACTGATTGATTGATCAACTCCATGTTTATGAAAAAGGATCAAAATGGCAAAAAATGGCTTTCAATTAATACCATTCTAAATTTTATCTTTGTTGATTTTCAGTGGCAGGACTGAAAGCAGAGTTTGAGTGATAGGAGTTCATTATCCTGTCTCTGCAGCTACTTGCAGCAAAAGAGCAACATTTTTTCCTCTCCTGTGTTCAAGTTGTGACTCACAGTTCAGCAGCTAAGTGGGGCATACACTGCTAGAACTAGGCTATGAAATTACCTGCAAGTCTGACATTTACAAAGCAATGTCACTGAATGATCTTGTGCCAACTTGTGTCTTGGGGTGCATCAAGCACAACACATCACCAGCTGATTGGAGGAGGTGACTGTCCTGCTCTACTTTGCACTGGTGCAGGCTCACCTCAAGCAGTGTGTGCAGTTTGGGCACCACAATACAAGAAAGATATAAAGGTGTTAGAGTGTCCAAAGGAGAGCTAGAAATAGGGTGAAGCCTTATGAGGAGTGGCTGAGGTCACTTGGTCTGTTCAGGCTGGAGGAGACCGAGGGCAGAACTCTGTGGTGGAGCCACATATTGGTAGACTGGGTCTGTCTCTTTCTTCCAGTGTCCAGAAAGAAGAAAAAGAAAAAATTATCTCTGCTCCAGATTCACTTACCAACCATCCCAGGGCCATAAAGTATTATTGTGATTGTCCTTGGACTACTCTTCATAGCTTTATTACCACCCATATGGAAGAGAAATAATGGGTTATACTCCAAGGGCCCTTGGACTAAGAAGTTTCCTAGCAATGTCCTTAAACCCCAGGCCCCAAGGAGACAGCAGGCACTAAGAGGAGTGTCTGTCTGGCGTGTAGGACCCTCTGTTCCCCTCAGAAGGGAGTCACCTACAACTATAACTCATCTTTACTTCCTTGTGGAGGTGGTCTTGATACAAAGGGCAGGCCTTTCTGGCCTTCACAACACCTCTGGTGTAGATGGACCATCATCCACATCATCCACTCAGTGGCCTTCCACATCCAGAGCCTCATTCCTGTTGTACAGAGGCATCGAGGAAGCAAGGAAAGGCGAGGGGCTTCTCCTGCCACCTGTGACCTGTGAACACCAGCCCACAGTGACTCTATTTGCCAGCAGTTCTTTTCTTGGGAGGTTCTTCTTGACTTGCAGTTCCTTTACCCTTATGACTAAGATGTTTTCATTCCAAGCTGTAATTGGGGATTTGAGCCACAGAGTTCTTTCAGTGCTGTTTTTTATGTGGTTGGTCAATGTACAGCAGATGACATAAAATGAAGAATGATTTCCTGGTGAGGACACTCAGACAGGACTTTTACCCCTGAAATTATCGTAGTGAACTCACTCTGATGAACTTGCTGATCATTGGACTGACCTGGATCTCAAGAAGGAAAATATGGGCAGCAAGGGACTGAATACATAGAAAAACTCTCTGATGACAGTGGTAATGGAAAGAATGTCAGCATATAAGGCACGAGAAAAAGACAAAAATACCCCTGTGGTTAAGGATGCAGGATGTAATTTTTTAAAGTTACATGACTTAGTTTATTTTGGAGTTTAGGCCTCTCAATTTAAGTTTAATCTTCTGACAAACTCTGCATTATTTACAACCTATTTTGCAAACAGATTTGCAAATCTAGGTCTCTGATTGGAGGCAAGAAAAAAAACTTCTCATCTCTTTTCTGAGGTACCTGCCTTTGGAATAACATACAGATGAAGAAACCTACCTGCCCAGCAGTTGAGCTAGGAAGGAGAGTCTGGGAACCACTAGCAGGTGTATAGCAGGAATGAGAACTAAAGTATAATCTTTCTAGGCTCAGTATTCTTAATTTTATCCCTGGATTTGCATGCCTGCAAGCTAGATGGATCTGCCAGGATCAGACAGTCTGCAGGCCTGAGTTTCATTCATCAGGTGGCTCTCTCCCAGTCCGAAATTCTTCCTTGGAAGGCAAGAATCCATACTCCAAGTGCCATCAGTTCACACCAGATTTAGATGCTTATGCACGCTTTTGCTAAATCCTGTTAGCTGTCGGAGTTGGACTCTGAAAAACCAGGTGAGGAGTAAAGGGTGTGGGAACTTGCTGTTGTACTTCAGTCCCAAACAGCATAGGAAAGTTTTGGATGTATGCAAAGCAGTTAACTTCTGAATTTAACCTTTGTGTAATAAACTCAAGAGTCTCAGGCATAGATGAGCCTACATCAACATCAAAATAGGAGCTCTAATCTGCACTGTGGTAGTTACTGTCACAACGGGAGGGGCAGCACAGAACAAAGGGAATTTGAGAGCTGGCACAGATGGGTTTCCCTACAGTGTCTGCCCAGACAGAGCCAGGAGAGTGAGATCTGAAAACCCTGCTGGATTTTCTCTGAAGTCCATATGTTACTTGAAAGGGCATTAGAAAGACACACCTGTTCCTAGCTGGAGAACTTGCTAAAACGCCTTAAGACTACAAATGGCAATCTGTGCCTGGCCCATATGTTGGCAGATGCAGCTTTAAGTTCACGGGGGGAAATGAGGTTGTTGGGATGGGAGAGTTTGTTCGTCCAGCAAAATGTTGAAAGTTGCATTTGTTCTATCCAGCACATTTTTCCATTGCTTTCTATGGACTAAATGCAATTTGTAATCAGTGTACCATTTCACTGCTTCCTCTTTTTGCTGTGCACAGCAGCAGCAGTTACTTGTGGTATGGGACTTACAGGGGTTACTGGGAGGCAATCACCGATGGAAGACTGAAGAGAAACTGAGTCAACACCTCAGGGGAAAGTACAGTTCAGCTGGGTGCTGACATATGTGCACTGTCACTAACAAAGCAGCTTGCCATGTCCAGCCCCAAGCAGGCCTGGAAGGTGTAAAGACTGAGCAAAACACAACCCCTCTGAGCTCACAGCTCTGGCCATGGCTACAAAAGCAGGTTCTTCTCCCAGATGTCTTCTCCTTTTCCTGCTTGTCCAGATTGGCCCTTTGGCACTACAGAAGAAATCAGCCTTAGCTACAGTATTAAGGCTGAGTGTAAAGTCTGGAAAGCATTAATTGACTTAGAGCCATTAAGCCTCGCCCTGTCTCACATCCTCAGAGCCAATCAAAGTTGCAGCATTGCTGTGGCAAAGAGGTGCTGTTCAATCCAGACCTGGGTTGCAGGAGTAACCTTTGTGCCCAGAACACAGACAAAGTTTGGGAGTCAGTACACTGAAGGAAGTGAGCGATGGAAAGGGAGGCAGGCTTTCAAAGGAAGTGAGTGGTGGGGTGGTAAAACTCAAGCAGAGCAAGTATGTGATATCCAGAAGGGAAGAGGACACTTATTGGATCCACATGTCACAACAAAGAGCAATAGAAAGAAATCTGCTTAAATGTGGGCATTAGGGAGATCCAGCATGTCTTTCACACAGATGCTCAGCCCCCTGAAGCAGGAATTCAGCTCCATCTCTCCAGGAGCTCCCTCTGAGTGCTCTGAAGCCTTCATATAATTCCCTAACCAGAAGCCTCTGCCAGTGTGTTCTGAAGACTACAGGCCACTTTAGCTGGGGAAAGATAACTGATAACAGAATGTGACCTCACTTCTAGTCAGGATTTAGCTACTTCCTATGGTTGCTTCTCCTTGTTTTTTCCCTCTGGTTACTTTTACAGGGCTACACGTGGTCTTAGGAAATGGCTGGAGAGCATGATCCTGTTAGAAGCAGAGAAATCACCTTTTCTGTTCCATGGTTCAATTGCAAGCAGGAATTCCAGAGATCCCTCCTCTCACATTGGGTACAGTTGTATGTGAAGGATTCAGTGTCCTGTGGCAGAGTAACTTGCAGTTTTATAAGGTGATCTGACTTTCTGAGGAAGCTTCAGAACACTCATCCCCAATTTTCTGTGCTTAAGGAATGGTTTGTTTGTCTGCTTTGCAAAAGCAGTAACGGCCTTGCAAGGCATGAGGCAGAAAAGAGCTGAGAGTCTGTTCTCCCTGTGGAGCTTTCTCAGAAAATGTTACCTGACTCACTTTGCTGATACTTCGTGGATCAGTGGCCAAATTATTAGGTTATGTTAATAAAAAATACATCCCAAAGAATACTTTGTTTTACAAGGCCCTGCATATCTCTCCACCTCATTGCAGATGCCACAGGAAACCAGTTAGCTCTATTTGAAGCTACTGAAAAGTACCACAAAGGAAAAGACTGCAGTTTTGGAAGTTGCTTCTGTTATTCTGGAGCAATCAGAATAGCACAATTTCTTCAAGTGCTGCTCAATTTTGAACTCAGAAGCATCTAGGTAACTTGAAATGTCATTGTTCTTAATATCATTTTCACCAAGAAAAATTACTGCAAATGAAAGTGTTCATAGGTACAGCTAGTTAAAAAACCTTTGAGAAATCTGAGCGGGCAGGTAATTTTTAAAAAGCAATTTTTTAAAAAGTTGGTTTTGAATAAGCTATTGTGTTTCAATTAATAACTCCATAGGAACTACACAACGTTAGAGTTCTGTATATTTTCTGCAGAATAATGAGATTTTTCCTGTTTCTGAAACAGTAGCTGAGCAATAGCTATTCCACAGTTCTGCAGTACTAACACATAGTAGTGAAGGAAGGAGGGACAGGGAAGTGTATGCAGCGAATCCTATGATCCCAGGCAGTGTGGTAAACTCTCACACTGGACACAAGCCAGAAGGATGTGGAAGCCATGAGCTTCATTCATCCATGGATTATTAGTTTCTGACAGTGTTAATAGTGAGTTGTAATCTCTAAAGAGTGTTTGCAGAAGAGGTGGTCTGATCAATGTGCTGGATTAAATTTTAAATAAATTTTATCACCTCTCTCTCATTGTTTGAGTAGGGCAATTTGGGAAATTATGTCCCTCTGCTTCACACAGGTATTTTCACCTCTTCTTTAAAACAGATCAATTTGACAGCTTCAGAGGGGTATAAAAAGAAATGTTTGTAAGGCCTTGACCAGAAGGAAACTATTTGCATACCACTACAGGACATGATTTTTATATTTCCTGGTAAAGATTTGTGCTTTGTTAAGACATGAACATGAGTAGCAGTGCCCCTTTGGATGAATACAGCAAAACCCCTAACTCTTTCTGGGTTATTTCTGCTGGGTCTGATCATTGTGTTCAAAGCTCATTGCTGCCTGATCCTATGGAGAGTAGAGCAGACTGGAAAGATGCTCTTGAGCTGTAGGTGATGGAAAAGCCATCTCTGTAATGGGTGGTGATGGGAGCCTCTCCTTGTTCAATTTAGTTAAAATCAGGCACAGATCTTTCCTGAGATGTGGGGTACGGTTTTGGTTTCTCTGCCTTCCAAGGAAGAACACACAAGAAGTCTCATGGCAACTAGGACCAGCTGCTGGAGTCATGAATTTTTATGAAGGGATTTCTGGCAACCACATTAAACAGTGCCTTTAGCTGACTTGTTGGCTCTCTGAACTAATTTTTATATCATCAGCACTGCAGATGGGTGGTTTGTTGCAGCACTGGCTGACAGTTAAAGTTAGGAGCTCCTACAACAAAAGACTCTTCTACTTGTCAATGTTTTCAAGTTGCAGTTTCTCTTCCACTCAGAGTGACAGTAGTACGTAGAACTATTGAAGGGAGACGAGGAGATAATATTCTTTCACCCCCCAGGACCCAGTTGTTAAATCAGTTTTAACACCAGTTTAACTTCTTTACATCTTACTACTGGTTCTAGCTTATAAGAGATTGGAATTCTTCACACCTGTGGCTTCTTTGAGATGGCCTCTGGAAATAACAAGAGTTCACCCTTCAGTGACTGGTATCTCAGTCCTAATTAGCCCAAATTATGTCATTCAGCAATACTAGAAGAACAAGCTCTGTTTCCCTTTATATGCATCACCTGCAAGATTTCAAGACTGAGGATGGGAAAACTGTCAGTGTTATAGCAGAGGACATGTGCAGGTAGATGAAAACAGAATCTCTTCTGTAGAGTGCAGGAGAGACCTGCTGGTAAACACTTCTGAAAAGAAATGCCATAGAAATCAAGCCAGTAGGTTTGTTTTATTATAGTCAGTCTTCTCCATGATGTTCACTAAAATAGGAATTCTGTAATTTTCACCTCAAACTCCACGGCATTGAAGAATGTAAGTTCCTTCTTCAGCTTAACTAAAACTATCATGGTGCTTATTCACTGATGATAAAACCACCACCCCACTTTGCCAGCATTGTTTTTATTTCAAGAGCTTGTGTCCTACTGGTGCTCTGCAGCTCATTTGATGCTGTGAAGTGTGGTGGTTGCATTTGTAAAGGATGCTCATGAACGTTCTGCTAACTGTTAAAAACTGGCTCAGGAGGTGGTTTTCATTTCTTGTTCTGTATTTGAAAGCACACCAAACGCTGTGCGCATATGACGGCCCTTACTTTGGAATTGTAGTCTGACAGCTACATAGAAATAACCTGGTTTTGCACTGAAAGGCTTATCCTGCAGAAAACTGAAAAAGGGAAACATGCACAGAAGGGAAATGATGCACACAGAGCTACAGAAAGCATCGTGACCAGGGAGAGAACTTCCCGCCTTGCTCTGGTTCATCGGCAGGCGTTGGCAACATTGTTTCCACGGTTTCATGAAACATCCTTTCCTGTGACCATGTTTCCTCACACACACACACACACACCATGTGGTTGTGGTTTTCTGCAGTTCTGTTTCAATACCTTCTGCAGGGTGGACAAAGCTTGTGAGGTTTATAAAACTGAAATCTGTTACATGCTCTTGGAAAACAGCATGTAATCATCTACCTGCCTGTGCTCTTGACGCTGCTCAGCATAGGCTTGGGCTTTTTCTGAAAGAGTTTTAGCAGATTTTCAGGCACATGGATTTCACACTGTTCCTTGCTGGTATTCCTCCTGTTGGATTACAGCACGGCTATACGGAGCCTAAACCGCAGTAAAACGGTTTAGTGAAAACTGTACATAGTGATCTCTGATTTCCTCTTAGGAACTACAATCCTCCTTAATTCTTTCCTGCATCCTGGAGTTTGGTTGTTACTTTTGTGGTTGGACTTCTCTTTCAGCCAGTCCCCCCTGTTTATCCAAATGCCCTCTCTCCTTCACTTTTTGGAAGCATAATATTTGAGGGCATTTCTTATGCAGTGGAAATCTCCTTAGAGCCTTGTGCTGCCTTAGTCAGAACACTTTTAAGGATAACCTCTAATCTGTGTGAGTAATTGAAGGCCCACATGTCCCAAGGGAAGGAAACCTTGGAAATGGGAGCCAGAGTCGAGTGTTCAGCAAATAACAAAACCCTTTTGGCTTTGTTCACATCAAACATTTGTGTTTGCCAAGAGAGGCAGAAACTTCTGCGTGACTATTTAGAATGCCACCTGCTCATTTAGCATTATGAATTGCATCTAAGCCTACTCTTAAATTAATCCTGTCCTCAAAGAATGGTTAGTAATTTTGCAGGAGGAAATACTCTCTTACAGAGATTATCCTCGGCAATCTGTACATATTTCTCAACTTCTTATTTCTCCCCTATGCTGGAAAAGGGAAAGTATAGACCAGGCTCTAGATCAATGCAGTAAGTAATGCTTATTCTTCATAAATAGAAAGCTGTGCTGACATATAATTGATTATTTGACTGATGGGTAAAAAAATCAATGTTGTATTAAACCTCTCCAGCTGGAATCAAATGAAAATTGGTTGGCGAAAATATTTTGTTTACTTTAAAATATGAAACAGAAATTGCTTTAAAAAATAAAAAAAAATCTTTTTCCTACATGATCCAAAAATACCAGAGCAGATGTGTTTTGCCAACTGCACGTTCCTATGCCTGAAACAAGGCCTAGTACATAGGTTGTGAGGAGGGTGAAGTGAATAATACCTCGAACCTCTGCCTCCCAATTCTCATGAACAATTGATAAATGAGCTGGAATACCTTGATGTAAAAATAGGGTTATTTTTATGTGCTTTTTTGAGCCTTAAATATATATTTTGGTCTTTTACACAGGCTTCTTCCAATAACCATGAAACTTAGGTAAAACCAAATGAAGGAAATGTTAGATTTTCTGCTTTATAAAACTTCTTTCAATGCAAGGAAGCAAAAATTTTCAAGCTGGAACTTTTCTGATAAAATCCTTGGGGCTGGGAAATTGAACTGAATTGCTGAAATATGGAAGGACAATTCTAGCTTTTGTTGCATTATTAAAGGTGAGTACAATGTTATCCCAGAACCCCAGTAAACTGGAAAATGTGGCACTGATTTCTGGAGGCTTGTTTTCATATGCTTTCATAAATGTTTTATGCATTTAACTATGGTTGTGTTTCTAAATTCTGACACTGTGGCTGTGTTATTGTATTGTATTGTATTGTACAAGAAAGAGGTAGGAATTGATTAAAAAAAACAACATAATTAGATTCAGAGCCTCTCTTGTTTTAAAATTAGTCTTCTGATGAATTTGCCTTTTGTGCAGTGATGTTCATCCCAACACTGAAGTCAGAGGTGATGAGACACATCTTACTTGGCTGAGGTTCTGCTCTGATAAAGTAGCACAGCTCTGCTAAGTAGAGATGACAACAAAGCAATAATATTTAAACACTACTGTAAATCTGAGGAAGAAATGGCAGTCTTTAGTGTAAATGTCCTTCCTTTCAGCCTGTGTCCTACATGCCTGTATTGATGGTCTCCATTTGAAGTACTGTGTAAATGTTTAGTGAGACTCTCTCTCAGGTCAGCTCTTATTAAAGTTGAGTGTGTGCAGAACAGCTTGCAGAATCTGAATCTTGGTTTCTGGCACAGTGCCCTTCCTTTCTATTATGCCAGAAGAGGGGGGGAAAGCAAACAGGGAAAACTAGTGAACTGACAGCAGAGAGCTGCAGCCTATCATGGGTGTAAAAGCATTCTAAACCATATTGAGACAAGAGCTGAAGCAGTCACTATTTATTCTGTTTCAAGAATGGCTGTTTTGGAGCCATTTCTGTTACATGAAATAACACGTGAACAGCTTTCAAATGACTGTTGCTTGCTTAATAGAATGAAACACTGAAGAGTCAAAGGGTGTCAGTGAAGCTGTTCAGGCTGTGTTGTTTCCTTCCACACTTTTGCTGCCCATCAGAAGTATTGACTCAATGCAAGTCTTTGCAGTCACTGAGAATAACAGCCGAAAAACCATCACTAATAACAGTTTCTGACTTCTCCCCCACCACTGCTGGGGTTTTTTTAGCAAAGGAAAGTCTGAGCAGATTTGTGCGGGACGAGATGCTTGCCCAGACAGATCCACAGCCAGTGTTTCTTCCTGTAGCTGCAGAAGGTTCAGTTTTGCTTAGCTTTTGTTTTCTGCCTTGGATGTCCTGCCTGCTGGACAGTGACCCTTGCAGTCTATAAGCTCAGGAACTGCAGTTCCCAGCTTTCTGGGAGACAGACACAATGCTAAAAAAAGGGGCTGGAAGGCTGAGTGCCAGCCATTTTTCTTGCTTTGGGGGTAGTAGCTGCTCTGTTGGGGGCAGGGGGGTGGCTCCAGGAAGGTTTTATTCTTCAGAGCTTTGTAATCCCCCTCTTCACTGCAAGCTGGAAGGGACAGCTGGGGACACAGCAGGCAACCTTTCAATTAAGTGGAAAGAGTAGGAAATTTTCCACTGACAGATTTTTCCCCTCTTGACCAGACAAATTCACAAAACTGAACACTGTTATTTAAAAAAAGAAAAAAAAAAAAAGGTAGTTCTTGCAAAAACAAGCTGATAACCTTCTTCTGGGGAGAGAATTGAAAAAGATTTGAGCTTCTTCTAGTTAGTTATTTCTGAATATTAAAAAGTGGGGATTTTTTTCCAAGCCAACCTTTTTTTTTCACATGTTTAAGTAAGATCATAGATAACACTAAATTTCAAATTTGAAATTTACACATTTAAAAACTATATAAATAAAAATTTCAGCCTGAAATATGTTCATGATTGTTAGCTCACGAACATGAGGGTTTTGGGGTGATTTCAAACTTATGGTCTGATTTGGGAGGGATTTTCAACATCTTACAAATACTTGGGGAATACAAAAGCCATTCCCCACACAGCTGCTGGATGCTGTGATGAGAGTTTGGAAAATATGGATTCATTCCCTGAACTTGACAGAGGTTACCCACCAAATTCCTTTCACTTAGACTGTCAAATTGCTTTCATTAGGAACATATCTTCCTTTTTCTGCACTGACCAGCAACTGAACTAACACCTTAAATGTAATAAAGTCTTAATTTTCTTTGTTTTTCTTCAACATCTTTTTTGTCAAAGTGTAAGAACCTATTTTGCAGCACATAAGGGTGAAAAACATCCCAGCTTCCTTCACCAAATAGCATGCCCAGGGAAATGTGTGAGCATACTTTATCCATACTTCAAAACAAAACTGTGGTTTACGAAGTCTTTAATCCTTTGTGCACTGGTTGTGGGTAGAGATGATTGAACTGTAGCCAAAGATTTTGAGAGGGCACTGCTAAGTTTATTAAACATCTGGGAGGCAGACCAGGTTTCCTGCAAGTCATTTGGTACAGAAGCTTCTTAATCTAACCAGGGCTTTGAAATTTGCAATTACAGTTCCTAAGAGACATGGCTGTTGCAAGTTGAAAGGATTCATTTCCTCCATGACTTACTGTGACATGGCTGGGATGGCTGGAAGTGACAGAAGAGAATGTCTTTCAAACTAATAGATCATCCATAATAGCAGAGTCCCAGACTGGCTACATGCCAGGCAGCCACACAAGAGAAACAAACCCAGTGCTAGCAAAAACTTAAAGCAAACATAGTGGGATCCGTTTGATAATCCATTGAAATGGACACTATTTCGTCCTCATGACACTTGCAGCACCAGACTCTGCATGCCAAAGGCAGTTCAGAACCCTACAGTTCCAGAGCAGTTCAGGGAGGGTTTATGAACATTCCAAAATTCACAGAAAGGATTGGTTTTGGCTATGGGAGAAGGCGGTTTATTTGTTTTAATTTGGGGTTTGGATTTTGAGGGATGGGGGATGGGTTTTGTTTTGAGAGGTTTTTTCTGCAGACATCCTTTTTTTCCTCTTTACTCTTTCCTGTTATTTTCCTAAACCAGTGAGTCTGTTTCTTATAGCCCAGACCCCAATACTGCAGTGAGGGAAAGATGTTCGAAGCTTCACCGGCCAGAGATCAGGCCTGGAATAGCAAAGTGTGGCTGCTCATCCATGCAGGTAATCTGCTGCACTCCTCCAGCAAGCCTTTCCCAGTCCCCAGGATGGCAAAGTTTAGTGCAAAGGGGTTTTTCTTTTGGCTGCCTGTGTGAGTGTAGTGAGCCTGCAGGACATTATTATTCACACCCTTGAACCTGTGTCAGATTGTTAATGTCTTAATGTTTATTCAAGGGTCAGAGACTGCTGGCAGGTGTCACAGTAAATGGGAGGCTGTCAATAAGCAAATGACTTGCCATTCACAGTGTGATTGCTGTCAGCATGTGACAGGATGTCAGACGGAAAGAGGAGAGGATGGGGAGGCAGGAGAAACTGTAAATGTTTCCTCTTCTTGAGGAAGTGAGGGAGAAGCCTCCAGCAACAGCCATCGTAAATCAATATTCAAACAGAAGTAAAGATCCCAACATCCCGCTTTGGGATAATGCTACTAGAGGAGGGGTTTAGGTCTTTTAAAGCTTCGGGCAGATGGCATTGACACATATGGAAATTTGCACTTCTCCATCAGGAAAGAAAACAGATTATATTTACTGGTACTCCTGTTTCTCCTGTATTTGTACTCTGTGTGTATAAAAAGAGACAAGGTCCTAAATGAGTGATTTTACCCATAATTAAAGACAGTGAATGTGCAAAGTATGTTATTTCTTCTAGATAATCTGCTTTTAGGCACGATTCCCAGTCCATGAGGTTCTGACCTCCCAAGACACAGAGGACTTGGGCATCAGGATTCTGTTCTCAGTGTTAGGTGTTCACGTGCTGCATCATCTGCCTTTGAAAATGTCTCCATTTCTTCGTCTGTAAGACAAGGTGGCATATTTTTCAAATTTGCAAAGACTTATTAATTAAAATACTTCGGGGAAGTCTTATATAAATAAAAGGGAGACTTACTTATTTCACCCTAGACAGTTTATTCCTTTGGGACAATTAAATAGAGGCCATTGGTAATGCAAGTGATTGCAATGAAAAAGCAGCACCTTTTAGCAATAAAAACTGGGATTAAGCCATACTGAGTCAGGATCAACTTTCCCCCTCCTTTTCACACTGTCTTGTTGCTAACATGGAGGGCACAGAGAACATAACACAGTCTCTCCATCTTCTCAGCTCTGGTGCCCACTGTTCTGAAGGGGATCACTGAAGTGGAAGTCCAACTCAGCCCCTAAGGCTTGGGACAGATTTTGAAAATTGTGAGAAGATCTGTGACAATGATGCTGACAAATTCTCACATGTGCTCACAGGGCAGGCACAGAGTTTGTCTGAATTTGGGCAGTTCTTGCATTAAAGGCAAAACATTCAAGGCAAATTAGAGGGAGCATATCCTTTCAATTTTCAAGACCCTCTCCAAGGCTTTGCACAGAAGGTTTTCCTCCAGTAGGTAACAGGAAGAAATAAGAAAGCTACAGTCAACACAGGAATATGAGCAATAACAGTAGGTTTTTGTCCACCACCTTTTCAGAAGAGCATAAATAATGTTTTCTGAATTTTGTTCTAGCCTGAAGCAGGCACCTGCCACCAACACTTTGAGCTCCAATTGCTTAAATTCTGACAAAGCTGTAAACAGAGTCAGCTGTAAACAGCTGTAATCAAAGTCTCATTACAACAGATCTGCTACAGGAACTACTGTATGCCTACTATTCAAGTGCCCTGAGTGCTTTTATGTCTCTTAATGTCCACACACAACCCCTGCACTGCCACACTACTGCACCCAAACACTGAAGGCTGTTGCTTGAATCCCCCTGTCAAATCACTGAAGTATGCACTTCATCTCAAACTTGAAGCCAAGGCAGAGTTTCGGTGATCTGCTGGACTGGATCCTCTAACCTACAGGTTTACAGTGTGAATTGAATTTGAAGCAGTTTTTTTGAAAATTCAGAGTGGTCAAGAGCTTTGGTATCTGGTTCTGCAATTAATTCAACAGATGTGTCAAATTCTGCAGGTGTCCCAGCGATTTCAGCAGGAGTGCTGTGAACAGGTTTAAAATGTATTGCCAGACTCTTGAATTTCAGACAATTGACTTCAGGTTCTAAATCCTTCCCTTCCATCCATTTGCACAAGAGTACTCTCTGTGTATGGAGCTCTTCTACTGAGTGCTTTTTGAAATGCCAAATATGTTGTGCACGTTTTAGGAACCATGACTTCTCTACAGTGACTTAAATACTACTTTTCATTTACTTTGCCTTGCATCTCATTTAAAACCACAGGCTAGTTTTGGCAACCATTAAGAGCTCTTAAATGGTTTGTAATCTGTTTTTAATATCATTCTAGTTCAAGTTCAAGCTGAATAAATATAGAGCTAAAATGAAACCTGATGTCTTTCTGCTTTATGCAGGGAATTGCTACAAACCACAGGGTAAGGGCTGATTTATTTGCACAGCAACAAGTACTAAAATGAAAAAAAAAAAAAAAAAAGGGTACTGACTGTTTTCTCTTAATTATTATTCTTTGGTGACCTTTTGGAGTTACAGGAGGCAGAAAGCAGCTAGTTTAGCCAATTGTTTCACACTGCTCTGATGGAGAACTGTCCAGACAGTTGGTTGCTGAAACAAGAGAGAATGTTCTCTTTTTATGTTTAAAATTCACCGTCATTTAACTGTTTTATCATGCTTGCATGACTAGCAAACGATTGCTGGATAAACTGAGGGAAATGGTTTCTGATTTATCACTGGAAATGATAAGTATTAGGCTGGGGCATGTAGCACAAGCCATGCTGCACAGGATCAGGACAAACCTGGAGATGGGGAGGGTGTAGGTTGTTTTATCAGTACACATATTTTCAACCAACGTAACAGAAGTTAGGCCACAACACAAGCTGCACAGAGTTAACAACTCTATTTTCACTATGCCCAAGCTTGGTGAGTTTTCTAAAGCTTCATTTCCTCAAGTTATCTGATACCATTAAATTTGCTTTCCCCCTACCCTCCATTCTTTATAACTTCTAATTCTTGTGTCTTAGAGAGATATGGAATAGTATGAATATGCTGATTTGAAGCATATTAGCTCACTTATTGGTCACCAGAAAAGTAAACCGAAACATCTTGAAAAAATGCATTTTCATTCCATGAAAGTATTGAAATTTCAAAGCTCTCACCTCTTCAGCAGTTGATATTGGCATTGCTGTTAAACTTGTCTTTTCTGGAGTGGGTCTGAAAACCCAGCAGCCTGGTTACAATTAGCAAGAATTGTAGTTTGTTTGCCATGGGATTTTCCATGTCTACTACACAGAAAAATACTCTTCTCGCCTAAAATCCACTTTGTTTTGAAGTAACACATTCTGTTCTCACATGCTGATGTTTTAATGGAAATAATGGAGATAAGATGGGGCTGTGGATGAAATTTTCCACAACTCAAATACCAAGGCAAAGCAGAGGCAGACTGTAGCCTGTATTTCTGCCACAGTGGAGGGTCTCATGTTAAAGCCCAGCCTGGATGCTGGGTTTCATGCCAGCAGAGCCAGCCATGAGAACCAGCCCAGGATTTTAGGAGAACATTGCCTTCACAGAACTTGTTTAGCAAGAATTGGTTTAATCATACCCCACGTAGTTTTCTAGACTTTGTTTGTGCTTAATTCCCTTAATCTGCATTGCTGTTGTGAAGACTACCGTATCAAAATGGGAAGAATAAACAAGCAAAACATCTGAGCAAGGCAGACCAGGCATGTTCTGCGCTTGAAACGTTGACTCACAACTGTAATTCTTTACCTCCTTCCAAATGTTGATCTCCTCTCAACTCTCGCCAAGTGATTCATAACCACCTGCACTACTGCGAGGAGACCTGAGTAGCAGCCCACAGAGTCGCTCAGCACATCACTCGTCACTTCCCTGGGATAGTCCTCCCTGCCAGGGAGCCCACAGGCTGCCTTCGCTCTTGTCAGCCTGCACAAAAACAAACCAGGACAAATGTGCCTGTACTTGCAATTGCTTCAGTAAAATATTTCCCCTTTAATCAAAGATGTTGCCTGAGAACACAGGGGACAAGGGGAGGGAAAAGCAATGTTTGCCCTTGATTCTGAGAGGGGGGGAAAAAAAAAAAAGGAAAACCCCTTTATTGGATGAAGTCTAAATCTTTTTTCCAGTAGATTTCTTGTATGTACAGTAACAAGGGTTGTCTGATGAAGGGAATTGTAGGGGTAAACAGGAATCAAGAAAGCCAGGTAGTTTACTGCATTGAGGAACCTGTCCCAGAGAGGAATTGGAGGAAGAGCCACCACAGAGCAGAGCCTGAGGGAAAAACGTAGCACCATCCTCTGACATATTCACCAAAATGGGAAAAGTACCAGGATATGTGTGCAAGTGCTGTGACCCCTGACTTGGTATCGTGTCATCTTCCTTCAGAAATAATCTTGCAATGTCATTTTGTTATATTTCACATTATATGTGACATTGTCTGAAGGGACAGAGCAGGCTTTTGTGTGAATACAGAACCTGAAGACTTGCAAATAATTTCTAGAATCCACAGTGAGACCACGTGCGTGTTTAAGTCCTAATTCCAGAGAGAGAGTTGCATGCACAAAGGCCCTTTGTGTCAGGGTTCCTTTTACTCTTAGTTACATTGCCAGCACAATTACTTTAAAATTCATTTCTACAAGTATTTCTTTCTAGATCCTCTATTTAAAGAAATGGGAAGGCAAGTAGGCAGGATTGTGTGATTGCCTCCAAAATCATCTTTACCACAGGATTCAAGCTCCTTCTATGCTTGAATGCAGAAATAGTAGCTAGAGGCACCTGTCTTTCAAGTTTTTAACTACCGGGGCAGTTTTTCTTCAATTAGTGAGAGATCTGATGCACGTAGTTAGCCTCTTGTAAAGTAAAGGCTCTGACCTGACTGCTGCCACTCCATAGGAAGACCTTGATTGGATATGAGGGGTCAACAAAAGAAATTGAGCATAGATCAGTAAATGTTAGGAGGGGGTGAAGAGCAGGGAAAGTTGGAGTATTGCTCCCTAAATCTGAGGTTCGATTGCACCTTGAACTGTGCGTATGCAGCTCCATTTCCCTCATGTCAGAAGGTTTAGAGGTACTGCAAAAAGGTTGGTGGAGGATAACAACGATTGTCCCAGATTTGGACCCTGTTCATAGAGTGACTGGGTAAACCTGGACTTCTCAGCCTGGGACAGTGCTGACTGAAAGTGCTGTGCAAGAAGTGATGAAAACTCAGAGTGCTCTGGAGAGTATAGAGCCAAAGTGTTTTGTCACTTCATCCAAGAGCAATGGGGCACCAGATCCAAGCCAATAAACTGAGTTACAGAGAAAACGAAGAGCAGTGGGTGACGAGTTGTAGTGGATCTGTGCAAGACCTTTTTGAAGATTATTGTGCATGAGCTGCAGGGGGAACTGGATGAGAATTGGGAAGAGAGAAGAAACAGCACCGGGCTGAGGAAATCCCCTGTGCTAGAAATACCACCTGGGAGACTCAGAGAAGGCATTGTGTGCGCGTGTGTCCCGTTCCTGCCCATCTCTAAGGATTCTCCTCCGACCGCTGCCAGCGGAATGGTGCCGGGCCAGTGGCACGCCAGCTGAGGCCAGGGCTGGCAGCAGCCCCGGCAGCACCTGCCCGGCGGTGGCTCCCGGGCCGCGCTCCGCAGGCGGGGCGGGCTCACCGCGCTCCGCCTCTGCCGCGGCACCGGCGCTGCGGCGCGGGCGGGGCGGGACGGGACGGGAGCCGCGCTTCCCGGCGCTCCGCCTGCCGCCGGCACTGTCCCGTGGGGAGCCGAACTGAGCTGAGCTCTGCTGCCCTGTCCTGTGGATGATGCGTGCGTGAGAGCCATAAAGCAGCGTCTGGGGCCGGGAGCGCCTGCGGCCACTTCCAGGTACAGTCCGCGAGTCTGCGGTGCGTCTTGTCGGTCCATCCGTCCATCCATTTATCCATCTGTGTCTTCTTCTTGCCAGCCCCGGCAGGACGGTCTCGTTCCTCCTGGTGTTTCATCTCCTTCCTGGCTACCCAGTTCTGTACAGACAGAGCTGCTCATTTTTGGGAATCAGCGTATTGGGGAAGGGAGAGAGACTTCAACCCAGCAGAAGAAGCACTTGGCGGTGCAGTGATTGGGTCCTTTTCCTTGTCCCCTTCCCTGTAGTAAGATAGAACAGGGTCCTAAAACTGCACGATGTAATTTTTTTCCGTGGCTATAATCCTTGGAGAAGCTTTCCCTGCTTTTCTTTAAGCCCATCAGTTCAACTGATTGCTGTTTTTCTTGGATGGCAAGGATAAAAAAAGCACCGATTTACCTGATTGTGTTTGTAGGGCTGAGTAAAATGGGTGTGTGGGCGGGATGTGTGTGTGTCTTTTGCTGGGTATCTGATGAGTGTTAACTGTGGTAAAACTCCAGGTTCCTGCGCTGTGCGAAGTGGCAGCAGTTCAGGGGTACGAGGAGAGTAAGGACTGATAAATGACCCAAAATCAGTGTTAAATGACCCAAGACCAGCGTGTTGCTCGTCGTGCTCAGTCCAGACTGTAAACTAAGGCAGCCCTAACAAGCAGTGCCTCCCAGTCTGCCTGTGTGTAAAGCTAAATATAGCACAGAGGGGTGAGGAACTCTTTCAGGGGAGTTCCCCTGAACAGAGCAGAGCAGGGCTGACTCCTCTCAAAGGGCAAGAATGGCCTGAAAAATCAAAAGAGCCGGGAACAAAGAGGTGCTCTGTACCGCGGGCAGCTATGTTTAAGCGAGGAATGTTGAGGGGGTTGCTTTCAGTAAGATTACTGCCTTGGTGGGCTGAGATGACGTGCCATCTGTGGGAAATTGGGATTTGGGCAGGCAGGACTGGGTCCCTAGGCTGTCTCTTTATTTTGAAAGCTGAGAATAGCTTTTTGGGGTATGGCTTCCTCAGGCTTATCTTACAGCTTCCAAATGAGATGCCTTGGAGAGAAGCTGATAATCAGCTGAAAATCAATGCTAAATATACTCAAGACAAGTAGCTAACTGATGAGCTGTACTGGAGAGAACTGATAGGTGAGACCAAGCTCTGATTTTGGATAAGCAGTGGGGATATCACTTCTTTGAACAGCAGGACTGAAACAGGCCACTGTAGGATTTGTTAAATCGTTGTAAAAGAGGAAAGAAGTTATTGATTTAGCAGGGGTTAAGCTCACAGCTGTGCCAGACACTGAGTAAAAAGCTTTTTTTGTATGGTGCGCTGAATCCATGTTGGTTTATATTCTGCGTGGTTTCTTTCTGCTGAGGTTTTGGGGCACAGCACAGTGTGTTGTTGCCTGTGCTCCAGTTGTGTGGGTTATCTAAATAGCCCTTGGGCATTGCAGAGTCACGGCACCTGTTCATGGTCTGCGGGGTGAGCTACTGTCACACTGTGTCAGAAGTGACAGGCACAGTTCAAGCCAGGAGCAGCATCAATGAAGGAACGCGAACTGGAAAAGCTGATAGCGTGGGGCTGTACTTTTGTAACTGGATGGTTTAAAAGTGAGTTTTTCGTGGGGTGAAGGCAGGAAGGAGCTTTGTGTGGATCATATTGCCAGTCTGTGCTGTACATCACTGTAAGGGTCTGGGGTAATGACATGTACTGGGGCTGGTTGGGATAGATTGCCTGCATTTCAGAGGAGGAGGCAGAATTTGTGATTGCACATACTTAAGCATTTTTTCCAAATGTTAGTAAACACACAGGTGTACTCTGCAAGCACTGACAAGTGCCCTCTGCTTGGCATGGGTATGAGGGACTGAGCTACATCATCTAGTAAACACTGATAGAAAATGAGCTTGTAAACAAAACTTCCAGAGAGGATTTTGCAGCCGCAGCAAGACAATACGTAATTTACAAACAGGAGGCAAAGACTCCAGCTGAAAGCTGTAGCTAATTTCTCCTCTGTTCTAGCTGCTGTAAGAAGTAGTATTAAAAAACTAAATCACTACAGTGAGGAACCTGAATGGGGGGCATTTAGTATGGCTGTATTTCAAAATGGAATATGTGCAGGATCATGACAACAATCCAGCTCACTCTCCCTAGGCGGCTCCAGAATAGCACTGCATGACTCAGGTCCATGCATTCTGACTATTTTGATTTGATTCATTAAAATGCATCTTCTTCCCGGAATAAAATGTTCCCCAGATCACCTGCTCCTCCCATGGGGTCGGGTACTCAGCTTGCTTCTTGTCACATCTGGAAATAGGGCCAGAAATACCAGATAATACACCTGCAGAGAGGAGCCTGGGAGCTGTGAGGCGGCGTCATCCAGCACAGTGAGACATTTGGATTCATAAGGAGTAAGACAGAGCATAAATCAGCTTGAGTCAGATTGGGGAGTGGGGTATTCTCTGAGATAATTGCTCTCATTGATACAAGGCTAGGTGCTTTCTGCATGAATGTAGCGTGCTGAACTGACAGTACTTGTCCATCAGGACTAGAGTTGACCCTCCCTTAAACATCCTGCAGGGATTCAGACACTATTAGGCCATGTTGGCAATGATCTTTTCATGGCCCAGCGTGGTGTACATTTGCTCAATACCATACGTACTGGGTGGTGACTTAATAGGTGTAATTGTTCCAGGCAAGGAGCATTTGACCATCGATTGCAAAGCCCAAGGGTCCACCCTCAGTCGAGCACGGGAACTGCTGCTGGGTCTCAAAGGCTGACACAAACCAGCAGTGGCAGCGTGTGAGGGGAGGAGATTTCTGCTATGGCCCTGCCCAGACCGGGGAAAAAGCACTTTTCAGTCATTTTGGCTATAATGTGCTTCTCTTTGATTCCCCAAGGAATCAGTCAAGCTGATTGCAGACGACTGTTTTACAAGCCTTCTGTACCTCAGACCCAGCTCTGTTCTAGAAGCCACTGGCTGATACCCAGCCTAGATATAAATGAGTGTGAGCCAAGTCTAACTGATGCAGATACGGAGTTGTACTTCCTTTCTTAACTGCCGAAGTGGAACCATCCATTTTTATCTTCAATCTAGGCATTGGGAAGTGGTTTTTTTGTTGTTGTGTTGGTGGTTTTTTAACTGAAGTATTTCTGTTGCAGAAAATGTAAATATACTGCTTTCAACCTGCTGTATGTTGAAGTGTCAGTAAAAATTCTGTACTATTTATGGAAATATAAGGACTCAGCAACTGGGGAAAAAAAAGATTATATTAATTGTTTGCCTTAAAACCAGCATTTTTTCTGCATCATCTAAATGGCAAAGAGACATTTGGCAATGAGGTTTTAGGAAGAAACAGTTAAATGAAATTTAGTACTGTTATTTAACACCACTATAGCTTGCTGTTGTAAATTATAACTTGGCTGCCTATTATGATTACAAAAGGGAAAGGTGTTTTCTTTTGAAGTGTACTGTAGGTTGCACCAAAAGGCCAAGCATGGATATCTGCAAAGAGCAACAGTTTGGGGATTCAGATTTGATGAGGATTCAGATTTGAAGAAGGAACCATGTCAAGAGAGCTTCATGCTTAAGGCTAGTACTGTGCTCCTGGCAGTACTATATGATACACCTTCTGTACACCTTTTGAAAAAAGATCTTAGTGCATAATGAAAGGAAATAACCCCATACTTATCCCTCTTTATACTGTCAAGCAGAGGAATGCAGTAATGAGAAACTGAGTGACTTGACTAAAGCCATGTGAGGAGCTTGTAGCAGAGTCAGAAGCAGATCCAAACTACCAGCTGCCAGGTCTAAGCACTGAAATAATGCTTTTTCTGTTGACTGTGGATGGATACATGACCAGCTCTTGATGAAGCTGGTTATCACTCTGAAGTGGCCCAGACCCACACTTAGCTACTGACCATGCAGATAGAGAAGGTGGGTCTTTCGGCTTTGATCACCTGGGGTGGGTTAGGATTACATCCCTGTCACATCCCAGGGTTCACATCCCTGCCACATAGAATGGATCACGCTCCCCAAGGTTAGTGAAAGTCTAATACCACAATGATACTCTTCTGGTGATAGTGTAGAGGAAACTTCTCCCATCTCTGTTGAAAACATCAAATTTCAGTTTCGTCACTTTGGAGTACGCAGGAGGCACAAAGCATGCTACAGAAATGATGCAGAGTGCAGAACTCTCTAGATACAGAGCTACAGGACTCATGTCAGAGTTCTGATTCATGGTGGGGGTAGCATAGCATGGATGGCATCACAGGCCTCATCTGTCCACCCCACCCCACGCCCCATTCCTGGACATCTCAGCCGCCCTGAATCAGCTGCTGAATCACTCGTTTTACAGTGGGATGTTTTGGAGTAAAACATCGCCGCTGTTCACTTGCCTTCAAACTCCTGAGCTCAGAACTACAGCAATCCATCAGCTGATTGAGGAGCTGCCACTCAGCAGTGTGGGAGCTGGGATGGTGAACTGCTCCAGGCTGTGGAGCTCTGCATCTTGCTGGTGGACGGCAGCCCTGACAAACCAGTCTGCAGCTGGCTGAGTAGAGAGGTGGGAATTTAGTCTTTTAAGGCTGTAATATTTAAGTACAAATAGAGCAAATGGCAAAACTGTTCTATGCTTCACTGAGTGCAATAAGTGGAATGCTTTGTGCTTCTCAAATCCCCACCCTGCTTCAGTAATGTAAAGAAGTGTAGGGCTTTAGTAGCCTTCTTGTGTTTTCTTTGCATTTAATACACTTCTACTCTTATGCCAAAGCTATCAATTTTGCCATCAGCAGTTGCAGCCAAATTATTAACACTTTGCACTGGCCAGCCGGTAGATTGTCTGCCTTTCCTGATGGTGTTTGATTTGGGACAAAATTTAACACACAGGACTGAGGCTTGTGCATTAGTTTGATTTTAAACAAAGTGCTTGGAGGACAGTCCAAATTTATGAATTTTTGTGACAGAAATGGATTCTGCAGTGAGGGGAAGGAGAAGTTGTTTCTTAATATGATCCCTGTATTGGTTTCCTTGCTTTCAGTCCAGCTGCCTGCTCATAAATTTTGGTAGAAGAGAGTAGCTGTATGTGTTGTCTGTTGTTTAAGATGGGAGATATTTCATTGAATCCTTTGGCTGGCCTGAGACTCTTGTGCCTCTTTTTCCATTTCATTCGTTCTGTAAATCCCTCAAGTTTTGCAGGAGTCACTATGGAGTATGCAATGTACTGAACTTTTCTAGAATCTCATGTGCCTTCTGACATTTAATTACTGCTGTGCTAATCCATCATGTCACTTATAATATATACTTATCCTGTTTATTCATGTTTTAAACTTCTCTTCTTAAACTGGGATTACCAAAATATGTACAAGGTTAAAAAACCCCACACTTTTATGAGAAAATACTTATTTTGCATTCAAATGCCAAAAGGACACCATCCAGATGAAGAAAATATCCCTAAAATTAAATTAAACTTACAAATGAAATTAACAAAAAGATTAATCAAGTGCATTGATTAAAAAGGTGATGAAGCATGCTTCATATCTTTTTAAATAATTGTGGCCTCCTCAGTTTTAACCTACAGATAGAAATCTCAGCAGCGTTGTGGTCATGGGAAGAGACAAGTGCTTTAAGAAATAATATGTTATAGGTGTGGTAGCCTTCCAGTGTCATGTGGTTCGAGGCTGTTACTTTTGTGTGTCCAGCAACACAGACCGATTGTATCATGTGTTTTATTTGGGAGGAGCACATTCCCTGTCCTTGCCACGGACTGAGTAATTTTCCTGCAGCTGGGATTTTTGCTGTGAGGCAGTCTGCCTGCATGTGCTTGTCTGGCACTGCAGCAGTGCTGTCACAGCCACCCTCAGCATCACTAGACTCACTCTCTCTGCCCCACTGAAGAGGATGAGAGAGGATAGAAGGGGAGCTGAGTTGTGGGGCTTAAGCAGGGAACGTGGATTTGCAGCACATCAGCAACAAAGA
This sequence comes from Corvus hawaiiensis, assembly GCF_020740725.1. Classification (NCBI taxonomy): domain Eukaryota; kingdom Metazoa; phylum Chordata; class Aves; order Passeriformes; family Corvidae; genus Corvus; species Corvus hawaiiensis. Next base: position 58,215,473 of record NC_063217.1, read on the forward strand.
GGAACTTGTTTGTTCCCTTCCCTTTTACTAAGTTTGCAGATTTGGAGAAATTCAAGGCATTCTTAAACCCCCCACAACGTTCCTAATGCTCCCAAGTAAACACACAAATGTATTCATACCCATCATACCTTTGCAGTTCAGAATGCAAGGACTTTAATTTCGAGTCATTCAGGATTCACTTAATTACTGTGCCAAAGTTCTCATACGCGAATGATCAGTCAGCAGTGTTGCATCTGACCTTCCCACATCATTGGCTGGGTCTATTTATAGACCCAAGAAAGATGCACATTCAGGGGGAAAATGCCTCTACTTGAAATTCAGTTCCTGGTTTATTCTTTGCTTACTAGGGTTTTTAATTTTTCTTTGCAGGCTATTGTTGCTCAGGTGATTTTTGGAAAACTACAAAATTGCTCATCCTCTGCTGTTTTAGTGAGAACCAAAAAGTACTTTACGGCTCAGTCGGGTTTCTTATGTCTACCTCAGGTCTTTCCTTGCCCTGCCAGCAACTGTGCAAGATGTATTTTCTACTGTTAAGCCACTGTCCAGCATGGATAATATTGGTCCTCTTGTTCCTCTGGGGTGGATTCCTTAGGAGAGGTTCCTAATCTTCCTCTTGATATCACTCCTCTTTTCATCTCCTGTGTGAGTATGAAATAATATTTTGTACTCTTGCCTCTTAAAAGATACAGTTATTATAAGAACTGTAAGATAAGAAGTAATAAGTAATATTAGAAGTAAGAAGTAATTCTAGGAAGGAATTGGTTGAAGTTGGTGCTGAAGTCACACTCAGAGAATTGTATAGCAAATTATTCACGAAGAGTGGAAGCAAGAAGGCTTGAGCTGGGATAGTTCTGTGATCTTAATTTCTGCAAGTAAGGCACATGGGACACCCATCTTGGAGTTTTTTAGGTCTCTTATCTCCTCGGTGGCTTTGGCTCTGTAGAATTTCCCTTTACCTTTCAGTGCAAAAAACCCGAAAGCTTTGTGAGCAGAGCGCACACAGGGCAGAGCTGTGTGGAATGCGGTGGGTGGCCTCTGTGTCTGGTACGCGTTTGTTTTGGGCAGCCTGGGTGAAAGGATCGCAGCTGCTCCGGCCAGCGAGGCAGCTTTATCGAGGGCCTGGCTCAGATGCCTCTACACAAACACGAGTAGTATGGGGAACAAACAGGAGGAATTAGAGACGTGCAGGTGCCTGCATGGGCGTGATTCCGCTGGCATCACGGAGACGTGGTGGGGTGGCTGCTCTGGCTGGAGTACTGGAATGGAAGGTTGTTGTAGGCTTTCCAGGAGAGGCAGGCCAGGGAGGGCAAGGAGCGGGGGCAGGCCCGGAGGAACACGGGGGAATTGTACAGACAGCTAGGGATGAGGTTAACAAAGCCAAGGGCCAGTTAGAATTGAGTCTGGCCGGAGATGTCAAAGACAACAGGAAGGGTTTCTGTAGGTATGTTGCTAACAAAAGAAAGAGTAGGGATAATGAGGGCCCTCTCTGGAACTCGGCTCCTGCAGGAAGTCAGTCTTTTGTTTTGCCCTGCCTCAGTTTTACGATGGCATCCTTAATAACAATGGTGGATGGTAATCACCAGCTAAATGTGGTTAAGGGTTTCTGATTGTATAGGGAACAGCTCTGAGGGGATGTAATTGCATTTCTGAAGTTTGCATCTTTTAAGGGAAGGTGTGGCTTGGGACTCCTACCACTCCTCTGCCTGAGGGATGTAGTGTGGGAGAAAACTGTACCTAACAAACAGAGGAGCTGAAAACGTTTGGCAGTGGCTTTAAAGGCACCTTTTATGGCTACTACTGAACTTCTCAGTGGGTGCTTCTATAGAGGATACAAGCTTTCCATATTGTTGGCTTTGTTGTATGAATCTCATGTGCAGCCTGAGCTCTTTAATATAAATGAAAACAAACCAATGCAACCTTCCACTGTTTATAGTAGAAAACAGATTTTTTTTTTTTTTTTTTTTTCCTGTTGCTGAACATAAAGGTTTGGACAAACACTTGGCAGCCTGGAAGCTACATCTGATTCCTTTAGTTCTGCCAAACTGAAACTTGACTCCTGCAGGAGATGGTGGGGGTTTGAGCACATCGTCTTTGGCTCTGACTTCCTATTTACAGTGCTGTTACTGGGAAGGTTGAGACTTCTTTCTTGTCAGAGGCTACTCAAAGCCAGAATATGGACCTCAGTGCCCAAGGTGTCATGTTCTCCATAATGATATTAAATGCAGAAAAAATGTTGTATTCTTCTTTCCACAGTGCAGAGTTATTGACTTCTCTGTCACACAAGAGGATCACTGGTAAAGCCAGGAAATTATTTCATTGCTCTTTCCTTCAAGTCGGATCTTTAATGGAAAAAAAAAATAGGCAAATAAAAAAAGAAAGCCACTCTTTTCATTCTTGGGGAAAAAAAAAAAAAAGAAAAAAAATAGGGAAGAGATAAGTGGGTTTCCATGTGATTGATAGCCAAATGTTTCCAAAGCCCAGTTAAAAAGTTCCAGTTTTTAACTGCCAGGATGTTTTTCACTGGAAGAATATTTCGTGTCTTTTTTTCCAATTCCTGCTCATCAGATCTTGCCCTGCTGTGCTTTATCAACAATATTTTTAGGTCCCAAGATTCCTCTGCTCTATATGCCGTGGATTTGTGGACCATTATCTGCTCTGTAACCAAATTTCAGTTCCACTCAAGTTATTCTGAAGGCGGGGTTTGGCTGAAGCTTTAGCCAAAGAAGCTTCTAATTAGAATTAAGCATGCTGCTTTGTGTCTCCACCTCCAAATAAAATACAGCAGAGGAGTCAAGGTCAACATAATAAAGGAGTCATGCTGGAAAAGCACATGTGTTGTATGAATCATCCCGTTGGCTATGCTGTATTTATCTCTGTCACACTTCGATAGCATCCCTTTTCATCACATGGAGAGCATGTCCTGTGTCGTGTTCATTTCCAAGTGAAATCCAGTTCTGGCCATACAGAACATCACCACGACTTGGTGTCTCCCTAAAGCAGGACTGAGCCCTCTCTGTCGAGCAGCTTCCAGAAATACATAACATACAAGTGAGACAATATGTACCCTTTGGGACAAACTTCTGAGAATTTTATTTTATGGTTACAAATCTGTACATCTGTTGATGGCCTGATGATTTTTTTCCTTCCTGTTGATGAGTCAGTAGGTGATTCTGTGTCTCCAACATGTCTGATTTCTGTGGTGAGGGTTGCATGGAATCAAAATTTCTGGCTAGATCTGGCTAAATCCCCTTCAGATTCCAGTCTCACCCTGAATTGGGCTGTTTTGGTTAATACGAGATCTGGGTTGAAACAACTACTCTCCTTGGTTTTTCACAAGTGCTAATATTGATGTCAAGTTGTTTTGCAGATGCAGACCAGCCTTTCTCACTTCCCTTCGGAGCGTTACCTTGGAGCTACAGTGCTACAAATGTTTGGTGGATGGCAGTGTTTACACACTGTTCACTGCCACTTGTGTTTTGACTGAATACACTGTAGCTGAAAAGAATTCTGAATTTTGGTGCAAACAGGACATCTCTCAGTGCCAGTGGACTGAAGAATATTTTGGAGTTGGTTCAAGTCTCTGGCTTTACATACACAGTATGAAAACCTAGGAAATGCTGCAGAAGGTTCCTGTCAGCTCCTCAGTAACGTTTTGTTCCTTAAACTGAGTTAGCCTTGCAAGGAACCTGAAAGACCAGGAGTCTTTATGCATCAGAATACTTTATTGGTGCAGAGCATGGCCGTGGTAGGGTTGCACCTCACCTACCCAGTAATTTGAACTCTCTGGTACAGGAGCCTGTTAAATTCGGAGCTGCATTTCACACTCTTAGGGCTGTGGCACGTGTATTTACTTCATTCTTCTCCCAGATCACTGGGCTGAATGGAATTGAATCGCTGCTTGAACAGCTGCACAGAGTGTCTAATGTCACTTTTCAGACATGGAGACTTTTCAGTCTTTCCCATTTTGATGCAGGTATCTTTTGGCACCTCTCAAGGTGGGATTAGCACAGGTCGTGTAGTCTAGGAGGCTCTCTCCACTGTCCTCTGCCTTTGTTTTCGGCTTTCTCTTACTGTTTATTTACTGAACCACTCAGGCTTGTGCTGGTTTGAATGTCTCCATTGTCTGGACACACTGCCAGCAGCAGCAGCAAGTCTGTGTGGTGCTTCAGGTCCAAGCTAAGGAATCTGGCTAATAGCTTAATAGCTTCTCATCTCCACCGAGCTCACTCTGAAAAGTGCTTTATTGTGGGTTGGGGAGCGCACAGATGGCAGCACACTATTTATCTCCAGGCTGTCACATCACTAGCTGTTCTCAAAACGGGGTGCCTTCACAGGCTGGTGTTTGCTGAGGTCTGTGGCTTTAAAGAGCCTTTTCCCGAATAGGATTTGATACAATGGAGAGAAAAGAAACAGCATCTGCACTTACAATGATGGCTCAGCGGCGTTAATGCTTTTCTCATGCACACGTACATGCTGTGTCAACACATGAGCACGGCAGCGTGTGGATATCATCCTCTCAGTTTGATCTCCCTTGCCTCTAAGTTGTAAGGAGGATTGGAAGCAAAGTTTTTCTGTCTCTCCCTGAGTGCCCATCAGCACCCACAGCCCAGTAACTGCTGCAGGAGAGTTAAAACCAGCATATTAGTGGTTAAAACTGGGCACAAACTTAGCTTGCCATCGAGGCTATAAAAACCTAAGTTCCTTAAACTGACAAGAACTGCTACTCCCAGAAAGCAGAGAAGGAGGGAGAATGAAGGCGTTTATAACTCAACACTCAAGCAATCAGAGAGATTTTATCTTTTGGCCTTTTCAGATCCTGCATTACCAAAAGAGCTCTTGGGTGGTCATGGCCCCTTGCTGCCCACCCACTGCTCTGAATGACTGAACAGCCTGCAGCACTGACTGATCTTTTCCTTGGAAAGACATTTTGATTCCACAGGCACTGAGATGCAGACTGATGAGTAATTGCTTTATTTTTCCTAAAGCTAGAAAACACAGGGCTGGATTTTTCACATTTTCACAATATTTGGGGAGAAGATGTAACAAAACTCTTGAGTCTGGTCTCATCTTTTATATCATTGGTGAACTTGGACAACAGTGGTAAGCAACTGTACACAGGCAAGTTTTTCCAAAATTTCTGTACAGCCACTCAGAGGGTAGGTGGAGGCTGATGCACTGAAGCATCAGGCTTTAGCCTGGATCACACCTGTCACAGTGTTACTGGGAAAACCAAGCACCAATTTACCAGGGTGGAGTTGGGAAATGGGAGGTGTGGGATTGCAGTTACATGGCTGTCGTGTTGCATAAAGGGGACTGTCCTCTCACATAACCCCTTCAGGGCTTCACTTCAGTCTGTCTCCTTCTGTACTGGCTGGGGGGGGTGTCAGCCTGGGACAGCCTGAACACACTTCCCCATCAGAGTGCTGCTCTTTGGGAGCTATTGTCAGGATTTGCCCAAAGCTGTCAGTGACCATTATGCCACATCCCCAAAAGCTTTATGCAAGTCGGAGTTCCCAAAGCCTGTTAGGATTCTTGTACCTCCTTCTAACTCTTAGCCTGCATGTCTTATGTGTCCTTTAATAAAGAAACAGCAAGATAGAAAAGAAGCACCTGGCAATTGTGACAGGCAGTGATGAAAGCCTGTGTTGGCACTTTCCAGGCTTGAAAACAGTCTGTAAGTAACCCATGGTGTGACACTGGCTTTTCTTCCTAGTGCAGTACTACCTCTGGAAGATAGAAAACCCCTTACACTGTACCTTCTGTGAATTATCCCTTATCTCTTTTGTGTGTCTCCTCAGGGAAAGATGCCACAGACACCTCCCTTTGCAGCGATGTTTGACAGCAGCGGCTGCAACAGGAACCTGTATCAGACAAAAGAGGACAACTGTGGAGGGCTCTATTACCACGACAACAATCTCCTGTCGGGGTCTCTGGAAGCTCTGATCCAGCACTTAGTACCAAATGTGGATTATTATCCTGATGTAAGTTACACACCCAGCTAACTGTATGGCCAAGCCTGATGCATCTCCTAAAGGGGAACTTTCCCATGTGCAGCAAAAGCAGAATGTGTCACATCCAATGGCTAAGGAAAGGGTTCAAGTGGCTGCCCAGCAGTGATAAGATAACATGTGCTTTACCTGAGTGCAGCATGCAATAACTCACCTAACCTAGGAAGTCGAATGCGTTATTACTCCTGTTGTAAGGTGAGCAACCCTGGTGACTCATTTATAAAGCATCCACCTAGACTGGCTTGATGCTTGATGGATTGTGTGTACCACTGAGCCTCAAAAATCTGCCAGGCAAGCTGAAAAGAAAGGCATGACCACCGTTGTGACAGAATGAAAGTATTTATTGCAAAACCAAGCAATTTTTGATGCACATTTCCCATTGCTCATCTGAGGTCCACCTGTATTGTGCAATTAGCAACCAAAACATTGGACTAGTACCACACTATTTGGGATCAGCAGAGGCTGGATGTGAGAACAGGACATTTGTCATCTGAGAATTATTGGCCTTTCTAGGCACACCCATGCACTGAGACTTTTTCTATAATTCTTAGAAAAGAAGATAAAAAAGAATGATATCAAAAGGTGGCCGGAAAGGGCAGTTGGGGATATCTGGTGGGTGATGAAACTGGAGCTCTGCTTGTTGACATGCTCCTGCTGAAGACATAACTCTGCTTATATTCAGCTTCTGTTATTTCATAGATCTGTTCACATTTCCAAGACAGGATCTTTTTTAACTTGGATCAGAATTAACAGCAGCACAGGACTGTGCTTAAGCTAGAGCTTGTCCATTAATGCTTAGTGTAAACTTCAAATATGTAGCAATTCAGACACTGCTTGGTCAAACATGATGATTTATTCCAAGTTTCTAGAGCCATAACATTGTAGAGTCTTTCTAGAGTGGGTGCCATAGATACTTAACTACTGGCAAGGAGGAACGTGGAATGGATATTCTGAATATCCATCTCACACTGAGTTCAAATCATGATATATGGAAAAACAAAGCAAAATAAGGATCTGCTTCTTGTAACCTCAGAATGAGTTACTGATTTTTATTCTGTAAAATTAAGCTATGTAGTTCCCTCCACTTTCAACCAGGAGATAAAGCTTTACTGTAGAGCAAGAGAAGAAGAGTTTAAATTTTATTCTGAGTAATTTCAGGTAATGAGCTTGCAATAAGGCTATGTGCAATAGGAGAGCTAAACCACCTCTGCCCTGCCTTGTTTTGGTTTAATCTTGCATAACTTGGCTCGAGCACAAACTTATAATACTGGTTCTGGAGCAATGATAAGTGTTAAATTAAATGCTTACCTCTGTAGTAATTGCTTTTGGCACAGCCACATGTAGAGTTTTGTTCTGCAGATAGGAAAGTATCAGGAGCAGATTTTTCAGGAAGGCATTTCGAGAAAATATAAAAAATGCTGGTAATTTATGCCTTTCTCTGTCTTCCTCTTGCTTGCAGAGGACGTACATCTTCACCTTCCTTCTCAGCTCCCGTCTCTTCATGCACCCGTACGAGCTCATGGCCAAAGTCTGCCACCTGTGCATTGAGCAGCAGAGACTCAGCGAGCCTGGCCTGGACAAGGTAAGATCCCACACCCTCAGGGGCTTCCCAGATCCCTGCCCAAACCAAAATGCTGCTATTCAAGAGAGTCCTCAGCAGGATTGAACAGATTGAAAACCCAACACAGGCAGCTAGAATTTGACTCTTTATTCGCTGAGATTCATGGGGAATTTCCACACTGCCCAGTCTGTCCTCCATGAGGGCTGCTGCTTCTGCTGCATTGTTTGTTTTGCCAAGACAATCTCTGAAACAGTGTCCTGAGCAGGCCAAAATCTGCCCTTTGAAAGTCCAAGGCAGAGGTTTTATTGACCCCCCTCCTTACTTCACTGAGAATCAAAAATCATTTAGTGGTCACTATGCCCAAGGCAGCCTCCGACCACCACATCTCCCACCACCACATCTCCCACCACCACTCCCTCTCTCTGTACAAAGGTTTCTCACTATAAGGTGTAGTGCATACGTAAGTCTTGGCACAAATGAAATTTAGCACTTTCTTTGTTGGTGGTTAGTCATAAGTTGTGGAAACTCTAATCAATGCCTTGCGCTGAGACGCTCCTGATAATGACAGGAGTCACTTCCACCCACCTGAGGCCTAATTTCCAGGTCAGCTAAGCCAATGAGAGTCTCTTCATTGGCTTCCATGACCATTGGCTCTGACCTGTAATCCAATGCTGAATTAAGTTAAGCTCAGAAATTTACCTGACATTCTTACCCTTATGCTCCACAGTGTCCTCCAGAACAGAATTCTAGTTCCTTTGAGTTAGCTATTTCCTGCATTGCTGTTACATGTAACATTCCTCACTACTGTTCCCAAATAGAACTGGACACAAAAAATTGCACCAAAAATCCTACAGTTGTTGACTGAGTGGACAGAGACTTTTCCTTATGATTTCCGAGATGAAAGAATGATGAGGAACTTAAAGGAGTTGGCACAAAGAATAACCAGTGGGGATGAGGTAAGTTGTCTGCACACAAAGTTATTGGATAAAGAGGCTTTTGTCAAAGCTTTTACTGCTTTGACAGTGCTGTTAATAACGTGGTGTGGCTCTGGGTGCTTAAGAAAATTTATTATGAAGGTGCTGGTAGGCAAAAAGTTCTGTCTGTACCTAAGCCTAGGACAAAACCATAAAGCATAAGCAGATCTTTTCCAAAGTAATGGGCAATGTTCTCTCCTTCCCTAAGCCCACAGCATAATCCAACATTGTGCAGACAGGCACAACTTGGTGGATGTTAGTGTTTGTCATTTTAGTGATGCTGCTTGGAAGAAGCTAGCTAGGACAATAGCTGAGAAATCCCTATCAATGTTGATCATTTCTTGAGTAAGGTGTATTAGAATCGGGCCTTTGACCTGTAGGTCAATGGAAAAGTTATAGCAGGTTTGGGGAGAAATTTCTAAAAGAGGACTGGACCAGAAAGAATTGTCTTGAGCTTAAAGTATCAACTCAGAGGAAGTCTGTCATATTCCTTCCTGTGGATGGACCACAAAAGGAAATCACCTGACCTTTTTCTAAATCCCACTTTTCAGATGGAAGTAAAGTTCCACGTGGGTATTATGAAATATTTTGCTGCTTAACTGATGCTTGTTTTTTAAGTACTGAAATAAACTCTGCCAAAAGGCAAGGGTTATATTTACTTAGTGGAAAGGCAATTAACGAGGTTTCAGTAAGCAGATCCTGTGTAGCTGGCATAATACTACGATTGCAAAAGACACTGGAGTGGCATTTGGAAGAACCATAAACACAAATAGCAATTGCTAAATGCCATTGTGTTTCCAGTGTTCCTCAGGGACCAGTATTCCTTATATAAGCCTTTGAGTAATGATGTGGATGAGGCAGCAAAGAGCACATTAACAGGCGTGGAGGTAAGCTGGACTGGGAGGAGCTGAGAGTGCTGCCAAACACCTGGAAAGGTCTTGAGAGGCTGTACACAAGCGTGGAAAAGAGGAAACCCAAACTGAATTTGGAAGCTGAAATACATTTTGATGTTGTGAAAGTGGGGAGGGATGAAAAAAGATGGGACAAGAGAGTGAGAAGCAGTGTGAAATACCAATGAAAAAGAGAACCAATTTGATGTGCAAGCTGAAGGTTGCAGGATAGCTCGAGGGAGCTTTGGACTGGGAAGAGGTAAGAGGTGTGCCCTCATTCCAGGGGTGCCAGGTTGCTTTGTTTGTAGATAGCCTTCGTAGCAAGGTAAGAAACTGAAGTTCAGTTCAAGGCAAAGTAGTTAAGATTGAGGGCTCACACCCACTTGAAAAATACTCACTGGCTCACAAAAAAAGAACTGTCTAGCCCGGAGGAAGTTGAGTTGGTGGATGGAACAGTGAAATGAGAAGAGGGAAGGGTTGTCTGCAGGGAAGTTTCTGGCAATGCAGACAGTTTAACTAACAGTGAAATCATCTATTGAAGGGAAAGGCAGATACACAAAGCTGCTAGAAAATGTGCAAAAGGAGCAATTTTACTCTGCAGAGAACTATAAATCCTTTCTAGCTGTAGCTTTGAGGGTTTTTTGACTGAGTTTTCCTTTAGAAAGACAAAGTGAAAGCAAGTGCTGCAGTAAATTGACTTGTTCTATTGTGAACTGCTTGGAACAGTAAATGGCAACTTCCTTGACCTTGCTTTTCTACAGATCACTTGGATTTTTGTGAGTCATTACCGTAAAGGATACAAAAGAAGCAGCTTCCTACTCCTGTTCATTACAGTCCTACTTACAGCTTCTTATTCCACTTCCTGAATTATTGTACTCCAGTTCTTTTAAGAGCTGTCAGTAAGAGTCCAACAAAAAACCTCTCACCACACTAACATTGCTACTTCAAAACATCATATTTGGAAAAAGCTTTGGAGGAAAGGACAAATTCTTCAGAATAAAGGAAATATTTCTGCCTTGGACTGATCATACTATAGTGTGCAGACAATAGATTTTGGATAATCCTTTTTGAAGCCACTTAGGGTTTGCTTTAATGGCTTTAGGATGATATGTGGAATTTGGAAGCATAACCACCTTGGTTGCACAGATCTGTCTACTTAAGAGCTGAGTCCTGCTCCTACTTAAAATTGTCACTCCTGTTAACTTAAATCACTACATGGAAAGGCCTGCAAAGGTGAAAGAGAGAGATGGTTTTATTCTCCTTTTCCTCAGATTCACTGGAAGTTTTAACTCTGACTTCAGTGAAATTGGTCTTGATTTGGTGCAGAGAGAAGCAGGCCTTTTATTCATCACTGAATGGCCACATACTTAGTTTTTTTCTGTGGTCTTAAGCAGGAGAAGATGGAGTATTTTCATTTCTTGTATTTCCTCCAGTGGTGGTTGGTACTTTTCAGGAAGTGGATTGAACACATCTTTTCTGCTGTTCCTTGAGCCAGCTGAGTTAATACTGAACCTGTGAGACAATCACTGTTTAAACCCTCAGGTGGATTCCTTTTGGCCTGATGAAACATTAATATTACAAATTCACATAATAGAGCATATAAGTTGACAGCAAATACAGGTATCAGCATCCATCTGTTGTGGTGTCATGCAGGCTTTAATGCTGTCTTCTCACATTTTGGAAGTGTTTTCTGATTGTGTGATGTTAAAGCAGGTGTACCGGAAGAACGTGCAGCAGCTCCTCCAGAACCTGATTCGGAAGCTGGCCGCAGTTACCCAGTACGAGGAAGTGCTTGCAAAAATTGATGCCACCACATCCACAGATCGCCTCACGCTCCTAAAGACCAAGCCCCAGTCCATCCAGAGGGACATAATCACAGTCTGCAATGATCCCTATGTGTTAGCTCAGCAGCTGACACACATAGAGCTTGTGAGTTACTATGCTCCCAAGGATGACTTCATCCTCCCCCTTTTTGAAGTGCAGGTAAACAGGGAATATGACTTGGCTGCTTCTCTGCTTTATTTAGGAGAGACTCAATTATATTGGACCAGAAGAATTTATCCAGGCGTTTGTGCAGAAGGATCCTTTGAGTAATGACAAGGTAATGGGGCAGATCTGGAGCAGCTCTGAAATGCAGCATTTACCATCAGGTGCACCATGAGCTGGAAGTGAGGTCCAGCAATAAATGAGGATCAGTAGAAAACAAGCTTTAGTATTCCCATTAAACATTTTGTTAATGTTTTTTTTTCTTTCTGGAGGACAATTCCTGAAGCTCCAGAGCTCAGCCAACATACTGACTTAAATGAACACATTTCCTGGGTTTTTGGCCTTAAGCTAAGGGAGAACTTAATCCTGTGAATGTTTTCCCCAGGCTGTGTATGCGGCCTACAGTTGGAAGAGGCTGAGTTTAACTTTGGCTTCTGCATTATTCATTTTCAACACCTGTTCTTCCTTTTAGTAAACTGAGCTCTTTGCAGCCAAGTGGCACATGGGGCAGTTTGCAGGTAGAGCAGACATAACAAAAAGGGTGCAGAGGGCTCTAGATCTATGTGAGATGGAGGGCAAACATGCAGTGTTTTTAACCAGCCGTGATGGAGTTGTCATCTCCTTGAGTGCTGTTTTCAAAATTATTTAATTTTTATGTTTTTCAAGATGACTTAACCTCTGTAAATAAACTGTGACAAAGTCAGTCCATTAAAACTTGAATTAACTTAAAATGACACACAGAATAGAATGATGCAAGTTTACAGTTTGATGTTCAGTCAGATGGTCTCTGAAACTGATTTTGCAGACAGAGATAACTGAAACTCCTGTCCACCCCTTTTTAGGCAGCCCTGAGATGTGGTGTGGGAATGATTCCAAGATGATACAGAATAGCACTGCTCAGGAAAGGGAGAATCCAATCAAAATGATATAGCTGATCTCCCAAAGTTAGGATGCAGTATGTCCATATGTCATCAACAGCCAAACATAATGTGCCTGGCCTGTTTTCCTGCTGCACTTGCAGAGACCTTAGTGTTGTATTTACACTATCAGTGGGACAGGAGTAAGGACTGAAACAGTGTTCATATTCAAGGGAGCTTTATGCAGATACTTAGCCCTGATTGTTTGCTTAAGTCTCTCCTAGGTCCTTAAAGCATCCTGGTAGGACTTAAAGCACATGGTGGATTCCACATGCCTGCTCGGGTGCTTTACTGGGCCACCAGCTCAGAAGGAAGTTACACATGCTTGAATACTATCACTGCTGCTTTCCCTCTAAGCTTTTTGTCAGTTTGGGTAATTTGAGTTATTTCTGGTTACTTGACAGTGTTTGGGAATGGCAAGGCAGGAAGCCAAAAGGTCTCGTAGGGAAAAGACAAAAATTGTGCTAAAAGTTGCTATTTTTCTTCTGTCCATAGAGCTGCTATGGAGATCGAAAGAAGACTCGCAATCTTGAAGCCTATGTGGAGTGGTTTAACAGGCTCAGTTACTTGGTTGCAACAGAAATCTGTATGGTGAGCAAGGACTTTTTGTGCTGAAAGGTTTTGTTTAGTAATCTAAAACTGTGAAGCCTTTTCAGATTTGGTGCCTTTTGGACTTTTCATTCGCTCAGTTTGTGACTGTTCACATTTGGATGCCGTCAGAGCACATCTGAAGAGGAAATAAGTTCAGTGTTTTCAGCATTATACTGGTGCCTCAGCCTTGTTCGTGTGACAGTGGTGATTTATTCTGGGTTAGCCCTTCTTGGTGCAGGAGTGTGTCTGGCCTGCTGTTCTCTCTTTTGAAAGCCCCTTGTGAATTGAGGCATGTTCTCTCCTCTGGCTGACCCTCTGCTCTGCTCTGCTCTTTTTCATATCCTTCTTCTTGGCAGAACCTCTTTGCCTGTTGTCCTTGCTCTCTGCCTGCCCAGGATCTGGTTTGTCTTTGCTGTCCTGAATGCTTTTGAGCACAGTGGTGTGGCTTCCTCTACACGTAAAGGACAGTGTGAAGCTGTGGTACATATGGAAAAGACTTTAACAGGGGGATGTGTCTGAGTGCTGTTTCCTGCTGAGCATAACCCTACAAATGCATCTCTTGCAGCCTGTGAAGAAGAAGCACAGAGCAAGAGTGATAGAATATTTCATCGATGTGGCACGGGAATGTTTTAACATTGGCAACTTCAATTCCTTAATGGCTATTATTTGTAAGTATGTGCACGGAGATATTATTTGATCCATGTTTGAATCTGGATAAAGGAAGCAGAGTGCTTCACACAAAAGTCTACTGCTTAGCTTGGTCAGCAGCATGAAGTTGCTCAACACTGTTGTAGCGCTATGTGTGTAGCATAAATTTGGTATAAACCAAAGTTTTCATTGCAGCTCTTCAGAGACTTAAATCCCTAGTTATTTAAACCAACTTCTAAATTGCTAAATTGGAATAGTAACTTTCCCTGTAATATGGAGAACTGATGTCTTCCATTGTTTCTATCACATCTTACTACTTTAAAAATTCCACACCCCTTTAAATCTGATAGGAAAACATTGGGAATTTTTTATTTGTTCTTCATAGTTAATGTGTAGTTTTCAATGAAGTATGTAAGAGATGGTGTTCAGAATGCTCATTTGAGCTTTTCTACTGTATATATATGCTTTATCAAATCCACATTAAATAATGTCATAGCATTTTTTTAGAGCTTTCATTCTGTAAGAGATGTAAATTTTGTTTCCAACGTTGTTTTGGAACTTAAAGAAAACAATGACTCTGGTTTCTTGAGTAGGTCTGGTGAAAATATTTGTTATTGGTAATAGATTCTTTGCTTTAGAAATACTTACTAGTCCTAGCTACCTGAAAGATTTTTTTCTTTTAAATACTCCAACAATCTCTTTCTCTTATATCAAGCTGGCATGAACATGAGTCCTGTGTCTCGATTAAAGAAAACCTGGGCAAGAGTGAAGACAGCCAAATTTGATATTCTTGAGGTAAGTTTGGCTAATATTTGGACAGGATGCTGCTAATACCATTTTACTTTTAACCGCTCTAAAATGCGGGTTTGGTTTTGTTATGACATTTCATTTAGTATCTTTGTGCTCTTAGTGGATATTCTAGGAGATACAGTAAGAATTGTCCAGCTGACTGCTGCTCTTTTGATTTGGAAGAAGAAAATTGAAGTTTGGTTGTTTGAGTTTTTTAATTCCCAAAGCCACCTCCTAAAAATAACAACAACAAAAAATTGATTGACAGTTACCTTCAGGTAGTAGAGACTTTGGTCAAAGATCATGCAAGTGCAGCATTGTAAGAGTTTATGATTTATCCAAGAGACTCTGTATTGGATCCCTTGTTGTGCTGAATGGACATTTTTAAAAATGAAGTTCTCTTCTGATCAAATGAGCAGATAGAGAGATGCTGCAGTCCTCTGCCAAGCTGTATTTGTGGGGCTGTTCAGAAGATCTTTTCCTATGTAAGAGTTGCTCAGTTGAAAAAGGATTGTGTGTATCTCATTTTTTGTATTTTTTCATGCCTTGTAGCATCAGATGGACCCTTCTAGCAATTTCTATAATTACCGAACTGCTCTGCGTGGAGCCACTCAGAGGTCCCTGACAGCCCACAGCAACAGAGAGAAGGTGTGTTTGCACATGACTTGGCAGAGGGAAAAAGGGAAATGTGCTTGTTAAGTTGCGTGGTAAACCTTCATCCTGGAATTCTGATTCTCGGCAACTCTACCCCTGGTGGGCTTGTAAAAAGCTGCCAGATAGTTTGGTGCTGACTGGAAGTCCAAACATTAAATGATTGCTTTGATTATTAAATAAAATAAGCCTTAGCCTTTTTTTTTTCTTTTTTCTTTTTTTTTTTTTTGACACAGACCTGTATCTCACAAACCCATAACACAAATGGAAAGGCTAAGGACTGACATGAGGTTGCTAGTAATTTGTTTTTATCGCTGCTACTTGTGCTAAACTTTCAGTAATTCATGGCTTAATGCTGAAAAACTTTAAAACTTACTCATAAAAGGTATTCTAAACCTCAAATCTAGACAGAGCTCTGGAATTGCCTTCCTGTGTACAGTCTTTACATGCAGCATCTCAGTGGTAGTTCTTGTGGAAATGAATCAAATCGCTTCCTAGCTGCTCTCCACTTGGAAGCAGTTGCTCGTCAACTCCTTAAGATATTAGGACGTCATGTTGGGTTTAATAAACGTGATCTTGGAGTTCACGGAATACACTCCAGGCAGATGAAGCAAATCCACATGCAGTCTGCTAGTCTGTACTGTTGTTATACATGGAATGTCTTTCTGACTCCTAAGGATCTGTTCACATATCATTCAAAGTGCCAGAAATTTAAATGTAAGAGGCTTACTTCTTTTCAGAGGAAAGTCAGTTTTAAGACTCCAAAGAAAGAACTTACAGGTATTGAAATGTGGTGCAGTGAAGTGTTCCATGGAAATAGTAAGTGGTATTTGTTTCATCCCCAGTTGCAACAAGGATGTGTAGCTGTGAAAACTTCCACAGGACAAAAAGTAAAATAGAACCATTTTAAGAAAGTAAGAATGTTCCATCATTCTCCAAAGAAAATACATTGTTCAGTTGGCAGGAAATGCTTCATTGCAAGCCAGTCAGTACCAAGTTTCCATGACTGGCATGAGCTCAGGGAAGTGTAGTTCAAAAACCATTTGTGCTGCTACCCCAATATTCCCTGCTCTACTTCAATGTGCATCTGCTTTCGTTTACTAAGCAAGTCCTGTCAAGAGAGAAAGCTACACTATGAGATACCCTACAGGAATTACGTGTATGAAATAGGTTCCTCTGAGCATTTATCTCCTGGAATCCACAAGGAAGAAGAAAAAAATGAAAACAAGAGGGGCATGGCATAGAAATAAATGAAGGAAGGACTTTCTGGAGAGACCTGTATTTTAAAATGTAGTGAATGCACAGTTTTTGTGTAGTGAAAGAGAGTTGTAGAGACTTTAGTCCTTCAGTATTTTGCTTAACTTTTGTATCACCTAACTTCCTTTCATTTTTCTCTGTAGACCATTGTGTCTTGATTCAGGACCAGACTGATAATAAAGCTGTTCTTTTCCTAGATCGTGATTCCTTTCTTCAGCCTGTTGATCAAAGATATTTACTTCCTCAATGAGGGTGGTGCCAATCGCCTTCCAAATGGTCATGTCAATTTTGAGGTAAGTAGAGCACCGAGTGGGGTTTTAATACAGGGTCAGCCCCTTTAACAGAAAACTGAGGCAGATCACAGTCCAACTTCTGCTGAAATCTGGGAGAGCAAACATAGCCTGGAATTTGAGTATATCTGTTACTTCTCAGAGGAGGTGGGAGGTAGTTAGGAAAAAGCAGTTTTATCAAAGATGAAGTGTTTATAGAAACTTTCAATATTCACAATTTTTTTAGTGGGGAAAAAAAAGCCAGAACTTCTTCCCAGTTCTGAAATTCATCTCAACATTTCAATTCACAGGTTTGTTGCAGTTAATGACAAAATCATTTAAATTAGTATTTTAGGGCTTATCTTTTATTTCCTCACATAAAATGTTCCTCCTTTGTCAAGATACATAGGCAGTATTTTCATGCATGTAAGTCTCAGATTGTCTCTGAAGAGAAACGTGATAGAGCAGCAGTGAGGGAGTTTTGACTCTCTTGTCTTCCAGTAGGTCTTCTGCCCCATATTTCATGCTTGTTATCTGATTTGTTTCCTGGTGCTTTCAGTTTTCAAGAAGCCTGGGTCATTCACACGAATGTGCAGTACATTTCAGTTGTAGTCATAGGCCTGAATTAGCCTAAAGGTTCTAAAACTACGCTGCGCAATGAGCTGGCATGTCCTTTTGCTCAAGGAATCCGTGTGCACTTGAGGCATGTTAAACTTCTATTGAAAGAGTTTATCAATTAATGACATCAGCACACTACATGGGGAGTGTTTATTTTTGGCATAAATTTCCAGCAAGAAAATAGAGCATTTCAGATTTGCTGACTGACAGGAAACATCTGGATTTTGAAATGTCAGTATTAAGCATCTGATGTGAAAATCACGATGTATGTCACTGCAAAACAAGAAGCATGAGCATCATCAAAATTTAAATTTGGGCATAAGGAGTGTTACCAGCTCCTTGAAAAAAACTAAATGCACTTCATGATCTACTGTATTTGTATTCCCAAATAACAGCAGTTTTAAGAAGGTGAAGGAGTGGGAAGTTACCGCAGTTTGAAACAGGAGCACAAAAGTTAGAAACTGAGTTGTTGAGTTAGATCATGTTCAATTCTATTGTAAAAGCCAAGGGCAATTGAAGCCTTGGTCTCCAAACCAAGATCTCTTCCTCTTTTTAAAAAAATATTCAGGGTAAGCAATGCTGTTCAATATATAGCACCTCTTCTGTTTCATCTTCTGACAGAAATTTTGGGAATTGGCAAAACAAGTCAGTGAATTTATGACATGGAAGCAAGTGGAGTGTCCTTTTGAAAGGGATTGGAAGATTCTGCAGTACTTGCTCACTGTCCCAGTCTTCAGTGATGATGGTAAGGAACTCTGGGCTCCTGCAGGGATGGTGTCACTGGCTGCTGCTTAATCTGTTTCCATGTTAAATTGTGGCTTCCTCACAGTGAGAAAAGACTGTCCTGAGACATCTCTGTCTGGCAAGAAAAAATGCTCCTCCCTTACAAATGACAGAGAAGATAAGATTTTTCTTTTATGTGCATATAATCTGTGAGAATCAACATTGATTCTGAAATAGAATGAACTAAATTGGTGTGGTGCCTCTAAATGTCATATGAAATGTATTTATATGGACTTTCAGGATACTTTGCACTAAAGGGTGCTGCTTAAAGGAAGAAAACAGGGACTTCACTGGCTACTTACAAAGCACCATGTCCCTGGGCTCATTTTATTTTCTCTTGAGTGCTTTCTTCTCCTTGTGCTTTTGAGTTTCTGCTGGTTGGTTTTTCCCCCCTCAGGGCAGTCTTTGTTCTCATGCACAGTTTGTTAGCATTGTCTGGGTGCAATTATAAGCAATGCTATACTTCCTAATGGGATTCTGAAGCCCTAATCTGAGGGATGGATAATGCATGCCTGCTTCATTTAACTCAGTCTGCTTTGCAGGGAGAGCAAATTTTAAAATGCCAGTGGGCCTAACATAATGTATTTGCTTCTGATTGCAGCACTTTACTTGGCTTCCTATGAAAGCGAAAGTCCCGAGAACCACGTTGAAAAGGACAGATGGAAGACACTAAGGTTTGTGTCAGAGGTTACCCAGATCAATAAATAAATAGAATGGGATACACAGCAAGCATCCAGCAGTTAAAACCAAATGGCATGTTACGTGTTTCAACAGATGGGGCACAGCATGGTTGTAAATCCCCCTTCCAATCTGGGACTCCTGGAAAAAATAGAACAATCAGTCTTTATCTTAAACCCTCTCAGTCCTTCTTTTCCCTAGGAAATGGGAATTAGAATAAGGAATTTTGTATTTTAGATTCTTGTGTTACTCAGTGAAGGAAGAAAATACTTTCTAAACTCCAAGAAATCCCCACTTCCTCACAAGTACTATGCAGAGATGCCTCACAGATGTTTTCACAGCTACTGCATCCCTTTCTGCACCAGCCTTTCAGACAGGGCTGACATTTGCATAAAGATCACTCTGGGGCAAATGCATTAATGAAACCAGTTAACAACTTAGAGTTCAGGCTGGGGAAAAAATATTCAGCAAAATCATATTTTTGGCTTTTCTTCTGCCATTGGAATGCAGCCTCATCAACTCTTTGATTTTACTAATTGTGGAAGGATGCATGAGCCATTAAGGCAGGGGGATGTAACAATTCCATCTGATTGATTTCACTCATTTTGAGGAGAAGACAGGAAGAGAGTTACATCAGGGCACAGACACTCCACATTACACAGGGTGACAAGATGAGAATCTGTAGTAACACGAATCTCAGTTTCATGGCTTCCTTATTGTAGCCACTCCGTCTGAGAGGATTTACATCATTCTAATGATTGTCCTTAGCCGTTTGCATTTCCCTCTGCCTTCCAGGTCAGCGCTTCTGGGCAGAGTCTAGAGCACACCACGTCTGCTGTTGCTGTGTTACATGGATTGCCAGGGGGCACAGCTTGGTTTATTTTTCTGTGCACTGAGTGGCACTCAGAACATGAAAGATGTGCAGTCAGTTGCTATATCACCGCAGCAAAGATGAAAGAAGTTAATTCAAGAACAAACAGGCAACTTCTCCCATCTAACAGATGAGATAAAATCACAGCCCACTCAGCTGGGATTCAGGCTGAAGTATTGATTGAGAATCATCTGAAGATCTCAGATGCTGCCTGTGAATCATTTCACAGCTGGATGGAATATTATTTCCTTTCATTTGGCTGCAGCTTGCTGCTACAAGGACTGCAGAGCTGCTACAAAGACTCACAGGAGATTACAGAGGTGAAGTATTCACCATTCCTTTCGGTGAAACCCAAGTCTGCATTGAAGAGCTCCCATTCCTAATAAGCTGAATATATCCCCGAAGTTTGGGATTGCTAAGAAGGGAAAGGACTGGACACAACAGATTGGCTGCTGAGGAGAATTTCTCCCTACCACTGCAATGGTGGCTGGGTGTTTTTTCTTTTTCCAATGTGTTTTTGAGTTGGCTGCTGGCAGGCAAACTCATTATTATTCTAAGTTATTTTAAAAATACAAAGTAATAAAAATCAAGGCTGTGGTAGAAAATACACCTTCTATAAAAAGTAGCTATGTAGCTCTACAACTTCTAGGGAGGCTTTTTCTTTTGTTCACTTCTTTACAGCTAACCACTACATGCTACAGACATTCTTATTTTTACTGTGCAGTTTTGTTACTCTTAATACTTTACCACCTTCTTATATTAGGTTGAACAAGCTGACTTTTCTAGAACAGTCTTTGAGAAACTGGCATACAAACTATGTTGAAATATGAGAGTATGTTTTTACTGAGTAATTTTTATACCTGCTTTTTTTTGAAAAGGTAACAGTGGAGAACGCAATCTCTACTTTCTATTGACTGAAATAGCAAGATGCCAAAAAGAAAAAATGAGGCTTCTTCTGAACTCCAGCTATGAACAAAACAGTCTTCCTGTGTGTTTGCTTTAGGGATTATGTTTATGACTGTGAAGTAGTTCACTGTGTTACACACCTAATAAGTTTTTAGTATCTCTGAGTACTTAGTCACTCTATCTATCCGAGAGGAACCTGATTAAAAAAATATAAAACAAAGCTGTAGCTGTAGATCACCTTGGATGCAAATATCAATAAGCAAAGTACACACTTGACCAAAAAAAAAAAAAAAACCTAGTTGCAATTATTCTGCTACTGTTATTAAAAAAAAGAAAAATGTAAGAATAAATTTATTTATTTGTTGCACTGCATCTCTTGAATTTTCAGGTAGGGTGGTTTTTATATTCTGTCTATGCCTTTTCAGGCAAATATTTTAATTTTGAATTCTGTAGTAACATGCTGAAGCAGCCTTCATGAGTAGGGATACTGTCCTTAACTACAGCTTGTTTGCTGGTACAAGGTGCTGGAAGTCACAGAGTTACATATTCCACAAGGACTAGCACCAGGGCCTCAAGCCCTGACAAAGGTTTCTTCTCCTCCTTTCCCATTCCCTGAGTTGGGGTGAAGGGGAAAGAAGAGGCCAACTCTTGGAAAGGAGAAGACTGCTTCTGCTGTGCACAGACTTGCCTCTCAGCTTTCATCAGGTGAGATCTTTCCCATCCTCCCGTCTACATCCTTCCCCTGTTGTTGAGGCTTATGCCTGGTGCTTGAAAGGGGAATGCAGATTCCTAACCTCTGGCAAGCCAGAGCTACTCCTTCAGCCATTGTTTAAGTCAGTGTTTCATGCTAGAGCCTTACCATGCTCTGTGCCCTCTGCTCCATCACTTGGTGCAGCCACCGTGCTGGGCTTTAATTCTCATCATCCCGAGCTCCTGTCAGGCTGTTGAACCAGTGGCTTGGAAACAACCATTCACACCTGTCCATAGCAAATGGGAGAGAAAAGGACTGATTCTCCCACGGTTGAGCAGCTCGCAAAGGAAACATCACAGACTCTCAGAAATGAGGAGTTACAAGAACTCATTAACTCTACAGGCTGAGTGTTCAGGCAGGGCTGAAAATCCCAGCTCAGTGCTGACAGATGCTCAGTGCTTAATGGAGGCAGAGGCAACACCGAAGTGTCCTGTACAAATGGGTCAAACATTGTGTATTTCTTTGTGGTGCACTTTCTTCTCATGGTGCAGAGACAAAAACTCTGCCTCTTACAGACACATGTGAACCAACTTCTTCAAAAGAGTCTATAGATGTCTGGCTAAGCCCGCAAGATCAATACCTGTCCTTACCATCCAGGTGTTTCCCTGACCTCCTATTTGGAAAAATCTCCATACCATCATCATGAACAGTCAGATGAATGCAAAAGTGTGCAAGAGCCTATTTACAACTGTCATGTCTAAAAGAACAAGTAAGAACCTTTACATCCACATGGGTATTTTGCATTTGTGTTGTTTTTTTGTCAACCTGCCCAGACAGACTGTTCTTGACAGAGCTAAAACTGGTACTTGATTGTTCCAGTTTGGCCAAATTTAGAAATACATCCTCTGAGAGAAGGCACAACCACCCCTTCCACCCCCCCAGGTTCGGGAAAAAATAAATTTTCCTCAAAGGAAAGTGAAGGAGATAAAACTATTTATTTACCAAACACACGGGAAAAGGAAAATAATGCTCAATAATAAAATCTCTCGCTGTGGAGGAAAAACCTGGGAAAGTGTTCGAGTCCTCCCTTTGGTCTCCTCGGAGCTGGGGCTTGGGCCAGGGCCAGGCCCTCTGTGCCCGATGGAAAGTCCTCCCGATGTGCTCTGAGGTTGAAAGCAGCCCAGTAGAAAAGGGAGAAAATCCGGAATTCCAGAGGAGGAAAAAGCAAAATCCAACTCTGTCTCTCTCCGGAGAACAAGAAACTGAAAACAACTGGCCAAAAGCTGACTGGAAAGCAGCAAGCCGGGTGCTTCCTCGCTCCCCTGCTGCAGCTGGGGAAAAAAACCCCTGCTATCTCTGTGTGACCTTGAACAAGCCGCAAACTGCTTTGAAAAAGTTTTGCTCAGTTTTTCCTTCCCCCTCTCAGGCTCAGTTTAGAGGCATAGAAAGACACACAAATTAATTTCTGGGCATAGGCAGCGATATGGGATACACATCATAAGGTCACCCCAAGACATTGATCCAGCACTAAAATACACAAATAAGCTAGTGGGCAAAACACTATTCATTTTCCAAGACTTCTGTTATTCGAGGGAGTAGTCCCTGTCATTCCTTACTAGTTGTGTGTAGTATGCTCTTTTGTGGGCTTCCTGCAGTATTTTTGCTGGAAGAATAGTAAGAATAATCCTTTTGTAGTGCACCAATGTCTGCTTTTTCTCTCAGCTCCTCTGTCTAATCTCGGTAGCAGATTTTTCCTGCATAAAGGGAAGGTATGTGCTAAGCTGACATTTCAACACTCAAAGAACTGATCAAGTTCAGTAAACTTAGAAGTGAGAGTTTCATGCCAACAAGGGCATCATTTGATGGCCACTGACACTTGTCATTACACTGTTCTGCATAAAGCTCTTGTGGAATATGACTTTTTTCCTTCTCCTTTATTAGAAAGTCTTAGCTACAGTGTGACCCAAAAGGATGTCCCACTATAAGCCAAGTAAATATGGTGTCATCCTTTCATGGAGATTACTTTTCAGGAAGAAAAATGCAAAAGATAATGTGAATAAAGCAGCTGTTTTTCATCAGTTATTTATATAGCCAAAGGAGTCTGAGTGCCAAGGACCCCATGAGGCTGGATTATCTCCTTTTAGTGCTTTTCTCCCCTGCATTGTGAAGTCCAGAGCCTGGAAGGGGAAATAGTTTTTAGGTGGACTTCCAGCTTCAGGGGAAAGCATCATCTGGAGCCAGTGTATTCCAGAGACCAATAAACCAAGCAAAATATCTGTTGGTATTACAGCAGGATCCTCTGCAGGCCCCCAAGTCTGGCCTAGTGGTCAAAAGATTAAATAACTTTCCTGGCATTAACCAGTCCTTATTATCTGACAACTCAGTAGCATTTAAATGTGGGATGCCTCACTGCTTTTTAAATGAGTTTTTCTTGGGAGAAGGTTGTATGTAGGAAGTCAGAAATAATTAGGGCTGGGAGAAAGCTATTTCAGAAGGAGTTAGACTTTCCCTTGTCCTTTTCTTCTCCAGACTATTCAGAGAGTTGAATTCTGCTTTTCCATTAAAAAAGTTAGAAGAGGATCTATGGAGTAACAGAAAAGAGAATCTGGTAAGAAATTGGTTGGCACCCCTTTCCTGAGGCATATCATGTAACTGTGGCCAGCAGTATTGGATAGGAAGAAGTGCAAGCAGTAAAAGTTACAGTAGTTTGTTTGACATGCATATGTTGAATTTCAGGTTTGCTGCCTGAAAAGCTCCACTCAGAAAAACCATGGTGACTCTCTTGTAAAGGGGGTCAGAAGTGTGCTGTATCTGCTACCAGGCTTAAGAGAAGATAACATCCAATGTCAACAAGAGTAACCTAGTAGTATGACAGCAGAAGTTTATGTAAAATTTGAGCAATTAGTAAGAAAAGTTTAGAAAAACTGCATGTGAAACATGAGGTAAAAGAAGTATTGGGCTATATACAACGTGTTTCTTCCTACTGCTGTTGCTAAGGTAACAATCTACTCTGATGTTTTTCCTTAATTTCTGTTTGAGCAAACATGTACTACTTTCTGTTTAGCAGTTCAGGATCAGGCCTAGAGGAAGTAGCAGGTGATGCTCCTTGATCCCTATGTGACTCCGTTTGATAACAAGCAGAGTTAGTATTCAGAGGCTGTTTGTCCCCCATAAAAAAGTACTTACAGCATTACATACTCAAGCAACCTCACAGAGAACAAGTCTCATTTGAAGATCCAATCTGAATTTGAAGGACTGAGCATTAAGGAGGCCTGATCTGTGAATGTTTCAACAGGTTCAGTGAAAATTTAAAACTGCAGTACATGTTGAGCTGTATTTCACAAAAGATTAATGAAAATATATTCTAGAGCAACATTCACAGGGTATGTCATTATTAGATTAAGTTTCAAGAAACAGGTTAAGTATATGAGAACAGTGCATCACAGTGTTCATTTTGTAACAGATACAGAATTTTCCTTTCCTCCTACAAAATCAAATTCACATTCATCCCAAGTGGTTGATTTCATAATGCAGATTTTTAGGACACAGTACAACCTCTGTTGATGTGCTGTTAGGTTCTTGTTATATTTAAGAAACAGTCAGTCACCACCTTTAGAAGTGAAGTGGGAATTTATTTAAGTCTATTTATTCGTCTATACAAATTTCATTTCATATAATAGTAGCATACTTGATTGGATTATTTAAATTCTGCTTTACTTCTCAGAGAAGAAAACTCTTTCGTTTTTATTAACTGCCTTGAGAAGTCATAGTTACACAATGTCTTGTGAAGAGTATCAGTTGGTATATCAGTATATAGCTGGTTTTCAGTAAAAAGAAGGGAAGAAGGCGCTTCAGTTATCTCCAGCACTACTGAGAGAGTATTTTCAGTCAAATGTTACATGGTTATTTTGTTTAAAGCCCTTATTTGTAGTCTGCTACTTTTGAATTCAGTTTTTAAAATTGCAGGGGTCCTCTTCCTAGTGGAGGAGAGGAGAGTGAGTGTTTATCCCTCCCACCCAAAGAGAGGACACTGACACTGCAGGTGCAACTGCTGTTCCCTGGTGGCTCTTTCTGCAGTGCCCCTCTCCCCGAAAGCCCATTTCAGTCCAAGGACTTTCCTGGCTTCAGCTTTTGCCTTTCAAGATGTGGATGGGAAACTTCAGTCTGACTCAGGGTGCCCTCTTGTGATACAAATGGAACAAATCCGGAGATACCAGTGGGATGGGATGAGGAAATCAGAGTGAAGGTTCCCAAGAAGAAATGTGTTTAGATTATGACCATAGCCAGCAACCAGCAACTGCTTTTTCTGCGTACTCTTCAACTTCTGCTGGCATGGGGTGTGAAGCCAATGGGAATTAAGCATCATAATGAATTTTACTGGGGCATATTTCCTACACAACCTCATTTCTCTGAGTTTTTTCCTTGGAATAGGTACATTTTAATTGGAATAACACTAAAAGCAAGCAGCAATTCAGGTAGGGCACTGCATCCTGTTTTGCACCACCTGGAAAGCTGGTTTCTTTGGAGTAAAGGAAATGAGATTCAGCACAGATGTTATCTTGCTTAATGCCCGACTGAAAAGTGTTCAGTTATTTTGAGATGGGGGCAAAGTAAAATGTGAAATGAAAAAAAAAAAAAGCATCAAGACTGATCAGTTTCCCCCCAGTAATTTTGCACTCATTGAAATTGCACTCATTGAAATGTTTCTCTTGGGATTGGCCATATGTGGTATATATACATAAATTTTCTCTTGTAATTCCTTTTTTTTCCTGTAACTGCAGGAGAGATGCAAACCCAAAAAGAGCTCTAGGTTTTTTTAAAGAAAAAAGCAGCAAGCCTGCCATTATCCACATATTTACTTTTTGGAAACAAATGTTCAAGTACTTGGAGAATGAACCCAATGAGCATATTAAAATGGTTTTGGATAAATTTATTCTCCCTCTCTCCCCTTTCTCCCAACCTTGTCATTGGTCAAATGCAAAAACATCAGTTCTAAGTGCTGTCTCTCACCATGTTAATCTGAATCACATTCTTGCTGCTTTCACATTCATGTATCAGTGTGATATCACATTGCTTCCACAGCCTCCTGTAAGCAGACGAGTCATCTAGTTTACAATTTGGAATTTACTTGATTGTAGAACAAATTATATGATGTAAACAAGCTCATGGCAACAGGCTGGCTCCTGCCTTTCCAGCTACAAACATCTGAAAACAAAATGTCATGAAAATAATCGTCTGAAGTTGAGGAAATGACTTGTCTTGGAAACACATTAAGTTTCAAAGAAACACTGAACAGAGATAGAGACAGACCAGAGCCAGAGGTAGGGAGTATCTTCTCATTCTTGAGATCAGTCTTTTGTGTCAAGTTACATTTGCCTTGGACTCTTTGGGCAAAAGAGCTTTGTATAGTGAGACTCACCCGATGTCACACTTAGAAGCCAGGGTGTTGCA
Source organism: Corvus hawaiiensis (assembly GCF_020740725.1). NCBI lineage: Eukaryota > Metazoa > Chordata > Aves > Passeriformes > Corvidae > Corvus > Corvus hawaiiensis. The sequence continues at coordinate 58,242,012 of NC_063217.1, forward strand.
CATGTAGTTTAAGGCACTGGAAAGAACCAGGCACCTCCAGCACTTTGTTCATCTCCTCTCAGGTGAAGTGATCTCACTCTTTGCTGTGATTCCTAGAAAAGGTAAGATTAGGGTTGATCCCACCTTTAGCAGATGCAGTATGGAGTAGTCCTTGACCCTACATATTTCTTTCAATTTACAGAATACTCTCCATATGTGTCCTACCTGCACAGTATCTCAGTGGGAGAGCTTGAATACCCTTCCAGATGCGTCGTACACTGAAGGATCTGTGTCTTGCATAAGCAGTTCTTCAGCACATAGTAAAACAAAGCGATGTGTAACTCTTTCCCCCTTTTGGGCTGCACAGCCAAAGCATACACAAAATGTATCTAAGAAGAAGAAAGACAGGAGGCTGCAGGCAGATGGAGGTGGTCCAGGAAGGACCACACACATTGTCTGGAAATGCTCCTGCTGCCAACTGCTCCTGGCTGTCTCAGGGAGGAGTGAGGTGCCGTTATCTGCAGTTGGCAGGACTGGCTGAAGCCATTCTTTGCCCTGTGGAGCATCTGTGTACCAGATATTGCTTGAGAGGTGTCACTTGCACTGCTGGAAAAGCCTCCTTTCCAGCTCTGAGCACACTTGCATTGCAGGAGTGACTTGCAATCTGTTGGGCACAGTCTGCCCTTTCTTCTAAACACCCAGGTGCAGCAAGTCCTGAGGCTTGATGAGGGGAGAAAATGAGTGGCAAGGTAGAAGGGGAACAAAACTGAAAGTAAATCTCTGCTGCATATCAGAACTTGTTTTTCTTATCACTAGGCCACAGCGTAAGAAAAAAAAGACCCTGCACCCCTCATTTTTTTGGCTTCCCTTGTTCAGCTGCCATCACCAGCTCGACCACCAGATGTCTGCACCCAACAGAAAACTGAAATGCAGCACTGAGATGAGCAGCTGGAAAAAGAAATGAAAAGAGACCAAAGTGTCAGGGAGGGAAAGTCCAAAGGGAGCTGAAAGGGTTTATTTCCAGGCCTAGACACCCTCGAGGCAGGGATGATCCTCAGGCCCTCCTGGTGAGCTTTCGTTCCACAGTCCAGGACTATATTCCCACCACCAGTGATGCTGAACTGAGATGGATCTCTTTGGAGAGTGGGCAGGAAAAGGAAGTGCTCAGAAGCACTGCTGTGGCTATTTAACCTGGCTGCTCAAACTTCCAACTTGACAGAGAGTCCCACAGGAGAATTTTTCAATGTAAAGATGAGACCTGGGTCAAAACCAGAAAATGTTTGCATGCAAAAAGTAACCAAAAAAACAAGATGCTGTGAAATGTGATAGCTGAACTAGAAAAAAATTAGTGTCTTTTCAAGTGTGCTAGGTCTCAATTGAATCCTAATACCAGAGTAAAAAAACTACTGTATTTCTTTCCATTTAAAGCCTTATGAGTTTGCATAATTTTTGGTGTAATGGGTATCCACAATTTGTATTCCTTTTTGCTTTTGAGAAGTTCTTCATCTGTGGTGTGGGAGGACAGCAAGTGAGAGCTGTTCTAGACTCAGGATGTAGAAGGCCAGCATAAAGGGCGCTACCAGTACTGTACACATTCACAGTCCATACCTGAGCTGACCTTGGGATGATGCTCAGTGTCTTGTGAAGATGGGCAATGAGTAGTTCTGTGGTTTGGTGCTTGCTCTCAATGAAATGAAAAAGAAGAAGACAGCAAAGGTGGCAAAATTATCTGTGCCAGAAGCTCTGAGGCATTTCTCTTCTTTCCAGGATCTTTCACTGCTCCACTGTATTCATCCTTTGTCAAACGGAGTGAGAGTGGTGGAACTGAGGGTTTGGGGCAATTGAAGTGCCAGATGTGCTTTTGCTATGCTTTCCTTTTCAGGTGTTAGAGTATCTTGGCAAGAGGAAGTTATGGCCAAGTGGAGGGCTGGTGAGTGAACTGACACTGAATAAGGCAGTGTTCAACGGCTTATTTATTATTTGGGGAGAAGATGGCAAATAAATATCCATTATTTCATGTAATTAAAAGACTGGTTTCTGTTTGGGAATTAAGAAGCAATGCCATTTCCCTCATACAGTCCCTCTCTCGTATGCCATAATCTTTGTTATCTTATCTGCATAAAGAGGCTGCTCAAGACATCCTAGCAACATTCAACCTGTCAGTCAGTTTTAAAGAGAGGCAGTAAAATGTGGTGAACTTTGCCCAGTGATCATTTTAGCGGGATGAGAAGCTGTTTTTCCCACAAGGCTGAGGAGGAGGATTTTTTTTGGCAAGCGGGGACAGAAAGAAAAGCAGGATCTCACTTGTTATCTGCTGCCTTCTGAGCAACCACTGTTGTGATCCCGGCCTCAAGCCAGGACTGCAGCACCGCCTCTCGCCAAGGGTGTTGTCCCAAAAATGGTTCTCTCACCCAGTGTGCAAGAGGCCAATTCACACACAGACTTGAGGTATTTATTTACAGTTCTGTGCAGAAAGGGGTGCTGGGTGACAAATCCACAAAGCCAGCATGACAACTACCGAAACCTTTCACTATTTATACATTTTAGCAAACAAAACATGCTTGCTTTTTTTTTTTTTTTTTCATTGACAGCAGTGGAGCTTAGATAATTGATGTGCTTTAGGTTTCAAACAATGTTTTTCTGATTGTTTGATTTTTAATTATGGTACTAGATGAGCCAAAACCACAAAAACAACCTCACACCCACAGTAAAAAGACTGCTGTTTGAGGTGGAAGGGAAGAAGGGATCAACCCCAAACAAAACACTCTTTCTGGAAGTACAGTGGGCAAGTGAGACTGTGTCATGTTTCAGGTTGAAGTCCATCTTCTAGATTACTGATTTAATAGGCTAGTCACAAAATTAAGAGCAAAATTCCTAAAATAAAGAAATATTTCCCAAGGCATGAAAGAAGCAGAAGCACTGTTATTTTCTAATCCCTGTTTGATTTCTATAAAAAAAAACCAAAACAAAAAACAAACAAAAGCCCAAACACCAACCAAGCAACATTTAACGCCATCAATTTTATTCTGCTACAAAACATGAAAGCAGCAGAAAGGTGCAGTCTGAATCCCCATCTTTTCAAGCATCTGCTCCTCAAGACTTCATGGCAATAAATGTCTCATCTGTTTCTCACTGAGACAGCAGTACAAATGGAAAGGATTAACAGCAGGCCACCCCTGTTGTGCTTCATAGGTTTACTGCTGCCCCTGCAGTTTGCAGATAAGACAGTGGGTATTATAGAATAAAGGCTTTGTGTGATATGATTGCACAGTTTTTCTTTCACAATAAAACAAAAATAAGTTGCAAGCTTTCCAAATTTTCGAGATAACTTGTATCAAATGACGTTCTAATCTAGCTTGACCAAAGCATCCCTAATTTAATCCAAACATATTTCTACCCTGAAACAAGTTCTGAAGGCAAAAGAAGGCTCTGTAATACATCTAAGGAATTTTTAGAAGAGGTGTGACAGCTGGACCTGCCCAGGCAGGTATGAGGCCCTCCAGACAGTGCCCTGCAGCTGACCTCAGTCCTGCAGTGCCTGCTTTCAGGTCTGGAATGCTGCTCTCCAAAGGCTCCTGGGAGGTGAATTCCCTGCTGTACCCATTACCTTTTACACTTTACCAGCAAAGAGCAAGACCCCACAGCCCTGGTGTACCATAAACAGGGAGCAGTCTCTGGATTCCTGGCTGCATTTCTTATGAACTTTGCAACACGAGAAGAGGGTGCTGACAAACTGCCTCAGGGAATCCGAGTGAGTTGCTGCAACCCAGAGCAGCTCACTTGCAGAGGGTAAGGAGTTGCTGGGACAAGTTTGTTCATCACATGCTTTGCTGATCACTATAACATTTCTGGTTTGAGGTACTGAGTAAAGAAATGTATGTGAGCAACATTTATTTGTATTTTTTTTTTTTTTTTGTGGGCGGGTCCCATTAGAATTTATGTGAGCTGCTTCATCCCAGACATGGACAGTGACTGTGAAACCCTGAGATCTATTGAAACCAAAGGAAGATTTATAAATAGGCCATCCCAAAAGGAGGGGGTAATTGCAGAAAAGAAAATTGGAGAGACAGTGTCCTAGAGGCTACAGGTTGGCATTAGACCAAGTCTTCTTGACAGCATCCATAGGAGAGGTGTGCATGCAGCTCTTCGCCTGTTGTAAAATCCTTTCATCCCTGGTTTGTCAGGCTGTTTGGGTAAACAAGCCCTGAATACAGACGTTTTGAATCAACATAAAGGCATGTGCTAGGAGAGAATGGCCCTTGTGAAACCTGTACTCCACCAAGAGTCAGTGCTGAACACAGGCAATGCTGCACTCTGAGGCGAGCCTGAGTGAGGATATATCCTAGGACATGAGCAAGCTCCTTGCAGGACTGTGCAGTGGTGTTTGAGGGTCAGTTTGAGAGAACAAGAGCTGCAGGACCTCTGCAGCTGTGTGCCCGACAGCCACTTCAAGACCCATCCACAGGGCAGCGGAAAGCAAGCAGGACAAACGCTTGTGGACGTGGCCCGAGCTGAGCTGGGCCCTGCATTTACCTCTCTGCCAGGTGGGGTGCATTGAGGAGCCCAGCTTGTCCCGCCCACCTGGGACGGGGCTGCCGCCTCCCTGCCTCACGGCACCGGCGGCTCCCCACGCCCCGCATCGCTGCCCTTCCCTGCGCGGGGGACAGCCCAGCGCCCCGCAGCCCCCGCACGGCCGAGGGAGGGACAGAGCGAGGGAGGGACGGGCGAGCACCGCCGCCCCCTCTCCCGCCCCGCCGCATCCCCGGCCACCCGTGACGGGCAGCGGGAGCGGGTTCGTGCCCAGCCCGGCTCCGCGGGAGCAGCGCTCCGTCCCTGCCGCCGCCAGCCCGCCCTGGCTCCGGGGCCAGCCGGGCACGCAGGTGAGGGCGGGGGCCGGGGAAGGCCGGGGCCGGGGAGCGTGGGGGAGCTGCGGCCTCCCGGGGCTATGCCGGGTCCCGGCGGGGCGGGGGCTGGGCGGGGGTGCTGGCCCGGCAGCGCCGACACCGTGCGGGCCTGCGACGGACCCGGTTTCGGCTGGTGCTGCATCCCCGGAGCATCCCCGGAGCATCCCCGGAGCATCCCGCGGCGGGCGCGGACACCTCCGTCGCTCCCGGGCGGGTTTTGGGTCTGTCCGGTCCCTGGCCCCGTCTGTCCAGCGACCTCGAAGGAGCGTGTGAGGTGCCCTGTAGCAAACACGGTGCAATGCACTGGTTTGCCTTTTGTCTCCTGAGCTGTGGGTAAAGCTGGTCAAACCTCGGAGGAGCAAGGCTTTAAGTTTCCTGCTGGAATTGACTACTGCAATGTTGAATTACCAAAATCACCTGCCAGTCTTTTATTGATTCCTGATACATGAGTTTCCTACACAAGTGGCCAGTAAAGGGCACCATGTGGAAAGAGGGATCTGTCAGATCCGACTGCTTGTTCCATTGTCCACTGACAACTGACTGTGCATATACAGTGGGAAGACAGAAGCTTCTAACACTCTAGTGTGTTTGATAGATTATGAACTCCAGTCATCACACAGTAAACCTGCTCTGTTTCTGGATACAATCCAAACAGTAGGTTTTTCTGTGCCCTGGGGCAGTCACTCTGCCCTATATAATTTCAAAGTGTGTTGGATATCTTTTATTTGAAATGCAGTGACTGCCACTGCATATCGTAGCAGAGACTGTTACAGTGCTATGATGTGTTTCCCATAATTTCCTCTCTATATTGTAACTTTTAGTTTATGTTGGTCGTTGTTTGGGGTCGTTTTTAAATACAGTTGCATGCTGAGGTAAGATTTTTGGTTAAGCCATGTGCAGTGACACACAGGTCCCTCTTCAGAGTTATTTGGTTCGGTACCCTTGTGTGCAATTTGTTTAAATCCTTATGTGCAGTACAGATTTGCCTTCATTTCTGACATACTACCCTGTTAACAGGCTGAAGCACCAGCTGTCAAAATGCATCTGTGAAACTGGCACAAATGAAAAATATTATTTAAAGTCACAATAAGCAAGACAGAGCTGAGAAGAAAGACTATTTTAAAGAAAACTAGATTTGGAATGTGAGGTACCCTGTCAGCTATTTCAGTTCTGACCCACTGAAGGCTGTAAACCAGAACAGAACTGTGCATCTGTTAAAAGTATGATTATACTAACAAGTAAAAGCAAATTGCTGAAGCTTCCCAACTTGTCATTTCATCAACATACCTTGTCAAGGACATGTCCTTATCCAGTTTCAATAAAACAGTAAAAGAGATTATCTTAATCCACATCACTTGGGATTCAGCCTGAAAAAGGTCTCCTTCATCCATGGGGCAGACAAACGGCTACTTCGGGCCTGCTGATGCCTGACCACAACAGCAGCATGATTCCTTGTTCCTCTTAAAATGATCCAATGAAATATGCCAAAGATTGTGTCCAAGGAAGAAGGTGGGTCGCTGCAAATCTACTGAAGGCTGTTGGTTGCAACAAGTGCTTGTTTGAGGCATAGGTGCTCTGACAGGAGCCCAGAACATTTTTTTTTTCCTGGTCACTTTTCATGAGTAGCCAATGGAAGGGGGTAATGCCCCATAAAAAGATAATTGTTCCTTGACAGTAGTAGCACCTGTTACGCTAAAAAATATGAGCCAATTTTAGATGAATAAGTGAGCTGCAGAAATGATGCCAGCTGCCTGTGTGTTAACACATATGCTTACTAATCACATATCCTTTATGCCAGGCAGGTATGTACCCACTGGTTAAATTAGTCTGTGTGCACAATAATTATTCCTCAGTGAGGAAGTGATCCAACTTTTATTTTTTGCTTCTAACAGTTTTCTTGCTTCAACAGTCAAGCACAAGCTTTTCTCCTTCCTGCTATTTGTTTTGTCTTTGTTAGGCTGATAGCAGCTTACACATCTCTTAAACTCACAAAAATTGAGTAGTAGCCATGAGATCTTTTGCTTTGTTTCTACCACCGTTCCCTACCTCTTCTCTTTGCCCTTTACTCTGCTGACTTGCAGGACTGGAGAGGATGAAAGCAATCAGCTGTGTTTACTACAGTTGCATACAGCAAATTCAGCTGCCAGCTAGTTACTAAATTCACTGCTCACCATTCTATGATTTTATTTTTTCTTCGGGAATGAAATAAAACTGCAAATTTACTTTCTCACCTAGGTGTCTGGACAAAATGGGGAATGGATTAGTGAAACCCAAGCACCTGAGGCAGCCAAATAGGCATGTGGCAAACCTTGCTATTGGCTGTGCTGCCAGCCACAAGTTTCTGATGGACCCATGCCTAGGCATCAATGTGATCAATGGGCAAGCTGATGTCCTCTGCAGCAAGGTACTTGAACTGGAAAAGGAGCTGAAGAGAAAAGATCAGCAGTTGCAAGAGAGTCAAAGCCATGTTGCTGAGCTTCAGTCACAGCTGGCTATGCAGACGAAGGTCATAGCAGAACTCACCAAGGAGCTTCAGAGCAAGTGCATACAGTTGAACAAGCTGCAGGATGTTGTTAGGACTCAAGGAGAGCACTTTCTTCAGCCTTCTCCATTTAAAGTTTCTGCTGATAGGAGGAGAGGAGCCAAGGAAGGTGTATCTGCAGAGCCAACAACACGACTGTGTGATTCGAGCAGGCAAACTATGTTTTCCCTTGAAAAAGCAACAGTCCGAAAGGATTCCAGGTGAGCTCATTTCAGAGGGCTTCTATGCTTGTGTTACAAGGTTATTACTTTTATCACAATTATATCCTCTCCTCATGATAAATCAGGATTAAAGTATTCATCTTTTTCATTTAGGCTTTGCAGCTGTGATAGACGCTGGTTGAGTTTGTGTGTAACTTTAACCAAGGATCATCTGTGTCCCACAGGTTTCATATGAAGAGTGGTGGGTAGCCTCTGTATTTTAGATGAGAATCTTACCGATTTTTTGGGATTTAGCTTTATTGCCACCTTCCTCCTGCCCTCCAGCTTCTGAGGGTCATGGTGCAGGAACTGAATTTTCCTTGTTCCTCTTTGAATCCAATTACACTTTCTAGACTCTGACAGACCCAGAAATATCTGTGGCCACAGCTGACCTTGCAGACAGAGGTATCAGACTGGTATCCTTAAGCTTAACTTAGACCCTCTTTTACCTTGCAGTGTAGACATAACCTGAGAGTCTGTGGTGGTAGCCAGACTCTACCTGGACTTCAGCCAGTCACTTAAGTGCCTCAGATTTGTGGGGAGCTTTATTATTCATGGCATATCTGAGTCTGTACCATAGTAGACCTGAGAGTTATGAGACTTGTTTTCTCATCCATCATGTCCAGCACTGCACCTTAGAGGGTGCCTCATGAATCAGAAAGGCTGCCTGAGTCACCATAAAGAGCTGAGAACTTCAGCTAGCAGTGTTTTTCCAGAGTAAGGGGAACTGCATTAATATTTTATCACAAGTACCTGGGTAGCTTAAATCATTGTTTTAGGAGCGTTCTGTTTGTAACCTGTCTTCTCCTTGGCACGATCCTTGTGCTGCAGTCCACCACATGGTTTTCTAGGGTGCTTTCAGAGACAGAATTGCAACAGCAGTGAGGAGTAAAACCAGGAGAAGAGCCAGTGGATTAGCAAAGTGCAGCAGCCAGAACCAAAGCAAGTATTGCAGCTTAAGCAATCCAAACGTAATGCACATCATTTTTTGATGTTGTAGTGGCCAAAGTATTATTTGATCTTCCAAATACTTTGGAAGCAGACATATGCCAAAAAAATCACCACAAAGCTGTGCTGCTGTGCATTGCTATGCCTCTGAGTTAGATAAGCCTGTGATACACATGCACTAAGACACCATCACCTTGTTGTTGAGACAGCCAAATGCTGAAAGGTCCAAACATTTGGTTTCTTTATCTGGACTCTAAATACTGTAGTAGGTCAAGTTCAGAGAGTTCAGACATGTAAGAACAAAGCATAACCTTCACTGTCTACACAATTCTGTCCACTGTAATTAGTAAATACTGATCCTTTATCCTGACAGTGTCCATAGGGATGTTTGGAGTTGCTGGTGTCAGTAGCTGCCTCTCCTTTACATAGAAAGGACTTAATCCAGCCCCACTTCTGCACAAGGTAACTCCACAGTGTTGCTACACAGCTCTGAAAGGAGCTCTCTCAGAAGGAGGGGAAGCTCCATGCTGTGCTCTTGAATCTGCATTGAGTCCAGAGTGTCACCGGTCCCTTTTAGAAATAATTGTAAAACAAATGGCATAATTTTATGCTATTAATATGGCAGGGTTTTGAGTGCCATACTTTTGTTTGGAGTATCTCAGCATGAATGGTTTTAATGAAAGTTTTAGAAGCATAGTCTCCTATTCTATAGGAAGCCTTTGTGCTCATTTTACCTATTGGGTTATATGCAATTACTGTATTTTATTGCAGAATTATGTACATGATGCAGGCCAGGGTGAATCAAATTAGCATGGTTGGTTTTAGCTGAAAACTAAGTTAGAGCTTATATTCCAATAACCCTATTGCTTTCAGCAGAAGCTAAGTTATGATCCCTATTTCTAAACACAGTCCTCACCATAGCTACTTGGTTTTATTTTCCTGCTTCATCTCATCGCCTTCACTTATTTTCAGTCATTACATGGCTAGTATCAATGTAAATGTATTTAGGTGCCTTAGCTTTGTTCATTCCTGGATTGTCCTCAGGAGATTTTTCCCACATAACCTAGTTTTGATGACAACCTTGCATTGCTTTATGAATACAAACAAGAAGAGGCCTTAAATGCCTCAGAAATCTTGCCAGGGTTTTGCCTTTGTCAACATCGGGAGCACTAACCACGCTACCATCGCACAAGGTCTGGACAAGGCAGGCAGAGCAGTGTGTTAGCAATGAGAGGAATCCTCTTGGGAGGCATGAATGTTTGGTGAATAACGTACCCCAGCCATACTGGGTATTTTAAATTTTGTGGGTTTTTGTTTGCAACCAGTGAGAAGAAGCTTATCACAGATGCCCTGAATAAAAACCAGTTCTTGAAGAGACTGGAGCCTCACCAGACACGAGACATGGTGGAATGTATGTATGAGAGGACGTTCCAGCAAGGCAGCTACGTCATCAGACAGGGAGAACCAGGCAACCACATTTTTGTGCTCAAAGGTGAATATTGCTTACTGGTACAACACACAAGTGCAAGAAACATGAAAGGGGTTTAGAAGGTTTTGCAGGAATTCGCAGTGAGGGTGTTTGTGCTCCTAAATAATTTGTCTCTGCGGAGGGCAATGCAAGTTTTACCTGTGACTTTTATGAAACAGAGTGAGAGCAATAAAAAGCACCTTGGAAACATGACTCTTGATTTAGTGTTTTCTCATGACCTTTTTCATTTCTGAAAGCCCAGAGGCCAGGAATTTCTTTCTGTTGTAGGTGTAGCCAACCCTTTCCTCTCCAGAGGAAGAACAGGTATTATTTAAAATACTGAGAACTGCTCAATGGTGAAGCCAATCCTGAAATAAACTTACTTTTCAACATTTATAAGATACCAGTTTTCTGTGTTTGGGAAATTGAAACATGAGGTCTGCATTTACTGTTCTCAAAGCTGAGAGGTTGTCTTTTTTTACAAAAGAAAAGACCTGCTCGATTTTTTCTGAAAAAAAACAAAAAAAACCAACAAAACAACAAAGCAAACAAAAAGCTTTAGGATAAAAGACTTTCCTAAAATAATGCCAACAAGTCTGCAGTCATTTGTGCTGACTGCTACTGTGCCTCAAATTGCTGATCAGCTATAGTGGACCCCAAGTTTAACACCTGGAATTTGCTCCTATCAGCAATAAGTTATTTCATCATTAAAAAAACAAAACAAAAACAAACAAAAAAAACCCCAAACCTGTATTTGTGATTAATTTGCATATTTCATTAATTTTGGGTCACTAAGAGGCCCAGAGACTCTCATGCATTGGAGCTCATACTGTAAGGAGTATGTTCTGTTGAGGTAGGAATACGTAAGCAGGAGCAAACTGGTATATGTTGGAAAGCTCATTTTCTGGCTTCATATGGATGGGTTAGTTGGACAAAAATGATGGTAACTGTGCTAGGAAAACATAAATGTTACAGGAGAAAAGAGGAGGCTGGATTTGTGATGGGGTGGTCCTATTCTTGTGAGATAAAATGATAAAATTTTGAAAACAGATGAAATATGAGAAAGGAAATGTGCACCTGGAACTTTTGCTGGCACATTAGGCCTTTCTTGAGGAAATGGTGTGTGCCTTGGAGAGAAAAGGGCACAACTTTCATAACATGTTTAAGGGAAGGTTTTCTGGAGCCATAACCTGTGAAGAAGTTCAGACTTTCTTTGCCTTTTGCTGGTGAGGCTCAAGAGCCACTTCTTGAAGGAAGGTTTAATGTGGTTTTAATTTTTCTGCCCTCTCCTTTGCATTCTGCACATATATACTCGTGCCTGTGTATGAAGAGACAAACCATGAGTAATTTCTCCTGTGATCATTATTTTAAGACTTTTCTCTTTACACCACACTAGAGCACCTGAACCACTAGTGAGTGGCTTGTTGTAGCAAAGGTTTATCCCATCAGGATTTAGAATGACCCTCCCTTCCAGACCACATCTTTAAATTAGCAGAACACCTTAAAAAATAAGTCTTTACTGGTTTGTACCTGTGTTTCAAAGCACTTTTTGCATCATTGCTCCCATTCCTGTGTTCCAGGGAGCAGCAAAGTCAGGAATATATTGATTTGTTTTCCATTCACTCTGTGCAGCTGAGCACAGGTTTAATACCTATTATCCTGATGATTTTTGACAGAGGGAAGTCTGGAAGTCTTTCAGCAGAATAAACTACTCTCCTCAATACCTGTGTGGACAGCATTTGGTGAACTGGCCATTTTATACAACTGCACACGGACAGCTTCTGTGAAAGGTACCTGAGGTTATTTACAACAACATCACTCAAAATGAAAACTATGTATTTTTTGTGAGATCCCTATTATATCCAGAGTTTCCTTGAAGTTTTCATTTAATAGATATTTTCGTGTCTTGGTTATCTACAGTAAACTCACATATTCCTTCCATAAGTTACTTCTGATTGGGAACTCAAATAATACAATGCTGTGAATATAATTCCATCCCTGGCATAACCCTTGATAAACAATTAGGCACCTCCAAATTGTGCTGGTTAGCCTGATCTGTAGCATACTAAGTACTAGGGGAGGATTGCGCTTTAATTTTGGATGCTTTAGCAGAGGTGATGGTCTTTGGTTCTTATGTTCTTGTGTCAAATGCAACCCTGAGGATGAAATTACAGAGTTTGAAGGCGTATTAGAACCATGGTGTTTTTAGTAGAGCAGATACAGTCTAATTCAAGAGGAAATAAATTATGCAGGAATTAGTTGCTTTTGTATTTGTTTTAGTGTCATCATTCTGTTGCTGAGTCTTGCCTAGATCCATTTGCAGCTGGCAGTTTGGTGACTGACCAGGATGGAGTTAAGTGTTGCTCTGATACAAATATCTCTCTTCCTGTATAAGACAGGGTGTTCATCCATTGAATACTCTGATTCCCTTTCCAACATGCCATAATTGCTCTGTGACAAACAAGTAAGTGACTAAATATGGTTAAGTTCACAATTTTTCCACTCTCCACCATTCCATAAATATTACTTGTGTTTAAAGACTAATTTCTGTTCTTGTCGAAATCTGCAGGGACTTTGTGCCACCAGTAAGTATGAAGAGTTCATGTTGACTTAGAAAGGAGCAAATGGAATAAAACAAGAAGTTGTTTGCTGTAAAAGCTTTTGGTCTTTCTTCCTGCACCCAGTTTAGGTACTTAATCATTGCTGGCTGTGCAGATGGAAGTTATTACATGTAATCTGTTTTTGTTGCTGCCTGATAAACAGAACAGCATCAGTAATGTGATTATTTTTCTTACTAGCATGCTGTTCTAATTGAATATGTTCCCTATTTTTCTTTTTTGCCTGCTGTATAGTATTAGCATTATAAAGTAGTGTTTCTGCATAATAAGATGTCAAGCTGCTTTAGACCTTTGTTAGCATTAATTGGTTTTGAGGTAGGACAAGATTTGTCCAATTATGGACAAGAAAAGGTATTTGAATACTTGAAATCACTGCAGAAATCCACCCCTCCCCAATAGCTTTCCTGTGATCCTTGTTGTGGAGGAAGAGCAGTACAATGCCATAACTGAGCATGAATAGTAAACAAACATGTGAAAACCCTTTCTTGATGCTGGATCTCCTGACACTCTTTTCCTGCAGTCTTCGAAAACTCACAAGTGAAGAATTTTATCCAAACAGCATTTCAGTGGCTGCTGCTACTCAGCAGCATCTTCACAGGCAGTAGCTGTATTTGAAATTGGCAGTGTGATTTACCCCTATGGTTCTGAATTTCTCTCTTTTTTTTTATCTCATCTTTGAGATTTCAGGTGTTTTTTTAACTCTATAACTGCTTCATTTAGTTAAGTACAGGAAATACATTTGCAATAGGCTGGATACTTGCAGTGTTTTCTTCGTGCAAAGTAAACTGAAAGATGTCATCTAGGAGAAAAATAAAACCAAAGTGACACCTTTGTTTTCCCATCCAGCATCCAAAAATATTTTTTTATCTATTTTGGTAAATGGCAGTGCATATGTGTATATTGTGTACAAGGACGAATGACTGTGCATCATTTTAAACCTGGCACTTTTCTTCCCTGTAAAAATGATTCTATGTTGATGATAAATGGAGGAAATCAATTTCCCTAAATTTTTCTGTAAATTTTATCTCGCAGGAAACACAGTTTTGTTCTTTCTTAGGGCAGAAGGAAAACTGCTGGATAGGGTGTAGCATTAAAAGAAGAGATTAAATTTAATAGAATCACCTTTTGCTTAAAAAAAATTAGAAGTGCAACATGTTCTGTTGTGTCGATGATTGCACTCAGAGGCTGCTTAGTGGTTTCCATCTTTGATGCTGAATCCTGTGCCTGCTTACTGTATTAATAATTTGATTATCTTTAAAAAAAAATTAATGTTTTTTGCCTTATAAAATGGATACATTGAAGAAAAACCTGTGAAGCACAGGATTAAATGAAATTAAATGTATTTCTTGACCTCTGTTATTTCTATCTTCATGCATATCTCACAAACATTTGCATATAATCTGAATTAGAGTTAGATCCAAACCACAGCATTTAACATCATAGGTTTTGGAAAACCAACCACGTTCTTGTTTCTTTCAAATCAGCTTCTTTGCAGTTTGCAGCTTTTGAGTACAATGACTGGCTGTGATTAGGGTAGATCTTCCCAAGTGTTCAGCCCTATCATTTTCAAGGCTGTTCAGCCTATGGAACATGCTCCACGAAGGAACCATTTGGAAACCTATTCCTTACTTTAGTGAGCTTTATTTAAGTGGGAATTGAATTCTTTTAAAAGTCTGATTACAATAGGTGCTGGATATTTTAAAATTTGGCCTTGGGCCTTGTAAAATAGCTAGTCTGTCTTGTACCATGGCCTGATGCTGTAATATCATCCATCAAATAATTTGAAAACATTGCTGATTTTGTTCTTCTTTTTTGTTTTCTTGAAGCAATCACTAACGTTAAAACATGGGCATTGGACAGAGAAGTGTTTCAAAATATCATGAGAGTAACTGCACAGACCAGACAAGAGCAATACAGAAACTTCCTTAGAAGGTAAATATGATCCATTTCTATTTCTAATATTGCTTTGTGCTACTTACTAAGGTGCACAACAATACTGTGCCTGTGTTGTAAACAGAGAGAAAAAGGTGCTCTTCATGCAAATATGGCCTCAAAAGCTTGAATGTTTGGGGTTTTTTTTCTTTAAAGATTCGTAAGTTTTTCCCATTTTCACTGTTTTTCTCCTGCATTACACTAGGGAACTTCAATAGGTGCTTGAATGCATTTAAGTAATAGAGTAACTGTATAGGAAAGTTACCAGTTTAGAATTTGAAACAATGTAATAAATAAAGTTAAGTAAATACTCCAACGAATAGTTAGTTAGCTGCTGGAGTAGATGGAGGAATATTCCTTATCCTTTGGAGACTTGTATTCAAGATCTGCATGTCTCTCAACTTATGAACTAATTCCAACATAAATTACTAGGATATCTGCAGAGCAGAATAATTCTCTCCTGCAGGGAACACTGAGAGTGGTGTCACACTTCTCCTTAGGAAGATGGTGAAGTTAGAGGTTCCAAACCATAATTAGCTGATGTAATATTTTCTTTTTAACAGAGAATGATCATTCTGTTATGCCTTTAAATCAAGATACCAAGCCTGGCCATGCATAGAATGTCTTGTGTATTTTCACACCCCTTTCCACCTTTGATTTCTATACACACTTCTTTGCTGAGCCTAAATAGATAGAAATTTCTATAATTTTCTAACTTTTACAAGTCCAAGTGATCAAGGTGGGAGGTTTTTTTTATTCTTACCAGCAAGTTCACTGAGTTATCACTGTAATTGTCTTCTCTTTCAATAGTTGTCCAAAGAATACTGAAATTATTAGCTTTGTCTGATTTTGCAGTCTCTGCAGTGCACTTGAAAATATATTCTTGAATTGCTATAATGTCTTGGGTTTGTAATTGCTGGATTCTTTTGAAATCAATCCACATGCCCACTGAAGTCCTTCCCCTCCTGAAATACAAAGTTGATTTAAAAACTGACCAATGTTTGCCACATTTCTAAGTTGTGCAAGTTTTGTTTATCTCAAAACCAAGATGAGAATGCCTGAACCTTAAGATTTAGTTGTATATTGTGTTCACCACCAGTTTAACTACTTATAAAATGTGACTGTAAAAATTGTACAGATGAGAAGAGATCATAAAAAAGGTGTTAATGATAACTACTTTGTGGGGCTTTTTTTTGTTGTTGTTTTGTATTTCTGTTTTCCGGAAGTGTGTCCCTGCTGAAAAACTTACCTGAAGATAAATTAACCAAGATCATGGACTGTCTGGAAGTGGTAAGATGTTGTTAAGTTTTTCTAAATAGTATTCAGTAAGCTTTCAAAATAACAAAGAAAAATAAATCAGCAAAAATAAAAAACAACCAAGCTTTTTTAATATGAGAGTGGTTTTGGAGTAATCAGAGTTGAATTTCAGGTTTGCAGGAAGTAATAACATTTAGTGACATAGAAGTAAGTTATATTTTTGGCATCAAATGAGTCAAGCAAGTAGATAAGAGGATTTATAATCTATCTTTTATTAAGATTAAGTACAAAGTTGTTCTCCAGGACTCTTTTGGTAATCAAATTACCTGTTTGTGATGTGGATATGTAATACTTTCATATTCCTTGGACCACATACACTGCAAAATGTAAGGGAAGAAGGCATTAGGTCCCCAGCACATGAATCCAGCCAAACATCAGTGTGCCTTAGGGCTGCATTTGCCAGGAACCTTTGAAGGTAAGGGCTTGATATATAATCATAGCTGGGATATTTTTTTCCCCAAGGGCAGTGGTAACTCTTTATTCTTTTTGCATGGAGGCATGAAGGTTAAACATAAATAGCAAGTTAAACATCAATGGAACATCCACATGTGCTAAGAACTCTGCATAGTAACCTTTCAAGGATTTACTGGACAATATGGTCTCTCACTTGCCCCCCAACAGGAGTACTATGTGAAGGGAGATTACGTTATTCGGGAAGGAGAAGAAGGAAACACCTTCTTTATAATAGCAAAAGGAAGGGTAAGGCATAATAAACCTCACTTACAGAGTAACATGTACAAACACTTGCATCTCAAAAGCTGCCTTGAGGGGTGTGGTGTTCAGTAAAAGTGGTGCAGAGGGTTTTTGCCCATGCTTTTTAGTTCACAATACCGTGATAAAAGCCTGGAGCAGCGTTTCAGAGGTTCAGGGAGCCTAATTTTCCATTCACAATGAACCCATGTTATACTGTGCTAATTACAATGTAATTAAATTGTGTCCTGAGGCCTCTTGACTCTGCAGCAGAGATGTAGAGTCAATTTTTTTGTAAATGAGATTTGACCCTACATCTTCTCCTGGATGGTGCAATATCTAATGGGCAAAACATAGACTTGTGAGAAGTCTAAGAAGTAATGGTGTCCCAGGCTTAATGGAGAATGGCCTTTGAGGTGTCTCAGAAGCCTTTCATTTGTTAGTTCCAGAGGAGCAAGGCAGCAGCCTTTATCCCTCAGCTAGTACCTTGGAGGCTGACATGGGACCCTAAAGAATTAAATCAGGAGAATTTTACTCAGTAGACTTCCAGGAGGATTTCCAATACATCTCTGTGTCTGTAGATATTCTAGTTTGGTTTTTGCTAACACAGGCATCAGCAGAATGTGCTATTGTGGAAGCAGAGTTTCATGAGGATAAATGTTATTTAATGCTTCTGGAGTGCTGTCTATTTAGCTGAGAAAACAAGAAGCTCATATGACATCTGCCCACTGTGGGAACTGAAGCATTTCTTAGTCTTTCATTAAAATGTGACTTATTCTGCTCTATTTCAAAAGGTATGAGGAGAAAATGTTGAGGGGTTGCCAATAATGAATATATTCCTTCTTCTCAGCAAAAATCAGGGAGGTGTCAGGGAATGTTTGGGTTTAATTTTTGAGAGGAGGGGGTAACTACATATATCTGTAACTCTTTCTGCAGCATTACTGAGTTTAAGACATTTCTGAAATACACAGAAAAGGAAGAAAATCATGGAATACTTCGAAACTTTACCTTGCTAAATTTTTGTTCTTGTACTTTGCAGGTGATAGTTACCCAGAGTACTGCAGACCATTCACAGCCTCAAGTGATTAAAAATCTACACAAAGGAGATTACTTTGGAGAAAAGGCTCTCATTAGGTTTGTTCACACTGTCTGATTCATGATGTGTAGGATTTCAACTGTTACATCACCGAGTGTCAGATTCTACAGCTCATGGTTGTTTCGAATATTATCTTTCTTTTGATTGTAAAGTCAGTAGACAAAGGTAGTGACCCAATTTGTGTTAATGTTTGGAGGGGCTGCAGAGAGAACATGAAAGTATACAGTTGGCATCTGCCTTTGGTTTTCCCTCTAGAAGTCAAATTCTGGCCCTCTGCATTGTGGCTTATTGCTTATACTGTAAAAACTGTGGTGAGAACTTGTGCCAGATGATTTCAGAATCGATAAGGTCCATCATGACTGGAATGAGCTCTTGTTTCCATTGCCCATGGCAGTAAGAAATGGAGAGAAGGGGTCACATAGTACATATTTACGTGGATGATTGAGTAGGGAATAGTTTGGGTTTGGGAATGTTTTATATCCAAGGATTATATTAGAAATAAGTAGTAAATCCTGATGTAGTGATAATTACATCTCACCCTAATTCCTTGGAAGGCTGCCAAAGGATGTCATGATCGAAACTCTACTGAAACTGGAAAAACCACTGTGCTAGACCATAATAAAGACTAGTAAAATGCAATAATTTTGTATTTGGTTCAGCAGCACTAATCCAGGTACAGGCTCCAGAGGCCTTTGAGGAGTTTCACCTAGAGCAGCTGTGGCCCTCCATGAGTGCAGTGTGAGGTACTTTGAGGATTTTGATATGCTTCTGAATTCTCCTAATGCCTTTCAATTCTCAGCGATGACGTCAGATCAGCAAACGTTATTGCAGATGAGTACAACGTGGAGTGCCTCGTTATAGACAGAGAGTAAGTACATTACACTTTAATAAAAGATTTTCATCCTCTTTCAGTAGGTTAACATGACTTTCAGTGGGTTCATGTGACTTCACTGTAGGCAAAACCACAATGTTTCTTTAAATGAATCCTGAACGAGTGGTTGTGCTTTAGGAATGCTAATGAAGAGAGGCTGACAGCAGGTGCCAGTGCACAGAAGCTTGAGAGTAGTTCAGAGCTACTCTTTTCTTTCCCTCCTTGTAGTGGTGATGTTTCTCCTGGTCTCCTGGATCAGAGGTTCCTGAGGCCTGTCCTTGTCAGTGAAGACCAATGCAAAGAGGGCATTCAGTAACTCTGCCTTCACTGTGTCCTCCGTTACCAGAGTCCCTGCTCCGTTTAGTAATGGGCCCACATTATCCTTGGTTTTCCTTTTGTTACTGATGTATTTGAAAAAGCCCTTCTTGTCCTTGACATCCTTGGTCAGATTAATTCCAGATGGGCTTCAGCCTTCCTTGTCTCATTTATATTTACCCTGATAACCTCTCTATATTATTCCAAGCAGCCTGACCCAGCTTCCACCTCCTAGGTGTTTCCTGTTTAAGCTTGAGTAATTATTTCTCCACATGGGTCTCTTGCCCCCTTTGCCAGATTTCTTGATCATTTCTTGAGCCTGGAGGAAGTGATCCTTGAGTATCAACCAACTCCAGCTAGGTCATGACTTAAATGTTCAGCAGTTTATGATGTTTCCTTTGTGTTTTTAGGACATTTAATCAAACAGTTGGAACTTATGAGGAGCTGCAAACTTACCTGGAAGGTTATGTGGCTAATCTGACCCAGGCTGATGAAAAGCGACATGCAAAGTAAGTCAGATCATTTGTTTGTTGCACCTATAGTAGGTAATCACAAAAAAGAGTGATAGATATGTAAGTAAAATCATGGATGGTAGTTGAAGGAGATGGACCCCTGGGAATGACAGCAGTCACTGTCTGGATATGCTCATGGAGTCCAAGAAACTTTTCTGATACAAAAATTACATAGAATCTCAGTGTATTGACTCCCAAACAAGAATTCACTCTATACCTGGAAAACTGAGCACAGAAAAAAAAAGTGATGTTGCACTCAAGTAGATTTTGCGCTTTGATTGTAAGTTCTTTTGTAAAACCCCTGAAGGCCAACTTTAACTCCTGTTTGAGTTAAGGAACTGTATTACTGTGCAAAAAACTAAGTGCCACTTCAAAAAGAAAGAAGCAGACATAAAAGAAACAGTTTATTTTTAATGTTTTGGTGTAGCACTGATGGTGTTGATGTCTGCTTTCAGCTTTGGGCCACACTTTCAGTTTTTGTGCCTCCAATTTCAGTCTGAGTACTACTGGAAGATTGGCGGAGTATGTTTTTCCTCTGTTTAGAAATACAGCTGCTTTCTTATTTCTGATAATTCAACTGGAACTGGTACACAGTCCTTCAAGCATTGCTTCTCCAGCTTGGAGTGCCCAAATTTTGCAGCTGACCACATCAACAGGAATCTCACCAGGGATCAGCTCTTGCTAAAATTACTGTCGATTCTACTCAGTGAATTTCAGTAGCATTTTTCTTCTAATTTACTTCCATAGGATGTCCAAAGAGAAAGTGCTTCTGCAGAAAATAAGATTCTGTTAGAAAATAAAGCTTTCCTTTCCTCCTTCTCCTTTCCTCCTTCTCCTTTCCTCCTCCTCTTTCCTCCTTTTCCATTTCCCTTCCTGTCCTTTATATAGGATCATTAAAAGTGATGGCAAGGAAGAGCACTAACCTATGTTAATTTTCTTAATGCAGAGGAAGATCCTTCTGTGGACAGTTGACCAAAGAGGTGTCTTTGGAGATGATAGAGCTGAAGGAGAAAGTAGCCCAGTTCCCTCCTTCCCCATTCCAGAATTTAGAAGTTGTCACAACTCTGGGTGTTGGTGGGTTCGGAAGGGTTGAGCTTGTAAGAGATTGTTTCAAGATTATTCACATAGTTCTCTGTCTTGGATGATTGATTTAGCCACTGAATAATGTGAAGGATTTTCTATTCTGCGTGCTTGTGCCCCTCAGGCAGAAATAATTCTACATAAAGCAATGCATAGTTAAAAAGTATTTCAGGACTTGGGTGTTTAAAGAAGCAAATCCATTCTTGTGTGCCTTCAACTCCTGTTGTTAAAAGTATCTTCCCGGTCACTAGACATAGTCATCAGCCTGTGCATGTGGAGTTTACAGATGTGCCTGCCTGTGTTATGTCCCCTGAATGGCAGGCCTTTTTCCAGGAATCTGCCTGGACCTGAAGCAGTCTGAACGGCACCACGTAGTCTGTGCTGTCAGAACTGCTTCTGTACGCCCCACAGCAACCACAGCCAGCGTGAGCTGTCTCTGAGCTGGGTTGACTGGGAAATTTCCAACAATTTGCAATGGCTCTTTTGAGTCATATTCAATAGCATGAACAGCTGTGCTTCTGGGATACCACAAGCTTCATTAGCCCAAACCCTTAAGTCCCACTCACCTCTGGCTGAGCAGCAAACATCTGACAAAAACCTGAATGCTTTTTGTGCAGGCTGCTGAAGGTAATGGTAAATTAAAGGGGACTTTGTGCTTTTAGTGAAGTCAATAATTCTTTACAGTAGTTAGACCATCAACTGTTTCATTCTGATTCATGCTTCACAAAAAAAGTTCCACATTGGAATTCTACAGCAGCACCTGAATACTAAACTAAAAATTGAATTCTCATCCAGTTATAGAACGCAGATATCTGCTTCCTTCATTTCCAAGAGGCCCTGTTTTAACTTCCATCTTTTTATTGCATATTGGATAATATTTCAGTGTAATGCAAAATCATTTGTAAACATTCTTCCTAAACTGCCTCTCCCTTTTGTTCTTTTGTATTATGCTGGTGATTAGAAATCTTAAATTGAAATTGGGACCCACTGTGATATAAACTCATTGCAATATGTAGTACCTATCCAAGCTGCTGCTATTTTCTATATATAAAATGAACAGAGGGAACATTTCACTTTGCAAGTGGGGACTGGGAAACTAAAATATCTGATGCTTGGCTTAAAATCATACATAACAGTTCTGCAGAAAATCTGGAATTTGTCCCTTGTTGTGGCCATCAATTTCAGTCCTGTGCTGTGTTGAAAAAGATGGGTATCAGTGTATCTATTGAGAACAATTTAGTAAAACATCGTTTCCTTGCCTCATGTGTTTTCATCACTTGTATTCACAGGTTAAAGTGAAAAATGAGAATATGGCTTTTGCAATGAAATGTATAAAGAAGAAACACGTAGTGGACACCAAACAACAGGAGCATATTTATTCTGAGAAGAAAATCCTCGAGCAGATATGTTCTCCATTCATTGTAAAGTAAGTCAGCCATAAGGTTTCCCTGCAGGTTGTCCCCCAGCTGACCCCCTGGGCAGCACTATTAGGAATGAGGTTTGGCACACATGAGTTCTGGAGGAAAGACACTGCAAGTCTCGCTTTTTATTTTGCTTTCCCTACATTGCCGCTGTCTGTCTCCACAGACTGTACCGCACATTCAAGGATAACAAGTATGTGTACATGCTCCTGGAGGCTTGCCTTGGAGGGGAATTGTGGAGCTTGCTGAGAGACAGGTAACTGCAAACACAGCACAACCCTGCCCTTTAAAGTCACCAGTCAGCCCCATGTGGCTACTGAGTAGGCTCTCCATTCAAGGAGATGAAAAGATGTCCAATGAAAAGATGTTTGTTTCAGTTTGGTTAATATTCTGGGTGTTATATAATATCTGGTTAATAACTGAGGCCTTTTTAGAACTTCATTGTAATTATTTTTGTTCCAGAGGCAGCTTTGATGAATTCACCACCAAGTTTTGTGTTGGGTGTGTGACAGAGGCTTTTGACTATCTACATCAAATAGGAATTATCTACAGAGACCTGAAGCCAGAAAACTTAATTTTGGATGCTGAAGGATATATAAAACTGGTAAGATGTAATCCATTGTAATGTTATCCTTTTGTGCCTGTATCCTGTTTCTTTGCAGGGGGGATGTAAATAGACAGCACATAATTATAGAACCAGGATCCTGGAGTTTAATAACTCTTGTGCTTCAGCAGTAAAGAGGGCAGGCTTCTTGTTGCACAATGAGAAACAAAGGGATTGCAAAGCCTCTGCAAGCCACAGACAAAATGGGGATTTGCAGCCTCTGAGAGCTCTTGCCACAGCATAAACAACGAAAGAAAAAGATTGTCCCAGCAGCTAGTTTTAATGTAAGGACAGAAACTATATTTCCCAGGTGCAGAATTACCTCCCTGTCCAGCCTCAAGCAATCATAGGTTCAACATTCATTGATTCAATTTGCAATCCCAGGTTCCCTGTCTTTGTAGAGAGGGAACAGAGTAAAGAGCTCCTGCCATGCTTTACTGTGACCATGAGAAGTGCAACGAGAATACCTTTCAGAGAACTTGAAATATCCGTTCCTAGGACAGCGAGCAACCCACTCTTTCCAGGGACATCTCATGTCCTCAAGGAAATCATGGGTTGTTCTCCCCAAAAGGAAAATAATTCAGAAAATTACTTGTGATGATAAATTGGTCTGCTTTATAACATTCAGTAATCCAATTACTTCAGTTGGAATTACCTTCACAGCTACACTGTGTTGTTGCTCTAGCTGTAAACTAGCAGCTCTGGGATTTTTGCAGGAGATGAGGAAGCAATTAAGACCTTAAGGCTTCCCAGTGCAAAACTCCTCTGCATTATGCAGCTTGTGTTGATTTTGATCAGGTTGATTTTGGATTTGCAAAGAAGATTGGATCAGGGCAGAAAACCTGGACGTTTTGTGGAACCCCTGAGTATGTTGCCCCTGAAGTCATTCTGAGTAAAGGCCATGACTTCAGTGTGGATTTTTGGTCCCTTGGGATTCTTGTATATGAACTCCTCACTGGCAGGTAAGTGCCTCCTACTCAAAGTTCTTACCTAGTTTGTTTGTTTTCAGAAACCTTTCCACGGTTATTTTTAGGCAGCCTTGCAATAGGATACTTCTTTTTGCCGCTTATGCATGTCTTACCTTCCACCATTTCAGAAATGCCACTGACAAAAGTGGGCTACAGGCACAAGCTATAATTGGCTCCTGTAGCTGCTGATAATGTTTCCTGTGAGGAACAAGTGACAACAGACTGTTCTCTTCCCCATTAGTGGGTGATGGGGTGCAGTGGGGTGGGTGATTGTAAGCAGGGCTCGCTCTTTGCCTCCCTGCACAGTTCCATGACAACTCTTTGGGAATGCTCAGTGGCAATAACATGTGGAAGCTTCGCTGAGTTAGGCTAGAGGCAGGGCTAGCTTAGAGGGACACAGGTGGTCATGCATTTTACCTGTACCTATGGGAAGCTTCTCAACTTCAAGCCTTTCTAATATCCTAAACAGGCTGAAAGGGTGAGGGTTGTAGAAGTAGGAAGGTGGGCTTTTTTCCTATATTTTTTTCTATATTCTCAAATATTTGCTTTGAAAAGTACTGGCCACACCTGCTCTTGCCAGGTGTTCCATTTATCACTGTTGCTTTCTTTTTCTAGCCCACCATTCTCTGGGGCTGATCAAATGATGACATACAATTTGATTCTCAAAGGCATTGAAAAGCTGGATTTTCCTAAAATAATAACAAGGAGACCTGAGGATTTGATCCGCAGACTGTGCAGGTAGGACGGGCGGTTCGGGGCAAAGCCTGAGTGTAGATAGATTGAGTACTTTTAGGACTCAGACTCAAGCATTGAATTCCTGACAACTTCATTTGGAATTGTTATGCACAGCATGGTCCATTCTGATTATATTCAGTATGCTTTACATGCCCCTGAGTGTGTCACACCTCTGAGTCTGCAGAGGCAGCAGAGGCTCTGGGCTTTCTCTATAGCTGGGAATTTTGTCTGAAACACATATCTGGGAAAATTAATTAAGTGGGGGCTGAGGAAAGAGCTAAGGAATTTGATTTTCAAATCAAGCACATTGTTTAAAAAACTTTCAAAAATGACTTTCAAAATGAAAGCTTCAAAATAAAGCTTTCAAAATTACTTAGGCATATAGATTCTACAGAAAACATAGGGCACTTGAAGACTGGATTAAGTCCTTTTGAAAATGTGCAGAAGGTGGCATTTCAAAAGGGCCAGCCTAACTTAGTGGCCTGCACAACCTCTGGCTGGTGGCACTGACTTTGGATTCCCAGCTCCTGTGGGATTTCACCCGTGGCACCAGGAACAGTATTCAGCATTCTTGTGTACGATGATTGGAAGGATCTTTGTAGCTGTAAATTTTGATCTGCCTCCTTTTGTAACTCAGACCTGCTGGCCAGGAAAAAAAAACGATGTGCAACTAAAACTCAGCCAGCTGATTTCCCTCTGCTGCTTCTCACAGCTGAGTGACACTGTTTTGGCTTTCTAGAAGGTTTCTTCATCCTCAGAAGAAAGGACCAATGAGCAACACCTCATTATGCCTCTTCATGAGGCCACAGGTTTTGTGCAAGCTCCACCCCTTGCAACTCTTAAATGCAAGTAGTTAGGACCTAGAAGTGCTCTTTTTAAAAGAGCAATATTTTATAAATCCTTATCCTTATTCTTTCTCTCTCTCTTTTTTTTTTTTTTTTTTTTTTTTTTTTAAGGCAAAACCCCACAGAAAGATTAGGCAATTTGAGGAATGGAATAAATGACATCAAGAAGCACAGGTAAGCAAAAGAGACTTCCAAGAAGAAAATTCGGGATTTAATTTGAAATATTTTTAATATGTTGGGACCTATCCAGGTAAACTCATAAATAGAGATCTCTATTGCTATTGAGTATATTTGCAGCTATAGCAAGCAACAATATGAACATAAATCCTCAGCATGATTATCTAGAAATCTTATTTTTTACTGGTTTTGCTGCAGGCTGTTGATGTAGGCGTTTAATTCAGTTCTCAGAGAAATCAATGCTAGTTCAGCATCGACCTCTCAGACCTCCTGACCCTTCAACATTTGTTTCTTAAGAATGAGTAGTTAGGAGCTCCAGAGCAATAATTCTGGGGTTTTGTCCTCTTTCTTGTAACAAATAAAGTCTTTCTCATAATGAATTTTTCTAATGCATGTCTTTCTTCTAACGAAGGAAGTCCTCTGTAAATTAAACATTTTCTGCTTTCTCTTTTTATCCGAGTTGTTTCTAAGCCCTACAGTTCGTGCCTGGGGAAAGAAGCTCTTTGATTTTTCTGCTTGTCTCCCTCTTCTCATGCTGTAAAAAAGGTGGAATTCCACAGAGACACACAAGCCTCTGCATGGCTGTATTTCTGTGCATATTAACCTGCCTGTCTCTGCACCTCCTCTGTGCAGAAGTGCCAAATGCCTGGTGGTCCTGAGGCTGTCCCTGCCTTGTATGACAATGACAGTCCTCGAGATTCCTCCTTCTAACTGTGTTGTTACAGGAATTGGCAAGAAAAAAGCCTCTTATAGCCCTTGTTCATGTGATTTTCAGCTCTTTGTGGTATAACGTCAGAAAACAACCTGTCTTTCTCTTTTGGTCTCTCCCTGTCTGTCTTTCCTCTCTTTTCAATCAGGTGGTTGAGTGGTTTTAACTGGGATAGTCTGAAAGTGAGGAAATTAACGTCGCCTTTAAAAAGAGAGGTATTGGCTTTGGCTTTCACTATCATAATGCTTTACTAACACAGCTTGGCTACAAAGAACTGATGGAGATAGCAAAATTTCCCAAAGACACATTTGAATTATTACATTTCAACATTTTTTGTGAAAATTGAATGAAAGAGAGAGAGAGACGGAGCAATGCGTAACTTCAGTTAAATAATGGAAATATTATTCTGTCTGTATACTTTGCATTATATTTTCACCATTACTAGAACAAATGGTGTTTGGTCAGAAACTAATATTGAAAAAATATATCTCCCTTGGTAATGGGCATATTATTAAGATGCATTGTTCATATTACTGTGAAGAGTACAAATTTCTGTGTGCTCTTATTATTGAGTTACAACACATCCTTGAGTAAGCTCCCTGTTTTAAATGGCCTATTTGTTTTTGCCCTAAAATGAAAAAAGACTAAGGGTAAAGCATTTGAAACCCACTTTAATCTCAATTTGAAACTAAAAGCAATTCTGAGGACTGCTTTGAGTAGCTACCCCTGTGAGCATAGATTTGATCTTATGCAAAATTGAACCAAAACTGTATAGTGTGGCCCAGTTTTCTTACTGAATTGACAGGGCTTTGGGTGAAATCTAGGATTTGATCATATTTAGGAAGTCCTTTTGTATAAGAAGGCTAATGCCACTGTTCTGTTGTACAACATAATTATTGGAGGTATTTCTTTTAAAGAATGAGGAATTTCATCTATTGAAAGAAGTCATCTGTATCATATTAGCCTTTCATTTCCACGTTGGGAGCAACAAAAATTATGCATAAATCAATAGAGAACATTTTCAAAAGTTTCTGAAACAACCTTTTGTTTGTGTTTTCAATGTCCTAGTTGTCTGGACCGACTGATTACAGCTACTTTGACAGCTATCCGCCTGAAGTGGGAAGCCCTCCAGATGAACTTTCAGGCTGGGACAAGGATTTCTGATCATTTTTCCTTCTGGAACATTTCTAGAGACTCGTAGGCATCAGTTCTATCTTGTTTCTTGCTTAAAATCAAGTTACACAAATTACACAGCACTTCTTGAGGAATCAGAGACAGTTCAGTAACCAGAACTTGTTTGGATAATCCACCAAAACCTGTGCATTTTATAACAAGGGCATGCATTCAGTCAGCAGATGTAACCTGAATTTTTTTTGATACACAGTGTCTCTAGGAACATTTTCAGATACTATTGATTGGATCTATGGTTTTGCCACTAAAAATATCACTGGCTAAAATTTTGATATTAACAAGGTTACCATACATCTTTGTTTGGGTGGGGAGGATGGGTATCAGAAGCCAACAATTGTGACATATGTCAATAACTAACACTGTAGGCACTTATTTTTCATTTTCTCTGCTGTGTTCTGCTTTTCCCCCAAAATGTCCTGTATTGCATTGATCCAGAAATGTGTAGAAAAGAGACTTTTACTGAAAGGTTGATTTGATTTAGCTACAGATAAAAGGGTATCACTGTGGAAGCTGCCTCTCTGTTGGTCTAGTTTTGCCCCAGGTTGGATATAAGACAGGTCAAATGAAAAGGTATATCCATAATAGAAGTTGCCTAGAGAATCAGACTGTGGTGTGCATTTCCCTTACTGCTTCAAAGAGCCATGTGCCTTTCTTAAAATGTTTTGCTTTTATGTGGTGTGAAGATAAAATAGATGGACAAAAAGCTTTTACCTTTCAGGGAAAAAATGCAGATGGATATTGTGCATTTGTGGCTTATACAGAAAAATTCTTCTGCTCTGTGTTATGAACCCCAACTGCTGTTGAAACAAGGATATTCCTCGGTTTCATGCTGGGCTTATGGGATGGATGCATCTGCAGCCACTGCTTGGATATATTTCAGCTCCTGCTGAGACCAAGTTCAATCTAAATTTCCATACTGAAGCTGCTGCAGCATTACTGCATTTCACACGCTGGATGGAAAACCTCCGGGGCAACTTCTACTGTGTGCTCAGGGTTTAGTTACCCATGACCACTGGATCGTCTCCCTAGCTGCTGGTCATGACTTTTCCCACTGGGAAGGGGAAAATGAGGGACAGAATGCCACAGGGGCAGTTCTATGGTTTGTTACATGGTTATAATTATTTTTCACTGGTGGGTGACCATCGCTTTGACAGCAAATCAATTTAAATATTTCGTATAACCTTCAGCCTGAATAAGGCAATAGAATATTTTCCACTGAATTTAATGAAGGTTGGATTGAGTCCTTGAAAGAAGACACTACACATTTAGCTGGTTTTGCTTCTCTGCCTGTTTGCAAATTATTATGGAAACTTGCAGCCAGCAAAGTCTGTGCAAAGTGGTGGTAACACAATCAGAGAGGGTGGAGCAGAGGCTGTAAGCTGGGACTGTAGATGCTTGCAACTTAACTTTGTTTAGCAATACCAAAGACTAAATTTTATTTTCAGGATTTAGACAAAGCACTAGACGTTAGGTATTTGTGTTTCTCCGTGCATCTGTCTTTCTCTTATAAATATTTTTATTACAGTCAATATAATATTGTGCCAAGTTTTATAAAAAGCTTTTGAATGTATTTTTCCATTGTATTTGTATGTAGTTTCCTTATTTATTTATATATATACACACATATATATATAAATAATGGGGGAGATATATATATGTTTTTTAAGTGAAGAAATATCTGTATGATAAGTTTAGTGCAGTTAGCATTAAGTCTGTGCAGCTGTAGGATACATTTCCTTTATAAAGTTCAACTTAGCTTGTTTATTTGTGTGCAAATAAAGTAAGCTTACAATGTAATGGGAAGGACATTAGTTTTTTACAAGCACATTCCATACAGTAGTCCAGATTCATAGCCTGGATTTATCCTTCTTGTCTATGTGATTCAGAAGAGACTGAGGCAGAAAAGACTACCCTGGAGAGAGAGTCACTGATGTAATTTCTTGCAGCATGTCCCCCACCCAGATTTTGTTTTCCCTAGTGGATGTTGAGAAAATGAATGAATGAGAAGCTGCAATAAATGAGGTCACAGATTATTTTGTACTTTTGTAGAGTTCCCATGCACATTTAAGTCATTCTAGTTCTGGCACATATGCAGTCGACTCAGCTTAAGTTTTCCAGAAACAATCAGAAGCTGATACAGTAGAGACTAAATATTACTTGATCTCACACCATCTGTCTTTGACAGACAGATGTACTTCAGACTTCAGTTTGGCACCAGTGGAGTTATGCTGATGTAAAACAAGGAGATGAATAAGTGAGTCAGGCTCAAGTAGTGTCACAGTGCAGGAGATCATGGGAGAATTGAATGGGCAATTAGGATGATGATCAGATTATGCTTATTGCTGTATTTTCCAGTTTAAGGACATTGAATAACAGATAGTGACGTTCATGTTTTGGGCATGCTATGGATATGTCAGTAACTGTCTGAGTTCCATCCTTGATGTTCTTATCTGTGCTTTGCCCTTCTGTCCTGTCAGCTTTGCTTTTATGAGGTGGCTCCCTCAGAAGCCCAGCTGTAGCTGTGCTTTTTCCCCTGCACTTCTGCCACAAGAGAACCTGCCTTAGGAGGCAGGAGGGATGGAGATTGTTCCTGACAGAGAACAGAGATGAGGGAACAGTTAGCCTGGGCTGGTGAGATGAAAGTGCCTTCCCCCAGTACGACATCAGAGTGGTGAGTGAGACATCAGAGTGCAGGTGAGCACTTCAGAAAGGCAGGAACAGCAGCAGAGTGAAAGAGAATGCAGTGTAGTGGCAAGAAGAATTTTTATCTTTGTTTGACAAAGTCCTGAGAGATTTAAGTCCCATGATGATTTTGAAGTCCCTCTAGAGAGCTGTGTGTTACTTTGGGTTTTGACACCTTTGACAGTTTGACAATTTTGACAGTTTGGCTTCCTCAAAACTGTGTAGAAAGTGTGGGAAAGAAGAGAAAATTAAAGCCAGCCTTCCCAACTGTAACATAGCACACTGTCCTGAATTCTTCCTCCCTTCCCACTTCTTGCAAGGCAGCATGAGACTGGTGCTCTTTCTCTCTTAAGTTCCTTGTGCCTGAATGTTGTAGCACAGTTGTTTTGTTTCCTGGCATGGATCTGAACTTCTTTACATCTTGCTGTAGGGCTAAACCAGTAGGGGTAAATCAACATGCACACAGGAATACGGCCAGTACAGAAATTCATTTCCCAGCTGTATTTCTCACCACTGAAGTGGCTGCATGTCCAGGCTCAGGGATGTGTTTCCCATGGCTGTGGTGCTGTTCTTGTAATCAAAGGCGAGAGAGGAGGGCCTGGTTCTTCTGTACATTGTGTGCAAGATGGTGCCAGACAGGGAGCTACAAGTTCAAAGCAAACTGAGCTGCACACCAGGCACGGAAAAGGTGGGTGATTATTTTCTTGTAAACCCATTATCTGTTGTTTGCCACACAAATATTGCCCAGCTGTCTGTCTTGGGGATAGCAGCAGGATTTACCTCCGTGGTCAGGTGCATCCTTTGGCAGAATTCCCAAACGCGAGCTCATTGTGACTCCTGATGTGCTGTGGCTGTGTCAAGCTCTCTGAAATCTATTTTGCCACAAGCTCTCTACAAATTGATTAGATTCAGTTGGGTTTAGTGATGGAGCTTGTGAGATTCTTAACAATAGGCATTGTCACACTGAATTTTATAAACTAGGGATTTATTTGTGCAGCTGTTACAAGACAACTGTTGGAAACTACCACATCTGGTTTTGCTTGCAAGGCCTGATGCCTACTGAAAATCCAAGCCTGTTTCCAGCTTAGCAGGTGGCACCCCCCACATGTCCTAATGACACCAGGCCCAGGAGTGACCGCTGGATTAAAAAGTGAATCCTATTGTACAGTGAGCCTGTGCACATCGCTACTTCTGGCTGTCCTTAAAGCCAAGACAGGAGTCCACACAGCCCCGCACCAGAGAGATGAGCTCTTTTTCATTACCATGACACAGCAGTGAAAAGTATTTTGTAAAGTATTTTCTTCCCAGACAGAAGAAAAGCACAGCTTTTGCCTTCCAGTTTTTAACTCTACCTGATTTGAACATAGAATTGATTTTTCTCCTGGTCATTTGCCTTAGAGAAGGCTTGCAGATTTGAGCCCACCCTGGCCAAAAAATGGCTTAATGGTTTTCAAGTTCCTTCTGCCTAAAACCTACCATGATGCTGCTGCTTGCATTTGATGTATGGAGGTACAGCACAAAAAAACTAAACCATCCAAACAAAAACCTCTAGAATACCCCACATTCTCATCGTCTGTTCCCTGAATGTTCTTAAAGCTCTCACTACAAAAGACTCTTAATGTTCTAGAGCCAGAAGAGGCTGGAATTTGGCCTGTCCTTTTTTTCACAAGCTGGTGGTGGCTAGTGACTTGCTGATTTCCCCACACAGGACTTGTTTTCCCTTGTCTGCATGGCAATTTCATACCATAGCAAAGGAAAGAAAAGGCATTTTGAAAAGGAAGAGAACACAGTTCCACAAAAATTGGCCTAGGGCTAGGTATAATCGTGAAATCTGGTACTTTTGGATGAAACTCTCATCCTATCCCTTAAGAGGACTGAGGCCTGGAAAGAGAAACTTGAATTTAAGAGCTGTTATAACATGCTAAAGGACTAACAGCAACATAATTTAATAATGTAACTGATGCAGCCACACTAAGGACAAGGGGGAGCTTGTGGGAGACTGGAATTTGCAGCCACAAAGTGCAACAATCAGAGCAGAAGATCTGGAAACAAACCAGCTTGAAAGGGAAATACAGGGCATGTGACATTGTCATCACAGGGCTGGCCAGTCAGGCAGGCAAGGAAAATGGCAGAAACCAGAGAAGGCCTTTTCAGTCCCCTCACCACCTCGAGGAACATTTGAGCTAGAAATTTTCTGAAAATGCACTTTTCTTTTGAAGAAAAGAGAAAGACAACAGCAAACTGGTTAACTATTTTGCATAAATATATATAGAAATGTCAAAAAGTGATAAGCACTTCCAATTTATTGCTCTGGCACCTGAACTGTGAAAACACTGAAGGAGAAGGAGGAAAAGGAGAAGAAAATGGATTAGTGAATAGTGTGTTCATAGAGCTGCTGCCACCCAGTGTCAAGTGAAAGTATAAATATAATTAGAAAGGGCACCGAGATGGGAGCTCAACCAAAGGCTTAGAAAAGGCAGTTTAAAACAGTAAAATCCTTAAATAGATATGCATAAAGGATCAAATATCACACTGCTAGGGTTGTACCTTCCCCTCTTTCAGTAAGGACGCTGCTTATTTTGTTACAAAGTTTATCTGTCATCAGATAAGCAGCACGATTCAAAGAGAGATAAGAGCATCAGGTTTTAGCCATGACCTGTTGACTTGTGTCACCAGTTCCAGTTTCTCACAGCCTGCCCTACTCCCTGGCTGAGGCAGTGGGATGGGGGGTGAGGCCCTGAGGTGATCCCTGTGCCCCTTTGGACTGATGATGCAGGCAATAGAGGGCTGCACTTGCTCACTGCAACTCTCACCTGGCACCTTCCCATTCCCTGGTCTGCCTGGGTCTGTGCCAGCAGGACAGGAGTTCCTGTTGTCATTTCTCCCTTGCTTCTGGCTAGTAGAGGCCATGGGTGATGCTCCTCTGTTCAGCAGTGCTGGAAAGCAGCCCTGGCTGATGGGCACCGCAGTTTGTTGCAGTTTCAGCTAATGGACAGTCCAGTGACTGGATGTTCTGCATAAGAGATGCTTGTGGATCCTACGGCTCTTGCTGACAGAGGGTCCAGCGTGTTACTAGTCAGGAAGCCCCAGCTAATTTCAGTTCCTGCTTCTTACAGCTCTGGCTCTGTCTTGCAGCTCCTGCACAGTTGTGATGAGAGATGCTGCTGCTGATGATGATTTCAGGTGATTTCAATTCCAGTTGCTGAACACAGCTTCTTAGAGCTTTGGTTTGTTTCAGTTTAAGGTGATTTCAGATCCAGCTTGTTGAAACTCCAGCTTTTGTGTGGCAGTTCTGGCTTCCTGCAGCTCCTGCTGATGGACACAGGCTTATTTTGATTTCCAGCGCATTCCAGCTCCACTTTGTTGAAGCTCCACCTTCAGTACTGGATGCTCGGAATAAGAGTTGCTCCTGCTTCTTCCAGCACCTGCTGCTGGACATTTTCCAGCATGTTACTGCTCAAGTTATTTAAAGTCTTAGGTTACTTCAGCTCCTACTTCTTGAAACTCCAGCTCTACACAGCACATCTGGCCACTGGCCAGAAAAAAAGTGGGAGCACTGGTGGGACAATGTGTTTGTGGGAGGGCACAGGTACTTCCATTGGGAAACCAAAGGCTCTCAAATCCACACACCTGCTGTCCTCCCAAAAAAGCTGCCATGGGCATCCTGGGAATCAGGAGAAACCAGGGTCCAGGGTTCTAGTGACTTTTGCAGACACTCAGTTCATTTAATGGAATATAAAAGCCAGGCCAGCACACCATTGACCCCACGGATCTCATCACAAGCTCTTTGTCAATGCTGGCTGCAAATATGTGCTCTGTATCCATAGGCAGGCAAGAGCAACATCATCTTTTCCAGCATAGTGCTGGAATTCACTTGGATGCAGCAAGATAAAAGCTCTTTTTGGATGGCCTGTAACACAGCTGTCCTCTCCTCCCCAAAAGCTTGTTTGGGTTTGGATTTGTTCTAGGCCAGTTCCTGCAGAAAATACTGTTCCAGGCTTGCTGGCCAGCCAGGACTGGAGGCAGATGTGTGAATGGATGCCCACGTGCTCCCAGTTGGCAGCAAACACAAAGCCCAGCCAGTGTGCAAGTGGCTGAGCAGACACTGCAGGAGCCACGGCACGCATGACAGGCGCCTGATTGGTTCATGCATGAGCACGCGATACTTGTATGCATGAACACCCCATGAAATTATCAACAGCATCCCATTATTTCACATGTGAATGCCCCAAAACTTCATGCATTAGTGCCCAATTAGCTTATGCATGAGTGCTAAATTAATTTATGCCTTAGCGTGCAATCACTTCATGCACAAGCACTCAATCTATTGACAAAGGAGCCTAAAGACAGCTCCCGTGAGACCCCAATGAATTCGTACCTCAGTGCTCAATCAGCTCACTGACGAGCAGCCATTTCTCCTGTGTGCCCCCTCAGCACATGCATGAGTGCCCATTTAGTACATGCACGAGTGCTGTGCTGGGCACAAATTGCAGGGTTCACGGCACTGATGCCACATTCCCACCCTCTGGCACTTCTTGGTGCAGGTGCTTCTCCACTGAAACTTAGCTCTTTTCAGGAGCATCACAACTCCATTCAAGGTCCCTGTGCTAGCCCAGAGGTGCACAGAGAGCCCTCCTCTTTCCCCAGAGCACCGAGGGGCTGAAGACCATGGTCTATCAGGGGTCAACAGATCTGCCCAGCGCTGGGAAGAGACCAAAGTGCCTTTCCCAGCCCCTGTGCCCAGCACCTGACTTCACCTGTCAGAATTCTGCACTGCCTTTGCTTTTTCCAAGGGTTGTACCAGAGGCACACATCATTTCTCACTATGGGGTAAAAGAAGGTTAGCTTTTCCTTACTAAAAAGGTTAGACTGATCTACAGAGGAAAGTCACTTTTCTACAGTTACTTAGTTGTGAATCTCTATCCACAAGCCTACACTGCTTTGTAAGAAAATGAGGACCTTTTCTCAAAATGCTCTGCTATCCAGTCACAAACCCGCAGCTTTGAGAACTGACTGTAATTCTTAGCAGGGCATGAATTTCAATGGTCATCTATGAGAAAACCATCCCCAGAATAAAATCCTGAAAATAACAATTTACAGGTCTTTTGCAACAAACACATTTGTGTGAGTACGTTATCAACTGGCTGCTCCAGAGCACAGATAATGGGACTAGTATCATGGAATTAGAAGGTAGGGAAGCCAAGCTGCTGGGATCATTGGCTGAGACCATCAGCCTGACCAAGAGATGCCTGCCACTTGTATGTAACACTGAAGCACTCCCATTCCTCCAAGGAAAAATACAAGTTCTATGTACAAAGGTTGGAAGGACTCTGTTACCTTACAGAAGATGTGCAGAGAACCTTGCCAACTCTAACTTCAAGCACGAAGTTTACAAGTACTTATGGGATAAGACATTTGAAGTGAAAACTAGCCCTGGGCTTCCAAAGGTGTAGCACAGGGCAGTGACAATCTCAGCTCAGCTACCCTTTCCCACTATTCCTGAGCAAGACAGCATGATGAGAGACCATCATTTGCCAAAGAGGACTCCTGGCTGAGAAACTGCAAATTCCAATTTACAAGACTAAAACTCCAAGGCCACTCGAAAACATTCCTCCTCATTGCTCACAAGAGCCAAAACTAGTTTTAACTTCTGTGTTGGGTTGACCCTGAGTTGATGGACAGTCTTTAAGACCAATTACGCTTCTCACAATTTACATATTTAAACCGCACCGAAAGGCGGGACTTCCCCTTTTGGTCGGAGCTCGCCTGCTGGAAGGTGGGGGGGGCTCCGAGCCTCCCGGCCCCGCTGGGCCGGGCCGGGGCCACTGCCCCTTTCCCCCTTTCCCATCGCTGCGGCACGGACCCTGGGTCGCTGGGGGGGACTGTCCCAGAGCCGCAGGCAGCTAAAACCAGCCATGGACTGCTCACAGCTAAACCCATCCGGCGCGGCTTCTGGGGACAGGCGGGTCCCTCTCCTCTCCATGCGGAGCCGGCGGAGCCAGCGGGAGCCGGCAGAGCCTCCTGTCTGCAGCCAGCACACTCCGTGCTGAACTGAAGAGGACACCACGCAGCCAGCAGCACAGAGGGAGCGAGGCTTTCCCCACCGTAAAGCCGGAACAAGAACACTCTTCAACATGGCGGCGTCAGAGTCAGAGAGAAAGAGAAGTGAGTCACGTGGGACGGAGCTGAGCATGGCGACGGGAGAAAAGAGGGCGGTGCCGCGA
Organism: Corvus hawaiiensis; assembly: GCF_020740725.1. Lineage (NCBI taxonomy): Eukaryota > Metazoa > Chordata > Aves > Passeriformes > Corvidae > Corvus > Corvus hawaiiensis. The sequence goes on from NC_063217.1 coordinate 58,278,040, forward strand.
TTCTGGCGCGCAGCTTAAAAGAAACCTTCTTGCATGCCGTGGTAAGAAACTGTAATACCACAAACTGTTTGTCTCTTTAATCCATTTGAAGAACATGGGGGGGGGGGGGGGGGGGGGTGGAGAATCAACGTGTGCCTATGAAGTTTGTGAAGAGTGCCTATGCCAGGCTATATAGAAGCAGTGAGAGGCTGTTAGAGACTTGTGGCAAAGAAAAGCCTCTGTGTGCAGGCCAAAATAACTTATCCTTAAAAAGATGAATAACCCCATGTGATGGCCCATGTTCTGTAGTGTGAAAGAACTGTGAAATTCTTCATGGGAGAGATGTCTACACATAGCAGACTGTTTGTTTCCGGGCGGGTCTGCTATTGGTGGCAGTTTGGGAACCACGTGCAACTGAAGGAAAACCCTTTTTTCCTTAAGCATAAGAGAGAGACTTTTCAAGAACTACAACACTGACTAACATCCCATGTTCTGTTATCCCTTGTGTGAGCTGGATAAAAGGAGAGAAGTGCTGGAAAGAGGGGGGGGGGGGGGGGGAATTTACTTTAATTTTGTTTTGTTGTTTTCTCTTTACTTTTAATTCTGTTAGTAATAAAGCTCTTTCATTGTACTGCAACTGTTTAAGGTTTGTGGCCTGCTTTGCTTTTCTCCTAATTCTTATCTCACAGAAGGAAAATAAATAAATAATGAATATTTTGAATCAAAACCACTACATTTAATTGGTGTTTCTGCCCGGTTACGAACTCAACCCGCTACAACTTCTCATACACCTGGAAACCAAAAAGCTCAGCCAACACAACACTTCATTGCCTAGACAGTGAGATAGCAAAGCTGCACAGTGATAATGACACTGCACCTGGTGTGCTCACAGCTCCTCTACCACAGCTGACGGGGAAGGTTCCAGATGCCTGCTTTCCTTGAGACTTCAAAACAGCTTCATTTTTCTAATACAAGAGGCTAATCAAACACTTGCATGTTATTCGCTCTCCTTGCTAAGCTGTGCATAGCTGTACTGAACACCTGAGCAGTAGCTGGTGTCATGTAACCTACCTACCCCTGCCCCAAAACCAACTCAAAGAGAGCATTCAGGACATTATCCAGCTGCAGGCTGAGAAGAAGAACATTACCTCCAACAAGGCTAAGCAGCAGAGCAGTGTCTCTCTCAGAAGTATACGCACAGCTCAGCGTGTTCAGTAAGTCATCAAGAACAGCAGTTCTGCAACAGTGAAGAAAAAAACACTAGGGACAAAAAATACATTCCTGTAGCCAAGTGCATTTGAGAACTGGGCAAAGACTGAAAAATATAGAGGCTTAATACATTTATTAGCAACTGCTGCCATGTACTGTAGAATAGGCTACAATCTTCATACACAAGGAATTCATGGTAAGTACTGGCCAAGCATTGCAAAGCACAGGTTAGACAGAAAGCTGAAACAGCATGCACAACCCCCACACACTTATTAAACTGTTCTGAGCATGTAAATCTATCTCACACTTGTTCAATCAATTCTTTTCAGTTCTATTTAAATGCTACAAGGACCAAAATTAAGAATTTAGAAAAGGACTGGAGAGAGCAGCTGTTTGCAAGTAGCAAGTAGTATGCAACTCCAGGTGACAACTCCCTCCCTACTCAGGGGTTAATTCCACTCAATAGTGAGCAAAGCTGGCAAGCAGAGAACTGAATTTTCATCTCTTACTGCAAAGGAAACAGCAGATGCATACAGAACATGTCATACTTCAGACTCACCCTTTTTTCCTGAAGGGGCCATAAAAGCAAACAAGTAACCTAATGCGACCCAGGTGGTTACAGCACTCCCTGTATCTTCACTTGCTCACAGAACAAGCTAATAACAAGTTATTATACTTACATATAGCTCTATAATTGCTAATAATGAAACACCAGTTAATTACAAAGCCACCTAGCCAGTAACCTTCCCCTTCAGCTCTAGGTTTTACTACCTCAGTATTTTCCCATTTTGCACCTTACCCTTCACAGCACCAGCAAACACTACGACGACAACAGTGCTGTGAAGGGTACCTCGAGGTACAACAAAGGACCTCAGACCACATGCTGACATTCCCTATGGTTGGCTGCTTAGCATCTTTGCTTGGTTGGACACCTTTCACATCAGGCCCTAACTCAGAAGGGCAATGGAGACATTGTTTACAACTTAAGTCAACTTGACTAGAAGCAAAGTTCAAACCTGTAGTAGGATA